>NW_026991710.1:53578320-54194154 GCF_029215605.1 Mirounga angustirostris
TGTGGGAAGTTTTATAAGAGATAAATGTTTCCCTTTACCATGATTCACAATGATGCTGCTAAACAGAAATATGCATTTTGCTTAACTGCCAATACAGCTGCAACACTCGATGTGGGATTCTGACTTCAAGTAGAGATGTAATGGGTATACCAGACTCCAGATGAATAACTACAGCCCCCATTTGATTATTCCAAAAGCTTTTTAAGTGACCCTGCAGGCAATGTGAAATCTATGTGAATCTGTACTTATTATCCCATGGATCCAAGTGGGTACATCTCCATTTCAAACAGGCTCTCAGATTTATTTATTTTTTTAGATTTTTTATTTTATTATGTTATGTTAATCACCACACATTACATCATTAGTTTTTGATGTAGTGTTCCATGATTCATTGTTTGCGTATAACACCCAGTGCTCCATTCAGTACGTGCCCTCTTTAATACTCACCACCAGGCTGACCCATCCCCCCGACCCCCTCCCCTCCAAAACCCTCAGTTTGTTTCTCAGAGTCCGCAGTCTCTAATGGTTCATCTCCCCCTCTGATTTCCCCCCCTTCATTTTTCCCTTCCTGTTATCTTCTTTTTTTTTTTTCTTAACATATAATGTATTATTTGTTTCAGAGGTACAGGTCTGCGATTCAACTGTCCAACACAATTCACAGCGCTCACCACAGCACATACCCTCCCCAATGTCTACCATCCAGCCACCCATCCCTCCCACCCTCCACCACTCCAGCAACCCTCAGTTTGTTTCCTGAGATTAAGAATTCTTCATATCAGTGAGATCATATGATACATTCCTTTCTCCAATTGACTTATTTTCACTCAGCATAATACCCACCAGTTCCATCCACATCATTTCAAATGGCAAGATCTCATTCCTTTTGATGGCTGCATAATATTCCACTGTATACATATACCACCTCTTCTTTATCCATTCATCTGTCGATGGATATCTTGGCTCTTTCCATAGTTTAGCTATTATGGACATTGCTGCTATAAACATCAGGGTGCACCAGCTTGCATTCCCACCAACAGTGTAGGAGGGTTCCCCTTTCTCCGCATCCCCGCCAACATCTGTCATTTCCTGACTTGTTGATTTTAGCCATTCTGACTGGTGTGAGGTGGTATCTCATTGAGGTTTTGATTTGGATTTCCCTGATGCCGAGCGATGCTGAGCACTTTTTCATGTGTCTGTTGGCCATTTGGATGTCTTCTTTGGAAAAATGTCTGTTCATGTCTTCTGCCCATTTCTTGATTGGATCCTTTGTTCTTTGGATGTTGAGTTTGATAAGTTCTTTATAGATTTTGGATACTAGCCCTTTATCTGATAGGCCATTTGCAAATATCTTCTCCCATTCTGTTGGTTGTCTTTTGGTTTTGTTGACCGTTCCCTTTTCTGTGCAAAAGCTTTTTTATCCTGATGAATTCCCAATAGTTCCTTTTTGCCCTTGCTTCCCTTGCCTTTGGCAATGTGTCTAGGAAGAAGTTGCTGCGGCTGAGGTTGAAGAGGTTGCTGCCTGTGTTCTCCTTTAGGATTTTGATGGACTCCTGCCTCACATTGAGATCTTTCAACCATTTGGAGTCTATTTTTGTGTGTGGTGTAAGGAAATGGTCCAGTTTCATTCTTCTGCATGTGGCTGTCCAATTTTCCCAACACCATTTGTTGAAGAGACTGTCTTTTTTCCAGTGGACATTATTCCCTGCTTTGTCGAAGATTAGTTGACCATAGAGTTGAGGGTCCATTTCTGGGCTCCCTATTCTGTTCCAGTGATCTGTGTGTCTGTTTTTGTGCCAGTGCCATACTGTCTTGATGATGACACTCTGTAATAGAGCTTGAAGTCCGGAATAGTGATGACATCAGCTTTGCTTTTCTTTTTCAATATTCCTCTGGCTATTCAGGGACTTTTCTGGTTTCATACAAATTTTAGGAGTATTTGTTCCATTTCTTTGAAAACAGTTGATGGTATTTTGATGGGGATTGCATTGAATGTGTAGATTGCTCTAGGGAGCATTGACATCTTCACAATATTTGTTCTTCCAATCGATGAGCATGGAAAGTTTTTCCATTTCTTTGTGTCTTCCTCAATTTCTTTCATGAGTATTTTATAGTTTTCTGAGTACAGATTCTTTGCCTCTTTGGTTAGATTTATTCCTAGGTATCTTATGGTTTGGGGTGCAATTGTAAATGGGATCAATTCCTTAATTTCTCTTTCTTCTGTCTTGTTGTTGGTGTATAGGAATGCCACTGATTTCTGCACATTGATTTAAGATCCTGCCACTTTACTGAATTCCTGTATGAGCTTTAGCAGTTTTGGGGTGGAGTCGTTTGGGTTTTCCACATAAAGTATAATATATTCAGAACACTAAATGAGAAAAATATGCAGCCAAGAATACTATATCCAGCTAGGCTGTCATTGAAAATAGAAGGAGAGATAAAAAGCTTCCAGGACAAATAAAAACTAAAGGAATTTGCAAACACCAAACCAGCCCTACAAGAAATATTGAAAGGGGTCCTCTAAGCAAAGAGAGACTCTAAAAGTAACATAGACCAGAAAGGAACACAGACAATATACAGTAACAGTCACCGTATAGGCAATGCAATGGCACTAAATTCATATCTTTCAATAGTTACCCTGAATGTAAATGGGCTAAATGCCCCAATCAAAAGACACAGGCAATCAGATTGGATAAAAAAAACAAGATCCATCGATATGCTGCCTGCAAGAGACTCATTTTAGACCTAAAGACACCCCCAGATTGAAAGTGAGGGGGTGGAAAACCATTTACCATGCTAATGGACACCAAAAGAAAGCTGGGGTGGCAATCCTTATATCAGACAAATTAGATTTTAAACCAAAGACTATAATAAAAGATGAGGAAGGACACTATATCATACTTAAAGCGTCTATCCAACAAGAAGATCTAACAATTGTAAATATCTATGCCCCTAACATGGGAGCAGCCAATTATATAAGCCAATTAATAACAAAAGCAAAAAAACACATCCACAACAATATAATAATAGTAGGGGACTTTAACACTCCCCTCACTGAAATGGACAGATCATCTAAGCAAAAGATCAACAAGGAAATGAAGACTTTAAATGACACACTGGACCAAATGGACTTCATAGATATATTCAGAACATTCCATCCCAAAGCAACAGTATACACATTCTTCTCTAGTGCCCATGGAACATTCTCTAGAATAGATCACATCCTAGGTCACAAAACAGGTCTCAACCAGTACCTGCATATTTTCAGACCACAGTGCTTTGAAACTAGAACTCAATCATAAGAGGAAAGTCGGAAAGAACTCAAATACATGGAAGCTAAAGAGCATCCTACTAAAGAATGAATGGGTAAACCAGGAAATTAAAGAAGAATTAAAAAAAATTCATGGAAACCAATGAAAATGAAAACACAACTGTTCAAAATCTTTGGGATGCAGCAAAAGCAGTCCTAAGAGGAAAGTATATAGCTTTACAAGCCTTTCTCAAGAAACAAGGAAGGTCTCAAATACACAACCTAACCCTACCCCTAAAGGAGCTGGAGAGAGAACAGCAAATAGAGCTAAACCCAGCCGGAGAAGAGAAATAATAAAGATCAGAACAGAAATCAATGAAATAGAAACCAAAAGAACAGAGAAACAGATCAATGAAACTAGGAGCTGTTTCTTTGAAAGAATTAACAAGATTGGGGTGCCTGGGTGGCTCAGTCGTTAAGCATCTGCCTTCCGCTCAGGTCATGATCCCAAGGTCCTGGGATCGAGCCCCGCATCCGGCTCCCTGCTCCGCGGGAAGCCTGCTTCTCCCTCTCCCACTCCCCCTGCTTGTGTTCCTGCTCTCGCTATCTCTCTCTCTCTGTCAAATAAATAAATAAAATCTTTAAAAAAAAAAAAAGAATTAACAAGATTGATAAACCCCTGGCCAGACTTATCAAAAAGAAAAGAGAAATGACCCAAATAAATAAAATCATGAATGAGAGAGGAGAGATCACAACCAACACCAAAGAAATACAATTATAAGAACGTATTATTAGCAACTATATGCCAGCAAATTAGATAATCTGGAAGAAATGGCTGCATTCCTAGAGATGTATCAACTACCAAAACTGAACCAGGAAGAAATAGAAAACCTGAACAGAACTATAACCACTAAGGAAATTGAAGCAGTAATCAAAAACCACCCAACAAACAAAAGCCCAGGGCCAGATGGCTTCCCAGGAGAATTCTACCAAACATTTAAAGAAGAATTAATACCTATTCTTCTGAAACTGTTCCAAAAAATAGAAATGGAAAGAAAACTTCCAAACTCGTTTTATGAGGCCAGCATTATCTTGATCCCAAAATCAGACAAAGACCCCATCAAAAAGGAGATTATAGGCTCTCAGTTTTAAAAGGGAGTCTTAGAGACACATAAAGGTAATGTCTGGGTTTTACTTATATCCAAAGACGGGAAATAATTATTAAAAGTACTTACAGCATTATGTCTTTTTTTTTTTTTTTTCAGCATTATGTCTTTTATATACACCTCACAACTTAGAGGCATGCTTCTGAAGACCACAAAAGCTTTTCATAATTTTGGTACCCAAAATACAACCTATACATAGTAGATGTCCAAAAATAAGTGACTATCAATATCTTTTGAGAGACGATATATATTGGCATCAGAATTTCACGGAGTTTTTTTTTTTTTTTCTGAGCTTTGGGGATATGCATATGAACTTTCTCACTACATACTTATTGCTGCTAATATCAAGGAAAGGGAGACAGACAAATAGATACATAGATAGATGGATACACGAAAAGATAGATACATACTTAGATATATAGATGATAAGTACATAGATATATACATGACACAGAGATGCACTCATAAATACATAAATACATAGACAGATGGTAGACAGACACAATGATCAAAAAACTATTCAGCTCCTTCCAGACCTTATTGGTCAATAGCCAGACACTAGAATAATTACCAGCACCTAAAGAGACATCATTTCCTTTTTAACCAATAAAGAGGTGTCTAAGATTTCCTCATCATACACTTACATCTAGTCCTTTCATTCTTCAACCAGAGAATTCATTACATTAGCTTCAGTGATGTGGTGGTTTTCTCACCTGGCCAGCTAATATATTCAGTTCCTAATAAACTACTTCAGAGGTCTTAGATTACTCTTTAATAGGTGTTTTGCTTTGCTTTGTTTTGTTTTTACTCAATTGAAATATGATACTGCATCCTCTTTGTCCAGTGTGCCCTTTTCTACTTTCTGCTAGGCAAAGATAGTCTCTGTCTTCTGATTTTATACACACTCACATTAAGTCAGACAGGCCAAATTTTAAGAGGAGACTGTTTAAACCAGGAAACTGCTCTGTGACACTCCCTGTAGTTTCCACTTGTCTTTTACCACCTGCTGTTCTATATTCTTGTGTTTTGTTCATAGGGAATGGACTTTGGTCAAATGCCATAAATTTCTGTCCAAGTGTACCCTAGGATAAGGAGGAATGGGACCTGCAAATCATTTGCTATATTCTGTGCAAACAGATCTTTTATATAAATTTTATTTAGGTAATTAAATGGTTTCCTTAAATCCTTGAATTAAGAAACCCTCATTGGGGCGCCTGGGTGGCTCAGTTGGTTAAGCGACTGCCTTCGGCTCAGGTCATGGTCCCAGGGTCCTGGGATCGAGTCCCGCATCGGGCTCCCTGCTCGGCGGGGAGTCTGCTTCTCCCTCTCCCCCTGCTTGTGTTCCTGCTCTCGCTATCTCTGTCTCTGTCAAATAAATAAATAAAATCTTAAAAAAAAAAAGAAACCCTCATTAAAGTTGTCTTCACTTCTTTTATGGTCTTGTGTATATACATTTGTTTGTCTAAAAAAAAGGCACATCTTATTTTTTATTATAAGACCTCATCCACAGATTATACTGTGAAAAATGTACTTCATGAATTATCATTTCTTCATGACTGTAACTGAGTCCCTAATTCACTCTAAGCACTGCCTAAGTTCCTGGAGGTAGAGTCGCTTAATTTACAGCAAAAACAAACCTCTAGTTTATTGCAGAGCTACATTTAAGAACTTCTGAAAATCAAAGAAGATAGAAAAAATACAGCAAGAGTTTAGAATTATATTAGATACTAATGCCCTGGGTTTGCCAGACCTCTGATAATTGATCTACTTGCTGGATTAATCAGATGGAGACAGACAAAGGATGTCACTTAAAAGTCATGAATAGCCTAAGGTACCTAATGCATAAAAAGTTTTTATGATAGGGCGCCTGGGTGGCTCAGTTGGTTAAGCGACTGCCTTCAGCTCAGGTCATGATCCTGGAGTCCCGGGATCGAGTCCCGCACTGGGCTCCCTGCTCGGCGGGGGGTCTGCTTCTCCCTCTGACCCTCCCCTCTCTCATGCTCTCTGTCTCATTCTGTCTCTCAAATAAATAAATAAAATCTTTAAAAAAAAAAAGTTTTTATGATACCCAAAGACAGAAGAGAACCCTATGATACCCAAAAGGCAGAAGAGAACCCATGTTCTATATGAGATATAGAACAAAAATTCAAAACTGTAAACAGCATGATAAGAAATTATGAATGAGATCATGAGGTAATTTCAAAATCAGACTACATTAGAGCTTTAAGTAATACTTGGATGTCAACCCGGCTGCAGAAGTAAGAGAGCCTCAAATCTATTTGTCATTTGTTAAACATGGAAATGGTAATTTGACTTGGCAGACCCTTATATCCAAACAGATATAATAAACAAACCACATCAAAAAGAATTTCCTCACCTTAAAAATCAAACAACTGGCCCAATTTCAAAGAGCCAAATTACAAAAGTCCTACCCCTCCTTTGTCCTAAAGCCAGTAAATTAACCAATATGTCTTAGACAAAGCAAAATGGGAAGACATTGAAAAACAAAAACAATGTCTGGCCCTAGCAAAAATATGTCAATGTAGTGATGCTGTAGATAAAATACAATGATGGTACTTTGAGGAATAATTATAGGGATCCTTACAACTCCCCATTTTACCTTTGGACCAGCACAAGAGAGTTAACAATTAACCATGGGAGGACATAAATATAAGTACGTTTTGACTTAGGTGCTAATATCTAAACCCTAAATCCTGAAACTTTATAAGTTTATAAATTGAAGTTTGTAAATTCACAGTTATAGTTGTAAGTATAATACCAATACCAATCATTCTCTGTCTCAACCAGTATATTTCTCTCAGACTCACTTACTGAAAAATACAATTTTTTAAATGTGATACTACCTACAAATTTAACTGAAGAGATTTATTATGTAAAAGCCATTGCTAAACTATGTTCAGAAACATATCATTTTTGGAAGTGTTTACTGGCTATTTATAACTGAATTAGCTGATCTTGGCAAAGCTGTCCAACTTGTGATGTCCTTGAAGAAAATAGGGCCTGATCACTTAGAAGTCTCAAATACTCTCTGGACCAAAAATTCAATGTGTTGTAAAATGGCTAAAGGGGGGCAGATCGAACTGAAGTCCAAATTGAAAGCTTTTGTTCTTTGATAGCTTAAGAGACATACTAAAACTAGAAGACAAGACTGGCTATTAACCAATAATTGAAACATTAATCACCAAAGGCTTAGCAACACCCTATATGATCCATATTTTTCTCATTAAAATAAAAAAGCCCAAAGTAGAAAATACAGATTTGAATAGGACTTAAGGACATTTTAAATATTAATATTCATAAAATTTTATGTAGTACCTATTAAAAATACTATCTCCAATACCATATTCCCTTATAGTAAATTTTATGCTGTCATAGAACTCTGTTTTTTGTTTTGTTTTTATTCAATGTATGTTTATGTTTACCTGGAAAGTTAATAGTATACTTGGACAGTACACGATTATTCAACCATGAATAACACAATTCTCAGAGAATTCCCACATGATACACTTTGGTATAGTATGCATATGAATTTTTATTTTCTCCTGACCAAAAAGAGTTTGCAAATGTATTTGCCCTGTTTATTATCATTCTTAGCTAAATACATTCCTAAAAATTTTATGTAACATACAGGATTTTGTTGTCAAATCAGACTTGCATGAATAAAGCATCTTACCCAGTATCAAATTGTAAGAAATTAATTCAAAAATACAGTCAATCATAACATTCAGATGAAGTATGGCATTGAGGGAGCTCAATATTCCACCTGGGACATGCACCTCTTACCCCAGAACAGATGAGGTATTTAAGTTATGTTTGTGGGTTTTTTCACAGAATATGAGCATTTATAGTATAAATTATCCCCACTTAATATAACAATGAATTATATAGTTTATGTGACATTCTTCAAGCATCCAAGCTTTATGGGATTCTATTTACTCTAACTAATCCTTGGCCAGGAACATCGTGCTGAACACATTTTAGAGATAAAGTCTCTTCCTCCTGGAAAAATATCATTAGTTTATTAATACCAAGGTCCAGGTGGTGAGGAAAATAAACCAGATAATTTGTCTTCTTGTTTTCCCCTTTGGAGGGTAGTGTTCTACAGGTAAAGGGGGTAAATGGTTCTCAGGCAAATTAGTTTAACCCCTCTTCTTAAACTTCTAGGAGAAAGGTCCAGTTTTACCGAAGGCCAGAATACCACCTAAGGACATGACTTATTAGCAAAAGTTTGAGAATTTCAAGATGAAAGAATTAAAGCTAACCAAAACCTTTCCAGAACCATCATTTAGATTTCTAGAATTAATAGGTTATTATAGGCAACAAGTCCTATAATGTTCAACCCTTCTAAACCCCTTTATAACCACATCAAGTTGATTGTTCCTTTATATAACCATGAAATTCAGAAGTGGAAGAAGATTTATATCCTGTAAGTTAAGTTTAGCATCAATATTATCATAAGAGAAGAGAAAGAGAAAGAGACCATGCATTAGTAGTAGTACTTATGCAATAACATGGTCACATCCACATTAGAGAGTCATGGCTTCTAAAGGCTTTCGTTGGAACCTGTAACTACAGCATATCCCCCTCTTTGAAAGTAGTTACTAAAAAGCACCGCCAGATTGAATGTAATTTTAGGTACACCCTTCCACTTGAAAGTTCCTCATATGGTACAGTCTCTAAGAGTAATGCATGTATCATTTCTCTACTCATCATCTAATCAACTATGAAGTTTTGCATCTCATGTATAATTACCATTCCTGCCACACCATCCACCACCTCAGCCTATTACTTTGATTGGAAGAAAGCAAGCCCCAACTAACTCAAAGTTTTAGTTTCAGCACTTGACAATCCACATTTAATTGTTTGTTGATGGGTCATTTTTAAAGACTGAGCTAGGACTCTTTAATGCTGCACATGTTTTCTTACCAAAGTTCTTGATAGAATCCCAACTCCTATGTAAAATTTATTGCAGGTAGCCAAGGATATGCCAGAAAGTTCAAAATAACAGAGCCAATAATCATACAACTAGCAGATATACCTGTTGTGTATTATAGGGAGTTGGAAACAGTATGAAAATAATTAGCATGCAAGCCAATTTCCCTAAGAAAAGGTTAACCAATACTCCTTGCTTGCCCTCCTGTTTCATCTCTAGTTAGTTCCCTGCTATCTGAAAGAAACACACTAAAAGCCACAAGTGGGAGTCTCATACATATTTTTAAACTTTAGTAGCCACATTTTAAAAAGTAAAAATAAACAGATAAAATAAAATATAACCATTTTTAAATTAAACCAATGTATCCAACCTATTGGATTTTCAACATGTAATCATTATGAAATTATTAGAGATATTTTACATTTTGTTCTTACTAAGCTTTCAAAATCTAGTGTTTATTCTAAAGTTACTGAACATCTCAGTTAGGATGAGACACATTTCAAGTGCTCAATAGCTCTCTGTGGCTAGTGGCTACTGTATTCTATACTGTATAATTGCTCAATTTCTCCAGGTCATTTTCTTAGGCCATCAACTAAGAATGAAAATAGCTGCTATACTAATCAATAAGAATAAACATCCTATCATATGTTTTGAAACTTTACTATTAAAAAAAGTCAGAAATTATTCTCTGAAACTATATAATGTAATAAAACCTCTTGATAGCATAATAAATAATGGAAAAATTCAATGTACTTTAATTCAGCAAGTATTTGTTGGGTTCCTAGAGGTATAAACTATGAACTAATTAAAGAAATATTTACTGAAGCCCTATTAAGTGGAAGTTGAAGTAGACAATTCAGTTGTCAGAATTTAAGCAAAGAACGAGAGACAAAATTCATCCCTATAAGGAGTTTGGGCAACATGGAGGTAGCTATGTAATGGAAATTCCAAAAAAATAAAAAACAAACAAACAAACAAAAAGACAAGACATTGCTCAAGTATGCAAGGAGGTCACTCTCTATTCAAAGAAAAGTAAAACACGTTAAAATGTCATAGGAAGAGCACAAGTGAATAAACAGATTCACAATAAAATGTCAGCTAGATAATAAAAAGCACAATAAAGGATTTTTTTTAAAAAGTGGATGATTTGTTAGCTAATGATGTGGTGAGGGGGTATATGACTTCTATTTTACATAGAGTGATAGGCAAATTTGATAGAATTACATAAATGAAGAATGAGTCATATGTATACTCAAAGGGAGAACTTTCCAAGTCCAGGGAAATGCAAATGTAAATTAACTCCCTGAGCAGAAAAAATGACACAGCTCTCCATATTCTAAATTTATTTTTTGAGATAGAAAAGATGGTGGAGAGAATTGTGAGTTTGAAAAGATGGCTAGGGCCCACATCATTCAGGTGTGCCATGGTAACAACTTTGGATTTTTTTTTTTCCTGAATGTGATGGAAACTACTGGGGCATTTTTTAAAAAGATTGATTGATGATTGATTGATTGAGAGAGAAAGAGAGAGTGGGAGGAGAGGGGCTGGGGAGAGGGAGCAAGAGAATCTTAAGCAAACTCCCCACTGAGCACTGAGCCCAAAACAGGGCTCGATATCATGACCCTGAGATTACAACCTGAGCCAAAACCAAGAGTCAGACATTTAACTGATTGTGCCACCCAGGTGCCCCTGGAACATTTTGATAAGGAAACTACATGAATTTATATTCATCTGTGAAACATAGAAAATGGGGGAGAATATTGAATATAAGGACGGTTGTTTATTTTACAGTAGTTCCACATAAATGATAGCTGCTTTTCTAGGGTGATGGAGGAGATATAATGGTACAGAATTGGAATACATTCAGAAGGTAGAAAAAATGGGTACTTCTCAATGGCTGGATATGGATTGTTCAATAAACAGGAAAGTAAAAGTTTGAAAAACAATGGATACAAAGAAAACATCATGGAACCAAATCTCAGACAGAGAAGCATTCAAAACTGAGCGTGGAACCAAAGTAGTATCCATACCTAAAGGCAACTACCTCATCTGGTTGAAACGGCAGAAGGGTTACCCTGACAAAGACTTTAAAGGGTTAGGAAGGAACTGAAAAATTATTTAATGACAATGTATGCAAGTGAAAGAACAGATTAGAATTGGGAATAATCTGAAATGCAAAATTACTTAGTTCTATAAAACACCATTTCCCCACACCAAAATTTTACTTAGTAAGAAGCAATGAGTTATTAAAAGTAAAGAATTTGTGAAATCTTGAAGTTCTTACAGTGATTGGATTCTGATTCTACAAGAATAGAAAGCAATATCTAAAACTAAATTCCTTCATTGTTCAACCAGTAACTTGATCAGAACCTCAGCTCTTTGTAATGGTAGCATGAGAATCGTGAGCTGAATTTTCCAAAAGTGATCTCAACTTTATTAAATCTATAAGTTCCTCACCTCACACTGATATACAAAAGGAAAGATGTGTACTTTCTGGAAAAACAAAATAAAACAAAGCAAAATGTAGTTTACTTTCCCTTGGGATTTCATATATATATCATAATATATATAATTTATATATTTATAGCACATATATATGAAATAAAATAAGAATCAAACAAATAACCAGAAAAAGTAATACATAATCAAAGGACAGATAAATTGATGGAAGCATATTCATTAATAACTCAGATACACTTAGCAAATGGGAATCAAAAATAAAAATATATGAAAGCTTTCATTATAAATAGGGGTTTAAGGGATAGAATTATAGAAATTATAGGATGTAGAAGGACAAATAGGGAATAATGCAAATAACTTTAAGTCAACCAATAAATTCTACAATTTCAATGAATACACAAATTCTTTGATGTCAGGATAATTCTGAGTTAATAAGTACAAATGTGTCATTATTCAAAATCATTTTAATTATAGAGTATTTGAAATTCTACAAAAATGCATAATTAGCTTGGAATACTAAATGCCTACTGAAATTTGAATTGCAATTCCAGTGACTTTACAGATCAATGTTTAGATGATTTACATTTTAATAATTTAAAACTAATTCATATACATGGTATACATCTCTCCATTTATTTGAATATTCTTTAATTTTCTTTGCAATATTTTGCATTTTCTGATACATAGACATTGTAGTTTTTTGGTAAAACATATTCCTAATTTATGTTATTTTATGCTATTGTATGTTGTATTTGTAAGTTTCATATTCTAAGTGTTAAAAAACATGTTATTTATAAATTATTTCTCATTATTTTCAAACATAGATATAAAATTGATTATATGTATATATGCTATATTTTCTCAATTCATTTATTAATTTTAGTATTTTTTAAAAGATTCATTACAATTTTATACATGCCAATCAAATAACTTGCAAATAATGAAATTTTTAACTTTCCATTTCCAAACTTTGTGGCTTTTCTTTTCTATACATTACAGTGACTGGGACCTCCACTGAAGTGTTGAATAGAAGTGATAAGAGGGGACATTATTGCTTTACTGACTTCCTGATTCTAGGAAGATAATATTCCATATTTCAGTAAATATGATTTTAACTCTAGATTTTTCATAATTTTCATATTGAAAAAAGGCTCTCCTATTCCTAGTCTTCTGAAATTTTTAATATTATGAATGATATTTAAATTTGTCAACATTTTTCATCTACTATGATCATTTAGTTTTCCTTCTTTATTCTCTTAATGAGTTAATTGCGTTCCAAAAGTTAAACCAAACTTGCATTTCTGGGATAAGTCCCATCTGGACATAATACCTCATATTTTTTATATATTGCTAGATTCTATGTACTAACATCTTCTTAAAGGTTAGTGACACTATTCATGAGCTCTGCAACAGATTCAGGCTGCTATAAAAATTAATCTGGCATTTGGGTATTATGACCTATAAGATTAATTGTTATTTAAAGTATTTGTAGCAGCTAAGAATGCTATATGGTAATTTTGATGGGCCCCCTAAGAAAGAATAACCAAATAGACCCTTAGGATATTAGGACAAAGTCCTGTCATCTATTATAGATAACTATTCTCTGTTGAAAAACAGTTTCTGGTTTGCTAATGAACCTTAATAGAGACTAAAGATTTGAACACAACCCACTAAGTTATCATGCAGTGTGAGCTATCTATTTAAAATATGGTGTTATATAAACCACCAAACCATACATATGGGTACTTGCAGTAGTACTGATCTAGTGAAATTTAATATGGAGATGGGAACTGGTTTGAGCAGATCGTGAAGACACATGGAAAAATGGCTCAGTCTCATGAGACTCTATTCCCTCTGTATTAGCCATTTTTCATTTAACCCAAACATAAAGTCACTTGAAAAATTATCCATATTGAGTTGGCTGAGGAAGAACAAATAAGGGAATGGTTTAGAAAAGATTATGTAGAGCTATATCATTAAATCTGAAACCAATCCTGATTATCAAGAAGAAATGAGGCTGCTCTTACACACTGACTAGGATGCCATGTGAGAGAATTTCTGATTTGCCTATTAGTACTCCTTTGTCCTAAGGCATAATTTAACAAAAAGCATAGGAACAAAAGACCATTTGTAGTATAGACCCTTTGGGAATAGGAGTTTGGGTCACACCACCAAGTAAACAGTCATAAACATTTTTTGAATATTCTTTGTTCCTTCAAAATAATTATGTTCTCAAAAAATAATTATGTTCTTTAAATCTGATTATAAACACTCTTAGAAACTTAAAATTTATCAAATCATTTCATATCCTGGTGACTTTTTATGCATTTTCTTGGAAATGATGACTTTCCTGTTCATTCAGAGTAAGCACAAAACACATTTTGGGCGGACAATGACCAAATTCAATATAGATGGGAATAATTGTTTTTTAAAGTAAAGGGAGAGCATTCAAGATGGTGAAGGAAGATCCTAACTCACCTCTTCCCACAGACAACAATCTACATCTATATTTCACAGAAAGGGACCTAGAAACTGGATAATAAGAGACTCTACAACAATGGACAGCCCTGAGATGAGTAGAAAAGGCAGAGATATGGTCTTGCTAAAGGAAAAACTGCACCCTAGGTGTTGTACTCCATGGGAAGGAGGGATCTCAAAGATACAGAAAATTTCACTGAATAGTGAGAGATTCAGGTTCCATGTCAGGCACCCCAGCATTTAGATTCTGGTACAGAAGACACAAGCCTCTAAAACACCTAGCTTTGAAAATCAACCGGGAACACATCCAGAGAAACTATAGAACTGTAGGGAAAAGAAAACCAGCTCTTAAAGAGGCCATGTGCAGACTCAGTGGACCCCAAAACCAGGCAAAAACACCAGATCAAAAGTGTATAGGCTATGGGTGAAGGAGACCCACTTAACTAATCTTGGAGCACCTGCTGGAGAGGCAAGAAGTAGCTGGGCTTCTCCCCAGGTACTAAGACACTAGTGGGAGCTATTTTGCCATCTTGTTCTGTCCTACCAATCCTGGCACTGATAGGTGCCATATTGAAACCCTCCTCTAGGCTGCTAACACCAGGGGACATGTTCCACTGAACGCCTCACACAACCCTGCACCTCAGCCATGCCTTGCAGCTGATAGGACAATAAACTTACCCAGCAGCATGACCACACCTGTTGTGACCAGATCTCGCAGCCATCCAGTTGGAGTTTACACCACCCACCAGTCATGGCCCAACCACAAATGAAGAGTGCATACAGCATACACAGGGAACCCTCTGGAGTACTTGGCTCTGGTGGTCAGGGGCAATTGCATTTCTGGGTCACACAAGAAATCTGCTAAATAAGGCCTTCCTTCAAAACTGGGAGACATAGCTGAACTACCTAATACATAGAAACAAACACAAAAGGTTAGGCAAAAATGAGGAAACATGTTTCAAATGAAAGAATAAGACAAATCCTCCAAAAAAGAACTAAATGAAATGGATATAAGCAATGTACTTGATAAAGAGTTAAAGTAATAGTCATTAAGATGCCTAGTGAACTCAAGAGAGAAGAATGGGTGAACACAGTGAGACCTTCAACAAAGCTAGAACATGTAATAAAGTATTAATAAGAGCCGAAAAATACAACAGAAGTGAAAAATACAATAGGGGGAATAACTAGCAAATTAGATGATACAGAAACAGATAAGTGATCTGGAAGACAGGGCAGCAACAGAAATAAAGCAAATTGAGCAACAAAAATAAGAAAAATATTTTTTAAAGAAAGGATTGCTTAAGGGATCTCTAGGACAATATCAAGCGTAATAACATTTTCATTATAGGGGTCCTAGAAGGAAATAAGGAGAGAAAGGGGCAGAAAATTTATTTGAAGAAATGATAGCTGAGATTTTCCCTAACTTGGGTAAGGAAACAGACATTCAGATTTAGAAAGCACAGAAAGTTCCCAAAAAGTTGAGCTCAAGAGATCTACACCAAGACACATTATAATTAAAATGTAAATATAGAAGGAACCTTAAAAGCAGGAAAAGAAAAGCAATTACTTATATATAAGGAAACCCCCATAAGAATACAGCTGACATTTCGCAAAAACTGTGCATATTAGAGAGTGACAGGATATATTTAAAGTGTTAAAAGGAAAAAAAATTACAACCAAGGATACTCTACCTGGCAAGGTTATCATTCAGAACAGAAGGGATGATAAAGAGTTTCTCAGACAAGCAAAGCTAAAGGAATTCATCACTGCTAAATCAGCTTTATGAGAAATATTAAAGGGACTTTTTTTTAGGCAGAAAAGAATAGGCCATAACTAGACGTAAGAAAATATATCAAAGAAAAATTCTCACTGGTAAAGGCAAAAATGTAGAAAAGTTAGTGGATCAATCTCTTCTAAAGCTAGTATGAGAGTTAAAGACAAAACTGGTAAGATCAACTAAATCTACAAAAATTACTTAAGGGATGCACTAAATAAGAGATGTAAAATATGACATCAAAAATATAAGACATGGGGGCAGGAGAATAAAAATATAGTACTTTCAGAATACATTCACACTTAAACAACTACCAGCTTCAAATAGACTGCTATATACACAGTTTGTTATATATTAGTCTCATAGTAACCACAAACCAAAAACCTATAATAGAAGCACAAAAAATCGAGACAGAAACCCAAATATAACACTAAAGAAAGTGGGCTTCTGGGTGGCTCAGTTGGTTAAGCATCTGCCTTCGGCTCAGGTCATGATTCCCAGGTCCTGGGATCGAGTCCTACTTCTGACTCCCTGCTCAGTGGGGTGTCTGCTTCTCCCTCTGCCCCTCCCCACCTGCTCATGTTCTCTCTCTTGCAAAAAATAAATAAAAGCTTTTAAAAAAAGTTTTCAAATAGCAAGGGAAGAGAGCAAGAAAAGAAGAAAGGAACAGAGAAGAATTACAAAAACAACCAGAAAAACAATTAACAAAATGGCAATAAATACAGAGCCATTAATAATTATTTTAAATGTAAATGGAATAAATATTTCAATCAAAAGACCCAGGTTGGCTTTCATGGATAAAAACAAACAAGAACCACCTATAAGCAGCCTACAAAAGACTCACTTCAGATCTACAGACACGGACTGAAAGTAAAGGGATAAAATGATACTCCATGCAAATAGAAATGGAAACAAAAAGAAAGTAGGGTAGTAGCTATACTTGTATCAGGCAAAATAGACTTTAAAGCAAAGCCTGTAAAAAGAGATAAAGGACATTACATAATGATAAAGATATCAATCCCACAAGATATAACCCTTGTAAATATTTATGCACCCCTCATAGTAACAACTAAATATATAAAACAAATATTAACAGATGCAAAGGGAGAAGTTGACAGTGATATGATAATAGTAGAGGACTTTACCCCCCTACTTACATCAATGGCTAGATTATCCAGACAGAAAATAAGGAAATTCTGGGTTTGAATGATGCATTAGACCAGATGGACTTAATACATATAGAGAGAGCATTTTATCCCAAACCAGCAGAATACACATTATTCTTAAGTACACATGGAACATTCTCCAGAATAGACCACATGTTAGGTCACTAAGCAAGCCTCAGTAAATTTAAAAAGACTGAAGTCATATTAACCATCTTTTCCCACCACAATTGTATGAAACTAGAAATCAACCACAAGAAGAAAATGAAAAAATACAAACATGTGCAAGCTAAATAATCTTCTACTAAGCAACCAATGGTTCAACAAAGAAATAAAATGAAAATTAAAAAAAAAATTACATGGAGACAGAAGAAAATGAAAAGCAATGCTCCAAAATCTTTGGGATACAGCAAAAACAGATCGAAGAGGGAAGTTAGAGATAAAGGCCCACCTCAAAAAACAAAAAAATTCTGAAATAAACCATCTAAATTTACCCTAGAGGAACAACAACAACAACAAAAACTCTGTTAGAAAATAAGGAAATAATAAAGATCAGAGCAAAACTAAATAAAATGGAGTCATGGAGACAGGCAGAAAGGGAGGGAGGGAGGGAAGAAGTAAGAAAAGGAAGGAGGGAGGGAGAAAATAATCAATGAAACTACGAGCTGGTTCTTAGAAAATATAAACTGATAAACTTTTAGCAAGACTCACCAATTTTTTTTTTCTTTTAAAAAGAGGATCCAAATAAATAAAATAAAAAATGAAAGAGAACTTATAACCACTACCATAGAAATACAAAGAATCATAAAAGACTACTATAAAAATTATGGGCCCACAAACTGAACTACATAGAATAAATTCCAAGAAACATACAATCTTCCATGATTGAATCAAGAAGAAATAGAAAATCATAACAGAATGATTACTACTAATAAAATTACATCAGTGATCAAAAAACTCCCAACAGGGGCACCTGGATGGCTCAGTCATTAAGTTTCTGCCTTCAGCTCGGGTCATGATCCCAGGGTCCTGGGATCGAGCCCCGCATCGGGCTCCCTGCTCCACAGGAAGCCTGCTTCTCCCTCTCCCACTCCCCTGCTTGTGTTCCCTCTCTCACTGTGTCTCTCTCTGTCAAATAAATAAATAAAATCTTTAAAAAAAAAAAAAAAAACTCCCAACAAATGAAGTCCAGGATCAGACCACTTCACTGGTGAATCCTACCAAAAATTTAGTTAATACTTATTCTATCAAAATGTTAAAAAAAAATGAGGGATAAACTTTTCTAATTCATTCCACAAGGCCAGAATTACCCCAATACCTAAACCAGACAAAAACACTAAATACACACACAGACACACACACACTTCCCAATATCCCTGATGAACATAAAAAAAAAAAATCCTCAACAAAATATTAACAAACTAAAGTTAACAATACATTAAATGAATCATATATCATGATCAAGTGGGATTTATTCCCAGGATGCAAGAATGGTTCAATATCCATAAAGCAATCAATGTGATACACCACATTAATAAAACAAAGGATAAAACCACATGATTATTTCAATAGATGCCAAAAAAGAATTTAACAAAATTTAACCTCCATTTATGATAAAAACTCTCAAAAAAGTAGATCTAGAAGGAACATGCCTCAACTTAATAAAGGCTGTATATAACAAACCCATAGCTAACAACACACTTAATGGTGAAAAGCTGAAAGCTTTCCCTCTAAGATTAGGAGTAAGACAAGGGGGGCAGACTGAGTGGCTCAGTCATTAAATATCTGCCTTCGGCTCAGTTCCTGATCCCAGGGTCCTGGGATTGAGCCTTGCATCAGGCTCCCTGCTCAGAGGGAAGCCTGCTTCTCCTTCTCCCACTCCCCCTGCTTGTGTTCCCTCTCTTGTTATGTCTCCCTCTGTCAAATAAATTTAAAAAATCTTAAAAAAAAAAAAAAGGAGTAAGACAAGGATATCCACTCTCACCACTTTGATTTAACATTGCATTGGAGTGTTAGTCACATCAATTAGATAAGAAAAAGAAATAAAAGGCACACAAATTGGAAAGGAAGATGTAAAACTGTGACTATTTGCAAGTGACATGATAATATACAGAAAACCCTAAAGCCTGCCCCAAAACTTATTAAAACTAGGAAATGAATTCAGTAAAGTTTCAGGATAAAAAATTAATAAACAAAATTATCTTGCATTTCTATATACTAATATTGAACTAACAGATAGAGAAATTAAGAAAACTATTTACAATTGCATCAAAGAGAATAAAACACCTAGGAACAAATTTTACCAAGAATTTACAAATTCTACCAAAAAAATTTTACCAACAAAAATTATCAAATTTTTACCAACAGATTTTTACCCAGGAACAAATTTTACCAAGTACACTGAAAACTATAAGAAACTGATGAACTACATTGAAGATGACACAAACAAATGGAGAGATACACTGTGCTCATGGATTGGAAGAATTAATATTGCTAATATGTCCATACTAAACAAGCAATCTACAGATTCAATGCAATACCTATCAAAATACCAGTGACATTTTTCAGAGAACTAGAATAATATTAAAATCTGTATGGAACAACAAAGGATCCTGAATAGCCAAACCAAATTTAACGAAGAACAAAGCTGGAAGTATCACTCTATTTCAAACCATACTACAGAGCTGTAGTAATCAAAAAAGTATGGTACTAGCATGCACGCATGCACACACACACACGCACACACACAAAAAACAATAGAACAAAATAAGTCCACAGAAATAAACCCATCCTTATAGGATTAATTAATCTAGAACAAAGGAGATAGAATATACATTAGGAAAAAAAAACAGTTCCCTTCAATGAATGGTGTTGGGAAAACTGAACAGCTACATGCAAAAGAATAAACTAGACTACTTTCTTATACCATATACAAAAATACACCCAAAATGGATTAAAGACTTGTATATAAGACCTGAAACCATAAAACTCCTAAAAGAAAACTTAGATAGTAAGCTCTTTGACATTGGTCTTAGCTATATTTTTTTTAGATATGTCTCCTCAGGCAAGGACAACAAAAGCAAAAATAAACAAATGGAACTATATCAAACTAAAAAGATTTTGCACAGCAAAGGAAACCATCAAAAAAAAAAAAAAAGAAAGAAAAGGCAGGGGCACCTGGGTGGCTCAGTTGGTTAAGTGTCCAGCTCTTGATTTTGGCTCAGGTCATGATCTCAGTGTTGTGAAACTGAGCTCCGTGTCGAGAAAGATTCTCTCTCTCCCTCTTTTCTGCCCCCTCCACCCCAGAAATGAAAAGGCAACTATTGAATGGGAGAAGATATTTACAAATGATATATCCAATAAAGGGTTAATACTCAAAATATATAAAGAACTCCTAAAACTCTATTAAAAAAATCTGATTAAAAAATGGGCAGAGGATGTGAATAGATGTTTTCCAAAGAAGGTATTGGCTAAAGACATGAACAGACATTTTTTCCAAGAAGACAGACACATGAAAAGATGCTTAACATCAGTAACCATCAGGGAAATGCAAATCAAAACCACAATAAAATATCACCTCACACCAAGTAAGAATGCTAGTACCACAAAGACAAGAAATAACACATGTTGGTGAGAATGTGGAGAAAAGGGAACTCTTGTACCTTGTTGGTGGTAATATAAATTGGTGCGGTCACTATGGAAAACAGCATAAAGTTAAACAAAGAACTACCATATGATCGAGCAATTCCATTTCTAGGTGTTTATTTGAATAAAAGAAAATATTAATTCTAAAAAAAACATAGGCACCGCCTTGGCTTATCACAGCATTATTTATATCTAAGATATAAAAGCAAGCTAATCAGTGGGTGAAATTGATGAAATTTCATCAATTAATGAGTGGTGATGAAGTTGCAGGAGCACCTGGGTGGCTCAGCTGGTTAAAGGTCTGACTCGATTTCAGCTCAGGTCATGATCTTGGGGTCATGGGATCAAGCCAAGTGTTGGGCTCCACACTCAGCCAGTTGTCTGCTTCCCAACCTCTCCCTCTACCCCTCCCCCTGGCTTGAGTGTTCTTTCTCTCTCTCTCTCTAAAATAAAAATAAATAAGTCTTTTTTTAAAAAGTTGTAATGCAGGGCGCCTGGGTGGCTCAGTTGGTTAAGCCACTGCCTTCGGTTCAGGTCATGATCCTGGAGTCCCGGGATCAAGTCCCGCATCAGGCTCCCTGCTCGCCGGGGTGGGGAGTCTGCTTCTCCCTCTGACCCTCCCCCCTCTCATGTGCTTTCTCTCTCTCATTCTCTCTCTCTCAAATAAATAAATAAAAAATCTTTAAAAAAAAATAAATAAAAAGTTGTAATGCATGCGTGTGCATACATGCACACGCGCACACACACACACACACACACACTGGAATATTACTCAGCCATAAAAAAAAAAAACAAATTTTTGCTACTTGTCACAACATGAATGAAACTGAGGGTATTATGCTAAATAAAATAAGTCAGACACAGAAAGACAAATATCATATGACTTCACTTATATATGGAATCTAAAAAACAAAACAAAACAAAACAGACTGGTGGATACAGAGAACTGACAGTTGCCAGAGGGGAGTGTAATGGAGGAATGGATAACATAGTTGAGGAGATTAAGACTTGCCATCTTCCAGTTATAAAGTAATAAGACAAGGGGATACAACTGTATAGCATAGGGAACATAGTTAACAATATTGTAACAACTTTGTATGGTAACTGATGGTAACTATACTTACTGTGCACATTTCATAGTGTATGTAAATACTTATTAACTATGTTGTTCCCCTGACACAAATGTAATATTGTAGGTCAATTATTCTTCAGTTACCAAATTAAAGTGAAAATTTTCTGTAGGACATGTTGTGGAGTTTACACATAATCCAAGCACTGGCAAAGGGAAAACTCATTTTTGGATCCTGAGAACTATGACAGGGAGTATCATCTAACATTCCCTATCACTCTCCTTGGCATGGAGGGAAAGTATAATATAATATCAAAAGAAAATATCTTCACTACCCCCTTGTTGTTATCAGTAATTGGCCATATGTTATTTACTGTTGGAAAAATTCTTCCTTTGAACATTCTTTAAACCAAGCATTCTGAAGACGAGAGACAGAATTTCATGTACTTAATTAATGATGTTTCTCCAGAATTAATTTTATAGTTTCATTTTCTTTAAATAGGTGTAGTAAGGTGGATTTTTATTTTCTAGTGTCACACTGTTTATCTAAGTTATGTTTTCATATGTTCATACTTTTAAAATGTATGAAAAAACACAAATGAAACTGAGTGGAAAGATTGTCATTACTTATAGGAATATCTACTATTTATGCAGCCATCTGTTGTGAATGCTTCAACCCTGAGACACGTTAAAAAAAAAAAAAAACATGAAATCTTGATGTTAGAAAGTGTGCATTGTTCCAATAGGATACCTCTTGTTTTGTTTTTGAACATAAATACTTTGTTTTGTCTTGTTTTTGGACTTGGGCATATTATTTAATAGATCAAGGATTAAAGACAGATTTTATTTCTTAAGATATTATTAGATTCACTCATTCCGTTTGTTCATTTTCAGTCTGTTTATTACTCATCATTTTTGTTCAGGTTTTTCTTCCAATTAATGTATTTTTAACATTGGGAAACAGGGTTAAAAATTGTTTTAAACTTCATAAGTAGCAGTGTCCAATATGTAGGTCCTTAAAATTTAAATCATCCCTACTTCCAGATGGGCATTATGATTACTTTCCATTTATGACATACTCAAGATTAGAAGAAGAATAATTCAGAGAATCCCAATTTTTAAGAGGAAATGTGAGGTGGTGAGGAAAAGACTAGAGTGGAACTGCTAGACCTAGGTTCTAGGATGGGCTGTGTTTTACTTTAGTTAAGTTCTATGTACTTCAATTTCTTTATAGATAGATTGAGAAAATTGGAATATTCTTGATCATGTCTTTTTCAGCTCTGAATTTGTTATTGATTCCATTACATACAATGGAGATAATCCAGGAATGGTGATAATCCAGGAATACAGATATCCAGTAAGGAGTCACCCAGCAGCATTAAGTTGGACCAGGAAAGAACACTGAGGGGGATTGGCTCAAATTTCTAGCTACTTTAGCTGTTAGACCTTCAAGTAAACTATAGATATTTCAAATAAAAACAGTTATTTTCCTGAGATTCACAGTCATAGGGATATGGAACACTTGTTTGTTCATTTTTTACACAAATCTATAAATATGAATAAGATTTTCTCTATTTAAAAAGTCTGGTCTACATGCTCCACTTTCTCTATTTGAGAAAATTTACAGTTTAGGAAAGTGAAGTGAGAGTTGGACTCTTAAAGGATACCAAATTCAATGTATATTAAGAAATGAAAATCAAACATCTTAAATGAAGTCCTTTTAAAGGAAAGAGGAAAACTTTTGGTGTTTGGGATTATTTTTTCTTATATTTTCTCCATATCTATGCATATACATACTAGCTGTAGACACCCACGTAGCTAATGTGGAGGGGAAGCTAGGTGAATGAAATAGACATCACTTATGTAACAATATCAGTTGAAACTCAATATAAACTGAGTAAGTATGATGAGACAAAGCACTTAGCAAAAGCAGAAAGTAAATGTATTAGAACAAGTATCTAGGACAAAGATAAAAATAGAGAATGTGTTCAATACAGAACAGCTATTATTTTATTTCTTAAATATTTATTTATTTGAGAGAGAGAGAGAGGGAGAGCATGAGTAGGAGGGGCAGAGAGAAAGGGAGAGAGAATCTCAAGCAGACTCCACGATGAGGGGAGCCCAATGTGGGGCTTGATCCCAGGACACTGAGATCATGATCTGAGCGGAAACCCAGAGTTGGATGCTTGACTGACTATGCCACCCAGGTGCCTCCAGAGCAGTTATTATGTTAATGCCAAAAATTGTCTTTACTTTCTCCCACATATAAAAAAATAAATAAAATAAAACCTGCTTCTTTACAGAATGGCTTTTGGACTTCTAGCCCCTAATTTTTCCTTTAAACATATTGTGAGGCTTTCTTTATTATGAATACACAAACAAGGCCCTATGCATTAGCAGCCAACTGAAGAGAACTCTCTTGGAAATAGTTTCTAAGAACTAAATGTAACCTGTCTATTCATCCACAGGAATTTATCTTCTTTGTGTATATATGTATGTACTTATGAGTATAGTAGAGGGAAGGAGGCAGAGAAATGAGATAACTGATATTACCTTTCCCACTTTCTATGCTTTTTCTACTGCATAGCCTTCAGAAGATTCCTGATACTGTGTTTGTAGGACAAAGTGGTTTCACAAAGTATTTTCTTCATAGACTTTTCCTATTTTGTTCTAGAGTCTAATATGATGAAGATCTGACTCTTGGCAGAGGACTATAGTTTTTTAGAAAGTACTACTGAAAAGAATGAACCACCTCTCGTAGGAATTTTATGCAGTATATTATTTTATTTTTTTATAAGGTATTTTTTTTAAGATTTTATTTATTTGAGAGAGAGTGAGAGCACAAGAGGGGTAGGGTCAGAGGGAGAAGCAGACTCCCTGCTGAGCAGGGAGGCCGATACAGGACTCGATCCTGGGACTCTGGGATCATGACCTGAGCCGAAGGCCGTCACCCAACCAGCTGAACCCAGGCGCCCCAGTATATTATTTTAAAATTGTATTATGTATTGTATCAATAATGGTAATTCTGGATATGGTAGCTTTTGAAGAATCAGAAATACAAACTATATGGACTTGCAAGAACCTTAAATATTATGTCATAACCTAATTTAGCAATACATCTGAAATTGAATGTATAGAAATCTCTGACATTGGTTGGTCTGAGAAATACATACTGTAAAATGTTATCTATAAGTGGAGATATTAAGATTCAATCTTATAGTTTTCCTATAACTAGAGTAGTTTCAGGTTTTTGCCTTTTGCCTTCTTAACAATAGGCTATAGAAGGTGCATATTTTAGATTTACTGTGTTCTAACTATACTGGAGTATTATAAACAACTGTTCTTTGACCATTTTGCCCCTACCATATGTCATGCAAGTTTATACATATAAATCAGAGAAATTTTAGGTGACTATTCAGAAAACATATTATTTTACTAATAAGAATGTAGCCAAAGTAAACTAAAAATAAATGTTCACATGTGCATAATGACTGAGTGCTGATTTTTGACAAAACTTGTTTCGTTTTTCTAATTCTTCTGACACATACATACAAAATTTAATTTTCTCTCGTAAATTGTTTTCTCATCACAATTAAGTATCTGTAATCGTGCCTTTAGACCTTTTAGATCTTTAATGCCTGAACTTGTTGTCTGGTTGTCACTAATGTCTGTGAAGGAGTACATTTTGCTTAACAGAAAAAACATTGGTATATTATCTTATGAAAAGTTCTGCTTCTGTAAAAGAATATTAGAAGATAAACACATCGTGCCACTTTGAAAAACAGATCTATCATTATGCCAAAGGACCAGCTGGAAAGGAAACTAATCAACACAAATGACTGTGACCATTAAAATAATCTGCTTTCTAAGAAATTAAGATGAAAATAACAGTATAACATTATTAAATTTCCTTATAAGGCTACAAATCCTATTTCTATAATTAGCCTATCACATATTATCATGTTTTTTTTTCTTTTTAGGTGCCATTCTAATATTTATCAATATGTATCATGTACAGTTCTAATACCTACACTTTTAGTAAATGATGTCATATATTTTTCCTTGGGGACAATCCAAAAAATATTTTAATAATGTCATTTCCCTAGTTATTCTCTTTTTTCCTCTACAATTTTAGAGATACAAAGTATATTTTAAAGGTAAAAGGGTATGTAGGCTTTCTACTGGAAAGCTTAGAGGCAAAAATGCTGGGAAAGTTAAGAATAGGAATGTATTTGGGACATGAGAAAGGGAGATAAGAAAGGGATTTTACTGTGAAAATCAGTCTTTAAGTTTCTATCATAAACAGAAGTATATTTTAAATTTTATACCTAAAATTAAAATAAAGATTCTTCATGGATGAGTCTTTATTCATTAACAAAATTTTAGTGCCTACTCTCTCTCTGGAATTTTTTTTTTTTTAGGGGATAATG
Source organism: Mirounga angustirostris (assembly GCF_029215605.1). Lineage (NCBI taxonomy): Eukaryota > Metazoa > Chordata > Mammalia > Carnivora > Phocidae > Mirounga > Mirounga angustirostris. Next base: position 53,604,707 of record NW_026991710.1, read on the forward strand.
TATTAGTAGTGAATAAAATAGGTAAATGTTTTTGCTCTCTGAGAGCTTTCTTTCAGTACAGGAAGGCAGATAATAAACAGAGATATTAATTATCACCACCCTAAGAAAAAATTCAGAGAAGGATAAGAGCTTCTCAGGGAATAAAATAGGTTGTTGTATACTGACTGGAAGGTCACAATAGAGAATGGTATAAGGGAACTCTGCCTAAAGAGGGCACATATAATCTGATGGCTGAATGACAAGAAGGACCCACAGTGTGAATATTAGGGGAAAGAATTTCCAGGCAAATGCAATAGGGTGAAGATGATGTATGATGGGAAAAGGCTTGTCAGGTTCAGGAGGAGAGAGGCTAAGGGGGCTATCTGGTAGATAATGAAGAGGACAGAGGCTGCAGGTGTAGGCAAGGCTAGACCACAGAAGACTTTTTGGGGGAAAACATAAGAATCTACTGAAGTTTGCAAAAGGAATTGTGAATAAATGGAAAGATAAGTCATACTCAAGAAGGAGAAAAATTGCATAGTTTGAAGCATCTATTCTACATATATTAATCAATAAATTCACTATAATTCCAATTTAAGAAATGTCAGCATTTAGGGGACTTCTTAATGAATTCAAAGTTCATATGAGATGAAATACCACAACTAAATTCAAAGAGGGAATTTGGCCCTTCTGATAAATATATTACAAAGTTACCTACTTTAAAACAAGTGGTATTGGCAAAGGAATAAACAAATAGTTCAGTGGGATAAAATAAATAATCTGAAATAGATTCTAGTATATGTGGGAATGAGAGAGATTACTAAGGGATAAAGGAACTATTCTATCATTATAAATATTGCAATTAGTTATTTTTTCAGAAATTAAATTAAATTATATATTTGCTAGGTACAGTTCACAAGATTAAATTCCATTGGGTTACTACCTTAACATCTCCATGAAAGTATTTTATTACAAAAATAAAAACATGTATAATAATGTCCACAGAAGCCAAAACTCCTTTCCCTTAAATGTAAGACCAATTCATCATAAAAACACTTGATAAAATAGAATTTGATCATATGCATATGTGTACCTCTATTAATAGAGAGATGTGTTATATGTACCTATGCAGGTGATACATTTAGATATTATCTATTTACAAAATCAAAAAGAACCAATTGAGAAACCTGTTATAATGAGATAATTTAATAAAGTAAAACTTTCATAGTGCAATTTAGGAAAATTAACATGTAAAATTAATAGGGAACATATGTAACGAATAAGGACTGTTCAGATTATATATCAGAAATGACATTCCCATTTGCCATAGCAACAAAATTGCTGAAATATACAGGCATAAAGTTAACAAGAAATAGGCTAAATTTTTATGACTATATGAGGTTAAACTTTAAAACACTCCTTAAGCACACAAAAGAAGAGATAAACAAATGAAAGAGATACTATCCTTTTGGACAAAAAGCCTCACATCCTAAAGATTTCATTTTTTCTTATTAGCTTATAAGTGTATAATGATCACATTAAGAATAGTCACTTATGTTTCTTTACATGAAGCAAAATGCTATTATAAAATTTAATGTAATTTTAAACAGCAATTATTAATCAGAAAAACTGAAGAAAAACCAATAATGGAGGAGAAGGTAAAGCAGAGATTGAAACATTTTATAAAGCCTCTATTACTAAAGCCATATAGACTTTGTTTATAGACAGATGGAAAAATTAATGAAACAGAATAGACACCCCAAAAAGATACCCAACAGGGCCCTGGGTGACTCAGTCAGTTAAGCATATGCCTTGGTCCTGGGATCAAGCCCTGCATCAGGCTCCCTGATTAGCAGGGAGTCTGCTTTTCCTTCTCTCTACTCATGCTCTCTCTCTGTCCTCTCAAATAAATAAAATCTTTGAAAAAAGAAAAGATACCTAAGATTTATAGAAACAGAGTATTTAACAGAAGTGGCATCTCGAATGATTAGTGAAAATATGGATGATCTAAGCTAATTAATTAACCTTTAAAAAATCTATTAGTTTTTTTTGCAAGGCAAAGCAAAATTAAAACGTAAATACCACAAACTAAATTCAAAATGACATGACAAAATAGGAAAGATTATTGCAAGCCATAATACTTAAAATTAGATTTGACTAATAATAAATTCTGACAAATACTTAAGTGACAAAATGAGTAGCAATGCCCTAAGATATTAAATAAAAATTGATAAACTATATGAGCAATCAAGTCACAGAAATGGAAATTCAAATTAGCATAAACATGTAATTAGTCACTTAAAATCTTTCATAAAAAGAGAACTGCAAGTTAAAAATACACTTAAATAACATCCCATACCTATTAGATTTCTAAAACTCCAACATTTTGCTACTACATCTGTTAGCAAGACGGTAGGGATACAGAAACACCACCACATTGCAGTGGAATGCAAAATGGTCGTAAGCCACACACACAGGAAACTGGCAAAATACAACACAATTACATATTCACTATTTCACACTATTAACCAAATTTCTAGGAATCAAGATCGAATGTAAACTTGATAAATTATAAAATGATATATCTACAATGATTATTATGACTAAAGATTAGAAACCATCCAAATTTCCATCCATAAGATCTCTATGAATACTTGATGGTACATCAGCACAACCTAGTATTGTGTAAATTTACATAGAAATGAAATGATTTCCATATGCAGACTGTAAAATGTTACTAAAAAATAAAGTATAAATATAAAGAGATGTATTAAATTCATTGATGGGAAAATAAGTATCATAAATATATTTTTTCCAAGGTAAAAATCTATAAATTCTATTTATGTCAATGATAATCTTAAAATTTTTCACAAAATTTGTCCAAATACTGATTCTAAATTTCATAAAACTGAATAAAATCACAGAATTGATGATACAGTTTTGAAAAACCAAAAAAAAAAAAAAAAAAGGAAATGGTAATTGCCCTATCAGAAACCAGGGTTTATTATAAAGCTATAAAATTATGACATACAAAAAAACATATTGATCAATGAAAATATAGCTTGAATATAGACTCACACTAATATAGAAACTTAATATTTTATATGGCACTAAAATAAAAATAATGTTATTGGGGTAAGTGATTTTCCATATAAAATATATAAAATAACTACATCATGCCATTAAGTCATAATCAATTCTTGATAGAAAAGAGACCTAAATACATATACAATGGAATATTATGCAGGCATCAAAAAAAAAAAACCCAAAATCTTGCCATTTGCAACAATGTGGATGGAACTAGAGGGTATTATGCTAAGCGAAATAAGTCAATCAGAGAAAGACATGTATCATATGATCTCACTGATATGAGGAATTCTTAATCTCAGGAAACAAACTGAGGGTTGCTGGAATGGTGGGGGTGGGCGGGATGGGGTGGCTGGGTGATGGACATTGGGGAGGGTGTGTGCTATGGTGAGCCTGTGAATTGTGTAAGACTGTTGAATCATAGACCTGTACCTCTGAAACAAATAATACATTATATGTTTAAAAAAAAAAAAAAAAGAAGAAGATAGCAGGAAGGGAAAAATGAAGGGGGGGGGAATCGGAGGGGAAGATGAACCATGAGATACTATGGACTCTGAGAAACAAACTGAGGGTTCTAGAGGAGAGGTGGGTGGGAGGATGGGTTAGCCTGGCGATATGTATTAAAGAGGGCACGTTCTACATGGAGCACTGGGTGTTATACGCAAACAATAAATTGTGGAACACTATATCAAAAACTAATGATGTAATGTATGGTGTTTAACATAACATCATAAAATTAAATTAAAAAAAAAAAAGGAACAGACCTAAGTGGTAAAAATCTTAGAAGAAAAATCTATGATACGAATCTTTACAATGCTGGCCTGGAACAGATAGGTTCTTCACAATAATACATGAGAAATGTATATAATGTATAGGTTAAACTATTAGGATTTGGGCTTTCATAAAATAAAAAGATAAATTTGTGCAAATAAAAGCAATATAAAGAAAGTTAGAACATACCAAAAAACTGGAGGAAGACACTTTCTGTATGTAATACAAACGATTTGTATCTAGTTTATAAAAAGATTAATACAGATCTAGAGATGGATGAAAGTTCAGTAGAAAAGATGGCAATACACAGAAAAAAATAATCCAGAAAACCAATAATGAAGAAAAAAGATACGTCAGAAAATTCTATTAGCTCTGTCTTCAAAATATATACACAATAGAAACACTTCTCACCCTTCCACTGGTGTATCTGTGGACCTAACCACATCATCTCTCACCGAGACTGTGGCCCTCACAGCCTGTTATTCTTGCATCTTCCTTCACTTCCTTCATTTTATTCTGAACACAGGGGCTAGAGCAGGGACTCTTCATGTTGTTGTTGTTTCTGTTTTTGTCGTGGGTCCCTCTGACATTCTAGTGATGCCCATGCACCCCCTTGTAGAAAAATATTTTGAGTGCAATAACATAAAACACATAGGATTTCAAAGTAAACTGGCTATTTTGAGATACAATTAAAAGATGTTTAAAAATTATATTCTAGCAATATTAACAAGATATTCCAAGTAGAAAGGCAGGTTAAATTTCATTTTTCATATAAATATTGGGGAGGATGCTTTTATTTTAAATAATATAATTAGTTTATGTGTAATCTCTGACAAGAGAAAATAAATATTATGTAGGGTTTATAAATGATTTGATTGATTGATTGATTTGGTAGTTGAAATGAAAATCCTGACTTGCAATGATACGATTTTTAAAATGGAATTCAATTGTCCTTAGTTCATTGTTTTTTAAGGTTTAGCCAGGCTTCTCTCAATAAATACTTTATTTACAAGGTGTTTTAGTTCATCTCCAGTTGTACTGAATTGCTTTTTATTCTAAGTTTGATGAGTTTCTTTGGCAAAGTCAACATTTCTATAGAGGTTTTGTTTTAATAATAATAAAAAAAGCAATGGGTCAAGTCACTGCCATAAAGATATACTCTTGAAAGAGTTATGGAGTATTTGCACATTTTTATTTTCACAAATATTGAAGAACTTTGTATCCTAACTCCATCTTATAAAGCACTTGTTTCAGCTTTGGAAAGTCAGCTAAGTTTCCTGACTCCTCTCTTATAAGTATCAATAATTTAGCCAGGAAAGCTCACAACTATTCAGGAACTTTCATAATGGTGGCTCCAGGACTTTCATCACAGAGATTTTCCTCATTTGTATGATCAAAAAAATCTTTCACGTATGCCAAGCCATGAATAAAACTCTTTTCTTTCAAAATGTCCCCAAAACATTTTTTTTTCTTTTTCCTTCAGATAAAAAAGGAAAATTCTGGTTGTCCTCAGTAGAAACAAATGCTTTAAGACATCCTCTTGAAAGTTAACAAATTTCTGTATCATATAGAAAAATGTAATAGTCTATAACCATATCTTAAAAAATGTTCTGGGGCGCCTGGGTGGCTCAGTCATTAAGCGTCTGCCTTTGGCTCAGGTCATGATCCCGGAGTCCTGGGATCAAGCCCCGCATCGGGCTCCCTGCTCCTCGGGAAGCCTGCTTCTCCCTTTCCCACTCCCCCTGCTTGTGTTCCCTCTCTCACTGTTGTCTCTGTCAAATAAATAAATAAATCTTTAAAAAAAAATGTTCTAAAAATGTGATGATTCAGACTTGCTTCTGATAATGTTGATTTTTATAGCTACTAAAATTTCTTTCAGAGTCAATGTCAAGTAAAAAGCATTGAGACAACTGACTGAAGCAAAGTGAGATGTATCACCAAGCATCAAACATCAAAACCACGTGCGCAAAGGAAAACATGTGAAACTTTTCTTTCAGGTTGTATCATTTTGCTATAGCTACTGTAATAAATTATAATGAATTTGATGGTTTAAAGCTATAGAAATTTAATTTCTCACAGTCATAAAGACCAAAAATCTGAAATCAGTATCATCAGGTCAAAATCAAGGTGTTGGCAGAGCCATGCTCTCTCTGGAGCCTCTAGGGGAGAACGTATACCTTGTCTCCTTCAGTTTCTGGTAGCCACAGCATAATTTTGGCCTGTGACTAAATTATTCCAATCTTTAAGACCAGGGACTTCAAATCTCTCTCTGTTTCATTTCGCATTGCCTTCTCCTCAATATGTGTGTCAAATCTCCCTCTGCCTCTCTCTCATAAGGGCATTTGTGATTTCATATAGGGCCCATCTAGATAACCCAAGATAATCTTTCCATCTGACAATCCTTAGCCTAATCATATCTGCAAATATTCTTTTTCCTTAGGGATTAGGACCTAATATTTTTGTGGTGATGGTGGGAGGGGAGGGTATTCCATTATTCTGCCTACCACACCAGCCATATTTTTTATGGGGAGAGAAAAAAACTTATTTCTTAAATAACTTTTTTTTTTTAAGTTTAGTTTCCAAAAGTGACTTACGGGGCGCCTGGGTGGCTCAGTTGGTTAAGCGACTGCCTTCGGCTCAGGTCATGATCCTGGAGTCCCTGGATCGAGTCCCGCATCGGGCTCCCTGCTCAGCAAGGAACCTGCTTCTCCCTCTGACCCTCCCCGCTCTCATGTGCTCTCTCTCTCGTTCTCTCTGTCTCAATTAAAAAAAAAAAAGTGATTTACAATCACAGCTTAATGAATTTTTCTTTGTTGGCCACTACAGGAGGAGAGGTATTTATTCTGCCTTCAGCTTAAATTCACCAAGAGAGTAAAGATAATAACTAGGAGGGATTAATTAATGTCTCTTGAAGTTGTAGGGGCTCAGTGGACTCCTCTCTGGTAAATCTAAAGGACAAGCAACTCAAAGAGGAAAATGAGCAAATGAAAGTAAAAGTATGATGTTTGCTACTAGGTAGAATCATCCAGCACACACAGAATTTTTAGGGCAGAAAATGAAGGAAGAGTTTTCCATTGACAAAATGTGGACCTTATATACAGATAGATGACTGATGGGACCCTAAAAATAAGAAAGCTTTTGTAATTGGACATGAGACCAAAGACAAGTCTTAAGGACCCACAAAGAAGAATGTTATCACTTATGCCAAGTAATAGTGATGAGGGAGTTGTCTTAGAAGAATTTATAAAACTGTTCCTCTAGAGAAAGAGTCAAATTTCAACAACTTTCAAGACCAGAAAATGCAGGGGCACCTGGGTGGCTCAGTCTTCAAGTGTCTGCCTTCAGCTCAGGTCATGATCCCAGGGTCCTGGGATCGAGCCCCACATCGGGCTCCCTGCTCCGTGGGAAGCCTGCTTCTCCCTCTCCCTGTCCCCCTGCTTGTGTTCTCTCTCTCGCTGTCTCTGTCAAATAAATAAATAAAATCTTAAAAAAAAAAAAAAAAGACCAGAAAGTGCAACACCAGCTCTTGAAAGCATAAGCGAGGGAGAAACTTCTATGTCCTTTAGTTGCTTTCCTCTCCTTCAAACTCCAGCCCTGGAAAAGTCAGAAATTGAAGACTAGAAGGAGTAAGAGGAGGGAGGAAAAGCAGTCCACAAAAGATAAGCTAATTGAGTAATTAATTTGGCTGGATTTTACGACACTAAAGAGAAAATGAAGCAATTAGATTTAATAGATTGTTTTCAATTTCTAGTGGAAAAAAACACATTTGTATGCATAGATTATAATTTCTTAAGAAAAAAACTTGTTCATAGGTTAAATTGTGAATAAAAGGAAGATTGGATTTTACTAAAAAGTCTTTTTTAGTGGCCAGGATAATTTTTTCATATTCATGACAAGTAATCAGTTAAAAATCAATATCTTAACATTCATTATATTCTCTTTGCCACTTTCACTCACTACTAGCAGCTGATAAAAAAAAAAAATCACTGCTTTTATTTTTGTCCAGCCATTTTTAATCAGGTAAGAAAACCATAATTATACAGCTTAGAGATTCTGGACTGAATTTGAACACAGAGGTATTTGAAATTTCCATAAAACTAATGCTTAAGCCATTCAAGATAAGAAGTTTGTTAATTTCTATGAAAATTTATTTCACAATCTAGTTTTCTAATAGAGTTGTTGCAGTTATTTCACAAATAAGATCATAGACAAACATGATCAAGTACTTTCTATTCATATGCCATCTCAAGGACATAATTTATTTCCACAAATAACCATGTGAAAATAATAGCACAACACATCACTGTTAACCATCACAAGCCCAGAGACCCAGGCTCTTAAATTGAGTTGCTGCCCAGCTGCTCACTTGAAAATTCATGACATATATTAAAAGAAAAAGGGAGATCTCAAAATATGGTTACATCCTAGTGGTGATTTTTTTCTTTGGCAATGTATTATATAGTATAGCTCGTGTTTAGCATTTAAGAAGTTGCAGCTACATTCCATTATCAAAGACATATTTGTTAAAACATGCATATAAAAGGATTTGTAATTGAGGCACAGCTTTGATATATTTAATAGGATGTAAAACTGCCATCCTATTTTAATAGGCAATGTTTTATGTGCATTAGCAGTAATATAATAATGCCTCTTCCGTGTGCTCTTGCCATTAGCTTTTTCCCTCTCTTTCTTTTAGTTAATCTTAAAACTTTAATGTAATCCAAACACATTAACATCTTTTTCTCCCCTCACTGTTCTTGAACAGAAGGGAGCTTTGAAATGAATTTTCTTTAATTGGAGGATAGTTACTATACAACTTAATCATCAGTATTTTTTCCTGTAATTCTACCTGCCCATTGATTCATACACATTCTTTCTAGGCTTGAACATGCTTATGGTAACTAAAAGTGTTGGACTGGAGCAATAAATGTAGGAGACAAAAATAAGTTAGAATGTAGAAAATTAACGAAGAATGAATTTCATACACTTAAGAGCTACTTCATTCTCTTATGTGCTATTACGCCAAGCCACTTCTGATGGCATTGAATTAAAATGAGAAAACAATGGGTACATTACTGTATGAATTAATGATGGCAGAGTTATTGGCATTAATAAGAACTCATTATTAGTATTATTTCACTTTTTTTCATGTTTTCCAATTCACAAGATTCAGACTGTATTATTTTTCTTATGATATTTCAATATAACTTTTAACATTACCCTTGAAGAATGTGGTATATAGGAGCATGTCAAGAAAAGTTAATCAAGCTAATGGGAAATAACTGATTGGATTCCCCGAAAGAAGATCTTAGTCTGTATTAGTTAAATATACACTCAACACAGTTCCATAAAAGCAATGCAAAAGGAAAAGACTGCCTTCAAACAGTGGGAGAAACCTATATATTTTAATGGCATTGGACGCTGAACTTTAATAAACTATGTGTCTTAAGTTTGATATTTCCATATTCTATTAGAAGTAGTTTTTAGTACTTATTTAATTATTTTCATGACATAAAAAGGAGATATGCTGAACTCGTAGACAATATGGGTAGGTACTTTTGTTAGATTTCATCAAAGCTTAGGAGGCTTGGGACCAGTTTGGTTGATCTAAAATTCTTTCAGAAATTAAACAAGATACCAGAGCTTAGTATTGAGGCTGCTTTAAGGGGACCCAATAATATAAGTGGAAATAGCCCAGAACACTTGAATATTTTTGCTACTCTAGAAATTTCCTGTATCAGGAGCTTATTAAAGCATAATGGCTACATTTCAACTCAGTTCTTTACCTCTTGAATTTTCTATTAAGTTGCAGTTGTTTGTATTAAACTAAGTTGCTATTCAGTATCAACTGAAAGTTTTCTTGATGTAAAACTGAAAGTTCATTGAGATCTTACCATACAGGAGCTTTAGGAAATAATGTCTAACTTTATTCATTTATTAAATAAATTTGGAGTGTCTATTAATAGAATATATATTTCTCACATCTACATTTCAGATAAATAGGTATGTTTTATTTTTTTTTAAGATTTTATTTATTTATTTGAGAGAGAGAGTGAGAGAGAGCATGAGAGGGGAGAGGGTCAGAGGGAGAAGCAGACTCCCCACTGAGCAGGGAGCCCGAAGTGGGACTCGATCCTGGGACTCCAGGATCACGACCTGAGCTGAAGGCAGTTGCTTAACCAACTGAGCCATCCAGGCGCCCCAATAGGTATGTTTTAAAAAGCAGCTTTAATAAAGAGGATGTTGCAGCCTATTTCTTTTAAAGTATACATCACAAACTCTTTCACAATATCAACATTTAACATTGGCTTTTAATGAATAGATACCTCTTCAATGCATTGAACTCATTTCAAGGCTTAAATCGCTTAATTCACTGTTTAAATCTTGAGCACAAATGGTATGTGGTGTATTTTCCATTCCACAGTTCCTTATTCAATAATTCATGGATGCCCTTTATATTCATTAGTGTTTGGGGGATCAGGGAACCACATATGTGAATTCTATGTCTGTTACTTTTAGGATATATACGATTTTTAGATAGATGATAGATCCATAGATTGATAGATAGGTGGGAGAGAGGGATAGAGAGATAGAAAGGGAAAGAGATAAGAGAAATTGATTTCCTGAAAAGATTACTTACTGAAAACTTGGAAAGGGAGTATTAGACATATAGAAGTCCTGACTTTATACATAGAAAGTGTTTTAAAATGTTTCAAGAATGCAAATATTGTCGGTAAAGTCTTATATCTCATGACCCAAGAATATTAAGATTCCCTAAAATACTGATTCCTAAAATTTTGAATTTAATGTGTAAATAAAAATACTGAATGTTAAAGAACAATGTACAGATGAGAAATCAGAAATTATATAATCTACAAATTTAAAAATAGGCATCTATATTGAATAGAGTTAACTTTATGAAAGAATGACTACGTTGTCCTTATTTTTTTATTTTTTAAAGTTTTTATTTAAATTGCAGTTAGTTAACATACAGTGTAATATTAGTTTCAGGTGTACAATATAGTGATTCAACACTTCCATACAAACCTGGTGCTCATCATAACTGCACTCCTTAATCTCCAACACCTATTTCACCCATTCTCCCACGAACCTCCTCTCTGGTAACTATCAGTTTGTTCTCCATAGTTAAGAGTCTGTTTCTTGGTTTGCCTCCCTCTTTTTTCCCCCTATGACCATTTGGTTTGCTTTGTTTCTTAAATTCCACATATGAGTGAAATCACATGGTATTTGTCTTTCTCTGACTGATTTATTTCACTTAGCGTAAATCTCTAGCTCCATCCACATTGTTGCATTGTTGCAAATGGCAAAATTTCATTCTTTTTATGGCTGAGTAATATTCCATTGTATACATATATACCACTTCTTTATTTATTCATCAGTCTTTGGGCATTTTGGCTCCTTCAATAATTTGGCTATTGTAGATAACACTGCAATAAATATCGAGGTGCATGTATCCCTTCAAATTAGTATTTTTGTATCCTTTGTGAAAATACCTAGTAGTGCAATTGCTGGATTGTAGGGTAGTTCTATTTTTAACTTTTTGAGGAGCCTCCATACTCTTTTCCAGAGTGTCTGAACCAGTTTGCATTCCGACCAATAGTGTAAGAGGGTTCTCCTTTCTCCACATCCTTGCCAGGATCTCTTTCTTGTGTTGTTGATTTTAGCCATTATGACAGGTGTGAGGTGATCTCTCATTGTAGTTTTTCCCTGATGATGAATGATGTTGAGCATCTTTCTGTGTCTGTTAGCCATCTGTATGTCTTCTTTGGAAAAAAATGTCTATTTGTGTCTTCTGCCCATTTTTTAATTGGATTGTTTTTTGAGTATTGAGTTGTATAAATTCTTTATATATTTTTGGATACTAACCTCTTATCAGATATGTCATTGGCAAATATCTTCTCCCATTCAATAGGTTGCCTTTTAGTTGTGTTGATTGTTTCCTTTGCTGTGCAGAAGCTTTTTATTTTGATGAAGTTCCAATAGTTAATTTTTGCTTTTGTTTCCCTTGACTCAAGAGACATATCTAGTAAGAAGTTGTTATGGCTGATATCAAAGAAGTTATTGCCTGTGTTCTCCTCTAAGTTTTTTTTTTTTTTTAATGCCCAAAGATTTATTTACAAGGATACTCATGAAGGCATTATTAATAGAAAAAATATAAACAATAAACATGGCAAATCATGAAGAGTTGGATAAATTATGGTATGTTTATATGATGAGAAACTATCCAGTCATTTAAAAGTCACATTTTGGAATACTTACTGACACGGGAAAGTGTTCACAATATATTGTTTTTATTTTTGTTTTTTGTTGGTTTTTTTTAAATTAACATATATTATTTGTTTCAGGGGTACAGGTCTGTGATTCATCAGTCTTACACAATTCACAGAGCTCACCATAGCACATACCCTCCCCGATGTCCATCACCCAGGCACCCCATCCTCTAGAGTTTTAATGGTTTTCTGTCTCACTTCTAGGTCTTTCATCTGCTGAATTTATTTTTGTATGTGGTGTAAGAAAGTGGTCCAGTTTCATTCTTTTGCATGTTACTGTCCAGTTTTCCAAACACCATTTGTTGAGGTGACTGTCTTTTTCCCATTGGATATTCTTTCTTGTTTTGCCAAAGATTAATTGACCATATAGTTTTGGGTTTATTTCTGGGTTTTCTATTGTGTTCCACTGATCTATGTGTCTATTTTTGTGTCAGTACCATACTGACTTGATTACTGTACCTTTATAATATAACTTGAAGGCTGGAATTGTGATGCCTGCAGCTTTGCTTTTCTTTTTAGAAGTTGCTTTGGCTACTCAGGGTCTTTTGTGTTCCATACAAATTGTAGGATTGTTTGTTCTAGCTTTGTAAAAATTCTGTTGGCGGGGGTGGGGGTGGGGGTGACACCTGGCTGGCTCAGTTGGTACTGTGTGCAACTCTCAGGGTTGTAGGTTCAGGCCCCACACTGGATGCAGATATTACTTAAAAATAAAATCTTAAAAAAAAAAAAAAAGCTCTTGGTATTTTGATAGGGATTTCATTAAATACATAGAATTATTTTGGGTAACATAGACATTTTAACAATATTTGTTATTCTACTCCATGAGCTTGGAATGTTTTTCCATTTATTTGTGTCATCTTCAATTTCTTTCATCAGTGTTTTCTAGTTTTCAGAGTATAGGTCTTTCACCTCTTTGGTTAGGTTTATTCCTAGGGATCTTATGGGTTTTGGTGCAATTGTAATTTTTTTATTTTTCTTTAAATTTTATTTATTTATTTGACAAAGAGTGAGAGAGAGAGAGAGAGAGAGAACAAGCAGGGGGAGTGGCAGAGGGAGAGGGAGAAGCAGACTCCCTGCTGAGCACAGAGCCTGACATTGGGCTGGCTCCCAGGACCCTGGGATCATGACCTGAGCCTAAGGCAGATGCCTAACTGACTGTACCATCCAAGTGCCCCTGTAATTTTTTTTTAAGATTTTATTTATTTATTATTTATTTTAGAGACAGAGAGACTGGGGGAAGGGGCAGAGGGAGCAGGAGAGAGCAAAAGAGAGAGCATCTCAAGCAGACTCCTCATTAAGCATGGAGCCTGATGCAGGGCTTGATCTTATGACTCCGAAGTCTTGACCTGAGCCATAATCAAGAGTCAGATACTCAACTGACTAGCCACCCAGGCACCCCTGGTTTTGGTTCAGTTGTAAAGGAGTTTGATTCCTTGATTTCTCTTTCTGCTGGCTCATTATTGGTGTACAGAAATGCAACAGATTTCTGTACATTGATTTTGTATCCTATGACTTTACTGAATTTGTGTATCAGTTTTAGCAGCTTTTGGTGGAGTCTTTTGGGTTTTCTATATAGAGTATCACTTCATCTGCAAATAGTGAAAGTTTGACTTCTCCCTTGCCAATCTGGATGCCTTTTACTTCTTTTGTGTTGTCTGATTACTGTGGCTAAAACTTCTAATACTATGTTGAATAACAGTGTTGACAGTGAATATCTCAGTCTTGTTCCTGACCATAGAGGAAAAGCTCTCAGTTTTTCTCCATTAAGGATGATATTAGCTGTGGATTTTTCATATGTGGCCTTTATTATGTTAAGGTCTTTTCCCTTTAACCCTACTTCATTGAAGATTTTTACCATGAATGGACGTTGTACTTTATCTGCATCATGCATCTATCCTGATGGATGATGCATTTACTGGAAGAATCATGTGGTTCTTATCCTTTCTTTTATTAATGTGATGCATCACAATGATTGATTTGCAAATATTTAACCACACTTACAGCCCAGGAATAAATACTACATGATTGTGGTGAATGATTCTTTTATGGTATTGGTGAATTTGGTTTACTAGTATTTTATTGAGAACTTTTGCATTCATGTTCATCAGGGATATTGGCTTGTAGTACTCTTTTTCTTTTCTTTTTTTTAATTTGCCCACCAATTTTATTTAGTTATTTCACAAACCTTTATTGAGGCCCATCATGTGAATATGTATTCGTCATGAATTTAGACAAGTGATCATGCTTAACCTTCCTTTTCTTTTTTTTTTTTCTGATGTAGTGTTCCATGATTTATTGTTTGTGTATAAACCCAGTGCTCCATGCAGTACATGCCCTCTTTAATACCCATCACCAGGCTAACCCATCCCCCCACCCCCCTCCCCTCTAGAACCCTCAGTTTGTTTCTCAGAGTCCATAGTCTCTCATAGTTGTCTCCCCCTGTAGTACTCTTTATAAGTGAAGTTTTTATCTGGTTTTGTTATCAGGGTAATGCTGGCCTCATAGAATGAATTTGGAAGTTTTCCTTCCTTTTCTACTTTTTGGAATAGTTTGAGAATAGGTATTAACTCTTCTTTAAATGTTTGGTAGAATTCACTTGTGAAGGTATCTGGCTCTGGACTTTTGTTTGTTGGGAGATTTTGATTACTGATTCAATTTCTTTGCTGGTTACTGGTCTGTTCAAGTTTTCTATTTCTTCCTGTTTCAGTTTTGGTAGTTTATATGTTCATAGGAATTTATCTGTTCCTTCCAGTTTGTCCAATTTGTTGACACATAGTTTTTCATAATATTCTCTTATAACTGTTTGTATTTCTGTGGTATTGTTATACCCCCTCTCTCATTTGTGATTTTATTTATTTGGTCCTTTCTGTTTCTTTTTGATAAGTATGGCTAGGGATTTATCAATTTCATTAATTTTTTTTCAGAGAACCAGCTCTTGGTTTCATTAATCTGTTCTATTGTTTTGTTGTTGTTGTTTCTATATCATTTATTTCTGTCCTAATATTTATTATTTCCCTCCTTCCACTGGCTTTAGGTTTTGTTTGTTGTTCTTTCTCTAGCTCCTTTAAGTGTAAGGTAGATTGTTTGAGATTTTTCTTGCTTCTTAGGTAGGCCTATATTATTATGTACTTCCCTCTTAGGACAGCTTTTGCTGCATCCCAAAGGTTTTGGACCATTGTGTTTTCATTTTCATTTGTTTCCATTTTTTTTTTTATTTCTTTGATTTTCTGTTTGATCCATACATTCTTTAGTCATGTTGTTTAACCTTAAACATACAAATGTGGTCTTTCCGGATTTTTTCTTGTGGTTGACTTCAAGTGTGGTGGTCAGAAAATATGCATGATATATTTCAATTTTTCTGTACTGTTGAGGCCTGTTTTGGACCTAGTATGTGGTCTATTCTGGCTATTCTGGTCATTCTTATGTGCACTTGAAAAGAATGTGTATTCTGCTTTAGGATAGAATGTTCTGAATGTATCTGTCAAGTCCACTGGTCCTGTGTGTCATTCAAAGCCATTGTTTCCTTGTTGTCTGTTTAGATGATTTGCGGATTGATGTAAGTGGGGTGTTAAAGTACCCTAATATTACTGTATTATTCAGTTATTTCCTTTATGTTTGTTATTAATTGTTTTATATATTTGAGTGCTTCTATTTTGGGTGCATAAATATTTACAATTGTTAGATCTTCTTATGGGATTATCTCCTTTATTGTGATACAATGCTCTTCTTCATCTCTTGTTACAGCCTTTGTTTTAAAATCTATTCTGTCTGATATAATTATTGCTAATCCCCGGCATCTTTTGACATCCATTTGCATGATAAATATTTCTCCATTCCCTTACTTTCAATCTGCAGTGAAGATTCACTTTCAGTTTTTTTATTTTTATTGTTTTTGTAATAGGGTTTATTTAACTCCATAAATTCTAAATACCAATTTAAAATTACTGATATTTTATATTCATTTTTCATACAAGACTTTAAAATTTAATGTACATTTTGCATTTATATCATATCTTGATAAGACCACAAATTTTCCTCAGATACTTAATTTACCTTTAAATTTTATAAAATTTTCAGTTGAAAAATAGATATACATTCCCATGTAATTCCAAGCATACTCAGACATTCTCTAACAATTGAATAAAGTTATAAAATATAATTTTATTTTAATGGCCCATGTTCAAAAAACTGGTTCATCTTTTTTCTAAGAATTTATTTGACTTTTAAGCAAAAGCATATCAGTTCCCAAACTCCTATTCAAATTAAGAAAATTCTTTAACTATTACATCAACTTATTATTGCTAACATAAAATTTAAAAGATGTTCAATAAATTGAAAAAAAAATCTACAAATTTGTCAATATCAACAGTATTATTTAAATTTTTTGTAGTTTTTATACCTAGCTAGATAATGCTATATATTGAAATTACAATTTTCTCAGATGGATTCATATATGAAAAATGGGCAAAATAATAATTATTATGGTTTTTTTTTTTTTTGGTTTCAAGTCTTTAGGTCTAAAATGAGTCTCCTATAGGAAACATATAGATGGGTCTTGTTTTTTCATCAATTCTCACACCCTATGTCTTTTGACTGGAGCATTTAGTCCTATTACTTTCAGAGTAATTAATTGATAGATATGTATTTAGTGCCATTTTATTACTTATTTTGTCAATGTTTCTAGAGATTTTTCTCTCTTCCTTTCTTGTCTTTATCCCTTTTCACCACTCCTTTCCACTCAAAGAGTATCCTTTAATATTTCATGAAGAGCTGGCTAATGGTCACGAACTCCTTTAGTTTTTGTTTGTCTGTTAAACTCTTTATCTCTCCTATTCTGAATGATAGCTTTTCTGGATAAAGTATTCTTGGTGGCAGATTTTTACCTTTCAGCACATTGAATATATCATGTCACTCTCCCTTTGGGCTTGCCAAGTTTCTGTGGAGAAGTCTTCAGCTAGCCTTCTGGGTTTTCCCTTGTAAGTTAAAGATTTCGTCTTGCTGCTTTTAAGATTTTTTCTTTATCACTATATTTTGTATATTTAATTACAATATGTCTTGGTGTTGGCCTACTTTTGTTGATTCTGAGGGCAGTCGTTTGTGCCTTCTGGATCTGGATGTCTGTTTCCTTTCCCAGATTAGGGAAGTTTTCTGCTATTATTTCTTGAAATAAATTTTCTTCCTCCCTTCTTTTGTCTTCTTCTTCTGGGACTCCTCTAATATGAATATTATGCTTGATGGAGTCACTGAGTTCCTTAAGTCTAGTCTCTTATTACATAATTCTTCTTTCTCTCTTTTGTTCAGATTCATTATTTTCCATCACTCTGTCTTCTGTATCAAACTTATGTGTTCTGATTCTTCTAGCCTTGTGTTCAATGCATCAAGCCCATTTCCAATCTCAGTTATTGCATTTTTCATTTCTGACTGATTATTATTTAACTCTTTTATCTCTGTGGTAAGGGTGTCCCTGATATCTTTCATTCTTTTCTGAAGCCCAGCTAGTATCCTTATGATTGTTCCTTTAAATTCTCCATCAGGCATGTTACTTATATCTGTTTCATTTAGATCTCTGACTGTAACCTTACCTTGTTATTTCATTTGGGATGAATTCTTCCATCTTGGCATTTTGTCTAAGTCTCTGCCTTCTTCTCTATGTTAGAAAAGCCCACTATGTTTCCTTCTGAGTGTAATGGTCTAATGAAAAAGAGGTCATATAGTGTCCAGGACCTGATACTTCAAGGATTATCTTTGGTGTGTTTCCTGAGCTTTGCTATTATTTGGCTGCTCTATCCATCAGGTCAGTCATCTGCAGAGGTTTCCCTTGCCTGCAGTGGGCAGTGTTTGGTCCTTGGCCAGAATGTGGCAAGTTTTAACTAGGTGTGCTCTGGTCTGCTCATTAAATGAGACCTGATACTACTTTCACTAGAACTGAAGCCCTGTAGAACTCTCTGGTTGGGAGAGGTGGTGTGGGTAGAGGTTTTTGCTGGTCTTCTGAGGAAGGGTCCCACCACACTGGAACTGAGGCAAGCTTGAGTAAGAAGGACAGTTCTGCCAGAGCGCAGGGGGTGGGACTTGGTGTAATCAGGTTAAGACTCTTAAGAAAATGAAAACACAAGACATAAACTTGTAGCAAATATTTGGGACACATCTATTGTATAAAGGATTTGCATTCAGAATTTGTGAAAACTTTATAACTCAAAAATAAGACTACAAACAACCCAATTTAAACAGGCAAAAGACTTAAATAGACCCTTTGTTAAAAAAGCACATTAAAAGATGCTAATGCATTGTGGTCTGAAAATATGCAGGGAATGATCCCAATCTTATGTTACTGGTTAAGACCTGATTTGTGACCTAGGATGTGATCTATTCTGGAGAATGTTCCATGGGCACTAGAGAAGAATGTGTATTCTGTTGATTTGGGATGGAATATTCTGAATATATCTGTGAAATGTAGGGATCTGAAGGGGTACGTGCACCCCGATGTTTATAGCAGCAATGTCCACAATAGCCAAACTATAGAAAGAGCCAGGATGTCCATCGACAGACGAATGGATAAAGAAGATGTGGTACATATATACAATGGAATATTATGCAGCCATCAAAAGGAATGAAATCTTGCCATTTGCAACGACATGGATGGAACTGGAAGGTATTATGCTGAGCGAAATAAGTCAATCAGAGAAAGACATGTATCATATGACCTCACTGATATGATGAATTCTTAATCTCAGGAAACAAACTGAGGGTTACTGGAATGGTGGGGAGTGGGAGGGATGGGGTGGCTGGGTGATAGACACTGGGGAGGGTATGTGCTATGGTGAGTGCTATGAATTGTGTAAGACTGTTGAATCACAGACCTGTACCTCTGAAACAAATAATACATTATATGCTTAAAAAAAAAAAAAGATAGCAGGAAGGGAAAAATGAAGGGGGAGAAATAAGAGGGGGAGACGAACCATGAGAGACTATGGACTCTGAGAAACAAACTGAGGGTGCTAGAGGGGAGGGAGTGGGGGAATGGGTCAGCCTGGTGATGGGTATTAAAGAGGGCACGTACTGAATGGAGCACTGGGTGTTATATGCAAACAATGAATCATGGAACACTACATCAAAAACTAATGATGTAATGTATGGTGATTAATGTAACATAAAAAA
This sequence comes from Mirounga angustirostris, assembly GCF_029215605.1. Taxonomy (NCBI): domain Eukaryota; kingdom Metazoa; phylum Chordata; class Mammalia; order Carnivora; family Phocidae; genus Mirounga; species Mirounga angustirostris. The sequence goes on from NW_026991710.1 coordinate 53,623,990, forward strand.
AAATAATAAAAATACTGGAGACCTCCAGTTAAAGGAAAAAAAAAGATGCTAATGACCATTGGTCATTAGGGAAATGCAAATTAAAACTCCAAAGAGATGCCACCACACACCCACCAGAGGGACCAAAATTAATAAGTAATAATATCAAGTGTTGGCAAGTTTGTGGAGGAAAAGGAACACTCAAATATTGCTGATGGAAATGCCAGAAGTGTGGCTACTCTGGGAAACAGGCAGTTTCTTATAAAGTTAACATACACTTACAGTGTAATCCAACAATTCCAACCCTATATGTTTACTCATGAGAAATAAAAACATATGCTTATTCAAAGACTTATACCTGAAACTTAATATCAGCTTTACTTATTATAACTCAAGCCTGAAAACAACCCAAATGTCTATCAACTGGCAAATGAATAAATGAAATGAGACCTATTCATACAGTGAAACACTGCTGAACAATGTAAAGCAACAAACCAGTAACAGATGCAAAAATATGGATGAATTTCAAGAATATCACAACAAATGAAAGACCAACAGAAAAAACTACATATTACACAATTCCTTTTATGTAATAGTCCAGAAAGGCAAACCTACAGTAATAGAAAGTATATCAGTGGTTGTCAGAGGCAGGGTGTGATAGGAGGGTAAAGGAACAGCTTTGAGTGATGGAAATATTCTGTGCCATAACTGTGATGACAATGGACACACTATTATATAAAATTGTAAAAACTCATCAAAGTGTACAATTAAAATGGTTAAATTTTACTATATCTACCTTATATCACAATAAAGCAGGGGAAAATATAGGAGTATTAAGAAACAATAGTTAGATGATGCCCTATTCGCCCCAAAAGTAAAAAGAATATCATCTCCAAATAAAGTTTAGTTTAAATAAACTTCATTAAACACTCACTATATTATCCTTTAAAAAAAAAAAGTCTTTTACAAAAAATACTAAAAACTTTATTACCAATGCATTTCTGGGAAAACCACTCTAACATCTTTTTTTTTTTTCTTTATTAATGCCTTTTGAATTTTATGCTCCACTTAGGAACCATACTCCCTCCTATGACCTTGGCTCCCTAGATTCCCTTTGGGACTCTAAGACCACTCTTCCTAAGCAGCAGTCTGCACCTTATTAACTCTCTTCTCCTAAAGGCAGGTTTTCTTAATATTCCACAAACATAAACCAGATTCACATTAAGATACTGATAACTCTTAATAGATAAATATATCTCCAAGGACTATATACATTCACCAATTTTATGTATTAAGTCACATTTATATAATACATTAAGGTTTACAAAATTCTTTCAGAAGAATTATCTCATTTGAACCTTATAGCTTTGTGAAATAAATGGCAGGCAATATCATTACCTTCATTTCACAAATGACACAGTTGAGACTCATAAATGATTGGAAGACACTTCTTTGTTATGGAAATATTGTAGTTTATTTAAACTGATGATATTTCAGTGATGGTCTGAGGCTCTTGTTAAGGAGTAATATTTAGGGACAGCATGTCAAATGGCTTTAATTCCCATTTTGTAGACAAACATGCATATTCTTTTCTTATATTTATGCCAGTCTTTCTTCTTATAGTTAAGTCAGCCTGAATTATAGATAGCATACTACTTAATAGGCCCATGTCAAAGGTCTAAGTTGCAGATATTAATAAAGATCTTACAAATAAATACTATACTTGTATTAGAAATGATTGGGCTATGATTTTTTCCCATTTCTCCTAAACTCATTAGCACAACAGCAAGAACTCATGAGATGTCTGTAAGCTTTAGTGGATTAGAAAGTTTTATGGTATCTTTCAAGTCATCAGACTATGCTAATTTTATGACTGTGTTAATTTCCTAAGTGACAGACATTATGAAAGTGCCGAACAGAATAGATCATGATTAGGACAACAATGATTTTAATGGAAAAAAGGTCAGCAGCTGCATAAATAGCACAATGGAAGTAGAGAGTGATGCCAACAGTAATAGACCCTCTGACATGAGGATGGATCGTCTAATGATGGGGCCAGACAGCAGAAAGCAGGGCATTTTGGTCCACACTCTCCACTGACCTTCCTTATTACCACTCTGAAGAAGGCAATATTCAACTGCCACACCACTTTAGTGCTCAATTATAAAAATCAAGTAATTTATTTGACTAGAGTATCAGCTCACACTTGAATCACTCTGCAGAATTGACAGTCATCCTGCCTTTCTTGAGACTCCACACCCACAAGGTATTATGTTCAGGTTTCACTCAATTTGTAAGTATAAAAAAAAAGTTTTAAAAAATTGCATCTCAATAAATTCTAGCAACTTTGTCTTGGTCTTGTTATTTCCTCACACACAATATAATTATAGTCTCTGTTTTACAGGATTGATATTCAGAGTCAAATAAAACAATTCTATTCAGCCTCTATCCTTCCTTATCTTGCAATGCCAGAGATTAATTGACTCTTAGTTATAAAATTCAATGGCCTTCCCTTTAAACTTACTCTTCTTTGGTTTCTGCTGCAGTTATTTGATCTATTGGCTTTGACTCTTGGACCTTTCTCCTTTCTTGACTTCTAGGACCATATGACTCCTAGACCTTCTACTGCCTCTTATGAAACTGCTGCCTGTCCCCCTTGGTGTTCCATCTTCTTCAGCTCCCAAAATAAAGGTAAGATCAAAGAGTTTCTCTCTCTTCTTTTATATTTTGTTCCCACCTCTTTTCTTTATACTACCTTGGAAGTATTCTTATTTCTGGAAGCATTGACTATACTGTGTGGATATTTCATAATATATATCAATAGCCCAGTCATGTTCCTTTAATTCTGTTCATACATTTCACCTATAGCTCGTTCTATATCTCCATGTCAATATCCTTCCAAAATTATAAATGTAACCTATCAGAAACAGAATTTTCCTTCTCATACACATCTGTAAATCATTTCACCAAATTCCTAGTCATCCTGGCTTAAAACCATAATTTGTTCATCTCTTTACTTGTTATATTCAGTGAGTTGATATGTTCTGTCAATCCGATTTCCTGGGTATCTGTTGCAATTGTGCTATCTCTCTATTCTGACAAGGACTCTTCTCTCTTAGAGTATGTAAAAATCTCTCTCCAGTTTTGTTCAGAGTTCCTAAAATAATCTTGAAATGACAAATCTTCTCTTGTCATTTTGTTACATATGTATTTTTAATACTCAACATATTGCCTATATGATTCAAACTAAAGCACACACTCCATGCTATGGCTACAGCCTATGATATTTTTTGCCATTTGCTTACATAAGCTTTTTTCTCTAAGCTTCATCCACTGATCCTCTTGAATATTTTTTACTTCCCAATTTCTCTGACTTCTTTATGGTTCTCTTGTTTTCTAAGATAACTCTCCATTTTCTTTCCCTGCTGCACATACCAAATCTTGTTACTCCCTCACAAATACTGTCATTACATTAATGCCTTTTCTATTGTCCTCAGATGGACCTAGTCACTTTGAATGCTAACATCTCAAAGGATTTTATCTGTGAATTTCTTTTGGTGTGGCTGCTCATTTTTTGATACTTTTGTAAACCTCTTCTACCAAAATATGGTTTATTGTTCAGTGAATTTCAGGAGCACATAGTTATTTCTTAGTTATGTTTAAACAGAAAAGTCTGATGTATCTCAACTGGTCTTAGAAAGCAGGAAAGAGAAAGAGAAAGACGGAAGGAAGGAAGGAAGGAAGGAAGGAAGGAAGGAAGGAAGGAAGGAAGGAAGGAAGGAAGGAGAAAGAAAGAAAGAAAGAAAGAAAGAAAGAAAGAAGAAAGGAAAGGAAAGGAAAGGAAAGGAAAGGAAAGGAAAGGAAAGGAAAGGAAAGGAAAGGAAAGGAAAAGAAAAGAAAAGAAAAGAAAAGAAAAGAAAAGAAAAGAAAAGAAAAGAAAAGAAACTAACAAAAATCATCTCCTGTGTTAAATGGTTTAAAGAAACTGCTGGGAGAAGTGCCTTCATTTTTTATCATTAGTTTTCAGTCTTTTGTTAGTATAAAAATCTACTCCCCATTGAGATTAGAATAAACAAATATAACAACCCAGTGGAGCTCCTAGTGCAGAAGGGAGGATTGAACACAGGCATTGCCCAGCCTTTCTTCTGAGAACCCCACTAATATGACATGAGTGTCAAGAATGTGAAGAAATGAGGATATCTGTAGATAATATACTTTGAAAGTTGGGGAAGAGAAAAATGGATGAGTTTGTTTTGATAGATAATCTGAAAAAAAAAAGAAAAGATAAAAACATAAAAAAGAAAACATTTTTAAAAGCAGGAGACATCTTTCTGAGAGGAGTTTTGGAGAAAATTCTAATCCAAAATCTTCAGGATCACAACATTGAAAAGGGAAGTAAAGTAAGATCCACATGAATAGTTGAGAGAGAGCTAAAAAAAAAAAATAGGACGTTTCCATTTACACTCCTCAGTCTTGGTTTCCTTCCATACATTAAAAAACAAAACAAACAAAACAAAAAAACAAAAAACCTTGCATCTGTGATGTTTTGCTCATGATAAACTTGAAATAATTCAGAGAATACATTTTTAAAAGAGATTTCATAATTAAGGAGGGGAAAGAATTTAGAGGAATTACAAAGAAGGCATAAATTTCCTGCCTTATTACAAATATAGCAAAGGCTATTTGAATTCTAGAAAAATAAAAATCTGTCCTAGAAAACACATTTACAGAATGTAGTAGGTGCTTTTCCTTTAATTACTTAAACATTACATGTGATAACATTGCCAAAATTATGACCCATTCAGAGAAAAAACATATCATAAAAGGAAAGAATCCCATAAAGAACAAAATAAAATACACTTTCTTTTAAAGAAAAAAAAATACAAAGAACACAGAGGAAAAAGAGCATTTGGAAATTAAAATTGAGAACACATTTCAGAAAGTTGATGTAAAAGAGGAAAAAAAAAATAAAGAAAACCAGAGGATTAACCTAAGCAGCCCAACATTTTAATAATAGGAGTTCCTGAAAGAGAAAACAAATAAAATTGTGGGAGAGAAATTACCAACAAAGTACAACATCATTCCACAAAACCAATATAACTATATCTATATATCAATATATATCTATTTATAGATATATATGTTTTCAAGATTAACAGTGTCTGCTGAATGCTCAGTTTAATGAATTAAAAGAAGAGTCTCATGCTGAGAGAGAATATGATGAAATTTTCTAGCTCTTGGGGATATAAAGAAAAGATTCTAAAATCTTCCAGAGGAGAAAAAAAATCCAAGTGTCATCAAAATATTCAGAATCAGGTGGCATCAGACTCCTGAGCTTCAATACTAATGGCTGTAATAGAGCCAAGCTCCAGAACACTGCCAAGAGGTTATCTGCAAGAAACAATTCTATGCCCAGTTAAAGAGAAAGGGGATAAAATAAGTATAGTTCTAATATGGAAGGTTTTATTACTTTTACCATTCATACACCCATATATTAAAAAGCTACAATTGAATCCATGTTTTATAAGGTATAATAAGGTAAACTGTGGCAGAATGTTAGTTGATCAACTCACAACAAAATCTTAATTATATTTGAAAGCCAAAATACTAATATAATACACATGTTCCAAATGCCTATTGCTTCATAACAAACCACTCCAAAAGTCACTGGCATAAAACAACAATTTTATTAAGCTCATGTATTCTGAGAGCCATTAATTTGAACAAGGCACAGTGAGGGACCCTTGTCTCTGTTCTGTATGATCTGGCGTGTCATCTAGGAAGACCCAGTAGCTGGAGGCTGTTATCATCTGGAGTAGTTTCACTCACATCTAGTGTAATGCTAGCTTTCAACTGAGACATCAGCAAGGGCTATTGCCAGAACATCTATACATGACCTTTCAATACAGCCTGGGCTTCCCTACAGCATGGAAACTGGGTCACAAGAGCATATGTGCCAAAGGAACCAGAAAGATATTGGATTGCTCTTTATGAGCGAGGTTGGAAACTTATATAGTGTAAATTCTACTGTAATCACAAGCCTGCCCAAAGTCAAGGGGAGGGAACATCTATGCTGTTTATTGATAGAAGTGACCAATGATATGGAAGTGGATGCTTTTTTGTGAAATTTTTGGGAAAGTCCCTTTAAATAAGGACAGTCATTGGCAAAGGCCTTCATGTCATTCCTTTTTTCCCATTGTTCTTGAAGCCTAGAACATGGATGAGATTATCTGAATAAACAGTAGCTAGTTTAGTCCATAAATCAACCTGAAGATGCATACGGCATCTACATTCAGTCATTTAACAATAACAATGAAAATCTAAAAAAATCCAAGTACCTATTTGCATAACACTATTCTAGGCACCAGGGAGACAAAGAGAATTGAGCAAACAAGTGACATACTTAATTTTTAAGAAAAAATTAATTAGCTTTTGTGTTGAGAAAAGACTGTAGGATGGAAGGAAATGTAGAGGGGAGAAAAAAGAGTAGAGAATTGCAGTCAGTGGTGGTGGAGGCACAAGAAGTGTAATAATTATGTATGTAGTTTTGAGGCAAAGCAAAGAGGATTTGCTAAAAAAATATTGAATGCAGAAATCGAAAAGCACAGAAAGAGTTAAGGATGACTTCAAGATTTTTAATTTAAGCAACTAGGAATAATAAGGTTGCCTATTTTTCTGTGATGGAAAAGATTTCAAGAGAAACGGGTTTTAGAAAGGAAATTTTCTTAAAAAAAAAAGATTTTATTTATTTGACAGAGAGACAGCGAACATAAGCAAGGAGGGCAGTGGGAGAGGGAGAAGCAGGCTTCCCACTAAGCAGGGAGCCCAATGTAGGGCTGTATCCTAGAACCTTGGGATCATGACCGGACCCAAAGGCAGACGCTTAACGACTGAACCACCCAGGTGCCCCAGAAAGGAAATTTTCTAATAAGTCCTATATTAGACCTCTTAAATTTGAAATGCTTATTGAAGGAATTCATAAGTTATATATGTTATTTCAATGCAGGAAATGGAATAAATTATTGAGGTGAATGTAGATAGTGAAAAGAAGGTTCTATATTATTCCAATATTGAGAATTTGGGGAGATGAGAGATAAGCAGAAGGGACTGAAGAAGAGCAGCAGGTAGAAGTAATATTGTTGTATCCTTGAAGCCAAGTGAAGAATGTGTTAAAAGAATGAAGTATTAAACTTTGTCTAACGTTGATGATACCTCAAGAAAGAGTAAGGATGAGAGTTTTTCCATTGTGTCCAGTAAGGTAAAAAGATGATTAGAGACACTGACGAAAGCAGTTACATAATGGCAAAAGCATAACTGGGACAGATTCAAAAATTGGAGACAGGGCGCCTGGGTGGCTCAGTTGGTTAAGCGACTGCCTTCGGCTCAAGTCATGATCCCGGAGTCCCTGGATCGAGTCCCGCGTCGGGCTCCCTGCTCAGCAGAGGGTCTGCTTCTCCCTCTGACCCTCCCCCCTCTCATGTACTCGCTCTCTCTCATTCTCTCTCTCTCTCTCAAATAAATAAACAAAATCTTAAAAAAAAAAAAAAATTGGAGACAACAGGCACAGAATAACTTTCCAAAATTTTTGCTGGAAAAGTAACAGGAAAAGGTGAAGTTAAGAAGATTTTTCTATAACGTGAAATTAAAAGTTTATATGCTGATTGGAATGATGAGAAAAATTAAAAAGTAATTATGTAGGATATAGTGCCACTGTTGGCACAACATGCCTAAGTACGTTAGAACTGATGCAATTGATAAAAAAAGGGGGGGAGGGGTCAGCTTTGAGAGCATGAAAAGTTCATCCATGGCAATTGGAGGGAGGCAGGATATGTGGCCTGTATGAATGTTGGCGAGTAGGTGGTGATATATACTGCAGCCCTTCTCTGTAGGTTCTTTCAGCTCTCAGGAAAATAAAAAGTAAGGTCATCAATTGAGTGCAAAAGAGGAGAAGGAAGTGGGGGAGAAATGAAAACAGGAAAAAAGTATGAATTTTTCATGTGGGAGATGTAAAAAGTGCATGGAACAGCAAAATACGGGAGAACTGAGACAAGCATCACACTCCTCTTTGAGGTTTATGCTCATGATTTTTAAGCAAAAAATCAGAGTGAGCTTTCATTTGTTTGTTTCATCCTTGTTGGGCAGCATGGGTGCTATCAGATTTGGATTTAGTCAGAGCCAGAGTGTTGTATGGTGACTCTGACAGAGTGAGGAGAAAGGCAGAAATGTGAACATTGAGGTTGCCAGTGGATGCCTTGACCAGTGTATCAGCTTCCTTCTAAGCAGCCTTCTGACACTGATGGAGCTGAAAAGTTAAAAATTACATTTCCTAGATGTGCTTGGATCTAAATTCCAGACACAAATTAGGACCTAGGTAAATCTATTCTGGAGAAAGATAGGAGCTTTCTTCCTGCTGCTTTTATCTGTCTTTTGCTGGCAAGTTAAAGTTATGGAGTTTGGGGATTTCAGCAGCAATATGGTAGGGTTCAGTTAGTGTTGGGAGGAGGTTTCAGCAGAGATGTTGGCCAGACTTTGTGTTAATTTAACAAACTTGTATGTGTACTGAGAGACCTTTGAGACAGAAGAGGTTTCCTGATCCTGGATTACTAAACTTTTCTTCACAAGTATAGATCATAGTTATACTCTTGAACCACATAGTTCAATATTGTCTCCTAATTTCCTTCTTTCCTGATTGTAGAAGAGTTAGTAGCTCTCCAGATGATGAGTCAGTTGTGACTTTCTAGAACGAACTACTGAACAGTGTCTGTGCACACTTAGGGTGACCTCCTATACCAGCTGTCCAAAAACAGTTCTGGGTTGCAGACTATTGTCCTGTTTATTATTAGCACTTCATTTTACTCTCTAAAATATTCTGATAAAAATAATAACATTTATAGTCACTATAATCCTTTGAAGCTCAGCTCTAGGGAAGACAAATAGTGTTTTTAATCAATATCACAAGTCAAGAAGAATTTGAGATCCATTTGAGATATGAGAGCTTCAATAATAATAATATTGAACCCATTTTCCTATGTTTTTGTAGATTTTCTCTTTGAATTGAATTTGTAAGCCGCTTGAGTAAAAAATAACATTTAAATTTATGTTCTTATATGATTTCATAATTTATAAGATAATAATGGCAACTGTTTGGCTACATAGCACATTTGAATACCTTTTCTATATTGGGGTTTACTTCATTTTAGGAATCTTATTAAGCTATAGAAATGACATTGGAAGCTAGATACCTTCTCTAGCTTCCCTTGTTGCTAGTTTGAGGTAAATGATCCAGGTTCCACTCATCAGCTGTATCTACCTAAGAGCTTTGAATCTTAGACAAGTTGAGTAAAGAAAGAAAGAACTCATGAAATCCATTCCAGGAGAATAGAAGCTACTTCAAAGTTTTTGGAAACATTGGTGACATTCTCTTGGACTAGATACCTTTGGGAATTTATTCCTAAATCTATAGGATATAAATCTGTTCATCTGTCCATTTTAGAGATATTTAATATGGTTCCTTCAGCTTAAAGTAGTCAGAACTGTCTTCTATTTCAAGAACAAAGAATGGTGTCAATTTTACAACTGTAATAAATACCTATGGTGATTGTCTTTCTTACTTCTGTTTCCTAAAACGAAATAAGTTGCAGAACAGACTGGCAGGAAATGGAGAAGAAAACGCAGTCAAGGTCAAATTTGAAAGCAAATTTTTAAAGAAAATAACAAATCATGCAAAAGGATTGTATTCAAACAATAAATTGTAGTTTAGAGTGGTATATTATTTATTACTTTTTGATATCATTACTTATCAGATAATTATTCCCAACTGCAGATATTTGAAGAATAGCATTTGTTTATGTAATGATTGATTGCAACACCTTATAAGGCAAAGATGTTTTAAAATCACTTTTCCAGGGCGCCTGGGTGGCTCAGTTGGTTAGGCGACTGCCTTCGGCTCAGGTCATGATCTCAGGGTCCTGGGATCAAGTCCCGCATCGGGTTCCCTGCTCAGTGCAGAGCCTGCTTCTCCCTCTCCCTCTGCCACTCCCTCTGCTTGTGCTCTTCTGTCTATCTCTCTGTCAAATAAATAAATAAAATCTTAAAAATTTTTTAAAAATAAAATAAATTAATAAAATCAAATCACTTTTCCATCTGAATTCGAAACTCCTCCAGCTAGGTTTTCTTAAAGAATATGCCTCTGAACTTTTGTGTCCTTTTCTAGTAAGTACTGTAATAATGCCCACGGTAAACAACTAATGGGATTAAGTGAGACATGTTTAATTTAATTTCCCTTCCTCTTGATTTTCTTCAAAAGCAAATTTGAAGCAATTTTAACAACAAATCTAAGAGTTACTCTGATTTCATTTAAAATGATAATAACATTTGTATAAACTATTAAATTATATTAATATTTTATTTCAATGATCTAGAGTCATCATGAGCTATTACCTCCATGTTTCAACTTATCAGTAAGGATTAAATTTTTTAAATATGTGTAATATTTCAATTATATCATTTGCTTATTTATTCATTTATCTTTAATCAAATAGTATTTCTTGTTATCATCCTTTATGAATAACTTCATGTGTTCTACCAACTTCAGTAATATAATAATTAAGCATTCCAATGTTTGCTTTCCCCAAATCAACTTCCTTTTTTTTTGTTATTGAATTCTGTTTTTGTTTTGTTTTTGTTTTTTGTTTTTTTCAAATTTGACTCATTTTTGAAACCCAGCTCTTTGTCATGTCTAAAATCATAGAATGGTCATTTTTCAAACTAGCATTTTTTATTATTATTTATTCTCAGGCTCTTCTTTCCCTCCCTCCCTCCCTCCCTCCCTCCCTTTCTTCCTTCCTTCCTTCCTTCCTTCCTTCCTTTTTTTTTACCTATCCATTTGAGAGAGAGAGAGAAAGCACACTGAGCGGGAGAGGGGCAGAGGGAGAGGGAAAAGCAGACTCCATGCTGAGCAGGGAGCCCAAAACCAGCCTGGATCCCAGGGCTCTATCCCAGGACCCTGGGATCATGACCTGAGCCAAAGGTAGACGCTTAACCAACTGAGTCACCCAGGTGCCCCTCTCAGGCTCTTTCTTAAGATAACTGTCATTTTCCTTTTCTCAGTTGGAAGAGTCCATTCCTTTTTCCACTGGAATAAAGACATAGCATGATACTAGTGAGTGAGATATGTTTAGGAGTTATATTTCAAACTTTGCCTATTTCTATAATAAATGAAAATCTATATAAATATTATCATATGTTTATAATTTTTCTGACTGAAACTTGTATTCACTTTGGGAATGTAAAATAGGACCTATTTCCTATCCATGCTTACAGCTAAAGATATTTTTTTGAGTACATATAATTTATATAAATTAATATAAATGATCTCCCTTAAACCAAAATGTCCAGAATGCCTTTATATGAGAAAGTATTTAAATTGAAAATGTGAACACTGTGTTAAAACCACTATTATTCATAAGGCATATGAATGATTGAAAGATAAATTATACACTGATTTTGAGAGATTTAGGTCACTGATTTTGGTAGCATAACTTCAGCAGGAATCATTAGTGATTGGACTGCAACTGTAAGAAGTGATGTAAATTGGACTCTGGCAGTGTATTAAAACAAGTATGAAAAGAGGTATCCATCTGGAGAATGATGGAAGCTTTGTTTTTAAAACGATCCAATGATCACATAAAATGGATATGACACTGAACATGTAATATGGACTGACCTGTCCCTATGGAGCAATTTGAGTTATCACCTTGTGCATACCTTGCTTCAAGAACCTCTTCAGTGATCTCCTATTTCAGCCATGATCTGAGATCTGTATATTTATACCTTGTAAAGCAATATATTGTAGAGTAACTTTTCTGAAGCATCAACTTTTGGGTTATCTGAGGATCTTTTAAAAATGCAGATTCTGCTTCAGGTGAGTCTGGGGTGGGGTTTAAAAGTCTGCATTTCTAAGCAAGCTCCCAGGTGACACTGACCTTGCTAGTCTACAGGCCACCTGGTCCACAGCTTGTTTGATCAGGAAGCAAGAGTGAAAGGAATCAAGAAACACCAATACAAGAGAAAATTGAAAAAAGAGATACTTCATCATTATACTGAACAACAGAGGCCAAAACATGGAGCCAACCTATAAATATTCTCCTTTTCCTTTTCCAGACTCCTTTTCTCTCTCCTGCTGTAACTTGTTTTATACATTTCTTACATGGGAATAACTATTGTTTTAGTTTAGATAACTAATAATCTCTTATTTATAAGGTACATAGTAAATCAATAAAATGAAAAGGAAAGAGTTAAAAATATTCTATCAATGCACATGCCTGACATCTTCTTTAATCCTCATTTAACTTCTATAATCAGTTTTTCTTATGCTAGATTATCCATCTTCTAGATGTAGAAAAATCAAGTTTGACACCTGGTAGCAATTCCTTCCTTCCTTCCTCCCTCCCTCCCTCCCTTCCTCCCTCCCTCCCTCCCTTCCTTCCTTCCTTCCTTCCTTCCTTCCTTCTCTTTCTCTCTTTCTCTCTTTCTCTCTTTCTCTCTTTCTTTCTAAGATTTATTTGAGAGAGAGAGAGGATGGGGGAGAGGGCCAGAGAGAAAATCTCCAGCAGACTCCCCACTGAGTCAGGAGTCCAATGTGGGGCTCAATCCTATGACCCTGAGATCATGACCCAAACTGAAATCAAGGGTCAGATACTAAACTGAGCCATCCAGGTGCCCCACATGGTAGCAATTATTTCAACCTATTCCGTTATTTACCACTTAGGTTAGGTTAAGGAAGTTATTTTCTGGGCTTCTGTTTCTCTAGATACAGGATGTTAAAGGATGTTGTATGGACTAAATGACATAATACAGGTAAAGCATCTGTGCAAAACTGACACTCTTTACGTGTCTACTTTTATGGAACAAATTCTCAAAATAATTTTTTAAACATTGTGTTTTTGATAATCCTCAAACTATTGTGGCTCAGTTCATAAGAGTATTTTTTCCTTAACTACATTTTAGAATGAATGCAATTTTGGAATGAAACATACTTCTGATTAATTACTACTTGATTTAGCAAGTGATTAAAAAAAATCTGATGTCTAAGAAGAATTCGTCATCTGCAAGCTTAAAAAATTCTTCCTGCAGCCACTATATCCCCCCAAAGAGAAAATAATTTTAGGACAAAAATCAACTCTAAATTTTAAATGATTCACTGTTTAATACATTTAAATGTTAAATGATTAATATGTTTTAATACATATTATCTTCCATATATACATAGGGAAGAGGATCACTTTTACAACATGTTAATGACTAACAAATAATTGGCGTTTTTGGATGACCATTCAACTTCTCTATTTGTAGTAATAATTTGGTACCAAGCCGTAATATTTTCAAAGCTGTTATTTACCAACTATGTGAACTACATGCATGTGTGTGGAAATTTACTTCTTCTTATCACTGGGCTCACATAAACAAATCTGGACCTTTTTCCTGGTACATGGTTGGGAAATCAGTGAGAAGAAAGAAGTCTTTATAGTTCTGTTTTACATTTGGAAAATTTTCTCTCTCCTTTTCAACATAACTTTACAAATTGAAAAAAATACACCAAAAATAAAATACAAGTCTGGATTTTTTTTCCCTGAAGAAAAAATGAGCTATTATTATCTCATCAAGTCATAATGCTATTACCCCAGCTCATAACAGGCATGGTTATCTGTCTAAATGTTTCATCTGCACATATGTGGAATTCAAATAAAAGTGCATTCATATTGTGATTTTCAACTAAACTTGTCCAGTTTAATTTTGGTTATATAAATACACTCAAGGGCATTTGTTATAATGTGTAGATTTTGAATGTGAAAAAGATCTGAATTTATGACATTACTGTTGGAAAACTTATTCTTCTCTACTTACAATATTGATACTATTAAACATTTCAAAGGTTAATAAGTAAAGCATGCAGTCAAAATTTAGTAGAGCAAATTTGAGGAAAGCAATTTTTCCCATAGAAATTAATTTTATAAGCCCATTCTTAAATACTGATTTTTGGACAAAGAAAACAAACAAAAGCCAAAATCTTAAGTTTAAGAAACTTGTTGCAAGAAGCAGATACACAGGGAACTGTTCCATGAGCAAAGTTGAAACATAGTAACACAGGACATGAAAGGACTCCATTCCAAAGGCCTCAGAAACTGGCGCAAGGTGAACCTAGTGAGATCCCCTTAGTCTTACTGGTTAAGATTCATTGCCAGTATTTGAGTAATGAGGAAGTAAGAACTATGTAAGGATCCCTGTATCTTTTGAGGTTCATTTTACACAATTAGGCAGAGCAAACAATATGAAGTTTTGGTGAGAGTATATGTTCATTTATGTTCAATAAAAACTTCACAAAGCCCCAAATCAGAGACATCTCCATTTTTAAAGTAGGTATGGAGGCAGGTGGAAACCTTGTGTTACAGATTCCTCGGTGCTGTTTATTCTTCTAGGCTGTACCAAGATATTTGCCTTTTTACAGGATCACTAATTGCAGGTTCATTTGGTATTGGCATATGCCCGTGTTGAAAGTTCACTTAATGTACAGAGTAATTATTACTTGGACATTATGAAAATTTGCATCCCTCCAGTAGTCAAATAAATGGTTTTCTGATTTGTGTCCGATTACAGTTCTTTTGGATCTTATCTCCTGTCTGTGTTTTGTGCAGTATTTTGCACCTGTATATTCTGTCTAAATGATATAAGTGTTTCCACAAGAAAGGGTTATTGTATACCTTTTCTTTATAGAAACAGCAATTTCTCAAATACGGACAAATCTAAGAATTGAGCAGGACAGAGATCTTTGACACTTTTTCCGTAAAACTATCAAGCATTCCTTGGGGAGTAGCATTTTCTTTCTCTCTTATTTAATTATGACCACATAATTTGTAGCATAAAGAGAATGCATTCATCTGATACCTTTCTCTGAATCAGTTTCCTCATCTACAAATTGGGAACAATAATGTAGTTCAATGAGTTAAATATACTATTACTGTAAGATCCATCACATCATTATGTATCACAGAGAAAGAAAAAGTGGCCAATTATAACACTATACATCAGCAACAGTACTGGATAACATGTTAATCACTCCCATAAATCTACTGTTGCTTTGAAGTTTCTTTCAAATATTCAAGGCATTTGGCCCTTTATTTTGACTTTATTAGCATTGCTTTGTCCATGATAGAAATTATTTTGTGTCTCAGGAATAAAGTAATATACAACCTCAAAGCAGTGATTCTCAAATTTTAAGTATCTAAATCACCTGGGGAGCTTATTAAAAAGTAGATTCTAGTTTAGTAGGTCTGGTATGAAGCCCAAGACTCTGCATTTCTAACAAGCCCTCAGCTATTCAGGACCACACTGTGAGTAGAAAAGGTATAAAGCACTTGGTTGAGGATTCCAAAGAAATATGGAATTATGTCACTTTCAAATGGCAAATATTTGCTTCACTATTTATTATCCACAAATTGTTCTATTTCTGTGCCTTTCTGAGTATAGAGTAACTTTCTGTTTCAATGTTAAACCACAGGTTATTGTTTAGGAAGACACTTCAAACACCTAAGTTTACCAAACTCAATCTAAGTCACATCAGTTTGAAGAGTTATGACCAAAGTTGTGCATGGAATGACAAAACTGAACTGAACCTGAGCCTTGCTCTCCTTGAAAGCAGTGACATTTGAGAAATCCTTGCACCATTTTGTTATTTTGTATTCCAAGAGATAGGCGAATGGCAAAGGACCACACTGCTTTCTCATATTCCAATATATAGCCTGCCTTCATTCTTCCTCAGGACTCTCATTTCCTTGCCTCTGTAAGACTCCAAACCCTCTCCTTTACTCCCATGTGTTCCTGAGTAATGAATATCCTCCCCTACTGCAATAGCCAGAATGAAATCACCTGCTTAATGGTTCAGTTCATACTGTCATTCACAGAAGGCAGTGTCTATTTTTAGAATACAGCATAGTAGATAAATGTGTGACCCTAGAGTCAGATTAATTACTTTTTAGTCCTGTTTTGTTTATTAGCTGTATAACCTTAGACAAGAGATTAAAACTCCCTAAACCTCCAAATCTCCATTTCAACCATACTAGAAGAGGAATAGTAAAGAATTTTTATCCAATTTTATCACTTCTCTGTTCAAAAATCTGGAACTCCTGTCACACGTAGATGGAAATTGAAAACCCTTTCCCAGGACTTCGCTGCCCCTTGAGACAGTCCCATATGCTGTCTCCTTCCTCCTAGGTATTCCACAGGTATTATTATGCTTGGCTCCCCCTCATCATTCTGGTCTCTGTTATAATGTACCTTCTCAAAAAAGATGGACTTCCTTCCCTGAAATCCTTATCTAAAGGCCCTTTCCCCTCATTACTATTTCCTTTTCCTATTATAACACTTTCATATCTGCAATTTTAATGTTTTGTTTACTCTGTTGCCTCATGAGAACGTAACCACTAAATGGAGTAAGCTACTAAATGTATGGGCCCCAGTGAAAAATGGAAATATAAGGCTTGCTCAAAAACAAGTTTTAAAATACGGGCACCTGGCTAGGTCAGTTAGTAGAACATGTGACTCTTGATCTTGGGGTTGAGTTTGAGCCCCATGTTGGGTGGAGATTACTTTAAAAATATCTTAAAAAAAACAAGTTTTAAAATATAAAGTTCTCCTCTTGTTTTGTTTTTTTTTCCCCCCCTGTGGTGTTTCTCTTAGTACGTTTATTTGCTACTTAATATAATTCTAAGAAATATTTTAATTTCAAAGTATTAACAATGAATTTTGCTGTTCATCTTTTTATCATGCAAAGCCAGTTTAAATTAAAATGAGAGAACTAACTCATGCAAAAATCACAGAAGTTATGTAATTTACACACATCGTCCAAACCAGAACAGTGGAGACATTGTTCTGCAATTCCACTCTTTTTATTTTTTTTTCAAGTTTTCATTTAAATTCCAGTTAGTTAACATAGAGTGTAATATTAGTTTCAGGTGTAGAATTTAGTGATTCATCACTTACATACAACGGCCAGTGCTCATCACAAGTGCCTCCTTAACACCCATCACCCATTTAACCCATCCTCCCCACCATCTACCTCCCCTCCAGCAAACCTCAGTTTGTTCCCTGTAGTTAAGAGTCTTGCTTTCTGGTTTACCTCTCTCTCTCTCTCTCTCTCTTTCCCCTATGTTCATCTGTTTTGTTTCTTAAATTCCACATTTGAGTGAAATCATATAATTGTCTTTCTCTGATTGACTTCCTTCACTTAACATAATACTCTCTAGCTCCATCCACATTGTAACTTTGTATTTGACTTCTTGATACATGCATATTCTACTAATATCCTCTACCTTTGGCTCAGGCTTATTGATGAGTAAGGAAGAACTAAAAGGGAAAGGATCTATGTGTTACATACAGTCTTCTTTCCTTCTATGTCATCATTCTTTACATATATGTTTGGCAGCTTTCATAAGTTACTTACCTTGTATTTGCACTGAGTCTCACTGAATCTCATGCATCACTGCTGAACCAGAATTCTGTGGACATGGGGCATCATAATGCTGTATGGGAATGGTGCCAGAGGGAAACATACATATTGTATGTACCTCCTTTTTTCATGTTCTTTCTCCATTCCCACATAGCCTCCACATACAAAGCACAAGTTTAATAATAAAATTAAAAATTTCAAGATAGTAAAAGCAGAGCATTAAACCAAAAGAGGGATTCTTCTGAGTATGGGCACAGTCACATGCCCATGAAGGTACCCTGGCTTTATTAGCACAGGAACTCTCAGACTGGTTCATTTCTGCAGGATGGAACATGACCCAGGCAGGCAGAAAATGAAAGGCTATTTTTGAATAAAAATACATGATGAATAGGTATGATGAGGGTTATATATTACATGAATATTACATATTACATGAATATTTTGCAAAATACCTGTTATATAGCACTATTATCATCATTATTACATGTTAATTTCTAAGTCCATTTTCTGGAAAATGCACAATATTTTTTGGACTAAATTTCTACTTGTGCATTCACTCTAATCATAGGATTAGTTGATGTGGATTAAATAAGGAAAAATTCAAATGAATTAATTTGACTTCCTGCTAGTTCTTCAAGTAAAAGTTCTGGTGAAACAGTAGGTTGAATTTAATGGTAAAAATAATACTTTGGGGTTAGAGTTTAATTACCTATATTTATATTATACTCAATTATCAAAAATAAATGTTATAAGTTGTATATATTCGGTTTCTACAAAACATTAGCACTGTAATTTTACTATGTAATTCAAGACTTAGAATAAGTGGTGGGAGCTATTGAGACCATCTTCCAACTCTGTTCCCAAATGGCTTTGCTATGAAGAGATATCTAAAATCTCCTTCTTTTATGGATATTTTCCAATGCTCAAAGCATTAGTGCAGTTAATATTAGCATTGGATGGGGAACAGTTATGCTGACATCTTCACTTTTTAAATAATTCAAGAGCCTAGATCCCTTTTATAAGCTTCTTTCACCAAAGGTGGAGTTAAATATTTCAATCTCTCTCTTCAGATTTTTTTTCCTAGAATGTCAAATTAGATTCTAAATAATTGATATACAAATATTCATAAAATATCTCTATGAATGAGTCAGAATACTTAGAGTGAAAGGGAATAAAGAAATATAAACATTTTACTTGCATTCAAATTTTTTTTTAAGGATTGTATTTATTTATTTGAGAGAGAGAGTACACAAATGGGGCAGAGGGGCAGAGGGAGAGGAAGATGCAGACTCCCCGCTGAGCTGGGAGCCCAACTCGGGGCTGGATCCTAGGACCCTGGATCATAACCTGAGCCAAAGGCAGATGTTTAACCAACTGAGCCACCAAGGCGCCCCTACATGATTTGTTTAAAAGACTTCAATGAGATATTTCAAGACAGTATGTGTTTAGTAACCTGTAAATAGTATTTAACCTAAGTTTGGCCATTGTATCAAAGGATAAAAATTTTAAAAACAAAAAACTGGAGCTGCTTAAAAAATACATATGTTTACATTTTTCTTACATGGCAGTCTGAATATAAACATCCCAATAATGATGTGGTAGCTGCCCAAAGTCAGGAACTTTAAGGAAAAAAGGGGGAAAATGTGCTCAGTGGAAAACCATGCATTGTCTACAGTGCATCCTTCAGAGTTATCTGATTCTGAAACTGGGGGAGCTATATCACCACTTTATTAATTGTAGATAATTGATAGCAATGCAAAAGTACTCTTCTCTACACATATACAAATGAATTTGATGTCAAGAGGCAATCTTTACGGGCACCTGGGTGGCTCAGTCAGTTAAGTGTCTGCCTTCAGCTCAGGTCATGATCCTGGAGTCCCAGGATCAAGTCCCACGTTGGGCTCCCTGCTCAGCAGAGAGTCTGCTTCTCCCTCTGACCCTCCCCACTCTCGCGCTTTCTCTCTCTCACACTTTCTCTCAAATAAATGAATAAAATATTTAAAAAAAAGAGGCAACCATTACTCCCCTACTTATTTCTCTATTCACATTCACTATAATTTTCCAGACCATAAATGTTCTGTTCTTTAGATTTTCTTTTGAACTGATTTTTAACACTTAACCAGTTTCCTCATTAATGATTTAAATAAAATTTTTAATCCATGTTAGTTCTTGTATCTCTGAGAGTTATGATCTTACCATCAAAAATATTAATAGTACTCAGGACGCTCTATCATTTTACTCTGCTATCTATGACATGTAGTTTCCATGTCATAATCTACGATGTCTGTTCCAGCTCCTACTAAGCTGTCTACGTTCCATCCAGCAGGCTTGGAGAAAGCAAAGGAGAGGCCAGCTCTCTTTCCTTTCTGGAGATAGCACATTTCACACTCACTCACATCTCATCATTCAGAATTAAGTCAAATGGCAACCTTACTGGCATTAGAGGCCAGAATATGTTATATTTATCAGGTCAGCCATGTGCCCAGCATCATACTTTTAATTCTAATTATTAAAGGAATCAGGGAGCAATAGACATTGACTAATAACCGGCAGTTTCAGCCACAAGTAGTTATATGGGATGAACAAGACTGCCTTAATATTCCCTTCAGCTTGACTAAAGCTTCTTCCTATCTCTAGGCACCTGATTTCCCTTTTCTTAGAGTATGTGCCTTAGAAAGTTTGCATTTATGGGGCGCCTAGGTGGCTCAGTTGTTAAGCGTCTGCCTTCGGCTCAGGTCATGATCCCAGGGTCCTGGGATCGAGCCCTGCATCGGGCTCCCTGCTCAGCGGGAAGCCTGCTTCTTCCTCTCCCACTCCCCCTGCTTGTGTTCCCCCTCTCTCTGTATCTCTCTCTGTCAAATAAATAAAATCTTAAAAAAAAAAAAAAAGAAAGAAAATTTGCATTTTTCAATTTTTCTCTGTCCTTTTGAGACAGAAACCTCTTTAAAAGCCCTTTTCTTGATTTATAACCTAGAAATGTTTTCTCAAGGACCTGGAAGCCATCCCTTTGAATTGTAATCATCAAGGAAGACAGAGCCCTACATCTCAGTCTTTGTGGGAGGGCAGAGGCCTTCAGTGGGCCAGCATCAATGACCAAACAGCCTAATCACAGAGGAAAAATTTGCAAACCTTGTAATATGGAATACATATCTCCCATTGATCAACTTCTCTCCTATTGTCCTCTAGTACTTTTACACTAGCTCAACCTCTGCATTTTGTTTAGCAGCATTGAGCTCAGACTCTGTTCTGGTCTCTTTCCTATTACAGTGGCCTTGAATAAAATCTTCCTTCCCTATTTAACACTGTCCAGTGTAATTTTTGCTTTAATATACAATTTGGAGAGAACGGGCATAACAATGTACTAAAATTATCTGGGAAGATATCTTCATGGAGAAGGGATTGACTTGTATCTTAAAAGATTAGTAGGACTTTCAGGGTACCTGGGCAGCTCAGTCAGTTAAGTGTCTGCCTTTGGCTCAGGTCATGATCTCGGGGTCCTGGGATCAAGCCCCATGTCGGGCTCCCTGCTTAGGAGTCTGCTTCTTCCTCTCCTACTGCACCTCCCCACCCCCCACTCATGCTCTCTCTCTCTCTCCCTCAAATAAATAATTAAAATCTTAAAAAAAAGTTTAGTAGGACTTTCATAAATAGAGGGGTATACAGAGTCATATTCCACACAGAGGGAATAGTGTGCAATGTAACACAGAGAAAGTTTCTTCTGACACAAATATTCAACTATTTAGGATTCAACCAAATTCAGATGCAGACAAGTTAATAAGGGAACTAGCCCCAGTATAAAACAAATGGAATGGTGAGGACTGTGAATCAGACAGCTCACACCCCTTCTGAACAGGCAGCCCTGTTCAGTCCCATGTGGTTGCTTCTATGTGGTCAGATGTCTTAATTTTTCTAAACAAACTGAAATACAGACTTTTATTTTAAATCTTAATTTTACCTATTTATAACTAATTCAAAGTTAGAAAAACATGTGGGGCTACAATCAGCCACTAGGCTACGTGAAATTTGCTTTCCTTTATGCCTTTTTAAATAAATGGTTAATATTAGAGGCATTAAATAGTAGAAAGGGGTGTGTTTAGATAGAAAATGAACGACTTCCTAATTTTGTCATTGTGGCAACTTAATTTTTGTGAGTCTTGATTCCCTCATCTGAAATCCAGATAATAACTATTTCATAGAGTGGCTTTGTTGATATTGAGACAATGTACATAAAAGTATTTGGAAAATGGTTACATATAACACAAAGTATGACTTACAGAAGAGTTTATTACATAGAAATTAAACATGGAGGCACAGCCACTTGTCCAATGGCCTTACAAAAGGCATAATATATCCTATTTGCAAAATAAGTATAAAATACTATTTCTTTCATAGTACTATGCTGACAATTAAACAAGATAACCCATAGAAGGTTTTCAGCATGGTTTATATTAAATCCACAATTAAAGCCTGTGACTATCAGTAGGAATAAGAGTAGAACATAGCATAAATTGTGATCCCTTTCAGTCAGCTAGGAGTAATAACACCTTTTGAGAATAGCTAAAGTGGGGGAGAAAAAAAAACAAACAAAAAAAATCACATCACAAAGGTTGCCAATTATCTTGTGGAATATTAATGCTCATTTTATGCTGATGCTGCTTTAATGTTAATTGGGAATCCAGAGCCTTTCCTTATTCACATAATGAATATTCTTTCTCATGCTCTACTTATTCATCCCTGACAATTACCAAATTAATTACTTCAAATGTGAGCTCATACAGTTTTTTAACCCTTCAGGTTTGTACTTGCTGTGGAATTTAAATTTTGTCCTCTGAAGTATTTTCAGTATTGATTCAAGTATGTAAATAAAATACCTCTAAAATATGATTAAAGTTCCTCTGAACATAATTATGTAGCAGATATATAGGAAGATTTGAAAATGTAGGTCCTACAAAAAGCTTAGTTTGATCAAAAGCTGTCAGTGCAGTTTACTTGGTCTTGACATTCTTTCGCCTCTGTATTCTTGCAACATGCAAGCTTGAAATAAAATATAACTCAAAAGAATATGAAGTCTACTATTTACTTGGCTGAAAACTAGTAAGAATCCACTAACTTAATGTAAAGATATAAAATGTAATATGCAGGTGATATATATTTTGGCATTATTTAGTGACTTTCATCTTGGTTGTCAACTAAGCAGAGAGAGATACATTTATGAATCTGGCTATTGGCTATTAAAACAAAATACCAGCTTCTGATGATTGATAATAAAATTGATGGGAAATTTTATTTTTAAAATTTTATTTATTTATTTAACAGAGAGAGAGAGAGAGATCACCAGTAGGCATAGCAGCAGGCAGAGGGAGAGGGAGAAGCAGGCTCCCCACTGAGCAGGGAGCCCGATGTGGGGCTCGATCCCAAGACCTTGGGATCATGACCTGAGCCAAACGCAGATGCTTAACGGACTGAGCCACCCAGGCGCCCCTTGATGGGAAATTTTAATAACCTTGTTTAAATAAAGGCAAACAACATCTCCAAAATAGTTTGGTTAATAGGTTGAATAGCTACTTTCCAACTAAATATTTTGACCCTAACCATAGATAGCATTTATATTTCGACTGTTGCTGACTTAGTGATTTCATTTATGCTGTGGAGCACATCACTTTCTAATTTTACGCTTTGGAATTGGTTTAGACTGGGACAGATACAGCTCACTTGGTGAAAAGTAAATTCCTATCTTTGTGAGCACAGTCACATGCATTAACAGCACAACATGACAAAAGACTACTGTACCATCTTCAGTACTAACCAAAGACATAGAAAGGTAATTTACATAAGAAGACATTCCATACAATGCAGTACTTCATCTTAAAAAGGACTGAGAGTCTCACACGATACAGTGTAGATAAATCTTAAAGACATTACGTTAATAAGGCAGACACAGAAGGACAAAAACTGTATGAATCCACCTCCATGTGGTACCTAGAGTAGTCAAATTCATAGAGAACAGAAGGTAGAATCTCCTCCCAGGAACTAGGAAGAGAGAATAGGAATATTGTTTAATGGGTAGAGTTTCAAGATGAAAATTTTCTGAAAATGGGTGGTGGATGGATACATGACAATGTTGAATGTCCTTAACGGCGGCACAAATATATACTCCCCCAAAATAGTTTAAATATGCATGTTTTACCACAATAAAAGAAAAGACACTTTATCCTTTTAGAGTAACTTTAAGTTGTCTGTGATAGTGGGAATAAGATACACACTTTGAAATGAAGTCATTAAGCTAAAAATGTGAGAGTAGATAAAATTACAACAAATCAAATTTTCTTTTTACTTTTTTTTTTTTTTTTTTTTAAGGAGAGGGAAGGAGGTAAGGGCAAAGGGAGAGGGAGAGAGAGAATCTTAAGCAGGTTCCATGCACAATGGAGACTTGATCTCACAACCCTGAGATCATGACCTAAGCCAAAATCAAGAGTTGAACGCTTAACCGACTGAGCCACCCACGCACCCCCAAAAAACACATTTTCTTATCCAAAGTTCCCTTCAAAGTTTTTCACTTTGGTTTTAATTACCTTTATTCTGAAGAAATAATTTTTAAATGTCTCCATTTTTCTTCAATATTGACCAAGGTGACTACTCTTCCTATATAATAATTTTTATATTTTCTGAGCCAAAGAAATAAACTCCCTATCTTGAAACATTTTTTTTTTTTTTAGTGGTAAGACTAAATAAATGCAAAAGCTAATATAAAACTCCTGAAGGAATTTTAGTGCACACACAGATTCTATTTAAATGGATTGAAAAAACCTGAAGAAAAAAATTTATTGCAAATTATCGATTCTATTTTTCCTTAGATTTTATTAAAGATTCCTTAGTCAATGTAATAACTAACAGAGTCGAGATTGTCGTCTGAAATTTGCCTGTTTTCTGGTGGAAACATAATGCATTTTCAGAATAACCAGAGTCTATAGTATTTATATGTATGACACCTAGAAAAGAAGTATGCCAATAACTGGCATTTCCTTTCTCATTGTCAAAATTATATTAATTCAAAGACCAGATAAATATGACCTGTCAATATCTAGAGGACTTTAGCAACAGGCATGAGACTAGAGCAAAAATGTTCCAACTTCCAGTCCTATGCTTTCCTCATTATAATACTAAATATATTCTTAATTAGTTCCCATTCCAGATCTATTGAGCAAACATTTATTAAAATATTTATCATGAGATATATATTAAACTAAACACATATTTTCAACTCTTTATGATCCCACTATCAAAATCTCTATGAAGAGTTTTTCATGTTTACAATATTTTGTTGCCAAACCCTGAAGTGAAAAGAGACTATTTATACTCCACATATAGTGAACAGTTATATCTTCCACTGCATAAATATGAATGATTATGGGATGCTGCCCCAGCTCCTCATGGGAGTATTACATGGTAAACATATATATACTGTCTTATTCTTGTAAAAATGGAATTCTGACGTACATCTCATTCTATGTATTTTGAATAAGGGATTTTGGATCTGTATTAAAATCAATTTCTAAATATTAGGGGTTATCAGAAAAAAAAAACAATTATGTTCTGGGGTGATGCAAATCATGACTGAATATATAAATAATTTCTTTTAGCTCAGAGGTGAAATTATGTTCAACTTACTGTATAAATTATTTCCAAATTGTGCTGCTTATGTATTTATTTTTTATTTTCTTTTATCATAGTTTTGGGTTTGACAAGGTAGGAGAGTTCAGTTTCTTAGTTTATTTCTATTCTCAAGTAGCCATGAAATCTAATCTATATCTATATCTATATCTATATATATATATGCCAGAAGGGCAGCCCATTTTAGATAGAGGAAAAGGACTACGTTGTTTTTCTAACTATTATAGATTAAAGGCAATAGATTCAAACAAAAAGTGTTATGAAAATATAGCATGACATTAACAGACTCTAATAGTCCCCATTTCCCAATTGCTTGGATAAGGAAACAGGTGTAACTAAAGTTAATAGGGCCATTATCCTAGAACAACAAAAATCTCTTAAAATACTCTCTCATGTTTAACATCTCCCCAAACAATACCATCTTTATTAGGTTCCTAGAGGAAATTGAAAAGGTAAATAAAGAGAATAATGTGCTCAGTTTCACAGAATCATCCTGAGATCTCTTGGGAAAATGTGCCTTGCAATAGATATCCCTTTTCTCATACACAGACAGGTCATCAATTCCCTAAAAATGATTAAATTAAAAAAGTATGTTCTCTTATGATGATGAGTAATCATATTTGACTACTAAAATATAATCAAGGAAAACTCAGTTGGATATATTTATTATAAATTTTTGCACATTAAAGTAGTAGTAAAATAGACATACTAATGATAACCTATCTGGATTTAAGGAAATCTTTTGTTCTTTTACACAAATCTATTGATCTGCAAGGACAGCACTAGGGTAGAAGGAGCAGAGACTTACTGAAATAGATGGGAAACAGACTCAAGTGTGGATATAGACATTGTCAATAAAAGGATTCAAAAACAGGCAAACAACCTTTGCCTCCTCTCCCCCAGTCTCCCTCCCAAAAAAATATCTTGATAGATCGGATAGCTGAGGACATCCAAGGAGAAGAGGCAGCTTTAGATAGGATTATCTTTGCTATTATTTATTACTTGACTATAAAAAATACCTTTTAAAAAAGGAATGTATTAAATTATCAGAGTAAATCATAGCAGTGTGTGTGTGTGTGTGTGTATAGAATATGTATGTTTTATATATAAGCATTTTTAAAATTTAGGTAATTTTCTCACAGTTGTCTTTATAAGTAAGGAATTAGTTGGCAGACTTACATTTAAAATTTGTTTTTATACATCATGATGATATAAATCAGAATAAGCAGATAATCTCACTTCAAAAGAGCTAAAACAGCAAGAAAATTTATTTTCTCACCAAAATTCCCACATTTAGTATAGGATCGCAGAAAATAATTTGATCAGCAACTCAGTAATAACATCAAAGACCTAGATCCTTTCCATCTTCCTATTCTAACTTTCATTAGCTTTTTTCTTTCTAAGACTATTTTCCCTCATGGTTGCCCAGTGTCTGCCATTACTTTGAGTTTAACAGTTAGATAAAAGCTATTGATATTCTAATGATCAAGAAGACATCCCCTCCAGTGTTTTTCTATCAATAATAAAAAAAAATCTCTCTGGAACAATCCAACATATTTCAATTTATGACTCCTTGGACAAAAGTAGAATACATGTTCATTCCTACCATTTTCACCAGCAAGAAAAAAAGATTCATTTGACTGGCTACAATTAATCATATGAGATTATGTAGATGCTGGGAGGTCTACCACCATGACCCCTAAATAAATTTTTTAAATATATAAACACAATTTTAGGTAGTCTAAAAATATTTTACAGCAAACTTCATTTGTTATGTATTGTCAGAGATACAAAACACTTGGTGATAAATTTGGTGCCATATTTAACAAGTTTGTAAATTTCAGAGTAAAAGCTTAAGACACTTAAAAGGATTTAAACAATTCTAAATTGCATGTAGTTTAAATTATTTTATGCAAGAACATTTACTTTTTCACTTGTCATAATAACTAAAATACTCCAGATTCCCATTTTATTTGTTTAAATCCTCTTTATGTCGTCTCTTATTCACCTGAATCACTTATTCTATTTTTGTTTGTTTCTTTCAACTTGTTAATCAACACTTCAGTTCATGATAGTGGCTGTGTTGACTCCATAAGCATTCCTTAGCCTGCTGGGTTTTTTTTTTCTAACTATCCATTCCAGTTTGATATGTCCTTTATGTAATCCTAATTCTATTTTTCCTATTTTGTGGAATCATTTCTATAAGGATTTTTTAAACATAAACCCCAAAAGTAAAGCATTTAAGTCTGAGAACTACATTCTTTTTCATTCTGTATGTATATCAAGGATAATGTACTTTAAACTGGAGCTATTAAGAGGTTCAGAAAATACAGGGTCAGTTGTTTGGCATTTCCCCTAATTACTCTTAGTGAGATTTACTATTTCCGATCTTTTGGAGAAACAAAATGCATTGTATCTGTAGGTTTAGTGATTATGGTTGATTATCAAGAGAAATTGCCTTTCATTTTCAATCATCCTTTAGGCTACCACCTTTAGGGCATCCCCTGATTTGTCATTTGTTTTTAAAAAGTAAAGCCCTTGGGACCTCACACAGCATACAGCATATTCACTATGCACTTTATATGCATTTATTAATAATCCACTAACATTTGCTTTAAAAAAAAAAATAAGTGTTTTTTCTATAAAAATGCAGACTCTGGGATTGGCCCTCAAAAATCCCAGACATCTAGACATACGCATCTGGGTCTGGTATTTTAGTGATTATTGTGAAGCCAGTAAGTCTGCTATCCAGTCTTGTTGTGTCCTTATTTAATGCAAAGCTGATGTAGGAAGAGCTACTATTAAATTGTAAAGCAGCGTACTAGGTAAAAAATCCATGAATCTCACTGACGCCTGTCAAAATAGGGCAGCTAATAATTCTATAGATTGCCTGGAAAGCGTAGTGCATGTGAGCCAGGGTGAAGAGTTTATCTTTATTACCCTTTTTAAAGTATCTCTCTATCTTGTTGAATTGCATAAGCCAGATAACCCTATGGCCACATGATCTATGCTTGGGATAGAGAAAAATAAGTAGAACTTGTAAGACTATCTGTTGCTGTTGACAAAGCTAAATTTCCCAACAAGACAGCACTTACTTCAATGTAAAGAGCATAGAACTTTAGGAATCAAAATATCTGAGTTTTGAGAACCATCTTTTCCCCTTACACACTTAGTGACAGTAGTATAGATATTTGCCAGGTATTAATTGATTGCAAAGAATAGAAACCCATGCAGGCAAGCTTAGGTTAAAAGGGTAAGAATAGGGGCGCCTGGGTGGCTCAGTTGGTTAAGCGACTGCCTTCGGCTCAGGTCATGATCCTGGAGTCCCGGGATCGAGTCCCGCATCGGGCTCCCTGCTCGGCAGGGAGTCTGCTTCTCCCTCTGACCCTCCTCCCTCTCATGCTCTCTGTATCTCATTCTCTCTGTCTCAAATAAATAAATAAAATCTTTAAAAAATAAATAAATAAATAAAATTAAAAAAAAATAAAAGGGTAAGAATAGGTTATTAGGGTAAGGCAGATGTAGCCAAGTCTTCTAAAGTATGGGGATTACTCTTTATCTTAATACCTAAATACCCTAATTCCAGTTTCTGTCTCAAATCCAGTGGGAAGCTCAACACCAGGGCCATCATTAAAACACAAACGTTCCTTGGCAAAGTTTTTTGTGGGCACCATACTCTTTATTGTTAAATGTGCTGTCCCTAGATAATGTTATATCTTCCATCATAAGAAAACAGTAGCAATGCTGTTAGTCACAATTGCCTAGCTCTTTGGAAGGTCTCTGTGATAAAACAATATAGATCTTCCTATCTTTGAAGTATACTAATTTCATATATGCCATGCTGATTACATTTCTTATTGACCTGCTTCCTCTCTATCACGCCTTCTATTAATTTTGGCTTCCACTGATGCCTTCAAAGGCTGTTAGTGGGCTTCACGATATGGTCAAAGGCAAATCTTCCTCAGAGTATGCAGAAAAATGTAAACATTAATTTGATTTCTGGTCATCTTAAATATAGACTTTTAAATTTTGTAGTGTAAGCATAAAATAACATCTCTTCCAACCATGTTTCTCTTGAACTTTTTCAACTTGCTATGTATTTTTTCAGCAATTTAAGCTCTTATTCTACAATTTACTTGCTTGGGTCTATCATAGACCAAGATGATTTAATATCAAACTAACGTGCAATTTAATCTGTAGAATAAAGAGAATAAAAATCTTTTATTACCCACCTAGCATGTTAATTTCTTAAGAGCTACTTCTAATTTAAGTTTTATGAGATAATATTCTATGATACAGGAATTTCATTCCCATTTTGTAAAAGGAAAACTGGGGCTTAGAGATACTTAAGAAAGAAAAATGTTATCAAATAACTCTAATTTATCTGGCAAAGTTTAAGGTTAAATATATAATACTGAAATTAAAAACTTGTCCTCTCCTATATCAAGATCAGATGTCTATATCTATGATTAATAAATTTAACAGATTTCATCAAATGTAGAACATTGAAGTTAGTTGAAAAAAATGTAATATGTGACAGTGTTATTTATTAAATTGTTTCCCTCAAAAATTTACATGTTAAAGCTCTAATCCCATTGTGACTGTATTTGGAGAAGTTGAAGGACTTACAGGAGTCGTGAGGGTTAAATGAGGTCATAAGAGTGAGGCCTTACTCCAATAGGACTAGTGTCCATGGGAGAAGAGGAAAGGCAATGTGAGGACACAG
The DNA here is from genome assembly GCF_029215605.1 of Mirounga angustirostris. NCBI lineage: Eukaryota > Metazoa > Chordata > Mammalia > Carnivora > Phocidae > Mirounga > Mirounga angustirostris. Next base: position 53,653,869 of record NW_026991710.1, read on the forward strand.
CATGAAGGTGGTCATCTATAAGCCAGGAAGAAAGGTCTCATGAGAAACCAATCTTGCTGGCATCTTGACCTTGGCCTTTTCAGCCTCCAGAACTGTGAAAAAATAAGTTTCTGTTGCTGAAGCTACCCTGTTTGTGGAATTTCATTATGGCAGCTTAAGCTAATATAGACAATAAAATAACCTTGCAATATTTCACATATTTTGGGGGCGCCTGGGTGGCTCAGTCGTTAAGCGTCTGCCTTCGGCTCAGGTCATGATCCCAGGGTCCTGGGATCGAGCCCCACATCAGGCTCCCTGCTCGGCAGGAGGCCTGCTTTTCCCTCCCCCACTCCCCCTGCTTGTGTTCCCTCTCTCGCTGTGTCTTCTCACTGTCAAATAAGTAAATAAAATCTTTAAAAAAAATATTTCACATATTTTGACATTTTTATTGTTAAAGGTTTTTTAAGATCCTATGAAAATAAATTGAAAGTTTCAGATTATGGTGAAATAAATCAAAATCTCTGTTGTTCTTAATGAATTTGATGCTAATTATGAACTGGAAAAGGCAAGTAAAAATAGTATGAATGAAAACAGATTGAAACAATATTCTTACAGGATTTTTAATCTTACCACATCCAGATAAATCATGTTTTCTCCAATTTTATATTATTATATCATAGTAATGGATTTGAAATCTTGAGATATTCATTCAATCTGGCCAATATTTTTATATGGGGACACCCAGGTTCAGAGTAGTTAAGTGATTTGTTAAAGGTCAGAGTTAAGTCCTAGCAAATATGGATTATAACCAGTCTACAATAGTCAGTGAGCATCCTTTCTGCTGCTTTCTTAAATACTTCCATCCATTTAAAATGTGTTTTATGCAATACCTGAGAAAACTTAGTAAAGTTTTATGTAGATTCAAAAAAATGAGAAAAAAATTATGGCTTCTGGGGGATTTTATAGCGAAATAACAGCTGATTTGGGAATATAAATGCTAGTTACAATTTTTCTCTTACAATCAGCGGTACCATACATGACATTTACCCACTCCCCTACTCCAAGCTATATATTTTCTCTGTAAAATGACTGACCAACTGTAAAGGAAAAAAATAGTATGCTTGAAGACACAATGGACAAGACCAGAACTTTCATGACTTAACCCCTTAAAAATCATATTTTTGCTTAAACTGTACAGTCTGTTGGAAATCAGACAGTCCTCCTTCAACTTAGAACTACATTATTTAAACTACATGACCACCATAGCAGGCAAAGAGAAAGATGACAGAGGACCAATTATCTTGGCCCATTCATCACTTCTGCTCTCAGTATATTGACAAGAACCAGCCAAATTGAAGGGTTGCCTGGGTGGCTCAGTCGGTTCAGCATCTGCCTTAGGCTCAGGTCATGATCCCAGGGTCCTGGGATGGAGCCCCTCGTTGGGCTCCCTGCTGAGCCATTGCTGAGCAGGGAGCCTGCTTCCTGCTTCTCCCTCTCCCCCAGCCTGCCCCTGCTTCCTCTCTCTTTCAAATGAATACATAAAATCTTTAAAAAAAATGATGAGGAAGCAAAAGGCTAGCTGAGGACAAAGCACAAGCCGACACCCTGCAACATCACCCCCTCCCCACTCCTGGGTGGGATATGTGGAACCTCCCAACTGTCTTAATGTTAATGCCTTACTAGATGGAAAAACAACCTTAACTTGACAATGGCAAGGTCTCCAGTATCTTGTAGGTCCTCTTTAGCATATGAAAGTTCTTTTGAAAACCCCCCTTTTTCCCTATCCCCAACTTCCAAGTGTATGATCAGCCACTCCTCACAATGCCAGTGCAGCATCTCTTTCTGCCCAGGGGTCCTGTCCCCAAGCTTTAATAAAATCACCATTTTGTACCAAAGACATCTCAAGGATTCTTTCGTGGCCATCGGCTCTGGATCTCACCCCATCAAACCTCACCTATATTCCAAAACTACATCAAAATGATTCCAACCTAATGGTAAGGGGACCTGTGAAGTGTAGGGGATTCTGTGGGCCGAACTGTCTTCCACCAAAATTTATAGGAAGCCCTAAGCCCTAATGTGACTGTATTTGGAGGTAGGGCCTATAAGGAGGTAATTAAGTTTAGATGAGGTCATAAAGGTGGGGCTCTACTCTGATAGGACTAGTGCCCTTATAAGAAGAGACACCAGAGAAATCACTCTCAATCTTTCTCTTCCTACATACTCACAGAGGTAAACTATGCACACAGTGAAATGGGAGATGCCTACGAGCCAAGAGGAGTCCTCAGACTGACAGTTGCCTTGCTGGCACCTTGATTTTGGACTTCTCAGCCTTCAGAACTGTGAGAAATAAATTTCTGTTGTTCAGGCCATCCAGTGGGGGATATTTTGTTATGGCAAGCTAAAACAGGGATAATGAATACTTGGTTAAGTTGTCTCTCTCCTTTTTCTTTCTTTCTTTCTTTTTTTTTTTTTTTGTTATTATTGCTGTTGTTATTTTAGTTTACAGCCTTGTTTTCCATATTGGAAACTAGATGTAAAGTAGGACAAATTCTTTGATTAGACATTGATTAGAAGTTTCCTTTGTCAAGAGCAAATGTGTCACAGGTAAGCACACTTATGCATTTACAAAAATTTTGTATCATAAAGTGTGACTTTGGGTCAGGAAAGCCATTCAGTTTATTGGCTAAGAGAATGGACTCTGAAAACAATCTGGATTTGAACTGTAGTTCTATCCACTTGGAGCTGAATGACCTTGGGGAAAAATCATCTTTGTGGCATCCATGTTCTCATATGTAAAATATGGATAATAATTCACCTAGTTGTAGGCTTGTTATGCAAGTAAACTGAATTAACATTTGAAAAGTATATGGAACAAAGCCTGGTACAGAGTAAGTGCTACTTAATGCATAGTTAAAATGAATGAAATAGGGTGCCTGGGTGGCTCAGTCGTTAAGCGTCTGCCTTCGGCTCAGGTCATGATCCCAGGGTCCTGGGATCGAGTCCCACATCGGGCTCCCTGCTCAGCAGGAAGCCTGCTTCTTGCCCTCCCACTCTCCCTGCTGTGTTCCTGCTCTCGCTGTCTCTGTCTCTGTCGAATAAATAAATAAAATCTTTAAAAAAAAAAAATGAATGAAATAAATAAATAGGTTTGTCAGAGAAATTTAGAGGTAGAAAAACTACTCTCAAAATTGACTAAAGCTATAAAAACAACTCAGTTTTTAATATTGGAGACTTATTAAATCGATCTTTAATTTTGCATTCCTGAATGTTTAGGACGCCTAGAGAATAGTAAAGTCCCATGACATGCTCCACATAAAAAGGTGTTTGACAGCCAAGTAAATTTGAAGAATTCTGCATATTAAATCAGTTGACAAGTCATTCAGAAAATAAACTATTTAGATTTGTTTAGCCAAGAGATTTGCTAACTTATTCTGAATATGAATCAATTTAGCAAAGTATTTGAACATCCTCGGAAACTAATGTTTCATGAACACACTGTGAAAAATGTGTCATGGAAAATCCCTAGCAGGGGCGCCTGGGTGGCTCAGTCGTTAAACGTCTGCCTTCGGCTCAGGTCATGATCCCAGGGTCCTGGGATCGAGCCCCGCATCGGGCTCCCTGCTTGGCAGGAAGCCTGCTTCTCCCTCTTCCACTCCCCCTGCTTGTGTTCCCTCTTTGGCTGTGTCTTTCTCTGTCAAATAAATAAATAAAATCTTAAAAAAAAGAAAGAAAGAGGAAAGAAAAGAAAAGAAAAGAAAAGAAAAGAAAAGAAAGGAAGGAAGGAAAGGAAGGAAAGGAAGGAAAGGAAGGAAAGGAAGGAAAGGAAAGGAAAGAAAGGAAAGAAAGGAAAGAAAGAAAGAAGGAAGGAAGGAAGGAAGGAAGGAAGGAAGGAAGGAAGGAAGGAAGGAAGGAAAGAAAGAAAGAAAGAAAGAAAGAAAGAAAGAAAGAAAGAAAGAAAGAAAGAAAGAAAGAAAGAAAGAAAATCCCTAGCATGCACTAGGAAACAGTAAAAGATGACTTAGTTAACTGGAATGTCATAAAGTAGACAGCAGGTTCCTGGGACCTGAAGTTAGACTATCAACTATGGGTGAAATGTGAAAAATCAGTAGGAAGACCTAACTAGCAGTAGTTGCTTGGGGGAATTTCGTTCTGTAGCTTATTATAATTGAAGTATACATGGTCAGAAGTCAGACTAGACAGAAGGTGACTTGATAATTGAGTTAAAAGTTTGGATTATTATATTTTAAATACTTCCTGCTTAAAATGAATATTGGCCATAGGAAAGAATAACCATGATTCAGTCCTTTTTTAAAGAGGATTTAACCCTGTGTATGAAGACTGTATTCATACTCACACGGGTAATGGCTAAATTAAAAATGAATTTAAGAGAATGGAGTGAGTGGTTTATTATTTGGAAAGGACATATCAGTTCCTGTATATGTAAAATTTACTGGAATTTTCAGAGTACAGCAGTGCCAACTGGGAGAAACTTATCCCTTAAGAAGAATTGTTTATCATGTGGGAAGTGCTCTTTAAATATCACTCGGGACCACCAAAATACTTTCTTGAAATACACATGGTTATTGTGTATCCTAATGGGCTTAAATGAAGAGTTTAATAAATTTAGATCCTGCAGAAGTAATTGAAAAAGTGATTGATAATAATATGTTGAAAGCATTAAGGATCAGAACTAACTAATTCTATATATATCTTGGAAGGGTGTAATTATGACAGTGGCCATGTCAGCTCAAAGCCAAACATCTGGATGAAAAATGAAACATTCAGTCAGTTATTCCAAAGTGTTCATGTTCAGGACAAACATCTGAATGATTTGGTGGAATATTCACTTTTTATTTGAATTGGTGTTACCTATGATTTACATTACAATGGGGGCCCTATTACAGGGATGAAAATGAGTCTGATTCTCTAAGCTGCATTTTGTGATAAACACAAACCAATTTTATGCTAAAAATTTTGTAGTTTTGTTAGACAGAAGCTAGACAGAGAAGTGGAAGGAGCGTCCCCAGGCAGAGTCCTAAGTCCTTGAAGGGGAATTACAGAGACCTGATCTGGAGGCAAGGATGGTGATAAATAGGTTACACATTAGAAGCCCTGGGGCACAACATTCTGACCTTGTGGCTACCAAGACCTTGGGGCTGGCAGTTCAAGAGCCACAGGTGCGGAACAGCTCTCCTCTTCCATCTCTGCTGCAGGGTAACCCCTAGACTCATTATTGTGCATTTGCATTGCAGGAACAGCCCCACCCGACGGAGAAAGGCTGTGGGTTCTGGTACAAACCTTATAAGGTCAAAAACTCCCCCTCCTGGGTGCCTGGGTGGCTCAGTTGGTTAAGCGACTGCCTTCGGCTCAGGTCATGGTCCTGGAGTCCCGGGATCGAGTCCCGCATCGGGCTCCCTGCTCGGCAGGGAGTCTGCTTCTCCCTGTGACCTTCCTCCCTCTCATGCTCTCTGTCTCTCATTCTCTCTGTCTCAAATAAATAAATAAAGTCTTTAAAAAAAGAAAAAAAAACTCCCCCTCCCGACCTGTGGGAGGATTTTCCCAAATGATTGTTAGCAGCCTCCATTAGAAACCACCCCACTGCGTGTCATAGCTCCTCCCAGACCAGAGAGGCCCAATAATACCCAAATCCAAAACAACCTAGAAGTCTGTTGTACCTCACAGAACCTGCCAAGACTTCAACACCTTGAGGGTGTGCTTTCCCTTTAATAAACTGCTTCTTTCTTGCTACTTTCCTTCCAGCAGGAATCTCCACGTAAATCTTTTGCTGGGGAATCGAAGGACCCAGACATCCATTCACATGAGGCAGACTCACTCTCACCTCTAATATCTTTTATATTAAAAAAAAAAAAAAGGCAGCGATGAACATAATAACAGAAGTAGCAACATTGATAGAATAAATGGACACCCTGTGATCTACATTCCCCTGCTTGTGTTCTCCAACTCACAACCCTGATCTAGGTGGGGAAACTGCCAGATGAAAACTGAGTCACAAAGTAGCTCTCCCCATGTTACCCAAAATAAGGGGCAGAGGGAGAATAAGTTCAATCTTATGATCCCTAAATAGACCATATTCTCTCAATATTTGCACTTGTAACATGGTTTACAAATGAATGAACTCATTATATCATTGCTTAGCATTTTACAGGGGTTTTTTTTATACCAAAGAAAATGACACATAAAGGAACTTAGAGAAATTGAGTGACTCAAAGTTATAGAGCTCATAAATGGCTGGTGCTAGACTGAAATGTAGATTTTTGTGACCCTTATCGAAAATGTCATTTTGTGTAAAAAACAAGAAGGAATTATGTGACAAAATCATGTGATTAACTAATCTGTATTTAAATAAAGCTTTATGTGGAAAAACAAAATAATGAAACTATTCATAACCATTGGTACATTTAATGACAGACACCAGAAATGTCTTAGAGTAAAGACATGAACTATATTTGGAGACAGTGAAGACACTAAAAAGTTAATTGTAAGTATTTTCCAACCAAATACAATTTCTGATCAATTATATCTACCAGTTTTTATATCTTCAAAAGAATACAATCTTTCAAAATTGGTACTATTATTTTATTCAGGCAAATATCTATAAAAACTCTTACTTGAGTTCAGGATCAGCATTCAGCAAAGCCTTTGGTATAGTTTAGGTCTGTAATACATGTTTATTTAAGTCAACCAGTAACAAATCATACAGGAAAATTTGTAATTTATTAAAGATTACTGTTTTTTTAATAAGGTAATCGCTTTTGGGGATTACCCAAAGCTAACTCTCCAATCTCTTTTGGGGATTACCCAAGATAACTCTCCAATCTTACCTTGTATAATTTAAAATGTTACCAAATTGGGTTTACCAGTGTATAAATCAGAAAAGACTGAAATTTTATCAGTTTTCTAAAATCAGTTCCATCTTCAAAAAACAAGTATCAGCTATCATACAAAAAAATGTGACTCTGGCTGCCCAAAGAGAGTATGTCACCCATGATGATTATTCTAAAGTAGAGGGGAGAAAAATAAAATCCTGTCACTTATAGGCAGATGATCAGAAATGACTGTAAAAATATCTGTATCATTATATTTTGCTCCTGCAGCATATATATATAGCCAATTAAAGGAGAAGAAAAGGTTATCCTTGGAAAAGACATAACTGCATAAACATATTAAAAACTAATATAGAAAAAAGATCTTCATTTAAGATTTATTGATTTATATTTCAGTCTTGACTGAAAGACTGACAAGGATTACTATTTGTGTAACTTTTGAAGTCACACATACAAGATTTACTTAAACATGTATTTTAAAGAAAAGTAAGCATGAAATTAAAATAAAAATAAGAAATATATATTAAACATATCTTACATAATCTGCTATAATATTAATAGCCCATTTAATTTAGTTTTCAGTCCTCATTTTTATTGACCTTTCTACATCATTTGAGACTGCTGATTGAGCTTTCCTCACAGATGTACTTTCTTCCATTGGTTTCCAGGACATAACTTTCTCTTGTTTATTTTCTTTTTCCTATATATATCATTGATTGCTTCTAATCATTACCCTCAGTTGTTTCCTACTTTCTCCTGGGCATTTTAATGTTGAAACGTCCCGACTCACTTAATAGTGATGTGATGGTGATCTCATCTAATACCATCTTTTAAAAAATATTGTTAATATTGTGATGCTCCTAATTCTATTTCTCCAACAGACTTCTTTCCCAAATTCTTATTTTCATATGTCCAGTTTCATCTGGTGGGTATTATAATCTCCATACTCCAAACTTGAACCATTAGTATTGCCCCTAAACTTGCCCCTCCAAGAGTCTACCTCACCTCAATTGATGGCATCTATTTTCTTCTAGTTGCCAAGTCTAAAATCTTTATAGCCATGCTTGATATCTTTTATTATTCCACACACTACATCTAATTCATCAGTACATCCTGTTGGATCAATTTTCAAAATAGGACCTAACCATTTCTCATCAAATTTATAGCCACAACCCTGTCTGAGCTACCATTATCCCTCATGTAGGTTAAGATTTTTACTTCTATTTTCTATCACTGTAGTCTAATTTCAACATGGCAGCCAAGTGATCTCTCAGGTAGATAGGGTAAACAAAGGCAAAGGATATTTGTATGATTTTAGAATGGAAAAAAAAAAAAGCACATTTAGATATTTTAATTTAATCCTATTACATGTTGTTACCTGAGATTGGAGATGTAAGACATTATCTTATAACCTCGGAAAAACACTTATGAGTAAGAGAAAATATGGCAAGAATAGAAAATGTGAATCAGATTATATATAGGACAAAAAATGGACAACTTGGAAGAATCACACTGACCTCCCTAATATTAATTTACTGATATGGCAGGTTAATTAATTAGGTTAATTTAATTAGTTTATTGTGACTTTTTTATATCTTTAGAATAGAAGAATTAGAAAGAATGAGGCAATTTCTTCCTTTTCTTTACCTTCTACTCCTGTGAAAGTGGAATTCTGAGTTAAGCAGGACTTTGGCTCGAAGGGAATTGGGGTTCCTATTGCTCCCAGGGTAGAAATAGCAGGTTTTCTTTCCAAAAGAAGGACAACTTAAGAGAGAGGGTTGGTGCTCTGAAATTTTACAGTCAGGTGTTTTAAAACTACCTGACTTGGGAAATTTCTCCAGGACTAAAAGAAGAAGTGATATCTGCAAGTTCCTGGAATAGTGGGAATAATTCTTTAGTCTACTAAAGAACACAGGGTAGGTGATAGAAACTCAGAAGATTAATTGTGAGGTTAATATAAGTGGGAAAAGAGCCATTTGGGGAGACACTGGGTTGCTACTTCAATATAGGGGCACAGAAGCAGTGGAAGTATTCTTATCATTCCCTTTTTAGAAAAATTTGTAGACTTGGTAAAAAAAAAAATAAATGGCTCATTGCATATTGAAATTCAAATTCTCATTTGCATGTGAAGTGTAGGGTCAGGATAATTTATATTTGTTTAAAAAGAATAAAATAAAGGGGCACCTTGTGGCTCAATCAGTTAAGCATCTGACTCTTGATTCTGGATCAGATCATGATCTCAGTTTGCAAGATCAAGCCCTGCGTTAGGCTCCACACTGGGCATGAAGCCTGATTAAGATCACTCTCTCTCTCCTTCTTTCCCTCTCTCTGCCCCTCCCTGGCTCTCATGCATGCTATCTTACTAAAAAAACAAAAACAATAAAAATAAATAAATAAATACAACTTTCCCTGTACCTCAAAATTATAGAAGAATAACCATCATAACCTCTACAGTAGATCCAGTCCTTGCAGATCAGATTAACACCTAAAGAACTAGATCAAATTTGGATGGGGGATATAGGGCCCACCCAAAATAGAAAAATTAATGTAAGAATGTGCCCTGGATATAAGAATTTACTTTCTCAGTGAACATCTCTGTAACCACAGTACAGCAGTGATGGTTAAATACACATTTTAGAGGGAAAAGGAAAGTGAGCAAATAATGTATAACTATTAGAAAATGACACTATTTTTTAGGGAATCACCATTAGAATAAAAAAAACTGAAATCTTAATTGTTGCATATCTAATAATTTTATAAAAAGGAAAATTTAATCCCAATGGAGAAAAATACTCCAGCTCATATAAAAATCAAATTAAATGAGACTAAATATTCCTTTTCAGCATACTTGACAGCATTCATGACAAAAGGATGTCATCATTCATCTAAATAGTTAAATGGGCTTCAAACTATTGATTTTATTATAAATAAATTAATTTAAGCCACATTTACTCAGAATGAACAATATCCTATGCATGTTGACCATCATGAATTTTTTATGTGTTTTACAAAATTTTCTGTGGGAATCATGTAAAGTTCTATTACCAATACTGGTAAATATTTATCTTTTTTTCCTTACGGAAGGTTTAATTGTATGCCGTGAACCCAAAAGAAAATATAAATTTAATCCTACATTGCACTGTTTTCCAATTAGCCCAACACTAGTATAAATGTAACAAAGACAAAAGAGCAAGAATTTCAATTTATTTGTTATTAGTAAAAATATTTTGGTGACAGTAGCAAGATGGCAGAATAGAAAGCCCTAGCACCCATTCTTACACAAAGATACCAACTTAATATACAGTCCCCAAAAAACTTTTATGAGAACTCTAGAAACCAGTTAAGAAGGTGCCATACTCCAAGCAAACTCAAAGCCAAGAATAGGTGCATTGAAACAGGTAAGAAAAACCATTTGTAACAACTGTGATAGACCTTTCCCCAAGACAGCACAAATTTGTACAAATGAAAAGCCCAGATCATAGCTTCTCCTTTGGGAGGGAACAATAAGAATGAAATGTACATCCAATGTTTCAGCTTTTCAGAGGACTTCCTTAGGAACTGGTTTCTGTGCCTCTTGATTTGGAGTGTTGATGGGGGAACTGGCATATTTTGGTGTCTGGGAGCCACTGAGAACAAAAGAACTCAGCAGATTATTCAGTGACAGAGAACCTGAAGTACTATAGACAGATACTGCAACGAGCAAGAGATTATTAACTCATAAAAAAACACACAAGCAGACCTAATTGGAAATTACATGTCCAAACTCAAAGACACTTCCCCAGTAAAGATCTGAGAATCCTTGAGAATCTTTAGCTGGGCTGATTGGTGGTGAAGGTCTTCCCCTATACAAAGTCAGTTTTTAAGGACTGATAGGAGTGGCTGTTTTTCAAATGTATGTATCACAGCAAAAAATAACAGGGTTCATAAATAAAGAGGGAAATATGGCCCAAAGAATCAAAATAAATCTCTAGAAATTGACCCTAAATAAATGGAGATCTATGAATTACTTGACAAAGAATTCAAAATAATAGTCTTAAAGAAGCTCAGTGTACAACAAGATAAGGAAAATAATGCATGAACAAAATGAAAATAAGAACAGAGACAGATACTACAAAGAAGAAAAACAAATTCTAGAGCTGAAGGATAAAACAAATAAATTGAAAAATATACTGGAGGAGATCAATAGCAGACTTCATCAATCAAAAGAAAGAATCAGTTAATTTGAAGATAGGTAATTTAAGTTATCCTATCAGAAGAATTAAAAAGAAAAGAAATAAAAAGGGAAGAAAGCTTATGGGATTTATCATGTGAGAAGTTCAACAAAGAAAATATTAAAAAACCCAGAAATTTTGAAGCTGAAGAATACGATTTAACTAAAAACGCAGTGGAGAGCTACAACATCAGACTTGAACAATCAGAAGAATGAACTACTTTTCTTCCTATGAACTCAAAGATAGGTTATTTAAAACTATCCAGTAGGAGGAGAAAATCTGTCTTTCAGAACTGAAGGAAAGATAATGATATTCCTAGACAAACCAAAGCTGAAGGAATTTATCACCACTAGACATGCCTTACAAGAAATGCTAAAGGGAATTCTTCAAGCTGAAAAGAAAGTACACTAGTAAAATGAATTCATATAAAGGTATAAAATGCATTTATAAAGGTAAATATATAGTCAAATTCAAATATTCAAATATTGTAATGGTAGTATATAAATCACTTATAACTCTAGTATAAAGGTTAAAACAAAATAAAAATAACTATAGCTACAATAACTTGTTTATGGATACACAATATAAAGAGATGTATTATGTGGCATCAAAAACATAAAATATGGCAGGGTGGTAATAAAAATGTTGAGCTTTTGTATGTGAACAAAACTAAGTTGTTATCAGCTTAGACTGTCATAATGGTAGGGTGTTTTGTGTAAGCCTCATTGTATTCACAAAGCAAAAATCTATAGTAGATGCACAAAAAATGAAGAGAAAAAAAATCAAAACAAACCACTCTAGAGAACTATCAGTTCACACAGGAAGACAGCAAGAAAAAAAAAGGAACAAAGAATCTATAAAATATTCAGGAAAAAAATTAACAAAATGGCAATAGGACATCTTTACCTACAAATAATTTCTTTAAATGTAAATAGATTAAATTCGGGGCGCCTGGGTGGCTCAGTCATTAAGCATCTGCCTTCAGCTCAGGTCATGATCCCAGGGTCCTGGGATCGAGCCCCGCATTGGGTTCCCTGCTCTGTGGGAGGACTGTTTCTCCCTCTCCCACTCCCTCTGCCTGTGTTCCCTCTTTCGCTGTGTCTCTGTCAAATAAATAAATAAAATCTTAAAAATAAATAAAAATAAATAAATAAATAGACTAAATTCTCCAGTCAAAAGATATAGAATGACTGAATGTTTTGAAAAAAATATCCAACAATATGGTGGCAACAAAGAATTTACTGCACTCTTGAAGATACACATTGGCTGAAAGTGAAGGGATAGAAAAAGATATCCCATACAAATGGAAACCAAGAGAACAGAGTTAGCATACATATATCAGACAAAATAGACATTAAGTAAAAACCAGTAAGAGAAAAAGAAAGTCATTTTATAATGATTATGGATCAATTCATCAAGAGGAAATACCAATACTAATAAACATTTACCCATCATTGGAGCACTTAAATATATAAGGCATATATTAACAGATAACAAGGAAGAACTAGACAGCAATTAAATAAGAGTACCAGATCTCAATACCCCCTCTTCCATAATAGATAATCATCCATACAGAGAATCAGAAGCAAACACTGTGCCTGAACTATACTTTAGACCAAATTGGCTAACAGATATATATAGAATATTCCACCCAGTAGCAGCAACATGCATATTCTTCTCAAGTGTACACAGAACATTTTCCAGGACAGATCATATATTAGGGCCACAAAACAAATCTTAATAAATGTAAAAAGACTGAAATCATGTCAAGCATCTTTTCTACCACAATGGTATGGAACTAAACATCAACAGCAGGAGGAAACCTGTAAAATTCACATATGTGGAAGTTGAACAATATACTCTTGAAAACCAATGGCTCAAAGAAGAAATCAAAAGGGAAATTTAAAATATATATATAATATATAAATATATATGAAAAATTACATGTATAGTAAAAATCACATATATAGTAAAAATTATATCTTAAACAAATGGAAACACAAAACCCCCAAAACTAATGGGATTTAGCAAAAGCAGTTCTAAGAGGGAATTTTATAACAATAAATGCCTACAAGAAGAGAGATCTCAAAGAAACAACCTGACTTTACACCTCAAGGAACTAGAAAAAGGAAAATAAATGAAATGCAAAGTTAGTAGAAGAAGAAAATAACAAAAATTAGAGTGGAAATAAATGATAAAGAGGCTAAAAAGACAAGATAACAGATCAGTGAAATTAAGAGCTGTTTTTTTTTTTCTTAGAGAAAAAATATACAAACCTTTAGGTACTCTTACCAAGAAAAAAAGGAAAAGACTAAAATAAAAGAGGAGACATTGTAATTGATATATGAACATATCAATATTTAAATATATTGAATATAAGTGCTCATTAGATTACCATGAACAATTATATGTCGACAAATTGGGTAACCTAGAAGAAATGGATAAACACCTAGAAACATGCAACCTACCAGGACTGAACCATGAATAAATAAAAAATTTGAACAGAACAATAACAAATAAGGAGATTGGATCAGTAATCAGAATCTGTCAACAAAGTAAAATCCAGGACTAGATTGCTTCATTGGTGAATTCTACCAAACAGTTAAAATAATTTATGCAATCTTTCTCAAACTCTTCCAAAAAAATGAATAGGCATGAACAATTTTAAACTAATCGTTTGAAGACCCACATTACCCTGATACCAAAGCCAGATAAGGACACTAAAAGAAAACTACAGACCAACAAACCCCATGAATGTGGATGCTAAAATCCTTAAAAATATATTAGTGAACTGAATTCAACAACACATTAAAATGATTATACACCATTACTAAGTGGGATTTATGTCTGGAGTACAAAGATAACATACAAAAATCAATCAATGTGATGCACCACAATAACAGAATGAAGGTCCAAAAAAACGTATAATTATCTCATGATGCAGAGAAAGACTTTGACAAATTTAACATGGTAAAACAAAACAAAACAAAACAAAAAAACACAACTCTGCAAACTAGAATAAAAGGAAATTACCCCAATATAATACAAGTCATACATAAAAAGCCCACAGTTAACATGGCACTCATTGTTGAAAAGCTTTCTTTCTAAGATTAGGAAGAAGACAAGACTGACCTCTCACACTTCTATTCAACATAGTAACAAAAGTCCTGCCCAAAACAATTAGGCAAGAAAAAGATACAACCATCCAAACTGGAAGGGGAAAAGTGCAATTATCTCTGTTTGTAGTTGATATGATCGTATATGTAGAAAATCTTTAAGATTCCACAAAAAAATTATTAGAATAAGCAAATTTAGCAAAGTAATAGTCTAGAAAGTCAGCACACAAAATTGTGTTTCTATACACTAACAAATCTGAAAAAGAAAACAATCCCATTTATAAGGGCATGGAAAACATGAAATACTTAGGAATAAACTTAATAAAGAGGCATGTTGAAAGTTTAACTAAACTCTTCCATAATATTGCTGCCTTGACATCTACTTTGTGTGGCTGAGTGGACTTGAACTGACACTGAGCCCCTCCCTGTGCCTTAGATAACAGCACATAGAGTCACAAAGTAAATGTTAAGTTCCTGATATGATTCCCTCAATGTTCCTTGTAATAACAGTCTCTTCTGCCTCTCAGCTCTTCCCCCTTGAACATCTCTTAGATAAGACCCCCATGGAGCTCACTAAAATCTGTTCTTTTGGGTTTGAGTTGACAATCCAGCTTAGTCCAAGAACCCCAAAGCTCTCCACTCATAGAACTTCAGGTCCTGCTGCTTGCTCTTTGCCTGTATCTTGCCTTGACCTCTCCATGTGGCCCATCAAGGCATGTTCTGTACTTCCTGCAGGACATATGAATAAAAAAACTTCTCTATTTCACTTTCCCTTGTGGTCTTTCTTTGAAACATGACCCACAGTCCAAAATTCCAAGGATCTACTTAACAAATGTTAATTTCACAAAAGATTACAAGGCAAAAGATTTATACACTCAAAACTACAAAATGTTGATGAAGGAAATGAAAAGACACTGATAAAAGGAAAACATTCAGTGTTCAGGGTTACAAAACTTAATATTTTTAAAATGCCCATACTATATAAAGCAATCTATAGATTCAAAGCAAATCCAAATTAAAATCTCAATGACATTTTTTTTTTTACAGAAATAGAAGTAAAATTTTTAAAATTCATATAGGGCCTCAAACTATTCCAAATAACAAAAACAATCTTGCAGAAAAAAAAAAAAGATTCAGGAATCACTCATCCTGATTTCAAGACATATTACAAATCTACAGTAATTAAAACATTATGGTACTTGTATAAAGACAGACATATAGGGGTGCCTGGGTGGCTCAGTTGGTTAAGCGACTGCCTTTGGCTCAGGTCATGATCCCGGAGTCCCGGGATCGAGTCCTGCATCGGGCTCCCTGCTCAGCGGGGAGTCTGCTTCTCCCTCTGACCCTCCCCCCTCTCATGTGCTTGCTCTCTCTCATTCTCTCTCTTTCAAATAAATAAATAAAATCTTAAAAAAAAAAAAAAAGACAGACATATAGACCAATGCAACAGAATAGAAAGCACAGAAATAAACCTTCACTTAGATGGTCAAATGATCTTTGACAAGGTTGCCAATAATGGGTAAAGGATATTATCTAGAACAAATGGTGTTGGAAAACTAGATATGCACATACAATAAAATAAAGTTGGACTCTATGCTACACTATACACAAAAAGTATGTGAAATAGGTTAAAGATCTAAACATAAAGCTTGAAACCATGAAACTCATAGAAAAAATATAGTAGAAAACTTCCATGACAATGGATTTGGCAAAGATTTCTTGAATATTATACCAAAAGCACAGCCAACAAAAGCAATAATACATTAGTAGAACTACATCAATCTTAAAAACTTCTGTGAAGCAAAGAATATAGTAAAAATGTGAACAGACAACCTATTGAATGGGAGAAAGTGTTTGTAAAACATATCTGATAAGAGATTAGTATTCAGAATATATAAGAAACTTCTATAACTCAACAACAAAAAGTAAGCAATAAAAATCTCATTTTAAAAGGACAAAGGACTTGAATAGATATTTCTCCAAGTAAGATATATAAATGGCCAAAAAGCATATGAAAGATGTTCAACATGACTAAACATCTAGGAAATGCAAATAAAAACCACAATGAGATATCACTTCACACCTGTTAAGATGGCCACTATCACAAAAATTAAAAAATACAAGTGTTTCCAACTATGTGGAGGAATTTGAACCTTTGTGTACTGTCAGTTGGCATGTAAGATGGTGCAGTCACCATGGAAATAGTAGGGAGGTTCCTCCAAAAATTAAAATTACCATAAGATCCACCAACCTAACTTCTGAGTACACAGTTAAAGGCACTGAAATCGGGATCTTGAGGAGACATTTGCACTCCCATGTTTATTGCAGCATTATTCACAATAGCCAAGAATGGAAACAACTTAAATGTCTATTGATCAACAATGGATAAAGACAATGTGGTATATACATGCATTATTCAACCTTAAAAAAAGGAAATCCTGTCACACAATACAACATGGATAAACTTCGACCTTGTGATGTTAAATGATATAAACCAATCACAAAAAAGACAAATACTGCATGATTTCACTTATTTGAGGTATGTAAATCTTCCAACTCTTAGAAAAGGAAAGTAGAATCATGGTTGCTATGATCTGGGGAGAGAAGGAAAAAAGGAGCTCTTGTTCAATGGGTATGGAGTTTCAGTTTGGCAAGATGAAAAAGTTCTAGAGATCTGTTGCACAACAAGCACATATAGTTAACACTACTTAACTGTACACTGAAAATCGGTTAAGATGGTAAATTTTATAAGCTTTTTACCAGAAGAACACAATGAAAGAGCACTTTATGTAACCATATGGAAAAATTTCCAAAAATGTATATTTTAAGTAAATGTGACAGAGTAGAACATGCTACCATTTGAATTAAAGATAGGAGAAAGACGATCCATTACTTTTATATGTATATATGTATTTTTAAAAATCTCTGGAAGAATAAAAAAATAATTTCCCTAGGTGTTAAATTGCTACCTACTATATTGGTGCTAAAAGATTTCAATGAATAAGAATATAGCTCTCAAATATTGTGTCTGAGGAAGTGCAAAGAAAATGCAAGGAAAGCTTTAGCTATGGTTTATGTTGGGTAAAGGGAAACAAATATTTTGATATAAGCTGTAGAGCTCTTTATGCATGGAAATATTTTTTTCTTTTCCAGAGAAATTGAGAAAAGTAAAAGCTAGATCCGGAGATCACAGTGAATGAAACACTATCAACTATATTACTATAAAATAAACAAGCATTAAAAATACAACTCTTGAGTTACTTTTATCTCTTTTAAACTGAATTCTTTATTCATTTCACCTTTTAGGCACATTTCCTGAAACTATAGTGCAGATGGCAGTCAGGACATTTTGAACACAAGTATGTGAAGGGGGACATAGTAATCTTTCTTTTTGTGTGTGTGAATGCATGCCTCAAATATTGCTTTAGATATAGGGCTGAAAGCATCAAAAACTGGTTGACAAAATATCTGGTTTCAGTTCTAGACAAAAATGGAACTATCCGGTGGTCCTAAATCTGTGAATATAATTTATTGAATACATTTTTCAAGTTATTGCTGTGAAACAGACCAAATTGAAATGAGTCTATGTGCATGTCTGTATTGTTTCATATTATGTGAAAGGGGCCCACCCTGGACTGGGTCCAAATTGGCAGAAGAACTTTAGAAGAGAGTGATACATTTTAATACATCCGTTAGCTGATAATGATTAATGTCCATATCTCAAACTCTTTAAGATGTTTGAGATTTAGTGTTTCACCACTTCTAGGTAGATTTATCAGAGACCATTAACTATATTTCCACAAGGAAAATTACCAAAATTAAAAAGACTCCCTGTTGAAGTTGATTGGAGACATACTAGTAGTATAAGGATCTTTCATGTTATCCAGACACTATGCTTATGGAAAATACTAGTTTACATGAAATATAATTTTATTTGACCTCATGACCAAGGTAATAGAAATTAATGACATGGTCATTAAAATTGTGTAATTCAGATTTCTTTTATCTATTAAGGTCATTACAAAAGTATTTCTTTTTGAGAGTCATTGTATTTATAAGAAAGTTTTATATTAATCTAATCTCCAAAGAAGTGGTATATCTGCAAACCAAAATCTCCAACAGGAAATAAAAGTCTATATATTAATGTTACTTCCATAGGATCATTGATGCCATCATATTTCATGTTGTGCACTTTTCCTCAAGTTCTCTTTCATAGCTTTCATTATCTCCTCTGTCCTAGTGAATTTGAAGCTAATATTTCCTGTGAAGATTGATAATTTTTACCAGTTCAGGGTTTTTTTTTTTTAGAATACTAATTATTATTAAAAGTCTTAATGACCATCTACTATAAATGTGTTATGTATTGAGGCAGTAAATCTGATTTAACAATAGTGTGCAAAGATGCCATGTTACTTTAGATCTGCCCTTGTAGCAATTAGGTACAACATTGTGAAGACACCTGCATTGTTATTAACATGTTCAATACAGAATATTTGCTTTTTTGACAAAGTAGATTTCAAGTAATTTTAGGAAAGAAATCAAATTTGGTTATTGTTGGAATCTTAGTATGGGTGTCTTAAGATGCAGTCCAACTTTGAGAACTGCTATTATCATAATTATAGATCTAACAATACAAAATTGAATTTTAAACTTTCTCTGCATGTTTGTAATTATCAGGCTCTTTTCAAAGAGAACAACAAAAAAAAAACAGTGAAATAAATTGAAGTTAGAAATAATTTGAAGCAATAGCTCTCAAAGCATAATCAAAATTTCTTACTTTGTTCAAATGTTTGCCTATCTCTATTTGTAACTGAAAATAATGTATTAGTCACAACGTGAACATGCTTAATTTACCCCATGCATAGAAAGTAAAGTAAAATAAAGTCTTTGATAATTCTTCTACTGAGAGAATCATGAATTTAAAGCTCATAATCTCTAAGGTAGAAAAGAAGTGATTATTGTGTTTACTTATATGAATATAAAAATGTAATATTAATTTTTGTAAACCAGAGCAGTGATATTGGAAGTATTACATGCTACAGAATGCTGGGTATATAAAAAGAAGAAAGAAGGCTCTAGAAAGTTCTAAAAAAACAAGTTGTATGTTTGATATTAAAAATAAAAACCGGGCGCCTGGTGGCTCAGTTGGTTAAGCGACTGCCTTCGGCTCAGGTCATGATCCTGGAGTCCCGGGATCGAGTCCCGCATCGGGCTCCCTGCTCGGCAGGGAGTCTGCTTCTCCCTCTGACCCTCCTCCCTCTCATGCTCTCTGTCTCAAATAAATAAATAAAATCTTTAAAATAAATAAATAAATAAATAAAATAAAATAAAAAAATAAAAACCATCATTCATTTATAAATGCAAAAAATGTAAGAATTTAAAGAAAAGTACTACTTTTTGACATTTATGAATAAAATATGGCAAATTACAAAACAACATGTTAAAGGGAAAATAATGTTTGTTATTTGGTGTGTATGTGTGTGTGAGAGAGACTGATAGATAACTGGTAAGTGTGGGAAATAACTAACCCCAACAATTCATTATTTTTCTATGGTTAGCAGAGAAAGAGGATAGAAAATTGAGTTGCACCTATAACTTAAAAATTCAAATAAAACATTAGATAAAAGCCAGAGATCTTAGATTAGCAATTAGTTTTCATGTGCATTCATACCAAATCTTCTACAAATTTAAAATTCTTCTATTATGTAGTATTCTAGTTCCCTTTCTACATTTCAGGTGAAGGTGCTAATGAGCTATGAAATGAACAGTTAGTACCAGCGAGAAATGAATAGTTAGTACCAGCGAGAAATAAAGCTCATGAAATATTCCAAACTGGAATAATCAGCTATAAAAATTACATAATAAAGATTTTACATAATAAAGAGGCAGAATAACCCCATGTTAAGAATACAGGCTTTAGAAACAATAAAAGGGGTTCAAATCTTGGCATTAAAACTGTTATACATATAGATATTAATATTTATATTTAATAATCCTTTGGTAACTTTTCCTTCTGCATTTTACAGAAGAAAAGTGAAGAAAGGGATACTAATGTTGGTTTCTTTGTAATCAAATGGAATAATCTATGCAATGTTCCTAGCATAGATCTAGTATATAGTAAGTATTTAAGAAAAGGAAACTCTTTTTATTAGATGTGCACATTATTGTTACTTTCATAGTTCAGAATCACTAAGCTTTTTATAATACAGTATCGTTTTACCACTATACAAAATCTCAATACTTATTTTGTCTTTCCAGTGTTATCTTTATCTTATTTTTATTGTCTTTCATCTGAAAATATCTTATTGAGAAAGAAGAATCAATAGTGGAGGGAGGATGCATCATATTACCGAAATAATTTACTTTCCATTGGATATTTTGATCTAGTGGATATTACAGTGTTATTAATCATTACAGGACTTTATAACACTCGAACACTGATAGCCTTAGCTTAGATCTCATAAAGTTTGTCATTAAATTTTGAAATTTGCATTATTAAATCAGATCAATGAAGACTATCACCTCACAATAGCTCTATATGGATTTCTTTTTAAGTCTACTATTTAAGGGAAACAATTCAGGGAACATCAAAATCTTTACTTTAATGTCCCAATTTGCTTCATCTCTCTTTTTACATTCAGGTAAAAATGTTTCTGAATTCACCTACCAAGTGATTTCAAAATAAAAAAAATCAGTGTAAGAACACAGACACTTTGCTACTGACCAAAAAAAAAAAAGATAGGGGGAAAATAGAGTATATAAACTTACTCATCTTTAGTAAAAAAAATTATATTTAAAAACTATACACCACGGACAATTAGTTATTGTCATTGTTTTAAGACTGAATGTTGTGTGCTACTTATTTTTAGATTGACATCATTTGTCTCAAAGTTGTAACTGAATTTTATTTTATTTTTTAATATTATTCATAACTGGAATTTTAAACACAATTGGTAATGATAATTTAATCATAAACTGCAATATATAATTTCCCCAAATTTGAATAAAAACTCCCTACTAATATGAATTTCCTAGAAAAAAAATTAAAGTCCAAAGGAAATAGTGTCCAAACAACATCTTCTAAACCTGTATATTAAAATTACAAAAAACAAAAGCTGGAATTTATCCTCCTCACATCTTACTGTTTGTTTAGTCTTAGTTTTAGAAGTCTCTTGATGACTCTGAAATAGGTCTAGTCAGTAAAATAAATAAATTGACTTTAAGGCCACTCTGTAGCTTTTCAGTCCCAATAGATTTCCCGTCAGTCTGCACCAAACATACATAAAAGAAAAACCACAGTCCCTTGATGGAGTATTTCTTTCCATTTGATTATAGATTGTCATATGCTATTTGTGGGGCTTTTTTTCCCCCTTTCTAGCATATTGTAAGCATATTGTAAAGCTTAAAGATGCATTTGAAAGTAAGTGCACCTGTTGCTGAACCCCATAATTGGTCACTTTACTCACTATAGTAGTTTCCTAGGGCTACCATAACAAAGTACCACACTGGGTGGCTTAAAACAACAATAGAAATTTGTCGTCCCACAATTCTGGAGGCCAAAAGTCTGAAATCAATGCCAGCAGGGCCATAGTCCCTCTGAAAGCTATAAGGAATGATCTGTTTCATGCTTCTCTCCTAGCTGCTGTAGTCCAGGTGCTCTTTAGGCTGTCAGTGTGTCCCTCAAATATTTTATATGCTCTTAGTTTTCTTCCTGTGTTCCTTCACAACCTTTAAGCCATGTGTGTCTGCCTCGGTACCCCAATTTTTCCTTTTATAAGAATGTCAGTCATACTGGAGTAGGGCCCACTCTAATGACCTCATTTTTCTTGATATCTCTGTAAAGACCCCATTTCCAAATAAGGTCACATTCTGAGGAGATGAGGATTTCAGTATATCTTTTATGAGGGGATACAATTTAATTTGTAACACTGACCCATCACAAGTAATACTGAAACATCACTTGTAAAACGTGGACTATAGAGGACAGAACACAATGCATATACCACGTGATAGGTTACTTCCTAAAAAAAAAAAAAGCAGGGGCTGGGATATACTCCACTTACCTGTGGAGTTGTGAGGATTAATGCAAGATGCCAAAAATGTTTATTTAAAAAAACTTTTCCTGTGAAAACCAATAGAGTAGGACAGAAACATTATTCCTTTACATCCTTATTACTATTTGAAATGTTATTTACTTCCTTACTTTTATGTTCTTCTAACCCATAAAATGATAGCATGTTGGTTATCTGTTGTTGCTGCACTTCTAGTTTTTAGCAATAACATATACTCAATAAATATTTGTTAGTTATTTGACGAATCATTATGTCTGAAGGATGAGGTATTAACTACATTAGAAATATTTTGTATATGTTAGTATTTTTTTTATATTTTCTTTTCACTGAAGACATAACACATGGTTAAATTACCGATTTTTGCATGTAGAAAGAGGTTTCCAAAATATTAAGCCATCAAAGCCCTTCAAGATGACATAGCATTTGACATTACTTATTATTCAAATTTTAACAAAACCCATTCATGCAACTGTGGCTTTCTTTCAAGCATAGTGTCAGATAAGAGTATCTTAGGATACTCTTTGGGTTCTCAGAGTAATCACAACCACCTAATGCAAGACAAATTTGCTTTCACAATTTTTAGCAGGATGGTGTCAAAGTGTGCAGGTAATGGCATCAGTTTTGAAGTTACAAGGTTTGTCTCTATTATGTACGAGTTTTATAAACGTTAAGAAACCACTTACATCCTACTAATGTTGTGTTTCTAAAAACAGTGATAGCAAGGGTAACAGACACATCACAGATTTGCTAGGAGGATCAAACTTAGACAAAAAAGTTTCACTAGCACTATACAAGTAGTAGTTAATATTTATTTTATCAGAGCTCTTTGTGAGGGTTGTTGAAAGTCATGCATTTTTTAAAAAAATTATGATGTTGACAATTAATATTCATGGAAACAACTTTGATTGTAAAATATATCTCATTAATTGAACTATTTAATATATTCATCACAAAGAGGAGAAAGATCTTATTTGTAAAATAAAAGGTTAGGCTCTAAGCTCAAAACAGTCATACGCTTAAAATACTCTAAATATAAAAAAGATTATGAAAGATTTCCCATTATTTTGGGAAAGATCTTAAAAGAGAGAGCTAAGGTCATTCACCTGGATCTATCACATAAAATCACTCACATGAATTCTAAAATACTATACACATTCAGAATTAGAAGTTTTTGATCCCAAATTATAAAAGTTTTCCTAAAGTATTTTTAAATTATGCAAGTTTATTTATCTAATCAAAAGGACTGACTGTAGGTAGTCCAGAGTTGGTACAATGGTCTACTGGAATATCTTTCTATTCTACCATAGGCTTTCAATTTCACTTTTGTAAAGAGAAAAATATCTATGATGCTATAGGTCTAGGCACAAAGAGGAAGAAGAAAAGGGCAAAGAGAAAAAGGCAGACAGGTAAAAGAACTTCCTTTTAATGAATCTGAATTTTTATGAGAAAGGAACGTATTCTTTATGAGCTTTAAAATGTTATTTTAAATTAAGAACAGTGTCACATATGCACTCCATGCACACCTGTGGCAGAGGATTTTGGGTCACTTTTGTGTAGAAGCAATTAAAGGAAAGGTATTAGGAAGAAAGGTTGGGTCAACCATCATAGAATGTCAGCAACATGTTAAAAATTAATGGTTCGCCATAGAATTGATGTGTTCTCAAAGCAGTCATGTTTCTGTTAAAATAATAGTTTTGCTGAATAAAAGTAAAAAGAAATCTCTACCTTAAGACTTATACAGTGAAATTATATATACCAAAGATACCAATGTGATTTTGTATTAGCCAAAGAGAAAAAAGTAGATCACTTTCAAAAGACCAACCATTTTTCAATACTTCACCCCTCAGTCACTTTTCAATAGCAACAACGGAAACCTGAAGACAGCAGGAAAATATCCTCAAAGTACTGTTAAAGTATAATGTGTCCTATAAATTACACTCATTGAGAAACTATTTCAAAAATTAGAGTAATATAAGAAAACTCAGACAAACAAAGGAAAATTTATAACTAATAAATCCTCTCCAGGAAAATTCCTAAGGAAGAAAGAACAGCTATCTCAGATGCAAGTTTACAAGAGGAAATGATGGAAGCAGGACATATGAGAAAAATATTTAGTTGAGGGAAAGAAATGAAATGGAAAATAAATATCTACTCAAAAGCAGAAAAACAAAAGGGAGGGAAAAGAGTAGGATAAACATAAGCAAATAAGGTCTTAAAAATTAATCCAAATATATCACTAGTAATGATAAGTAGAAATGATGTATATACTCCAAAGAAAATGTTGCACTGAATTAAATATGAAATCTAGCTTGATATTGCTTATAAGAAACAAAATGAAAATGCAAGTAAACAGGAGTAAAAGTGATAGAGTAGGAAAAATATTGAGTAAATTATAATAGAAAGGAGGCTGGAATAGTTACACTAATTTCAGAAAAAAAAATATAAACATTACAAAGATAAAGAATGTAGCTACCTAATGATAATAGCTTACTTCATAAGAAGATGTAGGGATTCCTATGATGTACAGTCTCAGTAACAAATTTTATGCACACAAACACATACCCGAAAACCATGGGGGGTAGAAGCTGCAATGTCTTTTAACCTCAGCATTCTTTTGCCATATACTATTGATCAAAGAAGTTAGAAAGACTCCTCAGATTCAAGGAGATGGAGCAAAGGCCCACCTTGATGAAGGAAATATCAAAACTGCATTATAAGTTCATGTGGGGTGTGTGTGTGTGTGTGTGTGTGTGTGTGTGTATAAGTGTGATTGGTTGGTTGATAGCAAGAAACAAAATTTAAAAAGCTAGTAAAACTATATATGTTTAGATATTAAGTAAAATAATTCCAAATACACCTTTATGGATTAAAGAAGTAATCATTTTGAATGTAAGAAAATTTATAGACTTGATTGATAATAAAATATTATGTCTTGGTATAACCATTGCAATAACCACAAATATATCCTCCCTAGACATACATCTTTTCATATCACTCTCATTCAAAATCTTAAGTGATTCCTATGCCTAGAAAAAATAAAACATCTATTTCTCATCAAAATCAAGAGTCTTTCATAATTTTAACTTCAACTTTTTAAAAAATATGGTTTCTTTCTTACTCCTCTTTTCTATATGTATCTTATTTTTTACAGACTTTACAGAGACACACAACTGCAAGCCAAACTTTCTTGTCTTTTTATTATTGATCACATATTTCTCTATATGGAACATTACTCCCCACCATATCCACCTACTAAATTCTACCTATCTTATAACATCTATTTCAAATTCTACCTCCTCAATGAAATACTCTATGGGTTCCTCCAACCCCCAGGTAAAATTATTCTTCCTGTTTCTTTTACATTATCAAGAATACATATTTTGAAAAACCTGCAATAGCATATTTCACTTGCTACTTTTTTTATGTTTATCTTTGATGTCAATGTTTCAATATCAGAGAACATGTGCTATTCAAGTGATATTTTCTATAACATACAGCATCTATTGGAAGTCCAGGTACATAAGAGAGGATCAACCAATATTTGTTAAATTTTTTTCACCTTTATACTCAGTATGTATTCTCCATACTTAGAAATAAAATCAATGTTTTTTACAAGGTACAATTCTAATTTCCCCAATATCAGAATCTATATAGATTTCTTTAGCTTGAAGTTTTTATTATTCTCCCCTCCCCCCTTTTCCCTCCATTATAAAACAATTTGAAAAACTGCATATTCACTCTTTGTCTTTCCATCCGATCAGTCACAAAAAAATCTGTGTAACACCATGAGAAGAATGAACAACATGCTCTAACCTAAGTATGTTTAACCTGATTACTAGGTAAGAGAAATATACAGTCAATCCTTTAGGGTCAATAACTGTTTCTGATATATGAAACATATAAGAATAGTAAAACTGAAATTCATCAGGTTTACCAGCTTAAATTCTGACATCTAAATGACACCACACTTGCATACCTTTTCAAACTCTTTACCTGTTCTTGCCAGATTACTTCCTCTAAAGTCCTATAAAACTACATAGGATAAGTGACAAAGATTGTTCAACAATGCAAAAGTTCCAGCTATATATATATATATATATATTTTTTTTTTAAGATTTATTTATTTATTTGACAGAGAGAGAAACAGTGAGAGAGGGAACACAAGCAGGGGGAGTGGGAGAGGGAGAAGCAGGCTCCCCGCAGAGCAGAGAGCCCTATGTGGGACTCGATCCCAGGACCCTGGGATCATGACCTGAGCCGAAGGCAGTTGCTCAACCGACTGAGCCACCCAGGCGCCCTCCAGCTATATTTTTTGTAAAATGGTCTCTAATATTCAAATTCCTCTAGGAAGGAAAGCTCTATTTAGCCCTACCCAGCTCTCTCACAATGATTTGCTCTTTTAGTTTAGTAGGGGGTGTTAATTTCAGAAGTTTTCAGTAGATTTAGCACAGTAACTGGAAAAAAGAAATCCACTTGTTTTCTATAGGCATGGCCTAATCCCAGAGCTCTGTGACAGGAAGCATCAGAGGGCGGTGGAGTGGGCTGATGGACTTTAGCACCAAATATCTTTCCATACAAATGCAGAGAACAATTATTCCCTCAGGTTATAAACTCTCTTTTTATTTTCACCTTCATTGATTCACCATTAGTTGCACAAATCAAAAGCAGAATATTTGCTGTCTTTGTTTTTGTAGCTATGCATCCTGTTTCCATTATGCTGTTTTAAAAGTTATTTTCTAGAGAACTGTTTATCTTTTAGAATGTGCAAAAATATTTAGCTTAATACCTCATGTTGGCAATGAACCACACTTAGTACATTTATATTTCCTCTGCTGAATTTGATAGATTCTATTATTATTATTCACAATGTAAAATAATACATTGCACAAATAATAGCCATAGATATTTTTAATATCATTTAGGAACTATTAAATGGGACATAGGGAAGAATGTGGTGACTAGGTCTACAACTCAGATGATAGAAATCTTCCATATGTCCTGTGACTAACTTTTGGTTGAAGCAACTATTAATTTATCAATAAGTATGTAAACGTAAATTGTATATATAAGCTGAACTATAAAGGATAATCTAAAATTTATTTTTTCAACTAACTCCCCATTCTAAGCAATTTATACATATTAGTTTATTAATAAACATTAGAATGTAGAGGTTATCACCAATTCACCATCATTTGCAGACGAAGAAATGAAACTACAGAATTGTTAAATAATTTGCCCCAAATCATACAGGTTAATCAGTGGTAGCACCTGAGATGTAAACTCAGTCTGTCTCCACAGCTTGTGCTCTGACCACTACCTTCTCACTGAGTCCTTTTGTCTCTCCTCATGCTGCCAGGTAGCTACATAGTTGGGTGAACCTTTTTCTGTCCTTCTGAGGGGTGCCTCCATACAAAAAAGCATAAAGTGATTGGTTTCACTGACTTGCAGATGGGAATTTTGTTAATTGACCACATGGAGCAAAAAAAAAACCAAAAAACTGTTTGAGTAGGAATCTGTTATATCTTTAAATGTATATACTTTTGTGAAGACTGAAACTTTACAGACTGAAATAGGATAGAAAACCAATTTATTTATTTTCCAGTAATAAAAATCGAACACTTTTTTAGTAGATAGTAATGTATATATCATAAAATATTATTAGAGTACTTGAATCTGATATTGAATCTATTTTTCTTTTATCTACTTTGAAATGAGATTCTGCTATTATTCACAATTACCATAAGATATATTCATATATATTTGTATGGTATATACTTGTTTGATAATGTTTTTACTGAAACAGATTTCCTTCCATAGGTTCTTAACTAATGATACACTATCAGGAGGGGTAAGGAGTGGAAATGAAAAGCTCAGCAACTAGGGTTAATCTCCATTGATTGCCTTTTTTTTTTTTTTTTTTTTTGTTAGGAAGAACTTAGGGAATCACTGTGCAGCAGGAGGCTCGCCTCTTCACTACCGAGAAACAGTCATTTGTGATTATTTCAAGGCATTGCCACCTGGAGTAGAAAACGTCTTTCTATGCCAAGGTGCCATATTAGACAGATCATATCACTTCAAGTCCAAACATCTGCTGAGACAAGGTTGAGTATGCTGTGAAGTCCTATTGGCTGCATTTTTAAGAACATGCATTTCAAAATTTCATGTGCCAATTAGTCCATAAAATATTTATGGACTCTCTAATATATTCAGAACACTGCAATAGTCACTGTGGGCAAACAAAAGGTAATAGATAGTTTACGATCTACCTCTCTAAAGATTTATTTATAATCTAAGGCTAGAAATAGTTCCAAACAGAACAGATGTGACCTTGTCCCTAAGGAACTTACAGGATAGGCGCTTCTGAATCAGAATCAAAGACATCCCACCCAATGCAGTGTTTCCTTCTGCTGTATATCGTCATCTAAATCCTGCTTGAATAAAACCAATAATACCTGTATCTGTCTGTCAGCCTAAGATATGACCATCTTATTTTGAGGGGCAGATCTAAATATTAAGAAGTCTTTACACCATTTGTCCTTGGTAGACAGATGTCCTTGGTCCATCCATAGCAAAAAAGGAGAGAGAACATCTTCACAGACATCTGAAGATCCTTCCTCCCTAAAAATATGTCATTTATCTATTCTCTTAATCCCAGCTCTCTAATTCCTTCATGCAACTTCTGAGGTAACTTTTCAGTACAGCTTTATTTTCTTTCTATTTAACTCTCTTCAAGCCTTTATCCAACATGCACAATGTTTATTTTCAAGCAATTACCTCTCTGGCATGCTCCATGTTTAGTAAGGCAAAATGCAAGATTCAGGAGTCAACTAGGATCCACTTTGAGTTATTTTCCACGAGATGTATTTTCTGGATGAGGATAATTTATACAAAAAATCTGGAGACACACACAAAGGTTTTGCTCAATTCTCACAAAAGAAAATGAGAGCCAATAAGACTTAAAATAATCTGAAACCAAATAACCCTTAACCTGTAAAACTAAAGGGATGGAGCAGGGTTGGACTTGAAAGAAAAGTAGGACAAGATGATCAATTTTTTGATGCTTTGGCAATAGCACTTGCAACTTGAGGTGCTGCTTTAAAGGAGGGCCAGAGGCTAGCAGGTGCTGGGCAAGATGTGGTGAAGTTATAACTAAAATAATTCAGCTAATGTAATTCAGGCTACCTACTGCACTTTGTCTCATATTAAATCAGAGTGTAGCAGGACGGGATGACCACCACATGCTGGCTATAGGAACAGCCTCAAAGATTTAGGCAGTTTGCCTAGATAGAGTAAGAGATTGTACTTGTTTATTTCAGGTTCGAGAAGAACAAACAACTTTGGGTGTCATGACAAGTCATTTTCCCAATGACCAATGGCTTTCTGATGCAGTTTGCCATTGCCCTGTGTGCACATAGTATGCCAAGAGAGAGGGGGGAAAAAAAATATATATATATACATATATATATATATATAAATATATACAGCCTAGATCTGTAACTTCAGTTTTTCTCTGATGAAATGTTTAACATCTGTTAATGTGATTTTTACAGACCTATAAATTCAGCAAATTTTCAAGTGATTTTTTTTTTATTTTATTGAATTCCATAGCTTTTTCCTTTAATATTTAAATGATACGTTTTAAGTTCTAAGATTGAAAAACACATTTTCTAACATCACTACTTCATGACCAAGTTCTAATTTCAAATGATCATTTTGGTAGGTTTTGTAACATAGTTTTACACTTTTAAAAAGAATAAAATATCTTATCATGGTTAAAATTCATTGACTTTATTATGGTTTCATTCTGATTAAGAATAATAGACAAAACCTCATGATATAGAAAACAAATGTTTTGATGGGAATCCAAACCTGGAAGTCTAATACTATTCTTTTTAATTCTCTCTGAATAGGTTTTCTTCTTGACAAAAGAGACTGACAAGTCTGTTTAATCTTTTATATTGGCCACAGTGATAACTTCCTACTAAATATTTCATTCTGTTGTACTGATAAAGAACATAAGACATGCAAAACTTGGCACAAACATGATTCAGGAGAGCATCTCCTAAAAAATAGAATGCTTGAGAGCCTGGAACCTAACACACAGCAGTGCTCCCTAAAAGACAAGCCAGACAACTCATGTATTCAGTGATGTTACTGTGGCTTCTATAAATGGTATTTTGCTCTTATTCTTATAGGAACCTCTGTGTCCCAGCTGCTGGGCAATCTTAAAGTGATATGGCAAATCTCCCACAAATCTGACATCACTTCATTGATAGCTGTTTAGTAAATAAAGGTTCTCTTAGTCTCAGAAAATCAAATTAAAGTTAGCTTTTAAATGTATTTCTACTTAAATATGTACAAATGTAATATATTTTTCCACAACAGGCAAAGGTTGAAATAGTCATTCATAGTGATAGTATTTCAGCAGAATTTAAAAATTTATTAACTCCTGTCATTAATAGCTTTTCACAAAATGCCTTTCCCAGCCTAAATTTATTGGGATGGATAAAATTGGTTTTAATAATAAGAAAAGATACATATTATATGGTCGGTATTCTTCTTCTACTGAATAGGTTGAATGAAATTAGCAACCTCTAGATTGAGTAAACCAAATCAGCTAAACCCAGTGTTGGTCTTTCATGGATATTGGGCTAGTAAATCTTGTCTTTAGTAATCTTAGCATTTAAAGAAGCATGTGCATATAAATTGATACAGCAGTAGATCTCCATTTCAATGTATCATGAATTTATTATGTATTTTAATAAAGGTTATCAATTTCAATCACCCAAATTGTAGCTTAACTCTAAAACTGTGGTTGATTTTATCTATAAATAGGTAAAGAGGACTAGGACCCCATTATGTGAAGGACTAATTATATTGTTTAGGACTAATTAAATGCTGAGTGAAATTTTTATGAATCCAGAGGCTAAGAAATTAATGAGGCTTGTGCTTTTAGTACTCTGTTCTAGGAATTGGGTTTGTGTAAATAATCAAGGATCAGTTCACAAAGAAATGGATATGGTCAGAAAATGAGAATGGAAAAGGAAAAAGATAACAGAGGATTGCATGCTGATGATGCTGAAGGACAGGGAGGCCTGGACTGGTAGCCATGAAAGATAAATGGAGACAGAACCTGACCCACTGCTCTTCTAAATGGGACCAGAGAGTGGGAAAATATTTTAGTTGTTCCTGGGTCAGGGAGAAGAACTAGAGCTAAACTACATCTAAGAGAAGAAAAACACAGAGGTCTTAGCAACAAAACAAAAGCAATTTCCAGAGCGGGGGGGGAAACCTAGGTACAAAAAAGAAGTGTGAGCCTTCCTCTTAAAATTATAGGCAGTCAGTAAGAAATATTTTGGAACCACTGTCTAAAGACTAGGATAGTTATACTTCATTAACCCCTAGTTCAGTCTGAAGATAATAAAGTGAGGAGGCTGTGTAGGGGAGCATAGGCTAATTCAAGCATGAGCACAAGTTTCAATATGACCACGAGAAAGTGAGTGTTGCAGGTTATTTTCTATGAGGCATGACATGCAATATTGTGAAACTAGATTACAAGGGAATTCTCAAAGAAAGTGAGATGCATTGCCTGGTTCTAGACAGGAAAACCACATATGGATGAAGTTCAAGGAGATGGAGGTATTGGACCCATCAAACGTTATATTCTAGGTGACAGTACCAAACCCTGGGTGAGCTAGGATGACAAATGCTTGCCTGCAGACAAAGAAGGAATTGGATTTGTATCACTCCCTATAAGGGACCCTACAACACAGTATCAAAATGTCTTGTCCAAAAAGCAAAGGGAAGGGAAAAAATACCAGCTCTCCGAAACTTCAAATAGTGGTAGCCTGAGACAACATTAGAATAGGAAAGGAGCTAACACCCAAAGCAGCTTAATTTTTTTAAAACTTGCCTAAACTTGTCTGAAAGGAGAAAGGAAACAAGAAAAATGAAACAACCTGCTAAATAAAAACAAATAGCAAAAAATATTTTTCCTGTCATTAAAGAAACACAAGTCCCTCAAGTGCTGGAACACTGAAATTTCTGGAAAGGCAGGAGTGGGGTGGGGGGGAGGCCCACACTGTGGAGATATTGCTTAGATACCAGGCTTTGTAAGCATCAAAGCTCAAAGCAGCTTCAGGTCAGGTCAGAAACCTGCCAGAAATGAATCTCCACCTGAGACAAATTTAGGACCAAAAATAACAACAAAAACCCTTCTACTGGATGTGGGAGTTTTAAAGCAAAAGGATACAGTCTCTGTCTTTTTTGTGGCACAGCATTAAAATACCAAAAGATTTTCCTGAAAACTGGAAAATTCATAAAGAATTAGCAAAAAAGGGGGCAGGGGAATGTGAATGAAGACATTTAATTAGATGGGTGCCTGCTTTAATTGAGGGTGAGTGTTATCAGAAATTCATGGTTGTATCATCACTTAGGAAGAAAATGGTCAAACGAAATAAAAGCAAGGTGGATACTAAAAGAAGAAAGCCTCCAGAAAGCATTGTGCCTTCAGTGCCAGCACAATTATCTAGTTATGTGTTTATTCAATTTTACTCTTTCAGGAAGACCCATCCTGACGCTTTCTGAGAAGGCAGTATGATGAGGGGACTCACCTCTTACCACCTCCACTTCACTATGGTTTACGTGGTGTCACCCTAAACTCTTACTCAGAGATTTCTCCCAATTAAGTTTAAGCGTATAGGGTATAGACTCTGGAAAACTAGTTCAGATTGATCGGCATCCTGGTAAGACTGACAGCATTGACTTTTCACTAATTATTTGCTGATGTCTCTTAACTACTTATTCATTCAGTAAATGAGCATTGAATGACTGGCTCCGCCTGGCATTAATGATTCAATTATGAGCAAGACAGTATTCAACTTTATAAAGCACACACTGGAGTGCGTGAGACAATTTTGCTCCCTTTTTTGTGAGCAGCTGAGAAAGGACAGGGGACAAAATCTGAGTAGGACAGCAAATTGAGAGGACAGGCTACTGGACAGATTAGCCATAAAAATATTGAAAAGCAATAAAATCGGGTCATGTGATAGTGATTCCAATGCCAAAATCTTCACGGAATGAGGGACAGTGCTCCAAGGGTTAGGAGATGCCTGCAGCAAGGAGAGGTGGGGCTTAGTAGAGTCTGATGGCATGATATTCAGAATCAATGCTTTTACAATGAAGGGACAGAGCTTAATTGAAAAGCAGCATCGGAAAGCAAGGGGCATCATACTGCAAGTCCAGGCTTAGTGGTTTTTAAGGCTGGGAAAGAAAACAAACATCTCTTGAAAGAGCTGTGAGAAAAGTAGAAAAGTACCAGATTTAACTTAAAAGAAGGCGGCTAAGAGAACCTCAAAGAGGTTGAGAATAGAGAAGTCTTTGCTAATGATGTATTCTAGAGGGCAAACTGGAAGTGTTTTAGAAAATAGGAAGGCGGGCACCTTGGTGGCTCAGTCCATTAAACTTCAGATTCTTGATTTGAGATCAAGCCCCAGGTTGGACTCCCTGCTTACTGGGGAGTCTGCTTGAGTTTCTCTCCCTCTCCTCTCCCCCTTTTCTGCCCCCTGCTCATGCTCTCTCTCAAATAAATAAAAATACATAAAATAAAAAAATAAATAAATAAAAAGAAGGAAAATGGAAAGGAGTTTCTTAGTTAGCATTCCTATTCCTGACATAGAGTGTCATGTCACACTGAATCTGAAGATTCGAGTGTGTGGGGTGAGAAATGACCTGGGGAACTCCAGTATCTTGTGGTGATCAACATATCTAAGAAAGACATAACTGAGTTAGTCCTGGTGGTCTTGATGCATTCAGAGATTGCAACACTGTGAGTGTTAGGAGGAAGGGGCAGTGTGGGATGGGGGCTTCAAAGAACACCTGGGTTTTCACCTCACCCTTGCCAAAGGAAGTGAGGAGGTCAGTGTCTGACCTCTTGGACACTCTCTTGAACTCTGTCCATATAATCCTTGGTGCAACCAATTGTGAAACTTTGGTAAGTTGCACTTGATATGAAAAGGAAAATAGAGAGTACATTTTTGGCTTAAGGTGCAGTGTGGTCCTAGAGTTAATTACGGGTTTGTTGTTGGTGTTCTTGTTGGTGTTGTTGGCTGCATTTCAGAGTCTTCCTCAGCGAAAGATGAATCTTCTGTCAGTTTTTCCAAAAGAAGATACAAAGGAGCAGTAACTGACATACTGGAAGAATTCTTGAAAAAGAGAAAATTACTTACAATCACCATCTCCTTCCCGAAGAAAAGCAGCCTCCAGCTTAGAAATAAAGTCCAGTGGGATAGAAAGACAAAATCAGAAAGAGAATCCTTAAAGAAAATCCTAAAAGAAAAAAAAAATCTAAAGAGAATCCTTATTTTCCCTTTACTCATATTCTTGCCTCAGTCAGTAAAATAGGAACTTGAACACTCTTACCAGTATTGTGGAAAAAGTGTTTTCCCCTCTATCTGGCTCTCACTCCTTCCTCTCCAAAGGAGAAGTTTCTCTTCTTACTGATATGAGAAGAAAGGGTCCTGCATATTCATGGCCTTTGACCTTTCTTGGCACCTGACTGCCCATTTGCCGCATGCTTTCTTTGAAGACCTTGTGATGTCAAGCAATACATATGGCATTTGGCGTCTTACCTAGTTATCCATCTCTTAGTTGCTTTAAGTATTAGAAGAGAAGGCTAATCAATTGGCTTCTTACCCACCCCACATCGCAATTCAAGTATCATACTCGTTTTATAGAAGAGAATCAGAAATAGTAGAACTTAAAAATTGAATCTTTTTATTTCAAATCCGTTGTTCCCTCCACTATATTGTTGTACTTTTAGCAGTGAAAATGAATCTGTTACATACTTATATATTGCTTTAAGTGACTGTCAACATTCTTCAGGGTGTTATCAGTGAATCATCTCAAGAGTCGTGCAAATATGGAAGTAGGGAGACAAACTATTATGTTCCTCACTATTGTGTGTCCTGTCTTCCATTCCCATCAAAAGGCAATTTGTTCTGAAGATATTTAAGTAATTGTTCTAGTGACCACATTTCTGTGTGCCCGATTACTCTCATGAGGTAAGATCTTATAATACAAATTACTTGAAAGACTTTTAGTTATACCCCTGCCAGGATTCATTTCTCTACATATGAAGTAGCAAAGAATTTTATTTGCATCTAACTGGTTAAGGGCAGATGCTGGAACCAAACTGGATTCAAATCCCAGATTGAGCAAGAGTTAGTTGGGCAAGTTACTTTATCTCTCTAGCCCTCAGTTTTTTAATCTAAAAAAAAAAAAAAAAGAAAGAATGATATTATCTAAGATTATTGTGAGGAGTGAATGAGTTAAAAATATGTAAAATGTTTAGAAGGCTATTTGACATACAAAAAACACTATGGAAGTACATGGGTTTGAACTATGTGGGTCCAGTTACGGCAGTTTTGGGGTAAATTTGATATAATACTGGAAATATATTTTCCTTATGATTTTCTTAATAAAACTTTCTTTTTTCTAGCTTACTCAATTGTAAGAACATAGTATATAATACATATACCATACAAAATTTGAGTTAACAGATTGTTTATGTTATCAGTAAGGGTTCTAGTAAACAGTAGGCTATGAGTAGTTGCATTTTTGGGGGAGTCAAAATTATAAGGGGGCTCTCAACTGTGGGGGGTCAGTGCTCCTAAACCCTACACTGTTCAAATTTCTTTAGATAGCTACGTTTTATATCTCTTACGAGTTTACACAGGACCTTTGCTATAATGATCATTCTGAATTTGGATTTTCTTGAAATTCTCATTATCTAGCAAAAATCTACTCTATTAAATTCTCTCCTTGTCCCTTATCCTTTCTTTGACTCCAAAATTGTCACTGGTCAGTGAACACATGTTGAATGAACAAATAGTTATTTTGCTTGCCTTATTAGCATTGTGGAGCCTACATTGAAAACAGCAATTAGCTTGATTCACAGTGTTACAATGAATCTAACTAAACCAATCTTCTCCATTGCAATTATAGGTCCCAGAGTACACAGGACACTCCTAAGGCATTTCCCGTATTCTGAAAAGTAAACAGTATTCACTTTTTCTTTGCTTCTCTAGTAGTGATACACAATTATGAGTGAGAGAGAAAAACAAAGCCAAACGAAGCTACAGCAAAACTTGTCTGAAATGGTCATTGTGTGAGAAGCACAAAGGAACTGTCTTTAGTTGCATTATTTACTGCATTTACAGTAATAAAATATTAAAGCTATATGCTTAAGTAGCAATATACTACTTAGTTTAATATAACTAGGATTATATTTATAGCTATAATGCATACATCATATCTTTTCCGAAGAAAATCCCACTGACATTCTAAAGAAGAATTTTTGAAAATCTTTGAGAAGACATCAAGTGAAAGAACTCTGAATGTGCAAAATTAGTACTGTTAAGTTCAGGGAGGGCTGTTGGTTTAGGGACTGAAGTTGGAGTGCTTTTGAAGTCTACATAATAGGTGTAACAACCAAGAGCTAATTCAGCCATCTGGGGGCTGACCTGGACGTTTCTTGTAGTTCTTGAATTCAGTGAAGGTGATCTTTCTCAGTTTTGACTCACAATGGACACTGATTGCCAAACCCCACCACCATCCAAAAGTTCAGAGACAGAAGAGCCATTCAGCAACCATTACACAAGTCAGAGAGAGACCAAGAAACGTCAAAAATTGAGCAGCAGAGAGAAGTTAGTGTCATAAAAAGACTGTGTTCATTCTGTAGAAGCAGCACTGGAAAATAAAACAAAACAAAAAATTTCTTAGAAACACCATTGATGAAGAGAGAATTTACAATGTGAACTTCAATCACTTGTAAACTGATTGAACATTCCCAAAACTTGATATAAAAGCCCAGAGACAAGGAGATGATCCTGATACAGCAATTTGGGGTAAGCCAGGCAGGGAACTCAATTGAAAAAAAAAAAAAAAATGGAAATGATCAGAACCATAATAATAAAGCGTTCAATTTAAGGTATGTTTGTACATTTTAATTCTTTATGCTATGACCACCATCATAATTAAAAATTGAGAGCTATAAATACATGTATTTTTAAAAGTGTAAGACATCCATTAACAATACAAATTCTTTGTTTTATAATGTTCTACAAGTAATACTTTTAAAGACTTCAACAACTATAAAGGAGCTGACATTTTATCATTTCCAAATGAATACTAATTTTTTTATTTTTCTATTTGTTCAAGAAACCATAAACCCTTTGCATTTAGTTTCTAATTTCTTTGTTATTCAAAACATGCATAGAAGTTAGTCATCATAAAATAATTGGAGGAAAGGGCCTTTATTAATGGCCTTTATAATTTCTATTAATAGGAATTAATTAATGCTGCTATATATACTTTAGCTAGTTAATAGCTTACTGGATATTTACTCTTTCATACCTTTACTCTACCAAGGTCTACTCCAGGGGATATGGCTGAGGAAAAGAGATCCACAGAAAGAATTCATTTAATATGCTCAATATAGGATTTTGTAAATCTTATAGTATATAAAAACCATTCTCATGAGTGTATGCTTAGTTACACTTAATTACAAATATTTTCCTGAAGTAAGAAATCCTTTTATAACCAGATTTTTTTCTCTGCAAGTTAAATATTCTTCAGTCATAAAATTGTCCCTTATTTTTATTATTTACTAGAGTGGATTAAAATATTGATCTGAATTTTTGTTCCTCATACCATGCCATGACCCCATTATGGGAAAAGTATACTTCCCTACCTCTTTGGTAGGGCCTTTGTGCTTGGCCATATGACCTGTTATGACCAATAGGATGTTACTGGGCATCATATGAATAGAAGATGGAATTGAGACTGTGTGGTGAAGCTTGACCCTAGGAATTCTGTATATGTACCACAGAAGCAGAGAGAGAGATTTACCAAGAATGGAGTATGGCCCCTACCCTACCCACTCTCCCCCAAAAAAGCCAAAGAAACTTTTGTTGAGCTGTTTCCAGGTAATTACTGCTGTTATAGTCAGCAACCAGCACAGCAGGCTAAAGTATATGGATTTATTTTGAATAAATTCATAATCTCTCAAGATCACACTCAACCTCACTTCAGAAGCAGTTTGAATCATCTACTACTCTCATATTACATATCCCTGCTTCTAACAAGTAGATTCTTTTTAAATGATAGTTTTTTTTTTTTTTAAAGATTTTATTTATTTATTTGACAGAGACAGAGATAGCGAGAGCAGGAACACAAGCAGGGGGAGTGGGAGAGGGAGAAACAGGCTTCCTGCCAGGCAGGGAGGCTGATGTGGGACTCGATCCCAGGACCCTGGGATCATGACCTGAGCCGAAGGCAGACGCTTAACGACTGAGCCACCCAGGCACCCTTAAATGATAGTTTTATAATGATTATAAAACTGTAGAAACAGAACTTGAGTTATTTTATTTTTGCCATTGTAAGGAGCCACTTAGAGTGTGTGTGTTAAAAAAGAAAGAAAGAAAGAAAGAAAGAAAGAAAGAAAGAAAGAAAGAAAGAAAGAAAGAAAGAAAGAAAGAAAGAAAGGGAAAAGAGCAAATTTTAAGGGGTAAATCTTTGGCTTTGCAAATGCAAATTTTAGTTTTAGTATAAAAAGTTCTATTGAATTAGAATAGTAGCCAGTTTAATTTATACAATAAAATACTGATTATTACTGATTAATACATGATTATTTCATGGTTATTACTAAAAATTATTTTGTAATTTATGGGAAGGAGGGGTTAATAGAAAATCCTTTTGGGATGTCAAACATGGTAGTTAAGTTCCTAAGGACAGTGTTTCCCACACAGAGCTCCTTCAGCCTGGACCCTAGAATGAGGCAGTCCCCAGCCTAGCTGGAGCTAATGTGGATGGAACCACAGCCTGAAGCTGAAGGACATTCAATTCATATACCAGTTAGTGTGAGGAGAGAGGCTTGCCTTTATAAGCCCTGAGTGTTGTTGGATTACTGTGCTATTTGCATACT
The DNA here is from genome assembly GCF_029215605.1 of Mirounga angustirostris. NCBI lineage: Eukaryota > Metazoa > Chordata > Mammalia > Carnivora > Phocidae > Mirounga > Mirounga angustirostris. The sequence continues at coordinate 53,693,076 of NW_026991710.1, forward strand.
GAGACAGGTACCATCTTTTCAGACTTTCATTTATCTACTGCTCAAATTATTTTATCCGCCATTTCACCTTACACAATGTTTCAATCATAGAAAGATCTCAGTGATTATCTGCCAATTGATTGATACTCAGCTTTAGACTGAAGGCATTTACAACCCCACTGAAGAGAAAAGCAACCCCCATGAAAAGTTATAACAATGTAGGATGTTACGTGATTGTACAAGTAGTGTGCTCATGATGAATGCTTAGGGTTAAAAGGAGGAAAGAAAAAACTGTGTTATTGGTGACTTCTGTGGAAGAATCTGTGAAGTCTGTTGAAGAAACAAGTTTTGGACTGTATTTAAAAAAATTATTAGCATGCTTAGAGAATGGGGGAGTTATGCGAGAACACGGTATATATGACTAGGGCATGACTAAGCACAGCGTTCTCAGAGATAGGCATGTGTTAGAGAGGTATCTTTGGAAACACACTGTACTGGGGTTCCAGTTTTGCCTCTTGCCCTCTTAAGTAATTAGGGGAAAATTTCTTAACATTTTAGGGGCTTTTTTTTTTTCCCTCTCCTAAGTGAGTAAATAATACTTCTTCAGTGGGACTCTACTACTAAGGATCAGGTGGAGTAGATTACAAACTGGCAGGCATATTGTATACATTTAAAACTATTAATTCCTGTCGCTCAGTTGATTTTTCCCTCATGTCTCCATATATTTATTCTTTACTCTACTGTCTTATTTTCATTTCTAAGTTCAAAACATACTTACGTTCCTAACGTGCAGTTGAAGTTTGGGAGTATGAAACCGAGAGAAGTAGAGCCCTAAACTGGGAGATAGGTAATAGAATGAGATTCTAGTATTCTTTGTTAAATTTTACAGTGTAGCCAATAACTGTCATCTAAACAGTAATACCAAGAGATTCAGAGTCTATGACTTTCCATGTTTTCTCAGGTGTGAATGAATCAGGGTGGATAATCACTGGCAAGAAATGAAAAAGCCCTTTGTGTTTCAAAAGGTTTCTTTTCAAGGAGCTCAGCAAGCTGAAATAGGAAGAGGCAAAGGCAGTTTGCCTGTTAAACAGAGTTAACAGATATATACATGCACAGGCACACATACTCACATGCTGTATCTTAGCACATTTTCTGAGGTTTAAAGGACTAGTGCTGAGACATGTTCAAGGTTGCACTGAAAAAATTCTGTTGCACAGTGTGTCCTTAGAGACAAACACACACTGCATGATTTCTAGGTCAAGAACAAATGCTTTGAAAGAAGATGCTTTCTGCTTTGATATTTTTATTATTTGCTATATTGTTGTTCTTGTTGCTTTGCATCTCTTTAAAACATTATAAAGTCCTTTTTAAAAAAAATTTTTTTAAAGAGTCAAGTACTTACCCTGTGTCTGACAGAAGCATTAATTTCTTTGGAGGACCCTCAATTTAGAAATAATGCTAATCAACACAATTCAAAATGTAAAAGCATGTTTACATGTATAATGTATTGCATAAAAGTAAATAAAACCTCATAAAGTCAGTTTATTGTGATTATGCTTCATACTTTTTGGCAGATGGTGGTAGAATTGGGGAAGCTCAGTTTTGAGACTCAATGGGGTTAAAAAGGCCAGTAAGACCAAAGGAGAGCTGTAGAATGTCCTCCTCAGTTATAACCATTGAACTCTAAGATTACAAGGGGAATAGCAACTTGGGCTTAATTAAACTAATCTAAGGAGAAAGAGGGATCAGATAAATTATTGGGTGGGAAAGAGCAGCATACCAAGAGCAGATAACAAGCAACAATCAAAGTTCCATGCAAAATTATTATATTTTCAGAATATGAAACAATATTCAATTTCTATTGAGGAGCTGGAATGAATTGGGCAAGATGTAAGCATTTGTTTGGATGGGGGCATTAGGGAACTTTTTAGTCAAGATATTTTGTGTTGGAAAGACTGAAGTAATTTGGGGAGGGCCAAGGTTGATCAAGGTTTTTGGTGAGGAACAAAGCTGCTCTCCCTACCTGCACCTCAGAATCACCTCTGAGAAGCCAGTCACATAATCTAAGATTGAAGTCCCAGTTTCAGTTCTAGCAAGAAATTGTAGTTTCAATGAGAAAAAAAAATAATGAACATAGTGGGGACTAGAAGAAGCCTAAAGCATAAAACACACATATTATGAGGGCTTGCCCCAGGGACACTAGATCCTTCAGCAGTAGAAAAATTCCAGGCTGCATGCATTCAAAAGATCTATAATAGGGTTGGTTTGTGTATTGGTCTAAATTGAGCATACAGATGAAAGGAGGAGCAGGGCTGTACAAAGGATATGTTGGATAAACACTAAGAATAACTACCTATATCATATGTGATTTTGGATTATCTGAAAAATTAAGGCAAAAGTACAATAAAATTAAATCAAGATGAAAATATAAACAGAAACCAATATATTTGTTATATTTTACTTCTATTAAATTTACTGTAGGAGAAAAAAGTATCAATATTAGGGTATTATTTTTAATTTAGGCTTTGCTTATTTTATTTAAGAAATTTATAAATAGACATTTATATCTTGTCTCAAGGACTCCTCTGTTGTGTAGATGAGATAGATCTTCATCTGAAAGTATTTGGTACCCCTTCAGATTCTCTCCACATCTATCGGTGAGGACACAGGCATATGACAAGCCTGTAACGCTGCATCCTGGCTCCTTAATTTTTTTCTAAACTCTGCCTCCTACCCAATGCTCAAAATTCAATTTGTTCTTTTCTAGTGTCTCTAGTTTCTTTCTTACTGCTTTGTTTCCATTTTTTCTCTTCAGATGTGATTTCACTTAGATGATTTGCTAGGCTCTTGACTTGTAGGACATTGTCTTTGGGTTTTTCTTGATGACATGCAAACTGAAGACTTCTGAAATCCTGCCCCAAGGACAGACCCATTGTCTTCAATCCCCTGTGTCTCCATTCAGATCATGGACCTCCAAGTACCTGCTTACTTGGGAGGACAGTCTCAAAACAAAAACTATCATATTAGATCACAATTTTTAAAGGTATACATTGTTCTAATTCTCTTTCAAGCATTCTAAAATAAACTGTTGAAATTACAATAAACATTTTTCTAAGTCACTATACTAGATGGAAACTTTTTGAAAGCAGAGACTTTGTTTTTCCATCGGTGACTAATACAAAGCTCAACACATAGGTAGGAACATGCAGGCAGAGTTTAGCAAGTAGTTGACTGACTTGACATGATGAGTGAGTAGAACCAAATACTTTTTGGGGTATCTTAACAACATATATGAAAGATCGAGTTCAGCGTGAGTAGGGGTCATAGAAGCTTGGTAATAGCAATATATAAGACAATAAACTTCTCCAGAGAGGGCTTGTGAAAGTTCACTCTAACTAATAAACTTTGACTACAGTGTATCCTGATTTTCTGATACAGACCTTTCTTTTGGCAATCAACCTCCATTGGTATCTGAAGAATAACTGGAAACAGATATTAATCTATAATACCCTCTGGCCTCACCTAAATTTTAAGTTTGCATTTCTCCTAAAAGTTTCCTTTTGAAACTTAGCACTCTGAAAACTGGTTTCTAATACTTTAGTGCTGAGTTTTCCAATCTGTTTCCCTCCCTGAAATTCTAACCATGGCATAAGCGACCTTAATTTATCACTGACATCATCATTTATTACAACCCTTCATCCTAACAATCCACTGTCTTTTAGTGTCCTTTCTTTTTACTTATTTATTTTGATGGCCTGCCTAGCTCTGAGTTTGCCTTGCATTCCCGATTTGCCTTTCAGCCAAGTGGCTAGTGCCGACTAAGGGACTATCATCATCCATCACCGTCAACAGTCTACACATTACTTACTGCATTTCAAATGGATGGTGCACTTTGGTTTTTTACATCCCCAATGCCTTTGGCCTCTATGCCAATAATTCTTCTACTTTAATATTTAAGAGAACCCAAAAGTTTGGATGTTTGAATATCCACTTCACAATGAAGCAGGGTGCAGCAGGAGAAAGTTTTCTCCTTAACTTTGTGTCTCTTCTTCCTCTTTTAGTGGATGAGTGCAGAGACGACCTGGAAATTCTTTGTCATTTAGGGTGAATGACCACCCCTGCACTGATACTAATCTTTACAGTGTGGAAAATAGTTTTTTTTTTTTTTTTACAAAGACACAAAATTTTAATCTTTCAGGTGAGAGGAGTTTCAGAGTCTAGTTAATTACTTTGTTCATATACAACACTTCAAACAGCTGAAGTGCAAGTTATTCTCACAATGTGATCATATTTTGTACCTGGAATCGAGTCCGGATTGTGAAATAAGCATTAGGTATTTGAAACATACGATGCTTTGTGTTCTATTTTTATTTTTGCTACAAAGACCTGAATCTATGTTCACTGTTGCAGTCCCAGGTGACATAGATGAATTCAAAGAGAGGAAAGCACTAACCCCTGTATTTATAACCTAGAATAGTGTCTTAATCCTGAGAAGATGTGCATTAAATATTGGGAGATATTTTAATTGACAAAGATTACCATGTAATCTGTGCTTCCTAATAGTTTCATATGACTAAATACTAGAGCCCAACAAAAAATAATTTGCAAATACATTTTTAAATATCACTTTTTAGACTTCATTGTATATGTCCTCAATAAATAGGTTAATTGCAGTTTATTCCACAAACACTTTCGATAGTGGAAAGAGTGCCACAAATAGTAAAAATTGCATTTTTTCCTAAATATTTATTCACTTGGTTGAGTGATTATATTGGTAATCTATGAAAATAGCTCTATTCAAAATCTAATTTCAAAACTAAATTTTCTTCTAAAGATAAGTCCACGTACATTAAAGGAAAATTTTTTAAACCTTCAAATAAATTGTCAGAACATTAAAAATAATCTAGACCACCATTTGCAATGACATGGATGGAGCTACAGAATATTATGTTAGTGAAATAAGCCAGTCGGGAAAGACAAATACCATATGATTTCATTCATGTGTGGAATTTAAGAAACAAAAGCAAGCAAAGGAAAAAAGAGAGAGAGAGAGAGGCAAATCAGGAAATAGATTTTTTTAGAGTTTATTTATTTATTTAAGTACTCTCTATACCCAGTATGATGCTCAAACTCATGACCCCAAGATCAAGAGTCTCAGGCTCTTCTAACTGAGCCAGTCAGGCACTCTCAGGAAAGAGACTCTTAACTATAGAGAACAAACTGATGGTTACCAGAGGGGAGGTGGGTGGGGGAATAAGTTAATAGGTGATGGGGATTAAGGAGTGCACTTGTCATGATGAGCACAGGGTATTCTATGGAATTGTTGAATCGCTATATTGTACACCTGAAACTAATACACTGTAAGCTAACTGGAATTTAAATAAAAACTTAAAAACATAATCCAGACCAAAAATAATCTAGAATATTCACATACTTTAATCAGTTTCTTAGTCACAGTTGTCTCCCAATACTGTGTCAGTTTTTAGAAAAACATTTCTGAAAAATACAGCTGTTTTTTGTAGACTGGATTTTTATGGTCTCGCCCCACCCAAACATGTCTACTTATCTTCTTCAAAGCTGCATTTAATAAGTAATCAAAAGTGTACATCTTCAATTAGCATTTTTTCTGTAGATCATAACATTTTTAATTGAAAAAAATATTGCTTATCTAAGAGCTAAAATGCCGGGCGATAAGCTCAGAGCAAACGAAGCTAAAGGAGGACTTTTCCAAAGTCCAATTTACTTCAAATAAAAATGTTTAAATATTCCATTGTAAATATTTATGCAGGTATCATATTCTATCTCCATTCCTTTGATAAATAATTTTACTGACAGAAGTCTCCAAAACATTATATTTATTTTGATATAACACTAAATGTATTATAATTTCAGTGCTGCCAAATCATAGGTCTTTTTAATTTATTACCTTTTGGTTTAGTAAAACTATTTAATTGTGTTTTTGCAAAAAGTGTATTTTATATCACTGGGTAAAGAAAGACTTTGTTTAGTTTGTAAGATGACTTCTTAATTTCACATATTTTTTTTATCCCAAATGAAATAGTAACTGTTAATTTATTGACCCCATTAGTAGATAAGAAACTTCACAAAGTTTGAAATGATACCAGATTTGCATCAGTTCATCAGAGCCTTGAAACAGAAATTTAGTTATTACCAATAATGATTTGATTTTCCCCCCATCCAATTTAGAAATTCAAAGTAAAGCCCTGGAAGTGTGTTCCTTGTCTTTTTGTATCACCAAAGAGGTAGAGAGAGAGAAAGAGAGCTAGGACACATTTGTGATGGTCATATCCCAGAAACACAAGCGCACTAAAAAAAAAGAGAGAGAGAGATTTAATCATAAGAATATAGAATATTGCCTCTTCTCTATACTTTACCACCTCACCAATAAGATTCCAGTATAGCAGTAGATTACAGCTGAAAAGGTTGCAAGACACAGATGCTCCCTGAAGAGGAGAATTTTAGAAAGCTCTATCTACTTTTAAAATTGAATCAATAATTAGTAACTTAGAAAAAAAATAAAGCATCAAGCCCAAATGGTTTCACCAGTGAATTCTACCAAACTCTTAAGAGGAAATGATGCCAGTCCTCCCATAGTCTTTTCTAGAAATATGAGCAGAGGAAACATTTCTTAACTCTTCTATGAGGTTAGTATTACCATAATTCCAAAATCAGATAAATATATTAGAAGAAGAGAAAACTACAGACCAATATTACTCATAAATATAGACGCAAAAATACTCAACACAGTATTAGCAAAGCAATCCAACAACGTGTAAAAGGAATTATATACCATACCAAGTTCCAAATGGGATTTATTCCAGAAATGCAAGTCTGGTTCAATATTTAAAAACCAATCAATGCAATAAAATTTTACCAACAGGGCAAAGAATAATCAAACAATAATCAAAGAATGATCAATTGATAGAGAAAAAGCTTTAACAAAACCTAAAATTATAAAAATTCATCAAACTAGAAATTAAAGGATACTTTTTCAACTTGCTAAAGCACATTTTCAAAACATCTACAGCTAATATTATATGTAATAATAAGAGACTCACATTTTTTTACTCCAAGATTAGGAAATGATGTCCTCTTTCATCACTCTTGTTCAACATCATCTCAGAAGCCCTTTCTTACTACAAGAAGACAAGAAAATAAAGGTATACAAGTTAGAAGGGAAAAAATAATACTATCTTTATTTGTAAATGACATGATTATCTATGTCACCCTTAAAAATCTACAAAATAACTTGTTAAACTAATAAGGAAGTATAATATTGTTATAGAATATAAAGTTAATATACAAAAGTCATTTGCTTTACTATATACCAGCAATAAACAACTAGAATTGGAAATAAAAAATAACATATTTAAGGGCACTGAAAAGCTGAAGTACTTGGGTATAAATTTAACAAAATATCTGTAAAGTCTTTATGCAGAAAATTACAAAACACTGACCAAAGAAATCAAAGGGCCAGATAAAAGTGTAGATATTCTGTGTTTATGGGTTGAAAAACTTGATATTGTTAAGATGTCAGTTCTTCCAGCTTGATCAATAGATTTGATCAAAACAGGGGTTTTGCAAAACAGGGCAAGCTATTTTATGCCTAACAAACTGATTCTAAATTTATATGGAAGGCAAAAAAATCTAAAATAGCCAACACCATACTGAATAAGAATAAAGTCCATACCACCTGATTTCAAGACTTAATAGTTAAGGTAATCAAGACAGCATGGTATTAGCAAAAGAACTGACACATACCAATGGAACAGAATAAAAGCCAATAGAGAGACTCACACACATATAGTTCACTGATTTTTGACAAAGGGGCAAAAGCAATTCAGTGGAATAAAGGCAGTCTTTTTACCAAATGATGATGGAAAAATTGCAGATCTATAAACAACAAAAAAATACTATATCTTCTACAAAAATTACTCCAAAAATAGATCATAGATATAAATGTAAAATGTAAAACTATAAAACTTTGAGAAGAAAATATAAGAAAAAAATCTAAGTGATCTTGGGTTTGGTGATGAGGGTTTTTTTTAAGATTTATTTGAGTGAGTGAGTGAGAGAGAGAGCACATGAGCATGGGAGGGGCAAAGAGAGAGAATCTCAAGCAGACTCCCTGCTGATAGCGGAGCCCAATGCCAGGCTCCATCCCAGGACCCTGAGGTCATGACCTGAGCAGAAAAATCAAGAATCAAGAATCAGACACTTAACCAACTGAGCCACCTAGGCACCCATGGTGATGAGTTTTTAGATATGAAAAAAATCATAGGTTGGACTTTATTAAAATTAAAGTTTCTATTCTGCAAAAGATACTGTTAGAGTATGAAAAGACAAGCCACAGATTGGGAGAATATATTTGCAAAACACACATCTAATAAAAGAATTATATTCAAAATATGCAAAGAACTCTTCAAATTCAACAATAAAGAAAACCAATCCAATTAAAAATGAGCAAATTATCTGAATAGACACATCAACAAAAAAGATACACAGATGGCAAATAAGCATATAAAAACCTGCTCAATAGCATTTGTCATTAGGGAAATGCAAATTAAAAGAATGAGATATCACTACACACCTATTAGAATGGCTAACATTCAGAAACCTGACAATTCCAATTGTTAGAGAAGATGCAGGGAAATAGAAATTCTCATTCATTGCTGACGGCACTGCAAAATTTATACACTTTGGAAGACAATTTGGCAGTTTCTTACAAAGTAAAACATTGTCTTAACCATATGATCCAGCAATCACGCTCCCACATATTTATCCAATTGATTTTAAAATTTATGTCTATACAAAAAATACATGTGAATGCTTATAGCAGATTTATTCATAATTTCCCTCAAATTGAAAACAATCAAGATGTTCTTTAATAAGTGAATAGAAAAATACACTGTTGTTCTTCCATGCGGTGGAAGACTATTCAGTGATAAAAAGGAATTGAGCTATCAAGTCATACAAAGATGTGGATGCATCTTAAATGCATATTGCTAAGTGAAAGAAGCCAATCTGAGAAGGCTATATGCTGACAAAGGCAAAACCATAGAGACAATAAACAGAGGAGTGGTTGCCAGGTGGTGGGGAGCGGAGAATGGGTTTAATTGATAAAGCACAGGGGATGCTTTAGGACAATGAAACTATTCTGTATGATATGTGATGGTGGATACATGGCACTAGGCATGTGTTAAAACACAAAGCACTTTACAACAGAAAGAATGAACCCAATGTGTACAAATTTAAAAAATCATTTAAAAAATGAAATCATCATTATCCAATGATTGAATAAAGATTTTGACTAAGGAAAACTGTATCACAAATGTATGAGACAGCCCTACTGAAGGGGTGAGGAGAGAGGTGCTGACCCAGGTAACTTTGGAAATGAGTAGATTTAATAAAACTAAAAGCAAAATGAGCTGAACATAAGAAATATACTCTGGTTGAAAAAGTATTTCCCATGGAGGTGTGAGGTAATAATTTGAAAGCCACTGTGACTGTATACTGGAATTGAAAGTTAAGTAAATGGATGGTGAATGGTGGAAGCCAGACTTTGCACTGCTGAAGTGGGGAGTTACAATTAAGAATAACAGGGCTGTGGAACAGAGTTGAAGACATCAGTATGAACTCATGGTTAGCTTACCATAGATACAGATGGATAAATATATACACAAACATACAAACCATAAATATTTTATATACATATATGAACATAAGTTGTATACACATATATGTTCTTGCTCTGTCCTCTGAGAATTCCTAGAAGCAGTGACACTACCTAGCACTTAGATCTTGGTTTCTAATGGCATTTCCCAACACAACGAATCAGAGTTCTTTGAAGTGTCTGATTCTAATACTGGACTAGGAAATACATAGGATGGGTTAGTATCTGTAGTGCCACAAAGTAAGGAAGCACTCAAAAATAAACACAATGACGGTGGTATGCCATAGGTAAAAAGGGTCCCCCAATAACCAAAGACAGAACAAGTTGAGTAACTAAGTACACAGTGTTGGATTATAACCCAACATATAAGGTGAATATGCATGATCCCATACTGATATAAAGAAGTGATTAAAGAAACAAATAAAGGGAATAGGTAAGTATCACATGCAGAACAATATCCAATAATTGATATGGACGTTCTGTCATCAAGGTAATGAAACATAACTTTCCACTCCTTAAGTGTCTGTGCATAGTGACTTCCTTCCAAAGAGATCAATATGGAAAGAGAGAAAGAAGAGAAACTTTACAGTGGAAAAACCTAATGTAAACTATCTCATGATCAGCATTAATATTAACAGACAGAAATCAATAGTATTCTAATAATTTTGCATGGTAAAAGATGGTAACTACACTTATCATGGTGAGCACTGCATAAGGTATAAAATTGTTGAATCACTGTGTTGAACATCTGAAAATAATATAATGTGTGTCAACTATACTTCAATAAGAAAATTTAGTGAGAAGTCACGTTGATAGTAGGTACTCTTGATAGGATGTTATGAAAATGGCTTGGACAGTCTTCCTCTCACAAACCCATACATCCAATCTACCCATGAGAGAAAAAAAGACATCAGGCAAATCCCAATTAAGGAACATTCTACCAAATCTCAGTACTCCTGAAAATTGCCTAAGCCATCAAAAGAAAATGAGCCTGAGAAACTGTCACAGTCAAGAGAAAACTAAGGAGACTTGATAGGAGTATTATGGCATCCCAAATGGAATCTTGGAATAGAAAAAGGATGTTATTTAAAAACTAAGAAAATCTGAAAGTATGGATTTTTGTTAAAAATAATGTGTCGATACCAGTTTATTACTTGTGACAGATGTCTCATACTAATATAAGAAGTTGGTAAATAGAGGAAGGTAGGTCTGGGGTATCTGCAAACTTTCTGTACTATCTTTACAACTTTTCTGCAAACCTAAATCTATCCTAGAATGTTTATTTTAAAAAGTAAAATAAAACAAAATAAAAAACAGTATGGTATCACCAAACAAGATAAAACCAGAGAGGGAGACAAACAATAAGAGACTCTTAATCTCAGGAAACAAACTGAGGGTTGCTGGAGTGGTGGGGGTGGGAGGGATGGGGTGGCTGGGTGATAGACATTGGGGAGGGTATGTGCTATGGTGAGTGCTGTGAATTGTGTAAGACGGTTGAATCACAGACCTGTACCTCTGAAACAAATAATACATTATATGTTAATAAAAAAAGTAAAATTAACAAAAAGAAAATTAATAGGACTGAGATTTTCACCACGCAAAAATTGGCAAAAGCACTGTAGCAAAAGCACTCAGACCATACATTCCAAGGCAAGACTACCTCACCTCTATTTTGCTCACATATCTTACTCACCCCTAATACGATTGTTTGTTTCCAATGACCCTGTCAAAAAGTAGCCTGCTGTGGCTTGTGTGTCTTGCTGGTCTTGGCACAGAGGAGAGCCGGCTTGTGCTGCAAGTGGCTGTCAGGGACCACCCTGTCTTACTGTTAGCCAAGACTAGGCACGTGAATCAGAAAGCACTTATTTTACAGGTGAGCACCTGTACCTCTGATCTTAAAGGATTGGTTTCGATTACCTTGCCACTTGGACAGCTGGGTAGAGACAGGCTATTGGTGATCTTCTTTTATGTTTATTCATGTGATAAAAGCAAAAACTCCGTCCAGAGCATAGACATCACACACACCACTAGAGGGGATTATGGCAGGAGCTGTAATGACAATCTACCATATCCATTCTGACTTATATAACTATTACTAATAATAGTTCACTATATTAAAACAAATTCAGGCAAAATGCTAAACTAGGTGGGACACCAGGATGGAGGCATAAATGAGGACTGTCTGTAAAAAGCCAGGATAGGTGGTCATTTAATTCAGTAAATTTCCCCAGACTTAGTTGCAAGGGTTTTTGTGGCTCCAGTTTTGTTTACATATTATGGGTTTAAAATTCAAGTGCTTTTGGTTCCCTTTATTCATAACCAAAATTGGCAAACCAAGACGGGGCACGACGTTGACAAATGATCTCATCTGTTGTCTTAATTTGACCAAAGACACACAAGCCGAGGCAGGGTAGGCAACTTGGAGAAGTTCACCAGGATCAATCATGTCAGAGCCATTAACTGCAAACTAAGTCTTCAGACCCTGGGCTTGCTCTTTCATTACACTATCCTGATGGTTTATGCTGAAATTTTATTTTTCCTTATCTTAATACTGAGGTCCCTCTGGTGCTTTGCTTCAGAGCAGCCTGAATGGCGTCGATGGAACTAAAAGTGTTTATAGAATGATTTTTAAACATTTCGTTTTCCCATAACGTTTAAGCCGTGCTCTCATACAACTAACAAACTGAATATGAAATGAAAGATACTATTCAACCTGGTCAACTTCCTTACGTATGAGATGATCCTAGTGATATGATGATTCTAGTGATTCAATCAACATCTCTTTGGGGAGCAGCTATGCTATGTACCAGAATAAAGGGATGGGAGTGGGCCAGAACATAAAATGTCTAATCAGCATGAAAGATTCACAAGGAGGAATAATTCAAGGCAATATAGACCATGTTATGATATAGCGTAATTTTATGGGAAAACCAACTGAAGTAATGTTAATTCTAACTTGGAGATCAGGTAAAGAAGGATGAAGAATGTAATTTTTGAGCTTTCCATTTGAAATAATGAATAACAGAGAAAAGGAAAGATCATGCATTGCTAATGGTGACTGCAGAATGACAATTGTCCTTGTCACTTGTTTCTTGAGGGCGATTTATGAGGGTTTTTATAGAAAAGTATATTGGGACCAGATCAAAGTCATCTAGCAGGGGATACATATGTATTGAATGTCATTTAACTACTCTGTAACAAATATTATGTAGTTGCAGAAATACCATTTTAGAAATGAGAAATATTTTTTAACTTGAATCCATTGATGCTCTGTATCAAAGTTTCATAGGTCAGTACTATAAACACCTATAATGAAATAAACACCAGCATGATCACTGAAGGTTAAAAGTAAAAGGAAGCAATGGTGAGCATTGGAAAAGTTCCACCATGGCGAAGACAGGAAACAGCACCTCCTGGGAGCTGCAAAAAGGCTTTCATATCAATGGTGGGACTTCTCTGGTGTTGCTTAGTTGTGCCACTCAGGCCTCTGCTGAGATTTTGAGGTTCCACCTCCCTGAGGCCAATGAACTGTATTGAATAGAGGCTTCTGGTTAAGTTTACTCACTTGGTATACACTGAGAGTAATATGTTTCATATAAAGTACAATTCACTTTAATACCTCTTACAGGAGAACTTTATTTTCAAGGACAACAACTTGTTATATTCCAAATATGCAGTAGAGCATTAGGGCTTAGGTGACAGGGAAGAAGATTACAAAATCATTTATATATGATTCCTGAGAAGCTTTGGTCAATATATATTATTTTTATATATTAGTGGTAATATGAATCTACACATAGATTTCTAAGCCTTGCTAATTTTCTAAAAATTGCCAGAAATATTGAATTTATTCACTCAGCTATGCTATTCAATATACTGTTTTAAGGAGAAAAATTGCATAGAACATAATTTCATTTCTTTTAAATGCAAATAATCAATAATGCACAATTTTATTATCCACTTATAGTAGTCAATTTTCAGAGCAAATCAGCCAAAGAGAATTGGAATTTAAAAGTAATTATAAGGCATGTAAACTTAATATAATCATTTATAATGTAGAACAAATGTGTTAAACACTTGATTTCTACAAATTAAATATAAACTTTCATAAATATTATTTACCTTAAAATGATTAAATCACCTACCCACACAGTATGAGATAACACATATATTAAAATAAGAAATACATAAAATGTAATATTAAATGTATTATTATGAAGTATATGGTTTATAAGTGGAGTATTCCACATGCATCAATTTCGGGAGAATATGTGACAAAATATGACTTCTGTTTTATCAATCTTAGAGAATATAATTAGTGGTGGGGAAAATTTTATTTGCAACTAAATCTTGACCAAGTTTTAGGAGTGTTTTAATAAAACTGCTATTTTCAGACATGACACAAGAATTAATTGCAAAGTTCAGACACATACAAAGTTTTTGAAATTTTAGATATTTACAGATTGAAACTGACATAAGCTGCAGGGAATAATTTTTAAAAACTTGTACTTTTAGCTCCAGGGCTGTAACTGCTCCTAATTATGCATGTGGTTCATCGATTATGGATCAGATGAAAATTTAAGGAAATACATACTTGCCCCTTAATGCTGTCATGGCTTTGAAAAAATTAAAAACAGACAAAGGGAATTGCATAAAGTATTTGTATATGCAACATGCTAAGGAAAAAAATACCCACAATGGAGATTTCCACGAGAACAAAGCCATCACTCTCATAGTGAAAGAGCCCCGTCTCACCTCACCACTAATACACACGCATCCAAGCGTGTGTATAAGCTCGCACACACATACCCACACACAACCCCACAGCAAAATCTCAGCTCTCCACAAAACTCCCTGCTTGAAAACTTATGAGCAGAGCTCTTCTGGACGGATTATTGTACTGCTAAGGAAACAACCAGTCTACTCTGGAAATAATCCGGTAGCAGAGGCTTTCTTGCTCTGGAACTGCAGGAAGGAGTCAATCAGCCAACAGGTGCTCTACCTTCAGTTTTCTCCCAGATAAACTCAGAAATTAGTTAACATTACAATTATTTTGCAGCAAAGATGCATTTCTGTAATTAAAACAATTTTTCTTAGCTCTCTAGCTGACTTACATGTTAGCCACATTTGTGCAGGGATTTTTGTTGTTGTTGTTGTTGTTTTCCCTTTCCCCTAACAAGAATTACATTTCTTTCTGAAGTGGCTTATATTTTTGAAGTGGCTGAATCTAGAAAATAAAGTTCTTTATTTTGATTTTTCTCCAAAAAAGCATTTTTAAAAAGGAGTAATGATTTTTAAAATTCACGAGCTTGTTTTGGGGGAGTCAATCTCCTAAGTAATCCCATTTTCTTTTATTTTTTTAGTTTAAGTTTTTGAGTTCCAGTATCTATTTCTCTTATTTGTGTGTTTTCTACTATAGTTAGCAAATGGCATAATGTATATTCAGGGTAGTCATAAATGTAGGACCAGAAGCCTCCTTTTTTAGAAATATAGATAATATTTTTTTAGGTTTCCATAAAGAGATTCCCTTTTCTGTAATTTCCTGCTGTTGCTAGACTTGCATCACTCTCTCCTCCTCTATTTAGTCTAATTTATTTCAGAAAGGCCTCAAGTTTCTTAAATTCACTAGTACTAGGTATGTGGTTCTCAGCAAGCAGAAGGTCACTTGTATCTTTCTGTCAGTTGAATTTTCTGGATTCTCTTTTAAACAGCTCAAATCAATATAAAAATTAAGAATATACACATATATGTACATATTATCTGCCATGCATATTTCTACCTATTTCAACTATAATTTTAAGTACTTGTATTTGTCAGATACATAATCTCATTTAACAAAAATATTAATAACAGGGGCGCCTGGGTGGCTCAGTTGGTTAAGCGACTGCCTTCGGCTCAGGTCATGATCCTGGAGTCCTGGGATCGAGTCCCGCATCAGGCTTCCTGCTCGGCAGGGAGTCTGCTTCTCCCTCTGACCCTCCCCCTCTCATGCTCTCTCTCTCTCTCATTCTCGCTCTCAAATAAATAAATAAATAAAATCTTTAAAAATATATATTAATAACAATGTGAAAAAGATTTGCAAATTCATATTTTAATAAATTGCAATGTGGTATTTAAGACAGAACTATGCATTTGGAAAATTGAAAGAGGGTGTTAAACATCAAAACAGAAGAGTGGCAATCATATTATGTTGAACACCTACAAAAGTTTTGGGAAACATCAAATACCTCTACAATTAACATACTTTGTATTCACTTTAGTCTTAGGCCTGGGCTCTGGCAGCTTCTCTGGGAGTTTGCCTCTCAAGGAAGGTTATCTTGATGTTATCAGTTGATAATGTCGCAGTTGATGCCATCCATTCATTATAATATCCTTTACTTTGTGAATGACTGATAGTTATGTGATGGATATAATTTTAAACAACCTTCTCAAATACATATGCCATGCATGTTTTTAAATATAAATACAGAACTGTCCCTGTAACCTGAGAGTAGACTCTAGGATATTGGTAAGCCAAAAGCTAACACTTGAAATACATTTTTAAAAAAATCAAGAGGTCTCCCCCTCTACCACCACCACCACAAACACTTCAGTTAGGATGTTGGTATGTCTCAAGGATAAACTAAGGTCAAGTTATAACCTGCATCTTAGAAATGTTTATATGAGCGAAGATCTCCAGTGAATCCAAAGAACAGAAAATCTTTTATTTCCAATTTGGGCAGTACTTCCATCTAAGAGGCACTAATAAAAGCGGTAGAAAATTATATAGAAATTTTAGTTCAGTACTTTACCTAGTTGACCAGAAACAGAGTAAGGAAGAGGACAGTATATATCAAACTCAAGATCAAGCTAAAGATAGGAAGGGGAGTAGTTCAAAATAATCTATCTAGGATCAGTGAATTTGGTCAGTTTTTCTGTTTTTGTTTCTTTTTTTTTTTTTTTTTTAATAGACCATGGTAGTTTTTACCCATTTTTCCTGAACTTAAAAAGGTATTGAAAATCCATTTCGGTGAGATGTCCAATCTAATACTTTGGGTGCTGTGATAAAATCATTTGCTATCTCTGCATGTTGTTATGTTTTGAGTGGGTTTAAAATGTAATATTTTAATATGAAAAGATGCTTTGACTGTGCCTCTAAGGTCATGTGAGAGCTGGACTACATAAACTCACCAGTAAACTAATTTTGCTTTCATGGGAAAGAAAACTAGAGTTAAGATGGGGGCTGGTGGGAAGGCAACTATTGGTGGGAAACAAGTCATTGGATTTATTTTTCCAATGAAAAGAGTCAATACATAAAACATTCACTCTCAAAAGCTCCATGGTTCAAAAACTCAGAATCTTGATTACAGAGCATTAAGCAAATGGGCTGGTGAGAGACATCGACAGAATAAACTGGAGAGAGAAAAAAGGGGAAGAAAAGGAAAGAGGGAGAAAAAGGAGAGAGAGAAGAGAAGGGAGCAAGGAAGAAGGACACCTCAGAAAATGGAAGTCTGCATCTGGAGAATGACAACTGCAGGTTCTTACTTGTTGAACCTATTCAAGGGCAGAAACCATGCAAAAATTTCTTTAACATCAAAGAAGAAAGGTCTAAATTGGATTGGCTTTGTTCTTGCTTGGGGACAATGTAGGTTTGTTCACTTTTTCATTAATTTACTCATCCATTTAAAAATATTTATTCAGAATCTTCTATGTGTTAATTCGTTTGATAGGCCCTGGAGATATTCTGGACAAGATAG
This sequence comes from Mirounga angustirostris, assembly GCF_029215605.1. NCBI lineage: Eukaryota > Metazoa > Chordata > Mammalia > Carnivora > Phocidae > Mirounga > Mirounga angustirostris. The sequence continues at coordinate 53,710,485 of NW_026991710.1, forward strand.
AAATGGATTCTCCCTTTCATGGAATCACAGTCTGTCAGGGTTAGTAATCTAGGATTGATTAATCCCCAAACAGTAATAGTCAATGTTTAAAGGATAAGTTTCCCACATATTTAAATATGTTTAATAAGGGCAACTAATGGAACTGCAAAATATGTTAAGTTTCATAAATCATAACTGAGATTCCAACTTCAGAATCTAAAGTTTAGGTTAACCAAGTTCTTTAGTATCTAAAGATACTCTTCCAAAGTACTTTCTAAAATATAGATCTCTTAGGAAGATGTAAATTAAGAATGCTATTTCATGGTGAGAGGAGTGACTTAAAATTGATGATGAATATGTCACATAATGGTAAATCTGGAGACAGAAAGCCCTGGGCTGGTGGGGTCTTCAGGATTCCAGTAACACCCCAACCTCCTTTCGCTTTTCTGCTCTGCCATCCTCAGGGAAAATCATGCCATCACACAATGATAGCTAGGAGCGTGGCAGCTCTATTCCGAGCAGGGAGAAGCAGAACTATGAGGGGCCAATAGTCATCGTGGGTCAGGTATGTTCTTTTTTAAAGTGCTTCTCCAGAAGCCCCCCAGTAAACAACTTCATATTGCACTTTGGTGAAAATAGTGTAAATAGTAACAACTGCAAAGGACGATAGCAGACATATTTCATTTTTGAGCGAAGCCAATTTCCTTCTTCCAACAATATCTGATTTCTCTTAGCAATGAAAGGATAATAAATAATGGGTAAGGAATGATCAGTCTCTGTATCACATAGAAGAACGCATCTTAAATTGTTATACCTGAGTGTTGATAGTTGGAGGAGGGCAAGAAAATCATTTGCTGAAATATGGGAACCTAAAAGTTCATCCTCCTCCTAGTGTTCTCTGGCAATCTGTAGGAATACACACACCACACACACACACACACGCATGGCTTATGTATCCATTTACTAGCAGTATAGAGTTACCTCTCTCCTAAGGAGTCTTTAAAAAATGCTACAGTGAATACAATAGGTGCTCCATTAATATCTTGATAATAAAAAGGAAAAAGAGTGAAGTACTTCCAAACCAATAGGATTTATGATTTTAAGCTATACTTAGCTGGGTTTTATCATCAAACCCGGTGTCAAGGAGCAAAAAGATCAAGAGGTAAAGGATGAAAAGAAATAGAGTGTGATTACTGTCTGGCTTAGTTGGAAATGAAGATTCATTGTGGCTAATACTTTGAACATCTTTACTGAGCAGATTACTCATAAATAATCCAACACTTAGTGTAATATTGGTTACCATCATTTTAGTTAAAAGATGCTAAATGCTTATTAGATAACAGTCTATTTCTTGGGTTTTGCAGGCTAGAGTCCCTAGAGACAACATGTAACATTTGATCTCAGCCAAAAGGCCAAGAGAAAATAGTCATGATCCATTTGAAAACATATTATGGATCTATGGCACATATCCAATTACCAAGAGAGAACAAAAAATCCTAAATATATACTACTGAAATTTATTTTAATATTTGTAGGAGAACAAAAACCACTAAGCTTATACTTCATTTTTGAACTTTTTCATGTGTGTTCTTCAATGATCTTATTGTTTACCACATAATTAATTCGGTAAATAAGATCTCATTTCTCTCACATCATACTGTCATTCTAATGGATAAACTTAGATGTTTCTAGTCAAATCTGATTTTTATATTGTTAATCTAATTTTTAAAGAACTACAATTTTTAAAAGGCTTACAGATGGGAACATGGCATGAGTTTTATTATTATTATTCTTTCTAGAAACCAATGTTTATGAATTTAAAAAATATAGGTGGCAAAACTTTGAGGAAGATATATTGTTTGAATACAACAAAAGCTGGTTTATGTCATTGTATTTTAAGCTACAATTTGTATTTTCTACATCTTCCAGAGTTTTAGCTGTGATTTGCAAGTGACTTCTCATTTTTAAGAGTACGTATCCATCCCTTTATTTCATGAAGTTAACTGTGCCATCTAAAAATGCTTCTTTGAGTAGTTAGTGGACAGACACATCATCAGAGCTTGAGCTAAATGTCTCAGGAGGAACACACTGCCTTCTTCAGCTTCTACACGCAGTGGGCATTTGTTTTGATTTGATCCACTAGAAGTATGACTGGTTCCTAACTATACATTTTTCCCTTCACTTTTATAATTCCATCTAAAGAAGAAAATATTATTTTTACGCCTCATACAAGTTGGCATGCATGTTTAACAACATTTGTTTTTTGTTGATAAGCAGGAAAAACACTTGTAATAATAGAGAGATTAAGGAGCAGTTTTTATGCGGCAGGTATTGCTCTAAGTTCTTTTCATCTATTCCCTCATTTAAATCCTTCATTAAGCCTACAAGGTAGGTATATTATTGTACAAGTATTATCGTCATGACACAGATGGGAAACTGAGGCACCGAGGTGGTCAGTGACTTATCTTTAGTAATACAAAAGATGTGATAAAGTGAGGTAAGCTCTGAAACCTGGAAATGTGGCTACAGAAACTGGGTTCTTAACCAATACTCAACGCTGCCTCTTAAAAAATCCAATCCAGTCCGATTTAGTAAATATTCAGCATAAGTTTTTTGTTTTTGTTTTTTTTTAATAGCCAAACAATAGTGTTTTATTGATAAAAGGTTAGTAAGCTTTTATTGTACAAAGCATGGTGGTATAGCATGCTGAGGCTTCAATACTGAGGTAAAGAAAGCAATCCCTATGGAAACTCAGAGAAAGTATAAAAAGATCATAAGAACAATAAGGTAAAAATAAAAGGAGCTGTGAGGCAAGATCCAGTGATAAATCATGTTGCAGTCACATTCAGGAGAAACATCCTTAAAGATGATAAGGTGATCTGAATTTACTAGAAGCAGATTTTTGAGTAATGGAATTAGTTCTTGAACAGAACTCGTAAGATAAGACTTCAAATCCCACCTCTGTCATTCATTTGTGATCTTAAGAATGTTATTCGCTGAATCTGTAATCTTGTGAGATTTAGAAACTAAGGTAAAATACTTCAGAGGGTATAATAAGGATTGAAAAGTATAATTCATGAACATTTAATGCTGGGGAAAGGTTATTAAAATATATTAAAAGTATTACATGTCAGGAACGTTTCATCTATTCATTTATTTCCCACAATAATGTGTGAATTAGGTATCTTTATCTTATTTCTTTCACATTCAACATCTTCATATGTATTTAGCACAGACGACTCTCAAATATCCTTTTGATGCCACGTTTTAAGATTTGTCCACTACTCAGAAAGTCATGATAAGCATTTGCTATATTACCCTGAATTTTCATGATTTAAAAAATTCTACTTTTCTCTAGCATCAGGAAGGTAATTTTTCTACATAACCATAATAAGCTATAATTTTTCTATCTATTCTTATCTCAATAAAATAGCCATACCAAATGACATATAAACGGATTTATTTTCCTTCCCCTTTTTTAAATACGGTTTATTCACTAAAATACTGTGACTTTGAGAATACTAAAGCTTGGTTCTGCTATTATTTTTATGAATACTTACTTGAGAAATTATAGCACAAGAGCTTTTGTGAATCAAAGATCCAAATCTTGCCTATAAACAAAATTATAACACCTTAACAATTATAAAATTTTGGTGTGGAATAATTTGTTCATAATCCAGCCAAGTTTTCTACTATTGCTATATAAAGCAACGTGATTGAACTACCATAAACACTGAATCATCCCTGTCCTCATCAGGGAATTCAGGTATTATACTTTGTTGATGAGACTGGAAAGGCATCACAAGGAAGCTTACACATTTTTTTTTTCTAAAAATCTAAAAAAATTGTCAGGAGCATCAGTTCATTAAGCAGCCTCAAAACATCAGAGATGCCCTAGCACTTTTAAAAACGGTAGTTAAGTGTCTGATGGTGCTAGGTGAGTGATTTTCCTTAATGTGGATTTGCCAATCTGATTATATCTACAGTCATGCTAGTTCAATTGTCTCAAATAACAAATAGGCATTTTTCTATTTGATGTACATGTTCATGCTTTGCCTTGACTAACAACCTTCCAGTTCTTATAAAAACAAAACACCACCATCTTTTTTCCAATTTGGTAAGAAAAGAAACCTAAATATATATTTCATATTGTTGGCCCTCAGTCTGACAACCAGAAATAAATTTCCTCTGTTAGCTAAATTTTAGGCTTTGTTACCTAATAATACATAATGGGTTTAGGTTGGGGGTTTGGGGTTTGAAAGCCTCTAGGAACTGGCTTGATTGATTTAGAAATGGAGAGAGTAAAGAGCTAATTGGAGAAGGGAGGAGGAGAAAGGTGAGAGTTGGCAGAGACGGAGCCCCGTGGGCTTAAGGAGACAGAAAACAGTACCATGATGTCACTGGTGCAGCCTTGAACAGAAATATGGATAAGAAAAACACTTGGGAAAAGTATTGATCTGTGTTATGAATGGCAATGTCTCTTTCAAGTTTTTAAGACATATCAGTTAGGATTGATATCATTTTTCAGTTCATTGAAGGTATATTTTGGTATACAAGTCAATGAGATACATTACCTCAGTATACCTAAATAAAAGGTCCCTGCCTTTCAGTACGTGCCCTCTTTAATACCCATCACCAGGCTAACCCATCCCCCTACATACTGAATGGAGCACTGGGTGTTATACGGAAACAATGAATCATGGAACACTACATCAAAAACTAATGATGTAATGTATGGTGATTAACATAACATAATAAAATAAAATAAATAAATACAAAAAAAAAAGGTCCCTGCCTGTAACTTTTTCCAAAAAAAAAAAAATTGAGAAAAGCTATTAGTAAATATCAATGCAGATATCAAAATGACAAGAACATGTTTACATCAGGACTCAATACTTTGAAATTTCTAACAAATTTTCTTTCCTGAGTCTTTTTCTCCCTTCCCTTTATGCAACATTATATTCTACATATTTAATACTAAGTATTTTTCATAGATATCTAAATTATAATCTCACTTCTATTTTGAAGAAGGCCTAGGCACAATATAAGAGATATGATGTTTCTTCAGTTCATTCAGATTAAATTTTGTCCCTGTAGTAGGCCTCTTAATTGCCTTCTGTATATTCAGTGCTCCCGAGAACCTCTGCGTGTTTGGAAATATTGGCATCTTGTGCCATCCCTCAGGGAAAAGGGGCATGGCAATCCCAGTTTGTCTTTTTTTTCCTATATTCCTCACACTGTATCTTTCCCATAAGTAATCCGTCTTCTACCATCTTAGGTGCACAACCTACATGTTCTTTTTCCTCAACCCATATAAGTCCCATTTGTAGCTTTCTCAATTCCACAAGCTACAAAACCCATTCTACTGGCATGTATTCAAAACATATTCTGGTTCGCCAATATGCAGTGACTCCATTCCTCCCAGTCATCATTCTTACAACAAAAACACCCTGGACTTAGCAGAACAAACAAGGATAGGGAAATTCTTTTTTTTTTTTTTTTTTTTTTTAAGATTTTATTTATTTATTTGACAGAGAAAGAGACAGCAAGAGAGAGAACACAAGCAGAGGGAGTGGGAGAGGGAGAAGCAGGCTTCCTGCGGAGCAGGGAGCCCGATGTGGGGCTCGATCCCAGGACCCTGGGATCATGACCTGAGCTGAAGGCAGACGCTTAATGACAGAGCCACCCAGGTGCCCCAACATAGGGAAATTCTGAAAGGTGGAAAGAAGCTGGCAGACTGCCTGGAGATCTCAGGGCTTAAGGAACACGTGGTGCTGAGTCCCCTGGGTTCCCTTCTTGCTCCATATATCCCAGATGGGTCACCACAGAAACTGCCAAGCTGGACAACCGACACACACACAGATAAGAGAGCTCCAAGAAAAGCCTGTTGTCCCTAGTAAAAGGACAAGATCAGGGTGCCTTAACAACAGAACATCTTTCTGTCAATACTTGCACTATTCCAATCAAACACCAACAGGAAACCATCTTACAGTTTTATGAGATGTTACCGCTGGGGGAAACTAGATAAAGGGTACTCGGGATCTTCCTATGTTCTTTCTTAGAACTGCATGTGAGTCTATGATCGCCATATAAAATTTTAATTAAGATATTGTTTCTAGCTCTGTGCTGCCTTCAGATTAATGTATTATATATGAGTGTCTTTATATTTCAACAGATATTTAGGCTTTAGAATAAAAGCTTAAAGAGCACATAGAAGTTCTACCATGGACCCAAAAATCAGGGGAGTGAGGCCCTTTCACACAGTGCCAAGTTACTTCTGAAGGCTTATGATTCGTTCATTCAGTGAACTTTTTATGAGTTCATATCATATGCCAGACTCCAGGAGCACAGAGGTACCTATGTGATGGTTTTTATCTATTAAGCACTCATAAACGTGTGTTGAATACCCATAGAAACCAAAGTTATATTAATATAGTGATAAATACAAGCGTGTGGGAGGAGAACACAACTATGAGAACAAAGCACATTGATGGAATGACATGGGTCGCAGTCAATTCCACATATAGTTGATTCCAGTTTGGCCAAAACATATGTACAGGAACAACAGTTGATCCTATGGCTTTTGCACCATCCTTCTGCTAAGTTTATGCTGCACCCTGAGTAGCCGTTCAACAGAACTGTGTTGGTGCCTCATGACATTTTAAAATAGTGCAGATACTCCTGATGTCATGTGTTAGTGGTTTAAAGCCATATTCCTGCTCATCTTAAAAGTGTTTTGTCGGGCACCTGGGTGGCTCAGATGGTTAAGCGTCTGCCTTCAGCTCAGGTCATGATCTCAGGGTCCTGGGATCGAGTCCCGCATCGGGTTCCCTGCTCAGTGCAGAGCCTGCTTCTCCCTCTCCCTCTGCCACTCCCTCTGCTTGTGCTCTTCTGTCTATCTCTCTGTCAAATAAATAAATAAAATCTTAAAAAAAAAAAAAAGTGTTTTGTCAAAGTGTGAAGGGAAGTCTGTAAACCAAAAGCTGTCAATGGTCTTATTTTAAAACTGTAAAAATAATTTTGAAGATACTAATATTGAAGGTAATTATGAAAAAAACGAAAGTAGGGGCACCTGGGTGGCTCAGCTGTTAAGCGTCTGCCTTCAGCTCAGGTCATGATCCCAGGGTCCTGGGACCTAGCCCCATGTCGGGCTCTCTGCTCAGCAGGCAGCCTGTTTCTCCCTCTCCCACTCCCCGTTTGTGTTTCTGCTCTCGCTGTGTCTCTCTATCAAATAAATACAATCTTTAAAAAAAAAAAAAGTATATATTGCAAACAAACCAAATGCCCATAAATTTAAGATCTAAAAAATATTTGAATCATATGTATTTGTGGGGTTTTTGTTTCTTTACTATTACTTGTTTATATGAATGATAAAAACAAAAGGCCAGATGAAGAGGTACAGAGGGTAAGGTCTGGGAGGCTCTTGGGCACAGGAGTTTCTGTCCCCTTGGAGTTTGGGATGTGTCAATATCCTGGCATGTGGAAGTGTTCACAAACTCAGAAACTCTCCAAATCCTATAATTTAGGGGGGTTTGTGGAGGTTCTATAATGTAAGAATGATTGCTTAAATCATTGGTCATTAGTGATTATATCAATTACTGTCTCTCTCTCTCTCCCCGCCCCCCTCCCCCCGCCCCAGAGTGTTTCTGTGTGTTCGGGAGGTGGTGCTGAAAGTTCCAATCCACTGATGATTACATGGCTGGTTCCTCTGGCAACCAGCCCCCATTCTTAGCTAGGAGCCATCTCGTTAGCATACTAAAAGACTCTTCTAGCCTCAGGAGATTTCAAGGGTCTTAGAAGCTCTGTGCCAGAAATTGGGGCAGAGGCCAAATGAATATTTTTTTTATTATATCACAACTGTAGTCCTATATTAAGACATTTTAAAATTTATCTTTCAAGTTTCCTTTAATCTCTAGATTCTTCCTCCATCCATATTGTTTACTTACAGTTTGTTGGACGAGGGATGCTTGCCCTATTAAATTTCCCACAGTCTGGGCTCTGCTGAATGCACACTATGGTAAAGTTTATCACGTTCTTCTGTCCCTGTATTTCCTGAAAATTTGCAGCTAGATCCAGAAACTGGATCAGACTTGGGTTAAGTCACTTTGGCCCAACTACAGGAAACACTTATAACTAGTTGTCTCTCTCTTTGTAATGTTAGGCTTTGATGCTTAATGCTTTTATATGTTAAGTAATTAGAGATTGTTAAGTGGTGATTTTCCAATTTATTTAAACTAAGAAGAAACAAAAGAAGTTCACCCATTTCTCCCTACCCCACCCCTCATTAAGTTAGAAAACCAATATACAAAGCACTCTAACTTTTGTAGCATTCAAGTATTTTCAGTTTTTATGAAATTTATGCAGCCATTATGTTCAAATTTTCCTCACTTCATTAACCTTTAGCTATTTTACATACTTTGTCCATATTATTCTGCTCTTCAAATCTCTAGCAATTTTTACTGAATGCTAGATATTGTGAATAATACATTGTGGAGTATCTGGATTTAAAGCAGGAAATTTCTGGGACTCAACTGACTGCCCTAAATATTCAGTGAGTTCTCCCCATGTTGGCTCATGGAATTCTAACATCTCCCAATTCTGTTTGAGCTCTACAAGTTTTTGAGATTACATTTCCCCAGTAGTTGTTGTTTTTCTGTGTTTGTAGATTATACACATATACAACCAAAGAGTCCAGGTATTTCTCTGGAGATGTATGGAGAATTGTTCCTGAGTACCTTCCTCTTAGCCAGTACATCTTCCTGATAATTTCAGCTTTCTCAGCCTCCCCAATAGCCTATCTGTTTCCTCATCTCAGTAAAACTCATATGTCCTGCTTGTATTTTCTATTGCCATATTGTGTTCCAGAAATCCTCTCTACACCAAGATCCTGAACAAATGTCTTACATATTTTTCTTTTTTCATAAGGGACACATTCCTATAATTCCTAATTTCTGGTATCTGAAAATAATTGTGTCATATATTTTCTTCTTTTTTTTTTTTTTTTAAAGATTTTATGTATTTGATAGAGACACAGCGAGAGAGGGAACACAAGCAGGGGGAGTGAGAGAGGGAGAAGGAGGCTTCTCGCTGAGCAGGGAGCCCGATGCGGGGCTCAATCCCAGGACTCCGGGATCATGACCTGAGCCGAAGGCAGACGCTTAACAACTGAGCCAACCAGGCGCCCCTATATTTTGTTCTCTTTTCCAGTGTTTTACATAAGGTGGTCTAGTCCTATACCAGTATCTCTTTCATCGTCAAAGGCAGAAGTCTGGATTCATTTTGAAGGGAGAGCTGACATGATTTGCTCATGGATTGCATGTGAGAGGTAAAGAGAAGTCAAGAATGACTAGAAGACTTTGACCTTGTTTACTTAAAATGACGAAGTTACCATGAAGGAGATAGGAATCACCTTGGGAGGGGCAGGCTTTTTGTTTGTTTGTTTCAATTGTGGGGAGAGGTATAAATACCAAAAACTGAACTTTTAGATTCTGTAGATTTGAGATATCTGTTAGAATCCATAGATACACTATGTAGGTATATAGATATTTAAGTGTAAATTTCAGGAAAGAAATGTAGACTAGCAAATTAATTTGGGAGTTCTCAATGTGTAGAGAGGTCTTGGGACTAGAAAACATTCCCGTAGGGATCTAATGTACATAGAAAGAGATGACAAATAGACCTTAGACCTTTGACCTACTTGAGCCCTCTTTAATGGAAAATAAGTTATCAGTTGAACCACTTTTAATGGAAAATGATTTTCCTCTACCTTTTTTTCTTTTGCTATTTAGACAGTACATAGTGGTAGAACTTTTTTGTTTGCCTTTGAACTTGGTGTTCAGAGGGACACCAAGAGCACAGTAATGGGGAGGAAGAAATTGAGAGGAAAGACTAGAGGAGACTGAAAAGATTTTAAATAGCTGTTATTGAGAGAGTGAGTTCAGATGTGTTATTTTTCTTCTATCACACTCAATTATAAGGGGAACAAGCATTTTGCACTACTTTATTTTTTTTGTATGCCAGTCTATGATTAATGCGGCACATTAAATAAGAGCTAACCTTGACTGGACTCATACCAGCAGCTAGATGCTTATTCTAAGTGCTTTGCTATACTATATTTCATTACAACAAGGGGACACTTTTTTAAAAGATTTTATTTATTTGAGAGAGAGAAAGAGAATGAGAGAGAGCACGAGAGGGGGGAGGGTCAGAGGGAGAAGCAGACTCCCTGCTGAGCAGGAAGCCCGATGGTGGGACTCGATCCCGGGACTCCAGGATCATGACCTGAGCCGAAGGCAGTCACTTAACCAACTGAGCCACCCAGGCGCCCCAACAAGAGGACACTTATGAGATGCACCATTATTAGTGAACCACTAAGAAATAAACATTACCCATTAAACTGATGATGGCATATCATCAAATCTACAGTGCATCTCAAGTTTTAAAATGTTAATAAATTAAAAAATTCAGCTTAGCATTTATACACAATTATACTTTTTTTAAACTCTGGTCAACTCTCTAAAGGAAGCAGGGAAAAAGATGGAAGAGAAGGAGAAATGTATAAGGCAAACTACGCATGTGTTTGGAATAGCACATGTCGTTTAGGAGGCACTCAACAAAATTTACTCATTTGCTGAAGAAATGAATGGTTCACCTTTATATTTCTATCTGAAATAAGAGCTTATAAAAGGGGACTTCCTGGAAAAGTTTCAGGTGGGACTAGTTGAGTTATGAATTCAGTAAAAGATAACTCTTGGAATACATCAAGAAAAATAAAGTTATTCAATTTCGTTACATTTGGCTCCATACTGGTTTCAAGTTACTTCATACTGTGGATAATGTTACTTTTAAGCCACAGACAAAAATGATTTTCTTTTTGGTTCCATCCCAAACTAATGTTAGCATTTTAATAATTGAATTTGAAATTGCTTTCTTTTGTTTACTGAAGCAGTGGTGTTTATGTCACATGACTGTAAATCACTTAGGCAGTAATAAAGATGCTTCTACAGTATCATACAAGACCTACAGTATTGTCTGTGCATTTTGTGAGAACAAAGGCCATTTAAATATTTTTTAGTTTGTGTGAGATTTTACCTAATTTTAATGCAAACAGTTATTTTTATTACATACTACATATATTTGAGGGTATAAGAAATATATTTTTCTTGATTGCACAAAATTCACTGCAAAATACATAAATACGGCTCTCTAAGAGCATTTCCACAATGATTGTAAAGTGAATAGAAAGCATTTTTCAAATTTTCAAGTGGAAGTGTAGGGGAAAGCAGAATGAAAGGTGACTGAGATCCAGTGTTTGGTGAGTTGGCAAGGTCTTCTAATTAGCAGGTTGCAGAGTTATGGACAGGACCCAGGATTTTCTTGTCTAAAAAAGGCTGCAGATTAGTGTATTCAAGAAAAGGAGGAAGAAAATCTAATTATGGTCTAGATCATTTTATACCAGAAAACAACTGTAGAAACTTTTAATTCTTTAAAACTCAATTAGGTGTTGTTGAATCACAGACCTGTACCTCTGAAACAAATAATACATTATATGTTTAAAAAAAAAAAAAAGAAGAAGAAGAAGAAGATAGCAGGAAGGGAAGAATGAAGGGGGGGAAATCGGAGGGGGAGATGAACCATGAGAGACTATGGACTCTGAGAAACAAACTGAGGGTTCTAGAGGGGAGGGGATGTGGGGGGATGGGTCAGCCTGGTGATGGATAGTAAAGAGGGCATGCACTGAATGGAGCACTGGATGTTATATGCAAACAATGAATCATGGAACACTACATCAAAAACTAATGATGTAATGTATGGTGATTAACATAATAAAAAACAAAAACCAAACAAACAAAAAACTCAGTTAGGTGTGTGTGTGGTCCACTGGTATCCAGTTTTTACACCTGCCTGTTCCTGTAAATACCATGTTCCACCACAACCCCAGCTTCGGCGCTCTTGCTGTTAGCAGCAAATTCTTTTTCACATAGTCACAAATTGGGAATAAAGTTCTAACCCCTCTTTTCCAGAGTTAGAGTGATACTGCATGTTTCTTCCTTTTACTCTCCCCTCCCGGGGGTGGCTTGAGGGATGATAAGAACATTGCCAGGTAGACCTAATATATGCTAGCCATTTCCTGTTTCCCTTAATTTCATATTTAACAATGTATTCACCATTTTGGGAAGAAGTTTTTTATTAGCTCCCTTGATGAAAAAACACACATAGATCACTAAGTCTCTCTGAACCTCCACCCACTGGGTCTTGGTGACCCCTTAATGGGGTTTACTTGCAGCTAGGTGTGCAGACTGCTGCAGAAGTACCCGGGGCCTGAGGTATCCTGACACTCTCAGCCAGGCTTCCAACCTGCTGTAATCCAACAGGTTCAGGTCCCATGCTCAAGGCCATTTAAGTTTTTACCCATGATAATTTACATGTAATCAATGGAAGAATTATATTTTGAGTACAGTTTCTGGTAGTTAATGACTGAATGTGTTTCCCCAAAATTCACATGTTGAAGTCCCAACTCCCAATGTGATGGTATTTGGAGGTGGGTCTTTGGAAGGCAATAAGGCTTTGATGAGGTCATGAGGGTGCAGTCCTCAGGATGGGATTAGTCCCCACATAAGAAGAGACTAGAGAGTCTCTTTCTTCTCTTTTCTATCTACGTCCCTACCATTTGAGAATACAGCAAGAAAGCAGCCATCTGCAAGCCAGGAAGGGAGTCTTCACCCTACTCTAATGATGCTGGCATTATGACCTCAGACTTCCATCCAGAACTGTGAGAAATAAATGTCTGTTATTTAAGACACCTAACCCATGGCATTTTGTTATAGCAGCCTGTGCTAAGACATTAATATTGGATTTATATATTTATTTATATTTATGACTTCTAAATATATTTTCAAAGGCCTGAATTTTTTCATGAATCAAAAATTTTTAAATACCCTCTATTAGCCATTTCCATTCAATATTAGGGTGTTAGGGAACAGTTTCTGAGTCCTCATCTAAAGCTGTGTTCTCTTGCTTAGTAAGACTTCTATAATCTGTGTTAGAGGTCAAGTAGTAGCTCCCTAAAATAATAAAGGTCATTCATCAATTATTGCTTTGTAATTTAAATGTAAATAATAAAATTAGAAAAGAGTGGTCAACAAATAAATTCTCTTAGATATTTCAATATGCATGTTTCACTATACAATAAAACTTGTCACTATTACATATGAAGAGAACCTGGACACATGGCAATATAATTCAAGGGCCACTATCACAGAAACTTTGACATTGAAGCAGTCTGTCTTTTCTCCTCTGCAGTTTCAGGTCACCATATACGGTATGAGTTTGAGCCTTGGCGATCTACAGGGGAAGGATGAGGTACTAGGCAGAGTATTACTTCACCTCACTCTCCCTCAAGTTAGTCACTAGACAATACAAAAAATACAGTTAATTTCTTTTTGATTTATGAATATAGAATCTAGAGCAGAGATCTTGAAGTCCCTACCTAAATCCAACCACAGCACAGCCTTATAAAAAAAACACTCAATTAGCTCCATTTCCACAAGTTATTAAATCCAAACCTGCAAGGCGATGTAAAGATATTTTTTAAAAAGTAGATGTTGCACAATTAATTTCTACACTGACTGAATTCCTATAATACAGAATTTCTATTAAAAACTTTATAAGCCATACTTTCTATTCATCTGTAGAAAACACTCAGAGAAATTACCAACAGCTTAATGATGACTGGCATATTTTTTTTTAATTGGGGTAACTTACGTCTTTTTTTTTTTTTTTTCTTTAACCATTCACATGTATTTTTTTTTTTTTTTAAAGATTTATTTATTGGACAGAGAGAGACACAGAGAGAGGGGGAACACAAGCAGGGGGAGTGGGAGAGGGAGAAGCAGGCTTCCCGCGGAGCAGGGAGCCCGATGCGGGGCTCGATCCCAGGACCCTGGGATCATGACCTGAGCCGAAGGCAGATGCTTAACTGACTGAGCCACCCAGGCGCCCCCACATGTATTCTTATATAACAACAACAATAAAACAAACCCACATAATTTTAGGAAAAAAAAATAATATGGATGAATGTGTTACCAATCTTGAAAAGGGAAGAAACATTTGTCCAAATAGAACATAAAAAAGACCCTCAAATTCCTCACACACACACACACACACAAAAATTGAACTCCATATTATCCAGCAATTCCACTTCTGGAAATACATCCAAAGGAAATGAAAACACTATGTTGAAAAGATATCTGCACCCCCATGTTCATAGCAGCATTATTTATAATAGCCAAAAATTGAAACAACCTAGGCATCTATCAGTGAGTAAGTGGATAAAGAAGTTACAGTGTATATGCACATACACGATGGAATATTATGCAGCCATTAAAAAGAAGGAAATCCTGTCATTTGCAACAAGATGGATGGACTTTGAGGGCATTATGCTAAGTGAAATAAGTCAGACAGAGAAAGACAAATACTCATGAACAAAACAAAAAGGCAATCAAATGAATGGGAGATGATATTTGGAAACCATATATCCAATAAGGGGCTAATATCCAAAATACATAAAGAATTTATACCACTTAATATAAAAAAAATTAAAAATGGGCAGAGAACTTGAATAGACATTTTTCCAAAGAAGACATACAGATGGCCAACAGGTATATGAAAAGATGCTCAATATCACTAATTATGAGAGAAATGTAAATCAAAGCCATAATGAGATTTTAGTTCACACCTGTCAGATTGGCTATTAACAAAAAGACAAAAATAACCAGTGTTGGCAAGAATATAAAGAAAAGGGAATCCTTGAGTACTGTTGGAAGGAATGTAAATTTGTACAGTCATTATGGAAAACAGTATGGAGGCACCTCAAAATTAAAAATAGATTATCATATGATTAAGCAATTCCACTTTTGGATATTTATCCAAAGAAAACAAAAACATCAGTTCAAAAAGATAAATGTACATTGGAGCATCATTTACAATAGCCATGATAGAAAAGTAACCTAAGAATCCATTGATAAATGAATAAAAATGATAAATGTATATATGTGTATATATATGTGTGTGCATATATATATACGGATATACACACACACACACAAACACACCTCATTTATTGGCCATATCTCATTTTACTGTGCTCACTTTACTGTGCTTTGTAGATACTGCCTTTTCCACAGATTGAAGGTTTATGGCAACCCTGCCTTGAGCAAGTCTATCAGCACCATTTTGCCGATAGTATTTGCTCACTCCGTGTCTGTGTTACGTTTTGGTAATTCTTGAGTAATATTTCAAACTTTTTCATTATTATATTTGTTATGGTGATCTATGAACCAATGATTATGACTTCCTGAAATCTCAAATGATGGTTAGCATTTTTTAGCAGTAAATTATTTTTTAATGAAGGTAGGCACGTTGTCTTTTTAGACATAATGATATTGTACACTTAATAGTCTAAAGTATAAAAATAGCTTTTATATGGACTGGAAACCAAAAAAATTCATTTGACTCACTTTATTGTGATGTTCACTTTATAGCACTGGTCTGGAACTGAAACTGCAGTATTTCCAAGGTATGCCTGTGCAATGGAATATTACTCAGCCTTAAAGGAGAACAAAATCTTGCCATTTGTGACTACATGGAAGGACTTAAAGGGCACTATGAGAAGTGAAATAAATCAGAGAAAGACAAGTACTTATATGTGGAATCTAAACAATGAGACAAACAAAATAAAACAAACTTAGTTACAGGGAACAAAGTGTGGATTACCACAGCAGGGAGAAGCTGTGGGTGGGCAAAATATATGAAGAGAAGTAAGAGGTACAAACTTCTAGAAAATAAAAGGGGGTGGTGGGGGAAGAGAGACAAACACTGCATGTTCTCATTAAATGTTGGAAATTTAAAAATAAATAGATAAATCAACCAATAGGTAAAAGGAATTCATAGAAAAATATCAGATTTATGATTACCAGAAATGGGGGTGGGAGTAGGGGGAAATGGAGAAAGGTGGCCAAAGGTACAAATTTTCCATTATAAGTACTAGGGATGTAATGTACAACATGATGACTATAGCTAACACTGCTGTATGGCACAATAAAACTTGTTGAGAGTAAATCCTAGGAGTCCTTATCACAAAGAAAAAGCAAACTTTTTGTACCTATACAAGATGATCGATGTCAACTAAAATTACTGTAGTAATCATTTCATGGTATATATAAGTGAAATCATTATGCTGTACACTTTAGTTATGCAGTGTAAATATGTCAATTACATCTCAGTAAAATTAAGGATAAGGCCCTTGGAGAATATTATTGATGGATTTGAGTACTGGAAACATAAAGCTTTTAATGTTCTAAAACATCATAGAAAAGCAGTAAGTGAATAAACAAGAAACACAGCTCAAACTAGGAAAATATTTTTTAAAAAACATAATCAGTAGAGTGTTACGATCCATGATATATATGAAATTCATATAAATTAGTAAGAAAGAAACATTAAATTCTACATAAAATAAGAAGATGCATAAGGAGACAATGTGGAGAGCAAATAAAATTGGCCAATTAACTTAGAAATATATAATGGTTAAAAATGAAAGTCATGTACATTTTTAAGTATTTTGCCTATCACATTTGCTAAGAGTTGTAAATATGCACTGGAAATATATCATAGTTTTCAAACAAATTATGTTTAAGCATAAACTAATACTATTTTTATAAGATATATTTAGGCACAATTATAATTTTGTTTGTCATACAGTTTGACCCAGAATTTACATTTTCAGGAATCTATCTTAAGATCATCAAACCTGTGGAGTAATTAGTGTATTCCATATGTTTATTTTAGCATTAATCATACTAATTAGAAGTTAATATTAAAAATCTCAGAGGGGAGATTTTTAGTGGGAAACCTAGGTGGCTCAGTTGGTTAAACATCCAACTCTTGATTTTGGCTCACATCATGATCTCAAGGTTGTGAGATCAAGCCCCCTGTCGGGCTCCCCACTGGACATGGGGCCTACTAAAAATTCTCTCTCCTTTTCCCTCTGCCCCCCCCTTAAAAAAAATCAGAGATTAGAGGTACTTGTCTTTCATGGTTACTGATCCCAATATCCACTCTCCTTTTCTTCCTTTTCTCCTTCTTCTTCTTTCTCCTTCTCCTCCTTCTTCTTCTTTCTCCTTCTCCGTCTTCTTTCTCCTTCTCCTTCTTCTTCTTTCTCCTTCTCCTTCTCCTTCTTTCTCCTTCTCCTTCTTCTTTTTTTAATAATAGAACATTGATCATTTTAGCTGGATACCTGACCACCCAGTTAGGGACCATATTAGAAAGACTCCTGCAATTCAAACTTGCTGTATGTCTAACTTTTGTCCAACAAGATCGGAGCAGACGAGGAATGTGACTTTCTAATAATTTCTGTAAAGAAAATGTTTTCTGACATTCAATCTGATTCAGATGTGGCATGATGGCAGCTACATCCTAGGGAATGGTAGCACAATGTAGAAGATACCTCTCTCCCTCCAAGTCACCTGGCATTTCAGAAGTTTTAGAAAAAAACTGGTATTATGTTGTTTAAGCCACTGCTCTCTGTTCCCAGTTAAAGAGTATAGCCCACATCTTAATAGTTTTCTGTATTTTTCAAATCATCTACAGTGAATAGTTACACAGATAACACAAGTTAAAGTTTTAAAGTAGATAGAAGCCAAATATAAAAATGGACAGAATTAGTTAAACTAATGTTTTACTGCTGAAAACTAGTGGTCTTAACTTTTAGGTATTTGGGTGCCTAAGAATTTCTTAAGGCTTATCACTATACAATATTTTTCTGTATGTAAGTAATATACATAGTATACTGACTTTAAATGAATGTTGCTTCATCTATTCACATATATGTGAATAGAACAGAATTGGAGGGAAAGGTAATATATGGTAGCCTTGTTGAATTAGCAGAAGATCCTCTGTACTTACAAAAAAACGACAAAAACCAGAAGAGTGTTAGAAATGTATTTCTGAGAGAAATCCTGCATTTTAGCATCTTTTCAAATAGACTTAGAGATAGTTATAGTATATAGTTATAATCATAAATTTGGATTAACTTTTCAAAAAGTCACAGTCAAATGAGAATACAACAACCTAACTCATCAAGTTGGATGAAGATTAAAAAATAATTTAGCATTGTAATTGGCACACAAATGGATCTCCATAAAGACTAGTTTTTGTTATATAATGCCAATTTAGAGATGGATACTAAGATTAAGTGACAAAATAGAAAATGTATACCTGGGTACCTCTCAATGGGCTTTAAGTTTAGAAAGTTAATGTAGACTAATTGAAAAGGACTAGATGGTAGTTAATAAATTTTCACTTATTCAGCTAGTCAGTTGAAGAAGTTGGAGAAGTGCCTTGGAATAAAGATATAATGAAATGCATATTTTAAGATATCAAACCATGTCAAATTATACTTCACATGTATATTTAAAATTTATTGTGCTATGACATTTTTACTGGCACATATAACTAATATCCTATAATGATGTTATGAGGCAAAGTGTTTTTCACAGTATGTGAACTCGACACTATTTTATTTCCAGTATCATTCAGTATCAAAAGACTTATTAATAACATCAGTAATAGACTTAAATGTAACAGCTGTCTGGGTGTCATTGCACACTTTTGTAGAATATCATCTAAAGTAAGAAGATGAAGGAGATTGTGTTTAAGTTCTATACTACCCCCATAGAGATTTATATAATGTGTTTTATAGGTGGGGGTATCGGTAGAGGTGGGATAAGGTAGAATGTATTAGTCAATTCATTAGGGATATATTTAAGCTGTGTTTTATATTTTTAAGATTTTATTTAGAGATATATATATATAGAGAGAGAGAGAGCGAGGAGGGGGCAGAAAGCAGAGGGAGAGGAAAAGCAGACTCTGTGCTGAGCACAGAGCCCTATGCAGGGCTCGATACCACGCCCAGAGATTACAACCTGAGCCAAAATCAAAAGTCAGATACTCAACGGACTGTGCCACCCAGGTCTCCTAAGTTGTGTTTTAATTATACATTATCCTAAGACCTAAGTGTTTAAGAAACCATGTATATAACAGTTTACGTATTGAAAACCATAGATTTGTATAAATATATCCATTTTCTTTCTACTAAGCCTGGCTTTGACGCTTTCTAATAGTAATTACTCCATTGTCATTTTCCCCTAATTTTCATTACCAATCTTTTTTTTTTTTAAAGATTTATTTATTTGTCAGAGAAAGAGAGCACAAGTGGGGGAATGGCAGGCAGAGCAGGCAGAGGAAGAAGCAGGCTTCCCACTGAGCAAGGAGTCCGATGCAGGACTTGAGCCGAAGGCAGACACTAAACTGACTGGGCCACCCAGGTGTCCCCATTACCAATCTTCTCATTAGGATGTAAGCTTCTTAACAGAGGAATCTAGGTCTGTTTTGTTCAACAGTTTATCATCAACCTAGAGCAAACTGCCTTGCAATAGGAATGATGTATTATTTCCTATACATATAAATAAAATGTCTAATAAATACATATTTTTAATAAGAGAATCAGGAATGTTAGTAAAGGGAAGAAACTTGGAGATCATCAAATCTAACCATCTCAGTTTATAAATAAGAAAACTGAGGGCAAGAGAGAATAGACAGAAAGCTTAAGATACAGAACAAATTTATGGGAGAGATTATATGGTCATGAGAGTATTGGTAGTTTTAGGTTTCTTCTTTAAGCATTAATTATCCTAATATCCATTCTCTCTTTATTCCTTTTAGTAAGAGTATTTCTCATTATTACTTTAAATCACTTTCCCTTTTAATGATAAAGAATAGTCTCTTTTATAAAAATGAGTTGTTGGTGAAATGAATGAGGTTAAGGGTAACTTCTCCTGTCACTGTGCATGATGTTCCTGAAATATGCAGTGGGTAATACTTTAAAAATAACTCCATGTATATTGATAGAATTTCCACAAACTCTAATTTTGGCCATTAAAAAAAAATTGCGTATCAGAAAATGTCATGTCCAAAGTCCAAAGTTTTTCATGGTTGTGCTAGGATTCAATCTCAGGATTTTCTAGTTCAAGTGTGGCATTTCCTACTAAATAAATGGATAACTATATGATAAATTAAGCATGGTTTCAGAATAATAAATACATAAGCATAATGCACACTAGTGATTATCATTTAGTTTCTATTCTCTTTTTCCTTCAGATGTTCTACATGGTGACTGTATTTTACAACCCCTCTTGCAGTCTGATGTGGTCATATCACTGTGTCCACACTAATGCAGTATGAACAGAGGTGGTATTTGCAACTTTGCACTGTTTCCCCCAGAAAAAAAAAAATGTTAGAACACAGACCTGGTAGTACTTTATCTTGGACCATGCAGATCAGGACAACACCTTGGGATGTGACAGCTTTATAAGGGATTTTGGTTACTGAGTGATATCCTAGAACTGAGCCAACATAGCCTTAGATATATGTGCAAGTTAAGCAAGCATCTATCTTATTTTAGCCTTGAATGTCCACGTCTCATTGTTACTACATACTCAACCATATGTAGCCTATATGCTTACTAATATGGTAAGCAAGAAATCAAGAGAGACCCAAAGGATGTAATTCTAACTCAAGCAATAGATCAGAACTCAGACCTTGGAAGCCAAGAGAACTTGGTGAAAAATAGAAGATCAAGAATTTGATAGGAAATTAACTGAAAACATTTATGAGAACTAGAGGTTGGGAGGCACACACTGCTTATGGACACAAGGACCCCATCTTTGGTATGGTTAAAAATAGGAAATAGAGAACTTGAAAAGGTCTATTCCTTTTCAGGTTAGCTCAGAGAAATTAGAGTGGAAATAAGGTAAAAAAAAAAATAGTAATGAGAAAGAAGGTCTTCTTAGGGAGATAAACAAGTAGATGAGAAGCAGCAGAGCTAAATGAACAATGTATGATGAGAATTGATGTGTATCTAAATATGAAAAATTCTTTATAAAACCACTCATTCAGGGGCTTTTTAAAGTGTTAAGTAGTAGGGCTTCAGTTTATATTATTTTAGCTGAATTAAGTAATGTTTCTGAACCTCTCATCTTTATCACCTGAAAAAACAGTGGTTTGAAGAATTTGATACAATCATGATAAGAAGCAAATGGCACATGAAAATCTAATTATTCTTGTTGATATCATTGTTAGAGAAAATGAGGTGACTAATTCTCTGTAGGATCTGACATTATCAAAGTAGAATATAATAATTTATCTGTCCTTTTGAAAAATAAGTAGATATATTTCAGGCAGAGAGCAAGAGGTTTTTCAAACAGAAGAAAATACATACTTAAAGGCAAAGAATCATGTAAGATCATCATATACAGAGGAAATTAATAGAGATTTACTAAGCTTGGAACATAGGTTACAAAATAGAAAGTATTTGAGCAAGTAGATAGGGACAAATTCTGAAATATTTCATTTTCAAGTTGAAGATATTAGACATAATCCTAAATATTAAAAAGCACTTTTTAAAACCAAAAAATGATATGAAAG
The DNA here is from genome assembly GCF_029215605.1 of Mirounga angustirostris. Classification (NCBI taxonomy): domain Eukaryota; kingdom Metazoa; phylum Chordata; class Mammalia; order Carnivora; family Phocidae; genus Mirounga; species Mirounga angustirostris. The sequence continues at coordinate 53,732,007 of NW_026991710.1, forward strand.
ATACATTTTATACAAAGAAATACAAGCTTCATTAAGTCAGATGGAAGAGTAAAACAGGCCACTATAGAGATATTGGACAAAAGGCTGTTGAAAATGATTAGGAAAGAGAAAATTAATGTCTAAACTAAGTCAGGGGAAGCAGGCATACATAAAGAAAAGAATGACTGAATTGAAGAGATAATCCTAAAATGGAATCAATATTGCCCAGTAAACAACTGGATGTGGGATACAATGTTTGTAACTTGAGAAATTCATGATTCTAATAAGCAAAGTTTCAAAAACTGGGGAAGAAATAGGTTTTTAGAAGAGAACGTTGAAATTTTATAAAAGCCTAATTGTTGCTAAGGGTACAGGTATATGGGTATGCCTCAGATACGTATCCTTAAGATAAAATGACATATTTATAAGTAACAAACTTGTCTTGTTTTTTTGCTATATTGGTCATCTCCTATATCTTCACACATCTTCATAAGGAGGTTGTATATGGGATAGCTGCTCACTCCCAAGTAAGCATTTGAATTTCAGAGGGTAAGAGCTCATTGTATGACAAAAAGTGGCTTGGGCAGTATGCTAGCTACAAGAGACAGAACGAAGAACACATTAAACATTGCTGAGTCTTTCATAAAGCAGTCTTTAGTGGGGAAGCAGATAAATTATGATGGTTAATTTTATGGGTCATTTTTGACCAAGCAAGGGGTTGCCCAAATTAAATGCTCTTCCTGGGCGTGTCATTGAGAGTGTTTCTGAATAAGATTAGGATTTGAATGAGTGGACTCAGTTAAATATATCCTCCCCAGTGTGTGTGAGCATCATCCAATCTGTGAGGGCCCCAATAGAACAAAAAGGTATATGAAGGAGGAATTCACCCCTTTTTGGTTCCTTCCCACCTGCTTGAGCTAGGATATCAGTCTTCTCCTGCCCTTGAACTGAGATTTACACCGTCTGCTTCCCTGTTTTTTAGGCCTTTGGGAAAGGACTGGGATTACACCACTGGCTTTCCAGGGTTTCCATGTTGCAGATGGCAGATCGTGGGACTTCTCAGCCTCCATATATGCATAAGCTAAATTATTACAATCTCTTTATGTGAATCTACTATGGCTTTATTTCTCTGGAGAACTCTGAGTAATACACAAACTAAGAGAAATTTGTCAATCAAGGTACCATCATGATCAATGATGAGAACAGCAAGGTAAAATCTAGCCCATGGGGTTGCACTCACATGGTAAATGGAATCATACAGCTATTCTGTTCAGTCATGCTCCCTGTTGAAAGGATTTCTATCCCTCATAGAAATGAAGTGAGCACCTTCCAGTAGAAACAACTAGTATCTATGAAGAAGAAAAGAAGCATAAAGCCACTCATCCAATTTAGAGGCCTGATGGAAAAGCAGTGAGGGGAAAAAAAAAAAAAAAAAAAAGACTGGCTTATATGAAGACCATTTCATCTGAAGACTTTTTATCTTCAGTGAAAGGGGCCTAATCCTAACAACTTCTGCACCAACTCAGGCTAATACCAAATGTATTCCTCTATAAAATCCCAAGATAAACATGATATAAGAAAGTTGAAACTAAGAAATAAAAGAAAAACACTTCATTGAACTTGTAAATAAATAAAAAGTTTACCTATGGGGGAGGAAAGGAACAGGGTGAAGAGGCAATAAGGGAAGGGTGTCTTCTCAAAATATACCCCTGTTCAATAGCTCTGGTTTAGAAAATATATAGACATTTTACATAGTCACAAAGGAAATTTACATTTACAGAAGCCTCGACCAAAAAAAAAATTGAAAAGAAACATAAACAAAGAAACCCAGCTGTAAATCAAGTGGTGACATAGCCACAGAGAGGAATAAATTACTTTAAATGGCTTTGAAATAAACTAGAAGTGCAAAGAAATAGTAAATATCATTCAGCAGTCTAAGTGTTGGAGTGTAATTGATATTACTATTTTAAACTTATTGTGTAGAATAATGCAAATATGTATCACATTAATATTATGAACCAAAATTTTCAGTAGAAAGGAACAGGATCAAGATCAAATAACTTTGAATTTTGTAATGTTAAAATTGATTTGGAAATATTATGGACCAACTCAGAATAATACATATTTCTATCTAAAGAAAGTTCTGTATCTTCAAAAACATCCATGTCATGAAGGACAAGAAAGAGTAAGAAACTCAGATGAACAATATCAAGAGAAATAACAAAAGCATTCATTGAAATCTAGATTATTTAATATTCAATTTTTAGAAAAGCTTAAGTAAATTTAAAGTCCGTTAAAAACAAAAAAAAAATTGCCATAAAAATATTTTTTTCTGACATATAAACCAGTAAAGTATTGCTGAAATCATTGATTAGACAAAACACTCTAAAACAAATTAGACTTTTATAAACATAAAGCATTCTGTAACTATATTCAAGGTTAATTTAGTAAAAAAAAAATCCCATTTATAACTGTGCCAAAAATAGTAAAATACCTAGTAATAAACCTAACCAAACTGGTGAAAGACCTGCATTCCGAAAAATGGAAAACATTGAAGAAATTGAAGAAGACACAAACAAATGGGAAAACATTCCATGCTCATCGACTGAGAAAAACAAATATTGTCAAAAATGTCTATATTACCCAAAGCAATCTACACATTTAATGCAATTCCTATCAAAAAATCAACAACATTTTCACAGAGCTAGAACAAATAACCCTAAAATGTGTATGGAACCACAAAAAACCCCAGTAGCCAAAGCAAACTAGAAAAGGAAGAGTAAAGCTGGAGGCATCACAACTCCAATCTTGAAATTATATTACAAAGCTATAGTAATCAAAACACTATGGTACTGGCACAAAAACAGACACATAGATCAATAGAACAGAACAGAAAACCCAGAAATAAACCCACAACCATATGGTCAATTAATCTTTGACAAAGCAAGAAAAATTATCCAATGGGAAAAAGAGTCTCTTCAACAAAGTGTTAGGTAAACTGGACAGCAACATGCAAAAGAATGAAAGTGGACCACATTCTTACACCAAACACAAAAATAAATTCAAAATGGATTAAAGATCTAAATGTGAAACTTGAAACCATAAAAATCCTAGAAGAAAACACAAGCAGTAACTTCTTTGACATCAGCCAAAGCAACATTTTTTCAAATATTTCTCCTGAGGCAAGGGAATAAAAGCAAAAATAAGTTATTGGGACTACATCAAAATAAAAAGCTTCTGCACAGTGAAGGAAACAACCAACAAAATGAAAGGGCAACCTATTGAATGGGAGAAGATATTTGTAAATTACATATCCAGTAAATAGTTTTCAAAATATATACAGAATTTATACAACTCAACACCTAAAAACCAATAATCTTATATAAAAAAGGTCATGAAACATGAACAGATATTTCTCCAAAGAAGACATCCAGATGGCCAACAGACACATGAAAAAATGTTCATCATCATTCATCATCAGGGAAATGCAAATCAAAACTACAATGAGGTATCACCTCACATCAGTTAGAATGGCTAAAATCTGGCTAACATCAACAACACAAGAAACAACAGTTGTTGACGAGGATGTGGAGAAAGGAGAACCCTCTTGCACTGTTGATGGGAATGCAAACTGGCGCAGCCACTCTGGGAAACAGTATGGAGGTTTCTCAAAAAGTTAAAAATAGAACCCTATGATCCAGCAATCGCACTACTGGGTATTTACCCCAAAAATACAAAAACACTACTTCAAAGGGATACATCCACCCCTGTTTATAGGAGTATTATTTACAATAGCCAAGATATGGAAGCAGCCCAAGTGTCCATCAACTGATGAATGGATAAAGAAGTGGTAGATACATGCAATGGAATATTATTTGGCCTTTAAAAAAAAAATCTTGCTATTTGCAATGACATAGATGGAGCTAGAGAGTATAATGCTAAGCAAAAAGTCAGTCGGAGAAAGACAAATACCATATCATTTCACTCATAAATGGAATTTAAGAAACAAAACAAATGAGCAAAGGGAAAAAGAAAAAGAGAGAAATCAAGAAACAAGAGTTTTAACCTCTAGAGAACACACTGATGTTTACCAGAGGGGAGGGGTTAAATAGGTGTTGGGGATTAAGGAGTGCACTTGTCATAATGAGCTCCAGGTGATGTATGGAATTGTCAAATCACCATATTGTACACCTGAAACTACATATAACACTGTATGTTAACTGGAATTAAAACAAAAACTGTAAAAAAGGTTCTTTTTTTTTATTTATATAAACACTGTTTATTGCATAATATCTCATTTTCCAAAGGATTTGAAATTTCATTTTGGTCATATTATATGTTTATTGCATAATATCTCATTTTCCAAAGGATTTGAAATTTCATTTTGGTCATATTATATGCCCATATACTTTCTTTTTTTATTTTCTTTATTATTATTATGTTATGTTAATCACCATACATTACATCATTAGTTTCTGATGTAGTGTTCCATGATTCATTGTTTGTGTATAACACCCAGTGCTTCATGCAGAACATGCAATTCTCAGGTGTTATTCAACATTTTCAGATTTGAATGAGCATAAGATAATTCATAACAGGAGACAAAATGAAGATAATTACTTAAGATTTATTCTCAATTTCTTTTTAGAGTTCCAGTCTAGTTGGTTGTTATTGTTTTTATTAATCTTTCTTTTCTGTGAAATAAGATGGGCTTCCAAAAAACCTATCTATTTATATAGTGTAATTGTGTATGTTATTATTATACACAGAACACCATAGGCATGCTATTAGATTTATCTATCTTAATTTAGAAAAAAAAAATGGTCTTTACTCCTAAAACATTATCTTTAAGATTTAAAAAATGAAAGATTGCAAGCACAAAAAACTGAATGCTTAAAGAAATGATGTATTTCTATTAATGTGCTGCTTATATAATAACTGACACCTCAGAAATACAGAGTGATATTTAAACTCAGTGGGAAGATCGTGACTATCAGAGTTCTACTTAATTCAAACATTCTTGACAGGTTTTTATTTTTTAACATACTAGCAAAAACATTTAGCAGAACTGAGGGTGATTTTCAGCATGCTCTCACACAATCTTAATACTTCATATGAACTTCAGGCATCTGTGAAGCAATCATTTTGCTTTCACTTTTTTCCCAATTCACTTTGTCTAAAATGACTTGACACAACATAAATTTACTTTATTTCACTTACAAATATAAAAGGAAAAGTCTTTTGTTTTATGAATTAATTTCCCATTTTCCATATATCTTTCCAAGCTGACAAAAATAATGTGTATTAGAGTCTGTGTTAATCTCACATTCCTCTAGACTTTGAGTCAGGTAAACATAAAAATCTACATATTATAATTACTATAAGTCTATAAAGGTTAATTTGGGCATAATTTTTAATGTATCATCTGCTAGACTTGGAAAGCAATGATAATCTTGTTTTGTCTCATTCTCTCCAAAATCCTTCCAAATATTTTCTAACATTTACCTCCCAGAAATCAGGCAATTTTAAACTACAAAAATATACTTAATACATACATTTAACACTAATCAATTTTATATAACAAAATAGGTTTATTCTTTTTTTAGTGTTTTTTTTTTAAATTTTATTATGTTATATTAATCACCATACATTACATCATTAGTTTTTGCTGTAGTGTTCCATGATTCATTGTTTGCATATAACACCCAGTGCTCCATTCAGTACGTGCCCTCTTTAATACCCTTAATATTGTTAAACGAGCTTTGATTTGCTCTGTGTATGATCTTTTGGGATTTCTATTTTGTCTCCCTATATGACTTCCATGAATGTACTATGTTGCAATACTACCTGTTTTTCTTATTTTCTAAAAATTGCTTACAAAACTTCCCTAAAGATTTAACAAAAATGTTAAATTATTTGAAAAAGAATATTTTTTACCTAAATTAGTATGACAATCTTTTATAAGGCACAATGATTTTTTTTCACTCTATTGATGTTGTAGTGTTCTTTATGGTTAAAATACTTTAAATAGTTTGTTTTCATATATCTCTACTCTCTAGTGAATCTTGGTGTTTATAATTGGTAAACTTACCTTAAAATACTTTTTAATTGATAAATTTTTCATATTATAGAGTTTCCCCTTAAGTGTATTTTTTTATGTTGAGGTTTTGAGACAGATATGTTTCTGACATTTGTTGAGATAATGAATCAAAATATAGTTGATCTTCCTCTTACAGTTTAAAAAAAAAAACCTGTTATGAGATAATTAAAATAAGACAAAACTGAATGTTAAGACCTTGAGTTTTTAGTTCTGGGCCAGAAATTATGGGTATCACAAGTCACATTTTCCCAGGGTTTCAATTTCTACAAATAAAAAGTAAAAGATTTACCAGATAATTTATAAATTCTTTGGAGTTTGAAATTCTAGAAAATTATATAGCCTTTTTCAGAATTTTGTTGTATTTATTCTACAAAAGACTTGAAACCAAATGCTTCTGTTTTTTGACTCAGGTATCAAAAGTATTGTGGTAGGTTTTTTGTTGTTGTTATTTCTTTTTAGAATATTGGATATTTCTGCTCCCCTTTTTGTTTGAAAGTGGTGTTGGAGAATATGGCTTTGACAGACCTATATGTGCTGGTCATTGGGAATATATTAAAATATTAATAACACTTAAAAAATATAATACTTTTATAACAGTATTTTCTTTTTAATAGTAAAACTACTTATGTGCATTTTGTATCTCTACTAAGTATGCCTAATTCATATCTCACTCATGGCATGCACCAAATGTATGCTTAATAAATGATATAATTAATGTGTATTGCTTGCTTCTCTTACAGGCTAAGTTTTTAAAGGAAGGAAAAAAAAGACTCTCATATATCTTTAAACTCTTTTTTCTTTTCCTTAAGTTTAATTCTTTCTGAATTGAGAAAACTAAGGAAAACAAATATACACCCTCCTTCTCAGTATTGCTCTCCATTCTGGTTCCACTTCAGTACCAGATAGCACTAACTCTGATCTTACCAAGGCTCCAGACTTGCAGAGTGAGCAAGCCATGGTTCAGGAGTCCTCACTGGTGTGTCCTTCCCAGTGGCTTGTATCCTAAGGAGACCAACCAGACTGCTCTATCAAAAGTAGAAGACCTATGCCAGCATGCATGCCATCATCCTTCTCTTTATTGTACTTCTCTCTCAATGGCTTGCATTAAAAATTCATCCATTGCTTCCAGATTATCTAATTTGCTGGCATATAGTTGCTCATAATATGTTCTTATAATTGTTTCTATTTCTTTGGTGTTGGTTGTGATCTCTCCTCTCTCATTCATGATTTTATTTATTTGGGTCATTTCTTTTTTCTTTTTGATAAGTCTGGCCAGGGATAAATTTTAGGATTATTTGTTCCATTTCTTTAAAAAAAGTTGATGATATTTTGATAGGGATTGCATTAAATGTGTAGATTGCTCTAGGTAGCTTTGACATCTTTACAATATTTGTTCTTCCAATCCCTGGGCATGGAACATTTTTCCATTTCTTTGTGTCTTCCTCAATTTCTTTCATGAGTATTTTATAGTTTTCTGAGTACATATTCCTTGCCTCTTTGGTTAGATTTATTCCTAGGTATCTTATGGTTTTGGGTGCAATTGTAAATGGGATCAACTCCTTAATTTCTCTTTCTTCTGTCTTGTTGTTGGTGTATAGGAATGCCACTGATTTCTGTGCATTGATTTTATAGCCTGCCACTTTCCTGAATTCCTGTATGAGTCTAGCAGTTTTGGGGTGGAGTCTTTTGGATATTCCACATAAAGTATCATATCATCTGCAAAGAGTGAGAGTTTTACTTTTTTGCCAATTTGGAGGCTTTTTATTTCTTTTTGTTGTCTGATTGCTGTGGTTAGGACTTCTAATACTATGTTGAATAGCAGTGGTGATAGCGGACACCCCTGTCGTGTTCCTGACATTAGGGGGAAAGCTCTCAGCTTTTCCCCGTTGAGAATGATATTCGCTATGGGTTTTTCATAGATGGCTTTTATGTTATTGAGGTATGTACCCTCTATTCCTATATTCTGAAGACTTTTGATCAAGAAAGGATGCTGTACTTTGTCAAATGCTTTTTCTGCATCTATTGAGAGGATCATATGGTTCTTGTTCTTTCTTTTATTAATGTATTGTATCACATTGATTGATTTGTGGATGTTGAACCAACCTTACAGCCCAGAGATAAAGCCCACTTGGTCAAGGTGAATAATCCTTTTAATGTACTGTTGGATCCTATTGGCTAGTATTTTGGTGAGAATTTTTGGATCCATATTCATCAACGATATTGGTCTGTAATTCTCCTTTTTGATGGGGCCTTTGTCTGGTTTTAGGATCAAGGTAATGCTGGCCTCATAAAACGAGTTTGGAAGTTTTCCTTCCATTTCTATTTTTTGGAACAGTTTCAGAAGAATAGGTATTAATTCTTCTTTAAATGTTTGATAGAATTCCCTTGGGAAGCCAGCTGGCCCTGGGCTTTTGTTTGTTGGGAGATTTTGTATGGAACCAGAAAAGACCCCAAATAGCCAGAGGAATGTTGAAAAAGAAAAGCAAACTGGGTGGCATCACAACTCCGGACTTTAAGCTCTATTACAAAGCTGTAATCATCAAGACAGTATGGTACTGGCACAAAAACAGACACATAGATCAGTGGAACAGAATAGAGAGCCCAGAAATGGACCCTCAACTCTATGGTCAACTAATCTTCGACAAAGCAGGAAAGAATGTCCACTGGAAAAAAGACAGTCTCTTCAACAAATGGTGTTGGGGAAATTGGACAGCCACATGTAGAAGAATGAAACTGGACCATTCCCTTACACCACACACAAAAATAGACTCAGAATGGTTGAAAGACCTAAATGTGAAACAGGAGTCCATCAAAATCCTAAAGGAGAACACAAGCAGCGACCTCTTCGACCTCAGCCGCAGCAACTTCTTCCTAGACACATCTCCAAAGGCAAGGGAAGCAAGGGTAAAAATGAACTATTGGGATTTCATCAAGATAAAAAGCTTTTGCACAGCAAAAGAAACAGTCAACAAAACCAAAAGACAACCGACAGAATGGGAGAAGATATTTGCAAATGACATATCAGATAAAGGGCTAGTATCCAAAATCTATAAAGAACTTATCAAACTCAACACTCAAAGAACAAATGATCCAATCAAGAAATGTGCAGAAGACATGAACAGACATTTTTCCAAAGAAGACATCCAAATGGCCAACAGACACATGAAAAAGTGCTCAAAATCGCTCGGCATTAGGGAAATCCAAATCAAAACCTCAATGAGATACGACCTCACACCAGTCAGAATGGCTAAAATCAACAAGTCAGGAAACAACAGATGTTGGCGGGGATGCGGAGAAAGGGGAACCCTCCTACACTGTTGGTGGGAATGCAAGCTGGTGCAGCCACTCTGGAAAACAGTATGGAGGTTCCTCAAAAAGTTGAAAATAGAGCTACCGTATGACCCAGCAATTGCACTACTGGGTATTTACCCCAAAGATACAAATGTAGGGATCCGAAGGGGTACATGCACCCCGATGTTTATAGCAGCAATGTCCACAATAGCCAAACTGTGGAAAGAGCCAAGATGTCCATCGACAGATGAATGGATAAAGAAGAGGTGGTATATATATATAATGGAATATTATGCAACCATCAAAAGGAATGAAATCTTGCCATTTGCAACGATGTGGATGGAACTGGAGGGTATTATGCTGAGCGAAATAAGTCAATCAGAGAAAGACATGTATCATATGACCTCACTGATATAAGGAATTCTTAATATCAGGAAACAAACTGAGGGTTGCTGGAGTGGTGGGGGGTGGGAGGGATGGGTGGCTTGGTGATAGACACTGGGGAGGGTATGTGCTATGGTGAGCGCTGTGAATTTTGTTTTAAAAAAAAAAAAAGAAGAAGATATCAGAAAGGGAAAAATGAAGGCGGGGGAGTCCGAGGGGGAGACGAACCATGAGAGACGATGGACTCTGAAAAACAAATTGAGAGTTCTAGAGGGGAGGGGGGTGGGGGGATGGGTTAGCCTGGTGATGGGTATTAAAGAGGGCACATACTGCATGGAGCACTGGGTGTTATATGCAAATAATGATTCATGGAACACTACATCAAAAACTAATGATGTAATGTACGGTGATTAACATAACATAGTAAAAATAAATAAATAAATAAAAAATAAAATTCAGTTCAATCATCCTCTTGGGGACAATAGCTAAAGATTGAAGAAAATGATGTTCTCCAACAGAAATCTAATTCAGTGGTTCTCAGACCTGGTTTCACACTGTAATCTCCTGGAAAACTTTAAACACCACCACCAAGCTCCCCCACACAGAAAAATCTGATAAAGTTGATCTGGGAAGGGACATCAGTATTCTCATAGGTAGCCAGTGTGATAATCACTAACTTGGGAGCTACCTAGAACAGCTGGTCAGAAAAATGACAACCTGAGGATGACAAAAAGAACCACAACTACAGTTCATTACCTCCATCCTTGCATTATTTGAGAATTATGGGCATGATTTATCTTTTCTTAATAACCCATTTAAAAGATTTTGCAATTGTTATCTACATGATGGTGAAAATCACACATTTAAACAGCAACAACTCCCCAGACTACTGCAAGAAGAATGTGACTGACCGAGGGATGCTACATATGGTTATATGAATACTATCTCACATGCATGTTTTATCTAATGAGAATCTATTTTCACCTAGGATTCCTTTCAGCAAAGAGGAACTAATATATTGTTCCCCATCATGATTGTATGATTAAGAAAGAAGAATATAAGACATTGCAGAATACATTGTCCCGTGGTTGGAAAAAAACACATTAATCTAGTAAACACACATCTTTTCTAGTACGTATTTTAAGAAAAGTACATACACCTACATAGGTTTACCTTAGTCCTCTCAGTCCTATTTTAACCTAAGATCTGTTCTTTAACTGCAGATTTTCCAACCATGGATGTTTTCAAGATCATAGTCCCATAATTGCAGAGTGGTTATTAAAATTATATATATATAGGGGCGCCTGGGTGGCTCAGTCGTTAAGCGTCTGCCTTCGGCTCGGGTCATGATCCCAGGGTCCAGGGATCGAGCCCCGCATCGGGATCCCTGCTCCGCGGGAAGCCTGCTTCTCCCTCTCCCACTCCCCCTGCTTGTGTTCCCTCTCTTGCTGTGTCTCTCTCTCTCAAATAAATAAATAAAATCTTTAAAAAAAATTATATATATATATTTTTTTTTTTAAAGAGAGAGAGAAGGAGAATACAAAGAGACAGTAGGGGGAGGGACAGATGGAAAGAATCTTCAAGCAGATTCCCTGCTGAGCACGGAGCCCAATGCTGGGCTTGATATCACAACCCTGAGAACATGACCAGAGCTGAAATCAAGAGTCAGACACAACCAACTGAGCCACCCAGGCGCCCCAAGAAGTTTTCTTGCTTATGTTCCCATGATGTTGTTTAAAAGAAATCTGCAGTTTTATTGACTATATTTTCTGTTTGCTTAATCTATATGATCTATCACCATGGTTTTCTTAGCAAAACTTCCTTCTCAAAAAGTTGGAACAAAATAAACATATTTATCACTGAATTCTAATAGAAGAATTCAAATTTACCTTCTAAGTGCACTGAGTTGGTGCATTAAGTCAATCAGTCAGTCAGTCAGTTAGTCAATAAATGTTAATTGAGTACCAGACTCTGCATATTATTAGGTTTGGGGCCAGAAAAACTAATGCTAACAATACATTCAAAGAAGGCAGTAAAGTAGTGAAATTTCTACACTTATTGTATTGTAAACTATTAAGCTTAAGGACTACTTAACATTTTAAGTTAGTAAATAATTCAAGCTCTACCTTCTATTACTGAAAGTCAGGTAAACAAACCCCATATTTCTCCATAGCCTTCCATTTAACAATATTTGGTAATGAGTATAAATTTGTTGGATTACATATATCCCACTTTGATTCATGTAGAGAAATGATAAATTCTAAGGCAGGTAATAATCTAAATCAGCTTTAGTTTGAAAGTCTCCCCAAATTAATTCCTATTACTGAATATATGTCACATAAACCATGTACAACCAACTCTCAAAATGTCAAAGCACACACGAACACAAACAGGTATATAAAAAAAAGTCTGTTCCAAAACAGAAGATTGGTCATATCCAGAAACCATAGGTAAAAGAGAATAATGTTTCAAAGCGTTCAGTAACTCAAATGAGTCCCACAATACTGAGATCATTGTGGTGAAAATTTCCTCATTTCTAAAAATGGAAATAAAGGGCTTAAATCCTGAACAAAATGGATTTTGTTTCTAGAAATAAGTCTTTTATAAATACATTTTGGTTAAGGCCAAAAGGAAGGTCAATAGATGGTGTGGGGCTTTTATATTTAGCTTCCTGTTCTGCTCTACTACAAGGAGACACAGTTGAAAGAGTTGGACTTAGACTAAAGTGACCATCTAATTTATCATCTAAACCATACAATTTTGATAACAAAGGAGAACTCTTGATCACTAGGCTGGATGATACACAAAAACTAGAACTCTCCTATGCTTACCATGGCATATGATCATGCCTACTGCACACAGACCTGGAGCTCTAATCCTAATTTTATTACTTTACTAGGTATAAAAATCTGTGGAATTATCTAATACATCTTGCATCTCAATGCCCAGAAAATGCACACCAGGTGTCTGTCACGTATTAATCATTCAAAAAAATGGTAGCGATTCCAGGAGATCTATTTTTTTTGGGGGGGGGGAGCATTTTTTATCTAAATTCTGTCAGGGAAAAGATATTTCAAATTTTTCTATTGCCAAATTTTCTCTGTATGTGCATTCCAGAATATCTTCATAAGATGCAAATAGTCATGCATGTCATTGTTGCCATGAGAGAAACATGCCCATTAGCTCCAAGGGAAATGAGAGACATGTGGAGAAGAGCCATCCCAGGCAAGCTCAAGCTAAATTGGCTGCCTTTTTAGCTCAGGGGCCAAAGAACTTTCTTCCATAACGGAAATGGCAGTAAATATCTTCAGCTTTAGGGCCATTTGGTCTCTGTACCAACTATCAACTCTGCTGTTGTACCACAAACACATAGATAACATAAACCAACAGCCACAGCTGTATTCTAATAAAACTTTCCTCCTAGAGACTGAAATTTGAATTTTATATAGCTTCCATGTGTTGTAAAACATTTTCTCTTTATCTTTTTCAACCATTTAAAAATGTAAAAATCATTCTTAGTAAATGAGATATACAAAAGTAGTTTGTATTTGTCCATCAAGCTGTAGTTTGCCAACCCCTGTATTAGCTTATTGTTTATTTATTGTTGAAGTATAGTTTATTTTTACATGTCACGGAGGTTGGTAAATCTTTACAGTTTAGTGTTAAAATTGTAAAATATCAGCAAATTGATACAACCTCAATACAGAATGGTGGAAGACTGTCAGTGTATGAGCATCCATAAAAATATGTGCATACAATTTTGACAACTTGTGATCTTTACATTTAGTAGCACAGTGCCAATGTGATTTATTTGAAAATTGTGCTAAGAAAAGAACTATAAAACCAGGTAGTATTTTGAAAATTTTCATCTGCCTCCTGGAAATTGAAAACAAACAAAACTAGCTACCTTGTCAGTTGTAAGTGAACATAACATGTATCCCCTCTGGACTGAGAATTTCCAGAGCTCACTTTCCTTCTGGAACTGTAAGGACCAGTTTTTAAGATCAGTCAGCCTGGGTCGTTAAGTGACCATGTTTGAGATCCCCTGTTTCTGTCTGGTAATGGACATCTAGCATGAATGAGAATTGTTAACTTAATTAAAGAGGCCATTAGACTGAGGTGGCTTCAGTGCCTTAGTGGACTCCACAAGGAAACCAAAACCTAAGCCTATAAATCCTGCAAGGGTAAAAAATCAAAACCTAAGGAAAACCAATCCCAAACAGCCAACTAGGTTTTTCCCTAGAAGGCAAATGCTTAACCTATAGCCAATCATAATTTCCTGGCTTTGCTTCCATCACTTCTCTATAAAAGTCTCCCCAACTCCTGCTGGTGGTGAGCTCCTAACCACTTCTAGTTTGGTACTGCCAGATTAGAATTATTTTTGCTCAAATAAACTCATAATTTTTAATATGAGAATTAAACAGATTTAAAATTGTTTAGTCACATGACTTTGGGGTTGCTTGCTGTCACCATGTAACCCGATATGATGTGTGTATACATAATCAAAATTTGGTTCTTAGTGCTATATTTAATTTTAAAGATAAATATATGTTGCAAAATAAAATACTTTATAAGTCAATATTGTGTCTTCCTATTTAAAAGGCAAATACTGTTCACTTTTCAAGACCATATCATTGATCTACAAATTTTACAGGGCCCAAAATTTTATCCACAGGAGATTAAACATAGAACTCCAGAAAATAAATATAAATGCCCAATATCATATTTAGGCAGAGATGTTTGGCTGCCACCATCAAATTTTAAAATTGCTAATGTGGACCAAAGTAATTCCATTATTTACAGTAAGCTTCTACCAGAAAGTCTAAAGCAAGTCAGTTATGGTCCATAAAGAAATACCATAAATTGTTCTTCCATACAAACAAAAAGCAAATAAATGACACTTCGGATGAGTTTTTCTTATCTACACTTAATTCTTATATTGCTGAAAAGGAGTTGAGGTCTGGTGACTTGAAATAATGCAACTGTTAATCTAGGAGTTGTTTTGTCTTTTCTGTGCCCTAAATTGTTACTCAAAGCACATTAATATAAATTTTGCAGTGCAAGTATCCTCTCTTGATTTAAGGAATGGAAAGGCAAACAAGGAACCACCACACACTTTTCTTGCCTTTTAACACACAATCAATTGCATTCAATCTGTTACTAGAAATCCTCTAGTTCTGCTCAGCCCTAAATCACTGGTATTCAAAGGTTTATTGCACATTCACACTCACTTGTCATTTGCAGGAAGTCTAATTGAGAGAATTTACAGCTGGTTGAGTGTTTCATTTAGATTGTACATGTTTAATAAAAGCTTTTTAAGTTACTAATCTCAGCTCAGGAAACAACAAAAGTGCTTGGGGGTTAAAGAATAAAACATAGCAGGTAAATGTTATTGTGTGACATTTCCTTATAATGTTTCCAAGTAACTGCATTTACTGGCTTTGAATTGTTTTTACACATCTAACTCCCTTTGCTGGAAAAATTTAGCCTATTAGTTATACCATGTGACAGAAATGTGATGGTAGAATTACTTCTCAGTCAAAATGCTGTGGTTAGCTGAAAATAGTGTCAATAATTATTGCACTCTAGAAGAAAAATAATAAAATAAATCTCAAGTGAAATAATCTTGAGCATCTTCTCATAAAAATAAATCTAATTAAATAGTAGGAACTGATTTTAGTCTATGTTACACTGCAGACATTTTAAAATGTGATTCTGATTTTCAACTTGCATTAATGCACCATATGCATTGTTTATGGATGGTGCTGCACAGAAGGAACTCATTTTACACAAATAATACTTGTTGCTATTTAGCCCTATATTTCAAAGCAAATGTGAACTATATAGTAAAAAAGACCAAAATGTTAAGGTTCAAAAATGTGCAGGAATAAACTTCAAAGAACCCAGATAAATCAGTATCTGAATTCTTCTGTGTTGATGTGCTAGAATTGTTTAGCTACATAACAATAAGAAAAATTAGACAGCACTAATAAACAATGCTACAGGACAAAAATGAAATCTGTGGACTAGCTCTTTTAGTAGAAAGTTGATAAGAACTTGCCTGCCTTCTCATTACTCAGCAAACATTAGTCCCTTGCTATATTCCTTAGCTTGGTGGACTAAATGCTAGTCCTACTGCATGACATGGAACAGCTTTTTAAACTCCATTGTCTTTAAATAAACTCTTCTCCTAAATAAAAGTGTGACTCCACATAGCTCAGTTGGATTAGAACTTGAATCTTAAAAAAAATACATAATTTCTTTGCAAACTGTATTGATGATGACATGAGGCATGAATCACGTTAGTGTATTAGTATAGAACCATTTGTTCTTAGAATTACATTTACAGTGGACAAAAAAAAAAAAGCATTCTCTAAATAGATGGCCCAAATTTCCAAGATCAAAAAAATAATGAAAATATTATCACTAATTAGGCTGTTGGACAAAATTTCTCTAGAAATATTTTAATGAGTTTGAATTTTAATTGAGTTTGATCCAGGTTCACTTACTTTATATAGATTTTGGAAACCTGAAGAAGAATGATGCAGGGAAGTATTTTGACAACACAGGGGAGGATATTCCAGACAGAAATCAAGCGTTTAGATTTCTCTTTCATCCACTCAACAAACAATCATTCAGCAACTTATATAATTCTCTAGATGCTAGAGACAGGAAGCATGTTTGTACACTGCTCTATGTTCCTGAGCATGCATTCAAGTATGAGAAAGAGATAAACAAGTAAATGTTTTCTGCATGAGTTCCACGGAGAAAAATAAAGCTTACAAAGGGAGGACAGAAGTGAGGTAACGTAGGGGGTTATTTTACACTTCTTTAGATTATCAGAGCAGGTCTCCCTCATAATGTGATATTTGAATAGAAACTAAAGGGAAGTGACAGAGTTAACCACATGGATCACCAGGGAAAAGAATAATCAACATTTTAAGTCTAGTTCTATATTAAGCCAAAATTAGCTGCAGCTACATCAACAGCAACGTACACTAAAAGTGTTTCTTGAGTCATTAATTCATTGAAAGCTTTATTCAATACAGCACAAAATCTGCCATCTCTATCTTCATTTACCATTCCCTTCTCTTCTTTCCTGAGCCAGCTGCATCTCTCACCTTGGCTTTCATAACATTAGGTCCTCCATGCAATCAGCTTAACTACAGTTAGGACACATCAAATAGCTTATACAACTGCATCTTCATCCCTCCCTGGCTTTGTTTGTGTAACCATGGTAGGTTTAAAACAAAGAAGTTCACCTACTTTCTCTGAAAGTTGCTTTTAATGTTTTCCATTTTATCATGCATTGGTTTCTTCAATATTTGTCTTATCCTACAATTCCTTAATTTCTTCACTGTCTGTGTATTCCAGTCAATTAGTAAACACATCCTATTTATTACCTCACTTTTTTATAGGTCAGAAGTCCAGGCAAAGCCCAACTCAGCTGGTACTCTGCTTAGAGTCTCACAAGGCTGAAATCAACATGTCAGCAAGGCCGCATTCTTTTCCGAAGGCTCTAGGGATGAATTTGCTTCCAAGCTCATTTAGGTTGTTGGCTAAATTCAGTTCTTTACAGTTAGGGGAAAGAGGTCCCTGTTTCATTACTGTTAGCGGCCTGGCCAAGCCACCCACATTCTTCTTCGTGCTTTATATGCGGACCCCCAGCAACAGGAAGGCTAGATCACACACTCTGAATCTAACTATTTTGCGTGCTCATCTCTCTTCTGCCACCCCCACCCAAATCTGTAGCCTTTCTCTGACCCCAGCCAGAGAAACATCTCTACTTTCAAGGACCCAAGTGTTTAGACTGGGTCTAGGATAATCTCCCTTTTTTAAGGTCAGGTGATTAGTAATTTTGAGTCCAGCTGCAAAGTCCCTTCATAACAACACCTAGATTCATGCTTAATAATCAAGAAACAGAAATCGTGGGGGAACAGCTTTAGAATTTTGTCTACCATAAAGCGCTAACATGCATTGTCATAAAAAGAGCAGCTGTTTAATCATCATAATTTTAGAAGAAAACTATTAATATTTTCATGTTATAGATGGAGAAGCTGAATGTGGTTTAAGTAACTTACCCAGTGTTCTTTACCCAGGGAGACAAGGCACAGGAATTAAACCCAGGTCTGTGTGATTCCAGCCCATCCTCTTCCTCAAAGACTGACATGAATGGCAACGTCAGGGGCTAATAAACCCCTTAATGAGCAGGACTCAAGGCAATAGTTCTAAACTAAGCTTGATTTTAAGCTGCTATTTTTGAGTTCAGATTATGGATAAGGTACCTGAAAGACCTCTCTGGAACACTAAATAGTAGTCTCCCACATGGAAATGCATTGCATTTGAAACTACTGTAGGTCCTTTTAAAAATACAATATTCTTTTTTTCCCTGTTTAGATAAAATAATCAATTCTACATTTAAAATAACAAATTTATAAATATACATGAAATAGATTTTTTAAACATTAGAGGAAAAAATACAAGATATGTATTTCCCAATACTAGAATTATGATTCTTTAAAAGGCATATGTTAATAATCAAGTGGCAATTAAAGACAACCACTTTAATGATGTGAAAATAGTAATGAGATTTTTAACATTAATTCTAGATCACTGAGATAATGTTGCTCAAACTGATATATATATTTGTAAATAGGATATATAAATATATTTATAATTTTATATATTATATATATATAAAGCAGCGGTTTCATATTTATAGTAGTGTCAGCCATGAACTTCAACTTCTACATATCATTTGTTTATTCTAGAAATTTTGATTAAAGGTAGCTAAATCAAAACACAGAATTAGAAATCATAGATAAGGATTCTCAAAGCACAAATTTTAAAAAGAGGAGAGTTTGGTAATACCCATTTAATTAACATATAGTCAAATGAAAAAATGTGTATATATATTTGCGTATGTAGCCAAATTAGATAATTCAAGACCAGAAAATTTTAAAAACATTAATAGCAACTATTTTTTCTATGATTCAATGAATAGATTAATATATTGCATATTGAAGAAAGCATTCCCTGACTTAATTATGGACTATGGATATACAGCCTTTAGAACTGTTTGAGATCCAAGATTGCAACACTTTTCAGAGAAAATAAAATGAATATAAAAACTAAACATATGGTTTAACTTTTTAAAAAGATTTTAGTTATTTGAGACAGAGAAAATGAGTGGGGAGAGGGCCAAAGGGAGAGGAACGAGCAGATGCCCACCAAATAGGGAGCACGACATTGGGCTGGATCCCAGGACATCAGATCATGACCTGAGCCGAAATCAGATGCTTAGCTAACTGAGCCACCCAGATACTCCTTCTGTTTAATTTTCAAACAAAACTATGTTTTTCACAAAAATCTTTTACTCTGTTATAATTTCAAGAAAAAGGAAAAAAGAAGCAATAATGCAGTTGGTTCATTTTCTCAACTCATATTATCTAGTTAGATTAATATACAGAATTCGATTAATATAGAGAATCCATTGACCAGCATGTTGTCATTACTTGTGTGTACAATTTGTAACCCTGCTCTCTTAAACTATAAGTCTTCTCAAACTGAAGAAAAAAATTGCAATTACAGCAACTATTTGAAGAAAAGGAGGAATGCTTACGCTAATAGAGATTAAAAACAGTAAGGATTCTCGTAACTGTTGACAATTTTTAATTTCTGTTAATTCATAAGACAATCTTTGTATTCACTGATATATTGGGTATGGAGAATAAAATAAAATTTGAAGATTTGTCTAGCATATTAGAAACTTTAAGGAGTTGGCATTTTCTATACTTAAAAAAAAAAAAATCCACCACAGAAAAATTGGCTGAGGCAAAGTTAAACCTCAGGAGGGACCAGAACCTCTCTACTCTAGCTGACTGCGATTTTTAACTTATTTCCAGGCCGCCAATCTAATTTTATGGGTAGTGAGATTTCCTTCAACTAGCTACAGCCAGAAGATGTGTTTGAAGACCTTAGTTCTGGGATTCTGCTTGGCATGCACAGGGTTACTCAGAGGAGCGGCACTGCAGTGTTTTCATAGTATAGCATAGAAATGGAGGTTTGTGTGTATCAAATCCTTGACAAATGTTCCAGCAGTTAAGTAAAACTTTGTTTATATTGCGTGCCTCTCAACAGAAATTAAGAGCTGTGGAAACGATTGGCGCAAGTGGTTGGCAATCTTCTCTCGTTCTCTCTTAGTGAATATGACAAGCTCACCTGCTGTGGGAGCCTGAAAATAAAGGACAATCTCACCACATTAATAAAACATGAGCCACAACTGAATCTGAGGCCAACCAAACCACCAGAGACTTAGTGTGATGCTTAATTTTGTCGATGATGGAAGTACTTTAGCCCCGAGGTAACTTTCATGGAGGCCATATTTGCGTGCAAACCTTCACTTAAAGCACTACAGCTGGGGAGAGTTAATGTTCATGGGAGTGTAAACTTACAGTAAAAGGCAGGAACCACATAAGATGTTACATCGCTCAAGCCAGTCAACTTTGGTAGTGGCCTAATGTTTTATTGAAGCTCATTCCTCCTCACAGGAGATCTGAAAACCCACTTAGTGCCCTTGGAAAATTGTCTGTTTGGGCTGCATGGACTGGTTCCTAATCACAGAAAGATAAAAACATCAAAATAAGCTAATAGGGTTTTGCCATGAAATACAGTCTCGGGAGAGCTAGAAGTAAAGGGGAGAGGTATCTGGGGGGGATCTATTAAGTTAAAGGGTTTAGTGAAGTTAAGGGAACACACTCTAATACAAAGAAGGGAGGAAACGGAAAAAGCATACAAGAGGAAGGGGAAGAGGAAAAAAATTAAAATATGTATTCTTTAGGAAATGGAAAAAAGCAAGACCCAGCAAATTAAGTAAAACCATCCTTAAATTTTTTATCAGTCAGTGTTTGAAAATGATGCTGAGGCACTGAGACAGAATTACTGTGATGGCTCATTTTAAAAATGTTCCTGAGAAAATAGTTTTAAATAAGAAATCATAATACAATGCCACCTGAGAAAAAAGACATTTTGTGGAAGAAAATTTTTCCTTCTGTCAATTAGATATTCCAGGCAAAGTTTTCAAAATTATTTTTTCACTTATTGCCATGTTTCTTAAGAATGAGAAAATCTGATTTCTTTAAATAGTAATAATTTATATTCTCAACCAAAGACTGTTTAAAAATGAAACAATGGAAGAGAAAGCATGTAAAATGATTATTGGAGAACACTTGGATTTATTGTTGATCTGATCAGTTATTTATGGGATTTTAACCAAAGGTTTATGTAAAGAAGTCTATTAAGGAAACAGTGCAACTTATAGAGTTAATACATCTCCGTCTCAGTATGCCTCAATTTGTTGTGAGTAGACTACCCCCTTGGTTTAGAAAGTAAATGTTTTATCACCTTTTGTGCAACAGCAAAGCTTTATATCTAATTACTCACAGCAGTTCTTTCTGGGAGGCAAAGGCACCCACTAACTGATTCATAAATTTGTTACATAGGGCACTGATGTTTTTGGTAAAGGTATTAGAGCACAAATTTAGAATCATATATTCTCACATTGCAAGAGTATCCATGTCATTCTCTGCTCTTTCTTAGTTCCATAGCAAAGAAGGGTTTTAAGGAAGAAATAGATTATATGAATGTGTACCACCCTGACAGTTCTTCTCTTATATTGTATTAACTGTGAACCTAAGCCAAATACAGACTTTTAGAAATGATCATCATTGAGGTAAAAATTCCTACCATTCTTTCAAAACGTAACAAAACATTACCTCAGGGAATAGCTGCAAATTGCTTCCTCCTGGATAGCTGAATTCAGCCAGCATATGCATTTTGTGTGTCTCAGACATTTTTTTTTTTCAATTTTAATAGCTAGATCCAACTTTTAAAAATTGTGATGTTTTATATTCAAAGCCTGAATTCTAGCTTCCCTTGAAAGTGAGAAGATCTGGTACTACCAGGCCCACAATATCAGTTGGTCACCTATCAGCTAGACCATTGCCAAGACTGAGACTTAGTACCAGCCTTCTCCAACCCACCATTATCTAGTTCTTCCCTGTGGTCTTATTAACAATAAGACAAATCCTTTTTACCTTTTATTGTCACTCTTGCCCCCCCCTTTTTTTTTTTAGTTTTTAATTTATTTTTGTGGCTGCTTTTTAATTTTTAAAATTATTTTTCTTTGTATCAAAAGTTGAAAAATGTGTATAAAATAAGAGAGCCTTAAAGTTCAAGAAAATAGAGCCTATTTCTTTGCGGGTGTGAAGAATGTGTGTAGGTTTAATATATTCCTATATCTCCCACTTAGACTGCTTTACTCTTCTAACTTACCTGTCTGTTCCCCATAAGGCATTCACATTTCAACCCTTTCTAATCCTTGTTAGAATGTTAATCTCTATGAACCCCTAAAGCATTTCTCATGAAACCTAACTCTGCCTACAATTTAACAATGGATATGCCTCTTCCCTCTTAACAGAGAAGGATTTTTGAGGACAAGCCTCATACAATACTGCAGTTTCGTAGCCTCCCAAACACTTGGTTTAACACTATTAAATAACCTTTAAGGGACACCTGGGTGGCTCAGTCGGTTAAGCATCTGCCTTCAGCTTAGGTCATGATCCCAGGGTCCTAGGATCAAGCTCCACATCCAACTCCTTGCTCAGCAGGGAGCCTGCTTCTCTCTCTCCCTCTGCCACTCTCCTTGCTTGTGCTTTCTCTCTCTGTCAAATAAATAAATAAATAAAAATCTTTAAAAAAAAATAACCTTGGGGGCGCCTGGGTGGCTCAGTTGGTTAAGCGACTGCCTTCGGCTCAGGTCATGATCCTGGAGTCCCGGGATCGAGTCCCGCATCGGGCTCCCTGCTCGGCAGGGAGTCTGCTTCTCCCTCTGACCCTCCTCCCTCTCATGCTCTCTGTCTCTCATTCTCTCTCTCTCAAATAAATAAATAAAATCTTTAAAAAAAAAAATAACCTTGAACAATTTTTTTCATAACTAATGTGTGAAAGTGAAACTAGTTAAGAAACATGACGTTTATTTAAATGGCAAGGTACATTAAAGGATTGCTATTCAAAACAATTCCAGAATCTAGAAGAGACTGGTTTGCCCACTATCAGATTTAACAAATCTCTCCTTCCTTTAAATACAATAAATAAAACAGTGTTATGTACAAGACCTTCTTTACCAGTTTTGTCCACTATGACTTTTGCTCAAGACTCTTTTTGATTTGCCAAATATAGGTCATAATTTGAAAGTGGAGTAAGATGTAGAATGGCATTTTTATTTTTATATACTTTTTTTTAAAGACTTTATCTGACAGACAGAGACACAGCTAGAGAGGGAACACAAGCAGGGGGGAGTGAGAGAGGGAGAAGCAGGCTTCCCGCTGAGCAGGGAGCCCGATGAGAGGCTTGATTCCAGGACTCTGGGATCACAACCTGAGCCGAAGGCAGATGCTTAACGACTGAGCCACCCAGGCACCCCTAGAATAGCATTTTTAAAATTCTCTTTCCACCCTGGATGAGACAAATATTTTATGACTATTGCATGTACTTTTCTATAAGTAGGTTTACCTCTGCCTGTATTTGAATTAGAGACTTGTTAATTGATCCAGAAATATTTGGTAGAGTTATTTAATATTTAATGGGTTATATATAAGAATTATGTTCTATTAATTAACTTCAATAATTACCATTAAATAGCTAGGATTTCCCACAAATCAAAAAGAAACTTGAATAGCTAAAGCAAACTATGGCTACTGCTGTAACACTGTTTTGATCGTTCTCGATGGAGTATTTTTTATGCTATCATACACAACATGTTAATATCTTAAAACTGTTCATTGGGTTCTCTTGCATACGTTATAAGGTTTACTTTATTAAAACAAAATTAATTAGAAATGGAATTATGTAGTAATCTGGGCTATAAAAATCACTTATGAATTATTTTCTATATGCCAGGCACTATAACAAGATTTTAGATGTATGAATCTAATGCTCAAAAAAACCCTCATTGTACTGAGGAGGAAATTGAGACACCTAGAGATTAAGTAATTTGTTCCAGGTCATCCAGCTAATAAGGGGCAGATCCTGCTTTCCACTCAGCCTGGTTAGCTTCTGAGCCTGTGCTCATAAATACCATATAATAGTGCCTTTATTTATAGCAATATTGTATGAAGTAATTGTGAGTTTGATAGTTAATTTTTCCCAATTTTATTTTTTAAAGACTTTATTTGACAGAGAGAGAGGAGAGAGCACGTGGACAAGTAGATGGAGGAGTGGCAGGCAGGAGAGGGAGAAGCAGACTCCCTGCTAAGCAGAGAGACCAACACAGGGCTCAGGCCTTGTTCCCAGAACCCTGGGATCCTGACCTAACCCAAAGGCAGATGCTTAACTGACTGAACTACCCAGGCACCCCTGATTTTTCCCAATTTTAAAAATATGTCCTGGATATAATACTTCAGGAAGAGAACATAACTACTTTGTTAAGTTCTGAGACAAATGTGACCATAAAGATTATTTTTAATGTGCAAAAAGATTGTTTAGTGGTTCTTTATCCCTCTCTCAATAGGTACCAAAATGGTTAATGTTTACAAATTTAAACCAGTTATAATAAAATACACTTATGCATTATCTTTTATGAAAAGTCATGCATATATTTTAGTACACTGATTAGGGCCATCATGTATGCTCTTGGCTCTATGTAAATTGCAGTTCTCTTCCTTCTGTTCTTTGCAAAGCTGGCCTCTTTTCAAATTTTAGGCCCCAGCATAGATAATGCCTCCCTTGATGTGCCTTTGCACATCACTTTGCACACATTTAACCATCACTCCATTAACTTCTTTTAGAGGATTTATCTAAAATAAATGTTTAAATAAATGTTTGTGTATGTGTGTATTGTTTCTTTCCTGGATTAGAGGATAAACGTCAGGAAGGTGGAAACCATGTGCGTTGCTTTCACCGAGGCATATAATATCATAGGGACTGACACAAAGAAATGTGTTGCATAAAAGATTTTCAAAGAGCTGTAATTAGTTTGATACTAAAATATAGAGGGTTGGCAGTTGAGAATTGGTGAGAACCCAATAAGAGATGAATTGCAGAGAAAGCCAAAATGTATTCCATACAATCTTTCATACTATAAGTGGTTTCAGCAATACTTTTTAGTGTTTCCAAACCATTTTCTTATACATTTCAATCAATAAAACTTTTGAGCATATCTTTCAAACATAAAAAATAGTCATTTACTCAAAATATAATTTTACCTCCACTGCTACAAACCTTGGTCCAAGTCACCATCATCTCTTACTTAGACTCTAGCAATAGTGTCTTACTTGGTCTTCCTACTTCTACCCTTACTCTCCTACACTCTCATCTAAGCACTGAAGCCAGAGTGAGTCAGATCATGTGACTCCTCTGATCAAATTCTGCCATTGTTCCTCAACTCACTCAATAGAAGCCAAAGTCCTCACAACAGCCTATATAGTCCCTTAAGATCTGGCTTCCAGATAAGTCTCTAATCCCTATCCTACTTTATTCCACCTCCCTTTCTTTACTCCAACCATTCTCTGTACTTTGTATTCCTTAAAAACAGTAGACAATTGCACATTTTAGGACTATACACGGGGTGTTCCCTCTGTCTAGATTGCTATTTTTTCAGGTATCCACATAGAGAAATAGAACATTTGAACAGATAAGTAATGAAATTGAACTGGTAATCAAAAAACTTCCAACAAACAAAAGTCCAGGATTAGACAGCTTCAAAGGTAAATTATACCAAATATTTGAAGAGATAATATGTATTCCTCTCAAACTATTCCAAAAACTAGAAGAGGAAGGAAAACTTTCAAATTCATTCCATAAGGCCAGCATTATCTTGATACCAAAACCAGACAAAGACACTACAAAAAAAAAAAAAAAAAAAGGAAAGAAAACTACAGGCCAATATCTCTGATGAACATAGATGCAAAAATCCTCAATGAAATATTAGTAAGCCACATTCAATTATACATTAAAAAATCATTCACCATGATCTAATGGGATTCATTCCAAGGATGCAAGGGTGGTTCAATATTTGCAAATCAATATGATACATCATGTAAACAAGAGAAAGGATAAAAACCATTCATATGTTCATCTCACAGATACAGACAAAATAAAACATCCTTCATGATAAAAACTTTCAACAGAGTGGGTTTAGGGAGAACACACACACCTCAACATAATAAAGGCCATACATGAAAACTTAGAACCAACATCATACTCAATGGTGAAATACTGAAAGTGTTTCCTCTAAGATCAGGAACAAGACAAGGATGTCCATTCTTGCCACTTTTATTCAACATGGTACTGCATGCCCTAGCCACAGTAATCAAACAAAGAAAAGATATAAAAGGCATCCAAATTAGTAAGGAAGAAATAAAATTGTCACTATTTTCAGATGACCTACTATACATAAAAAATCCTAAGGACTCTACCAAAAATTTATTAGAAGTAAAAAATGAATTAAATAAAGTTTCAGT
Organism: Mirounga angustirostris; assembly: GCF_029215605.1. Classification (NCBI taxonomy): domain Eukaryota; kingdom Metazoa; phylum Chordata; class Mammalia; order Carnivora; family Phocidae; genus Mirounga; species Mirounga angustirostris. The sequence goes on from NW_026991710.1 coordinate 53,758,281, forward strand.
ATACAATATTAATATATGGAATTTGGTTTTTCTATACTCTAATAACAATCAGCAGAAAGAAAAATTAAGAAAACAATCCTATTTACAATTACCAAAAAGAATAAAATATCTAGAAAATAAATTTAACAAAGGAGTAAAAGAACTCTGAAAACTATAAAAGACTGATGAAAGAAATTGAAGACAACACAAACAAATGGAAAGATATTCCATGCTCATGGATTAGAAGAAGTAATATTGTTAAAAAGTCTATACTACCCAAAGCAATCTACAGATTCAATGCCATCCCTATCAAAATACAAACTTCATTCTTCCATAGTGCTAGAACAAATAATACTAAAATTTGTGTGGAAGACCCCAAATAGCCACAAAAATGGCATGATACTGCCATAAAAACAGACACACAGATCAATGAAATAGGATAAAGAACCCAGAAATAAACCCACACCTATATGGTCAATTGATCTACAACAGAGGAGGCAAAAATATACAACAGGGAAAAGATAGTCTTTTCAATAAATGGTGTTAGGACAAATGAACAACTACACACAAAAGAATGAAACTGGATCACTTTCTTATACCATACACAAAAATAAACTCAAAATGGATTAAAGACCTAAATGTGAGACATGAAGCCATAAGCCTCCTAAAAGAAAACACAGGCTGTAATCTCAGGGATATTAGCCTTAGCAACATTTTTCTGATATGTCTCCTCAGGCAAGGGAAACAAGCAAAAATAAACTATTGGGACTACACCAAAATAAAAAGCTTTTGCACAGTGAAGGAAACCAACAACAAAATGAAAATACAACCTGCTGAGTGTGAGAAGATATTTGCAAATGATATATCTGATAAGGACTTAATATCTAAAATACATAGAGAACTTACACAATTCAACACCAAAGCAACAAATAATCTGATTAAAAATGGGAAGACCTGAATAGACATTTTTTCAAAGAAGACCTACAGATGTCCAACAGACACATGAAAAGATGCTCAACATCACTAATTATCAAGGAAATGTAAATAAAAACCACAAGGAGATATCATCTCAGACCTGTCAGAATGGCTAAAATCAAAAACACAAGGAATAATAAGTGTTGGTGACGATGTGGCTAGTAAAAGGAACCCTCATGTGCTGTTGGTAGGAATGTAAATTGGTATAGCCACTAGGGAAAACAGTATGGCAATTCCTCAAAAAAAAATTTAAAAATAGAAATACCATAAGATCCGGGGCACCTGGGTGGCTCAGTTGGTTAAGCAACTGCCTTCGGCTCAGGTCATGATCCTGGAGTCCCGGGATCGAGTCCCGCATCGGGCTCCCTGCTCCGCGGGGAGCCTGCTTCTCCCTCTGCCTCTGTCTCTCTCTCTCTCTCTGCCTCTCATGAATAAATAAATGACATCTTTAAAAAAAAAAAAAAAAAAAGAAAGAAAAGAAATACCATAAGATCCAGTAATTCCACTATTGAATATTTACCCAAAGAAAATGAAAATACTAATTCAAAAAGATATATGCACTACTGTGTTAATTGCAGCAGTATTTACAATAGTCAAGATGTGGAAGCAACCTAAGTGTTCATCAATAAGATGTGATGTGTACACACACACACAGCCACACACACACACACACACACACACACTGGAATATTAGTCATAAAAAAAGGATGAGATCTTGCCATTTGTGACAACATGGATGGACCAAGAGATATTATGCTAAGTGAAATAATTCAAACAGAGAAAGATAAACACCATATGATTTCACATATTTATATGTGGAATCGAAAGAAAGAAAAGAAAAGAAAAGAAAAGAAAAGAAAAGAAAGAAACCATGAAACCAAACAGACTTCTAAATACAGAGAACAAATGTGGTTGCCAGAGAGGAAGTGGTTGGGGAGGGGTGAAATAGATAAAGGGGATTAAGAGGTACAAATTTCCATCTATAAAATATTTAAGTCATGGAGATGGGGCACCTGGGTGGTTCAGTTTGTTAAGTGCCTAACTCTCGATTTTCAGTTCAGGTCATGATCTCAGGATTGTGAGATCAAGCCCCTCTATGCTCAGAGTGGAATATGCTTGAGATTCTTTCCCCCTCCCTCTCCCTCTGCTCCTCCCCCCACTCACACTCTCTCTCCCTAAAATATAAATAAAATCTTAAAATATATATATAAAAGTCATAGAGATGAAAAGTACAGCATAGAGAATATAATCAATGATACTGTAATAATGTTGTATGGTGACTACATGTATTGTGGTGAGCACCGAGGAATGTATAGAACTGTCAAATCAGTATATTTTACACCTAAAACTAATATAACTTTGTATGTCATTTATACTTCAATTAAAAAAAAAAGAATAACTAGAACATCCAAAAGAGCTGAATAATGATCAGGGTCACTTATTTTACTAAATATTAAACTACATGATAAAGCTACTACTATATTTGAAACACTTGCACTGGCATATGGATGGGCAAAAATTCCATGAAAGAAAAAACAAGAAGTGTGACATCACCAAGATGGTGAATTAGGAGACCCCATCCTCTGTTACCTCCCAAAGATCAACAAATTAAGACAGCTTTCTGTAAACGAAAACAGTTCTGGGAGAGCAAAGGTGTCCACTTAAGAAACTTCACCAACATGATAGAGCAAAAAACCTGATAATAATTACACAAAAAAAGTAAGAACAGCTTCATTTTGTCTGCATCATCCACCATCCTCCCCCCAGCCCCTCCTCCAGCCTCACACTGTTTATCACCAAGAAGGACCTAGCCAGGTAGAAAGACTTTTTTCCACCGGAAAAGTGAATGTAAGGTGAATGACCAGCTTCCCTAGCCATTCAGGGCACTATAGGAAGAACCCACTTAGCTTTCACCCCACCCAGAAAACAGTAATTCTGAGACATACAGAGACAGCTGGAAACAAGGAAGAGCAGGGGCTACCAGTGTCAACCATGCAGTGGGAGTGACCACAATTTCCAATGACCAGCTCTGCAGAGGACCCTAGCACCTTTTGCCACTGAAGAAACCAACAGCCAGCACAACCTCTACAGAAGACGCCACAGATCTCACCAGTTTAAGCCTCACAGGTATACACATTCATAGATACTACCATCTAAATCTTTCCCAGGTAAAAGTAAAAATAAAAATTGATCAATCTTTCCAGATCCCTCTCCCAACCTCTGCCAAAACCTGGGATCCAATCTGGCAGGCAGCCAGCCCAGGACTCTGCCACTACATAAATGCTAAATGCCACTCTAGACCGCATGGTCAACCCCTACCACCATGTGCACACTTGGCACCAGCCCTCCAGCCATGCACCTGTATACCAATTGCCTGAATTCTGTCACTGGCCTCCACCATTATATGCATACCCATGGTGACATCCTGCAGCCATAGAAACGTACATAGACAGATAAAGCCCTACAACTGCTTGTGGGCCTGAATTCGGACCTATCTCCAGTCATTGGTCTCACCACTGGATTCACATGTGCTAGCCACTCCAGCTGTACACCTGCGTGAACACTCCTAAAGCTATCAGATTTCTCAGCAAAGACCTTTCAGGCAAGGTGAGTTCAATGATATATTCAAAGTGCTAAACGACAAAATAATGCCAATCAAGAATACTTTACTCAGCAAAGTTGTCCATCAGAAATGAAGGTGATAATAAAGACCTCCCTAAACACACAAAAATTAAGGGATTTCACACCACTGGACCTGTCTTACAAGAAATGCTGAAGGGAGTTCTTCAAGCTGAAGTGAAAGGATGGCAATTAGTACCATAAAAACATGTAAAACTATACAACCCACTGGTAAAGCTAAGTATATAGTCAGATTCAGAATACTTTAATGTGAAATATAGTGGCATGTTAGCCACATAACTCTAATATAAAGATTAAAGGACAAAGGTATTTAAAAGAGCAATAACTATAAAAACTTGTTAATAAATACACAATGTAAAAAGATACAATTTTTGACATCAAAAACAAAATGTAGGGGAGAGTAAAAGGGTAGCATTTTTGTATTATCAAAGTTAAGGTGTTTTCAGATGAAAGTAAACTTTTATATCTCTAAGAGGTTTCGAGTAAGCCTTCGGATTACCAAAAAACAAGATAAAGAGAAGGGAATCAAAGTATACCACTAAAGAAAATCTTCAATTCACAAAGAAAGACAGCAAGAGGGGAAGAAACAAAGGAACCACAGATCAGCTAGAAAACAATGAACAAAATGGCAAGAGAAAATAAGTATTTACAAAAGGCACAGCATGCTGAATGGATTAACAAACAAACAAACAAACAATAACACAACAAAAACCAAGACCCAACTATAAAAGACTCATTTTAGCTTCAAGGACACACATACACACACACACCAGTAGAGCACCTAAATATATTAAGCAAATACTAACAGATATGAAGGGAGTAACAGACAGTAATACAGTAATAGTAAGACACTCCAATCCCCCCACTTTCAGCAATGGGTAAATCATCCAGACAGCAAATCAACAAAGAAAATGTTTGACTTGAACCATATTTTAGACAAAATAGACATAACAGATATACATAGAAATTTCCATTCAACAGAAGCAGAATATATATTCTCCTCAAGTACACATGGAACATTTTCAAGGAGAGATTATGTTAGGTAACAAAACAAGTCTTAACAAATTTAAGAATAAAACCATACCAAGTTTTCTTTTCTGACCACAGTCGTATGAAACTGGAAATAACAAAAAGAGCTCTGGAAAATTCACAATATGTGAAAATTAAACACATTCCTGAATAACCAATGAGTTAAAGAGGAAATCAAAAGGGAAATCTTATCTTAGAAAATATCTTACAACAAACAAAGGTTAAGAAAAAATATCTTGCAACAAACAGAAATGGAAACACAACGAAACTTATGAGATGCACCAAAAGCAGTGTTAACAGGGACTTTCATAGTGATAAATGTCTACATTAAAAAAAAAAAAGATCTCATTAAACAACAAAATTTTAAACCTTAAGGAACTAAAAAAATAACTAAGCCCAAAGTTTGCAGAAGGAAGAAGATAAAATCCAAGAAGAAATAAATCAAATAGAGAATAAAAAGTAGTAAAGATGATAATAAGAGGTGTGTTTTGAAAAGATAAACAAAAATTGACAAACCTTCAGCTGGAATTACCAAGAAAATATCTGGGGAGTACTTCCATACATAAAATCAAAAGTGAGAGAAGTTACAACTGATACCAGAGAATTGCAAAAGATCCTAACAGACTACTATGAATTATTATGCCAACAAATGGGATAGCCTAGAAGAAATGCATAAGCTTCTAGAACCATGCAATGTACCACATTTGAATCATGAAAAAAAATAGAAATTTGAACAAACCAATAAACAAGTAAAGAAATTGAATCAGCAATCAAAAATTTCCCAACAAAGAAAAGCTCAGGACCTGATGGCTTCACTGTGAATTCTAAACACTTAAAGTAGAATTAATGCCAGCCCTTCTCAAAATCTTCCAGAAAACTGAAAACAGAACACTTTCAAAATAATTTATGAAGCTAGTATTACCTTAATACCAAAGTCAGATAAAGCACACTACAAGAGAATAAGACTATAAACCAATATCCCTAATATAGATGCAAAAATTCTCAAGAAAATAGCAAAACAAATTCAACAGCACATTAAAAAGTCATACATCATGATCAAATGGGATTTATCCCTAGGATGCAAGAATAATTCCACATACACAAATCAATAAATGTGATATACCACAATAATAGAATGAAAGAAAAAAAATCATAAGATCATCTCAATAGATGCAGAAAAAGAAGCTGACAACATTCAACATCCTGTCTTGATAAAAACTCTCAACAAATTGGGTATAGGATAAACATATCTCAACATAACAAAAACTATATATGACAAGCCAACAACTAACATCATACGTCAATGATGATAGGTTGAAAGCTTTCCTTCTGAGATTAGGAACAAGACAAATGTGCCCACTCTTGCCACTTTTATTCAACAGAGTACTGTTAGTCCTAGCCAGAGCAATTAGGCAAGAAAAAGAAATAAAAGTCATCCAAATCAGAAAGGAAAACTTTAAATTGTATGTTTGCTGATGACATGATCTTTTATATAGATAATACTAAAGACTCCACCAGAAAAACTGATAGAATAATAAATTCAGTATAGTTTTAGGTACAAAATCAACATAAAAAAATGTGTATCTATACATCAACAATAACTGTCTGAAAAAGGTATTTACCTTAGTTACTATCTATAAAATCCCATTTACCAAAGCATCAAAAACAATGAAATAATAAAATACTTAGGAATAAATTTACCCTAGGAGGTGAAAGATCTCTACTCTAAAAACTATAAGACACTGATGAAAGAAACAGAAGAAAACACAAATAGAAATATATTCTGTGCTCATGGATCAGAACTGTTAATATTATTTTCTTAAAAACCCATACTACCCCAAACAGTCTATAGATGTAATGCAATCTCTATCAAAATTCCAATGGTATTTTTCATGGAAATTCATATGGAACCACCAAAGAGCCTGATAGCTAAAGCAATCTTAATAATACAGTTGAAAACATCACACTTCCTGATTTCAAATTATATTACAAAACTATAGTAATCAAAACAGTATGGTATAAGAATACTAAGAGACACAAAAACCTATGGAACAGAATCAAGAGCCCAGAAATAAACCCATGCATATGGTCAAATAATAGTGGACGAGGGAGCCATGAATACTCAGTAGGGAAAGGATAGTCTCTTCATTAAATGGTATTAGGAAGACTGGAATTTCACATGCAAGAAATGAAACTGGACCTTTATCTTACAATTCTCACACAAATTAACCCAAAATGGATCAAGAACTTGAGCATAATACTGAAGCCATAAAAATCCTAGAAGAAAATATATGAAAAAATCTCCTCAACACCAGTTTTGGCAAGGATTTTTTGGATAGGACAACAAAAGTACAATCAACAGAAGCAAAAAATCAACAACTGGGACTACATCAAACTAAAAAGTATCTGCATGGCAAAATAAATAATCAACAAAATTAAAAGGCAACCTTTTGGAATGGGAAAACATTTTTAAACCATATATCTGATAAGAGGTTAATATCCAAGATATATAAAGAACTCATACAACTGATGGGCACCTGGGTGGCTCAGTCAGTTAAGTGTCTGCCTTCGGCTCAGATCATGATCCCACGGTCTAGGGACTGAGCACTGTGTCAGGCTCCCTGCCCAGCGGTGAGCCTGCTTCTCCCTCTCCCTCTGCCCTTCCCCCTGTTCATGCTCTCCCTCTCTCAAATAAATAAATAAATAAAATCTTAAAAAAAAAAAAAGCACTCATACAACTGGATAGCAAAGAAAAAATCCCATTAAAAAAAATGGGCAGAGGATCTGAATAGACATTTTCCCAAAGAAGACAGACAGCCAATGGGTACATAAAAAGGAACTCATCATCACTAACCATCAGGGAAATGCAGATCAAAACCACAATGAGGTATCACCTCACACCCATTAGAATGGTTATCAAAAACACAAGAGGTAAGTGTTTGCAAGGATGTGAAAAGGGAATCCTGTGTGCTGTTAGTGGGAATGTAAATTGGTGCAGCCACTATGGAAAACTGTGTGTAGGTGCCTCAAAAAAAAAAAAAAAATTAAAACTAGAACTACCATACAATCCACCTCACTTCATGTATATATCCAAAGGAAATGAATTCACTATCTTAAAGAGATATCTGTACCTCCATGTTCATTGAAGCATTATTCACAATAGCCAAGACATGAAAGTAAACTAAGTGTCCATCGATAGATGAATGATAAAGAAATTGTGGTATAAATACATAATAGAGTGTTCTTCAGTCACCAAAAAAGGAAAATCTTCATTTGCAGCAAAATGGATGGAACTTGAGGACATTATGCTACATGAAATAAGTCAGAAAAACAAATACTGTATGATTTCGTTTATATGTGGATTCTAAAAACTCAAAACTCATAAAAATGGAGAATAGAATGTTGGTGGCCAGATGCTGAGGGGTGGGGAATTGGGGAGATATTGCTCAAGGGGTACAAATTTTAGTTGTAAGATTGACTGGTTCTAGGTATTTAAGGCACAAGAATGGTGGCTATAGTTAATAATACTGTATTGAATAGTTAAAATTTGCTATGAGAGTTTAAAGATTGATTGGTTCTATGTATTTAAGGCACAAGAATGGAGACTATAGTTAATAATACTGTATTGAATAGTTAAAATTTGCTATGAGAGTTTAAAATTCTTACTGTAATAACAAAATGATAATTATGTTAGGTGAAGGATGTTAACTAACCTTATTGTAGCAAACATTTCACAATATACACACGTATCAAATCATCACTTTGTACACCTTAAACTTACACAATATGTCAATTATATTTATACACAAACAATGAATCATGGAACACAAACACTAATGATGTACTGTATGGTGATTAACATAATAAAAAATTATATCTCAAAGCAGAAAATAAAGAAAAAAACATGATCAAGTCTTTGCTGATTTCTCTGTCCTGCTTTCTTTGACTGTGCTACATAATCATGACTAGGAGCAAAGAGTTAGAAAAAATCGGGCAAGCATCTGACAGGTGCTAAAAGCCCAACCCAATCTAAAATAATCAAAATCAGACTGAGTCCAATGCCTCCTCATCCAGGTTTTTGTTTGTTTTTCACTGCAGCACTTTATTTTCCTCACACAATAATGAGTTCCTGGGGCCTAATGTTTTCACATGACAGTAGAAAACCAAAATTTGTTCTCCTCTCTTAAAGAATTAAGAATTGCATATAAAAATGTTACATAAATTAAAAAGATGAATAAATTTACAATTGTAAATGCAAACTGTTTTCCAACTCAAGGCAATTAACAACCCATGGTGTTCTGGCAAGAAAACATCAGGTAAGAAAGGAAAGTGGGTCCTAAGGCTCAGACCTTCCCCACCCTGTCAGACTGGCAAGACAGAAATGACAACTTGTTCAGGACTCTTGCCAGTCTCTAGAGAAATCCTGGAATAGGCAGCTCTTACACATTAATAGCCTGTGCAGATCAAGAAACTCATGGTCCCGCAGATCCTCAAACCAATGAATTTCTCTTCCATAAACATGGTCTCAACCTCAGCCACAAAGTGACCTAGCAGCATGTACTAAGGGTTTAAATCAAAGATATATACAGGATATTAAACATATACCAAGGGAACAGTTAATTGGATACAAGTTCAAGATCAGCAACAAGTTCTACAATCCAGTGCTGATATCAAATACAAGCTTCAAAGACAAATTTCTTTTCATTTTCATTTCTTTTCTTTTATTCCAGTTTCATGAGGCTACCATGAGGTGTATACATTTGCCAGGGCAAATTTATACTTTGGAATTCACTCATGGAGAAAATGCTACACATCTGCTCGTAGTCCATTTAGAAGCATTTGTGGTGGGGATGGAGGAGCCCCGTCCATCATACTCCTGTTTACTGATCCACATCTGCTGGAAGGTGAATAATGAGGCTAGGATGGAGCCCCCAATCCACATGGAGTACTCGCGTTCAGGAGGAGCAATAATCTTGATCTTCATCGTGCTGGGTGCCAGAGCTATGATCTTCTGCATCCTGTCGGCGATGCCAGGGTACATTCTCACTGTGTTAGCATAGAAGTCCTTCTGGATATCAACTTCACACTTCATGATGAGAAGTTGGTCTCATGGATACCACACGATTCCATACCCAGGAAGGAAACCTGGAAGAGGACCTTAGGACAGAACTGCTTGTTGTCAATGGTGGTCACCTGCCCATCAGGCAGCTCATAACTCTTCTCCACGGAGGATAAGGACACTGTGGTGGCCATATCCTGCTTGAAATCCAGGGCAACATAGCAGAACTTCTCCTTGATATCACTCATGATTTCCCGTTCAGGGGTGGTGGGGGGATGGTGTTGATGAAGCTATAGCCACACTCTGTGAGGATCTTCATGAGGTGATCAGCCAGGTCCAGACACAGCATGGCATGGGGCAGGGCGTAGCCCTCATAGATGGGCACAGTGTGGGTGACCCCATCCCCAGAGTCCATGACAATACCAGTGGTGTGGCCAGAGCATACAGGGACAGCACAGCCTGGATGGCCACATACATGGCTGGGGTGCTGAAGGTCTTGGACATGATCTGAGTCATCTTCTCACAGTTGGCCTTGAGGTTCAGGGGGGCCTCGGTCAGAAGGACAGGTGCTCTTCAGGGGTCATGCATAGCTCGTTGTAGAAGGTGTGGTGTCCATATCTTCTTCATGTCATCCCAGTTGATGACAATGTTGTGTTCAATGGGGTCCTTGAGGGTCAGGATGCCCCCCTTGCTCTGGACCTCATCACCCTCGTAGGAGTCCTTCTGGCCCATACACACCATAACACCCTGGTTTCAGGGTTGCCCGACAATGGACAGGAACATGGCTCAAGGAACATCATCTCTAGCAGAGCCTCCCTTGCACATGCCAGACCCATTACCGATGACGAGCACAGAGATTTCTTCTTGCATGGTGGAGGTGGAAGCAGTGGATGCAGAGAACAAGCAGCGGGAGAACGTGGAATGCCAGCTGGCTGTAGCGAGTGAGAACTTCCAAGTTTCTTTTAATTGGAAACATGGACACTTAGTCTACTGTCACTGTTGCTAAGAATACCACTGAGAGAAAAAACAGGCTGGCACCCTGTTTTAAATATTTTCAGGTTCAGTGCATCTTCTTTTATCAAACAAGACTCTTCATCTTAATTCATTTCCCAAAGTTGAGATTATAAAATCTTTGTCCTGTTAAGGAGTGTCCTTTGTATACATATGATGCTGCTCCTTTAAAGGTCAATAGTAAGCAGGAGAATCCCTATAATGAACTCCATGATATGTTGTTTGTGCAGTTGGTTCTCTGCGAGTTCTCCTTTTATTTCATTCTTGTCCTTCATCTTCATGACTATAAGATGTCTTCACAGGTATCCCCTTCTTATAATTGATGTGAATTATTTACTGTGCTGGTTTTCTACTGCCATCATAACACATTACCACAAATTTAGCAGCTTAAACAACACAAATTTGTTATTTTACATTTCTGTAGGTCAGAAGTCCCACACAGATTTCAGTGTGTCACTAGGGCTGTGTTCTGCCCTGATTGCTCTAGGGGATAATCAGTTTCTATGCCTTTTCCAGCTTCCAGAGGTCTGCACATCCTTTAGGTTGTGCTCTCCTTCCCTCATCTGCAAAGCCAGCACCATTTCAATTCTTGGACCATTCAGCCAAGAAAGGTTCTTAATTTTAAGGACTCATGTGAATAGATTTGGTCAACTGGATAATCCAGGATAATTTCCTATCTCAAAATACATATCCCTATTTACATCAAAGACCCTTTGACTCTTTGCCATATAAGATAACAATATACACATCCCAGGGACTGTGTTTGGACATTTTTAGGGGCTTATTATTCTGCCTACCACATTCACCATGACCTCTCCCAAATATGGGAATGTACTACATGAGACATCAAATAATATAAAAGCAGATGCAGAATTCCACACATACATTTAAAAAGTTAATAACATTCAACTTATGTATTTATTGATGTCACAAATTTCTATGTACCAGTATGACAAATTTCCTTCTAATCAGTATGTACTCAATATAACAATATTTGATTTAAAATGAAACATTAACATTTTATAAGAAAGGCAAAGATTGTTCAACTAGTGTTCTAAAAATGGATTATTTGGAAACAAATACATTTATATCGTCATCTTAGAAATCATTAGAATGAAGATGTAAACTATAATAAAATGATCAAAGGGAAGGCTGGCTGCATCTGGCCCTCTGCCTTAAAAGCTCTGGGATGCCCTTCTTTCCATTTTCAGGGATAATCAGTCCCTCAGGGACTGTCTTATGCTAACTAAAGAGTGGAGACTGAAGGGAAAAAAAAACAGATTGCAATTTTATTAATTAAAGTGAGAAATAAAGTTGTCACAAGCCCTGAAATTCAGAACTTATATCAGATCAAGCAGCAGATCTTCATACTGGAGCTTTGCTACATGGAAGTCACTATCAGTGGCCACATTATTGCAGTGACTTGAGAAAGAATTTTCCCAGTGGCATAATGCTCATGTACTATATAAGCAGCTCTTCTTAATTTTACTATAGGATACCCACCTGGGATTCCCAACACCAACATAGCTGAGTTTAAAATGAGATTAAAAAAAAAAAAAGTCTCAAAAATAATTAAAACCATTGGCTCCAAAGTGTCATATGTTCCTTCAGTTCAAATTTCATTAAAAGAGAAATATTCAAATGGTCTCACCTATATGTAAGGAGGGGTGAGAAAAATTAGTCCTTGTCTGGGCACAGCATGTTAGAGCCAGCATGGGCAAGGAGAAACACAGAAAGACGTGTAAATTAATGCAATCCTAGTCTCTCCCTAATCATGCTTGTAACTTAGAATTTTTCCTCCTTTTTAAATCACCTGCCTTGTTGTCAGTCATATTGTGGAGTTTAAGACCTCTTTGTCCTAACATATCCCACGTACACATCCCTTGAGGTTTGCACCTTTCAATGCACAGTATCTGTAAATAAAATAGATGGTTAAAATGAGATTTTAATTTTTCATCTTCTGATTTTTCTGAAGAACAGACTTACACACACGTCAGTAAGGAACTGCAAATGACTTAGCCTCTCAAATACCTCTATTATTTAGACTACTGCTTATTGGTCTAGTAAGAAAGCTAAGAAATGTTTTTTTCATTTAGAAATGCCACAGATATCTTCAGGTTTCATGGAATGCAGTTCTGCCCATCGTTCAATCTCAGTGGTTTCTTTTTCCCCCCGAGGGATTTTATTCTGTCTTTGAAGGCTTTTCTCTGCTCTTCCCCACTTTGGATTAGTGGTGGTTGAATTAGTGTTACCTTCCTAGACTTTGAGTCTATCTTTGTAAAAGATCTTTCATTTAACCCTTGCAATTACAGAAATAGAATTTCTATGGCTTATAAAGGGTCCCTTTCCTTTTATAGACTTTTAAACTTTGCAGGAATCTTTTTTTTTAAATAAATATATATATATCTCCAAATAAAAGCAGTTGGAAGTAACAGTGTATGATGCTACTCTTGGCAAAGCCTTTAATGCAGGTCTAAGCAAGCCTCTAATTTTTGCAAAGTACTGTGTTCCTGAGAACAAAACAATGCCCAATTTTTTTAATAAATGCATGTTTCTTAATTAGTTTGTGCACTCTTTTGGAATAAGATCTGGAAATGTGAGAGGCACTGGGGAAATTTATTGTTTATACCTAAGAGAAACTAGAATAGTGTAAGACACAGAAATGTTTTTACACCATTGTTTTTAATCTAACTTCAGGGAAAATGAGGACACACTTGGGAAGCTCAATAGAAGAGTTAACTGTTTCAGATGATGGTGAGCTTTTCTATTTATCATGATTGCTTGGGGGAATAAGTTACTCTGAAGCACATAAAGGCATCATTATATCTAATCCTGGATAACTTCTAAAAATAAATGACCTTTATTTGTGGCTCAGATGTTCATTCCTAAGCAATAAGACTGGATTTGAAAACTTCTATAGGGCTGAAATAAATGAGCAATATTTTTGAGTTCTTCTTTATTGTCTTGTTCTCCATGACCAAGTGTCTTTCTTCTGGAATCCCAGTTGATTCTCATGATCAACCCAGAAATAATCTTATCTTTGTTTCTAGTGTCTTCAGCTTTCTATACATTCTATTTCGCCAGTACTATCTAAGGTCTGTTTTACAAACTAGGTAGAAAGGTTGAAGAAGCATGAATCAAATAATAAAAGTTACGGTGTCAGAGGAAATGAGATGATTTTGTACTTCCTGAAATCTAAAAGCAGTTTATAGCTTTTTCTATTGTAGCAGCCTGAATTTGATCACTTAATTACAATGCAATGTTCTTACAAAAGGCCCATTAACCAAAAAGAGAGAAACCAAGAGAGTTCGAGTAGTGTTTATTCAAAACTTTAAAAGGATAATTAAAATGAATGAATCACCATAAATCATGCTAACCCTGAGTTCTCTCAGACCCTTCTCTTGACATGTTAACAGAGTAGCACAAAAAAAAAAAAAAAAAAAATAGCCTGTTTCCAAAGAGATTTTTCCTCTTCCCTTCACGTTTTCTATTTACATTCTCACATTTAACTTGTCAGGTCAAATAGATTAGAATTAAATTGTAAATGAGACTTCTTTATTTTCTGCCTAAAGAAAGACAAACATGGTTTAAAGCATGTTCACTGCTTTAGCACGTTATGTAATAAATTTGGTTTAGAAACTAAATTCATGCATATTCTCTAAATAAACTTTTTAGACTAAGAAAAAAAGTCTTCTTCTTCGTCTAATAAAGTTTTCTTAATTTTTCAATACATTTCAATTTACTTTCTTCAACTTAGTTTGTGCAATGAAGAATGGGACTGCACATATTCAGAAAACATCTATAATTAATAATTTATAACTTTCTTTGGAGGCAGAGATCTAATAAAGTAGGAAACAAAACATTGGTACATTATCTGATCCACACTCTTCAACAACACCATTTACACCTGGGATTTTTATTGACACTTTTCATTAAAAAAAGTATTTAGTTATAATGAACTCAGAAAACTGATACTGATATTCCAAAGAATTAAGCATTTCCATCCTACAGTTGAACAGTAACAGAAATGTTTGCATCTGCAACTTCCTTTAAGTAGTTTAAAATATTTTGTAATTAACATGATTATGAAATATTTAGAGTATTTCATGTTTTCTTTTAAAATTTTACGTAAGTGTTATCTACTCAAAGACGAAAATGATAGTAGTGATTGCCACTCCACATCTACTGGAGTAAACTGTAAAGGAGACTTTTTTTTAAGTTACAGAAAGTATACTAAAACAGCAACATTTTAGTGCTAAACAGTACCTTACTAAACCAGCATCTTCACTGTTAACATAACACCACAATGGCCCAGAAAATTTAAGGATGTCACCAAAATCATAAAATTGATTACATCTCAAGTTTCTTAATTCTTACCAAGGTTGAAAGCATTCAATTGCTCGGCTTTAATACCCACTGGGAAACTGGAAATAACATTTGTATCCCTTTTATTACATTTTCTCATACCTTCCACAAGTTAGGCAAACTGTACATTGATATTCAACCATTTCTCAGAGATGCTCTAGTTTATAAAAGGCATCATCATCTGTAAGGTGATGTCAAAGATGTGTGCCACCTCTTCTACCCTGAGGAATAAAAAAGCTACTAACAATAGAAAAGACAAAAAAAGAAAGTTTGAATGGCAAAGCCATAATCTTAAAAGTTATCCTGCTCATCTTTCCTACTGCAAAGAGTGCCTCCACAAAGATAAAGATCCATGTCTATCGAAGTAATATTATTTCAGGGAAAAAATATTCTAACCCCTGATAAATACCTGTCTTTCCCCCGAAGTAGTATCTAATAAACCAAGAAGTTTGGACAGGCATTTGGTATAAGATTTAACCAGAGTTTTTATCTTTTTAATCAAAATAAAAAATTAGCATGTTATCTATAATCTACCATATACTCAGTGCTTACTAAGTGGTAGTAGACATTTTTCCAAGAACTTTCTTTGTATCCGCTTGTTTTATCTTCCTAAATAACCATATTAAGTGAAACTATTATTGTTTCTATTTTATAAATGAAAGGAAGCTGATACACAATTAGCTGAATCTCATGTACCACACAGTATCAGCTCTCTTGGACACTGCTTAAACTCTGATTCTTTGTTGAATAAATTAATTATATAATCTGACACCAATTACACAGATTTAGCCACCATTAATAATGTTCAACAATACTAATAAGCATGCTATAAATGCTTACTGATTGCTATTGCTTGGGGAACAATACACATTTTCCTTCTTGAAATACTAAAGAAACAAAAGGCTCTATCTAGTGTATCCAGCCTAGCTAGTTCTTTTTAGGACATTTCAACTTTTGAAGAAGGCATATAGAAATATAGAGTTATCTATATAGATATAGATATATCCGTATACATACACAGATATTTTCATACACACACACACACACACACACACGCACACAAAGACGAATGGAGAAAGAGAGAGAGAGAAAGACAGACATCGAGATCCCAAAGAGTTAATCTGCACTAGAAGTATACCATTGCCTTAGGAATAATGTGAAATGCTGTGTTCTTTCCCTCTATGTCTGAAACATCTTTTACTATTGGATAAAAGATTGATTTGGCTGGAGTTAGACAAACCCAGGTGGCTCCCTGGTGCTTATCGTGTGCACATATTGCCTAGCACCTGCTGAATATTACTTCATTCTGTTCTTTTCTGTAATAGCCCTTTAACCACAAAATTAATAGTGCACTCAGAGGTGTAAAATGGAAACTAAGCACACATTATTCCAAATTGTTATTATTTCTTTCAGATTGGCTTGAAGGTATTTCACCATTTTGGGACCCAGAACTGGTACATTTGTCTGGTAACACATGGTCAAGCAGAGTCTAATTTTCTAATATCTGGTGCAGTTACAATTTCCTTATAAAATATGCATGCCTTTGAGTGGAGAGATTCTAAGTGGTAAATATAAATGACTTTTTGTGTGATTTACTCTTTCTTTTTATGATTCTTTTAAAGTGTTCTATTAATATAGATTTATTAATATGGTATGGGTTGGGTTCACAGAAATGAGACTTAATTGCCCTTCAGAATAAAGAAAAATGTTATAAAAATGTAATCAGTATTTATAGTATGTATTTGTATGTGTGACTCACTGAAAAGCCATAGAAATATAGGATGTATGAGAGATTCTGTGTAAGGAATAAAGATGTGTTTGGCAATTGAGCTCAACACATAAAATGTGCCTACTAAAATTCAATTCATATAATCTGTTATTAATTATAAATTACAATAATACAAAAATTATAAATTGAAGTAAGCAATCTATAATTAATATTGTAATCTGTTATTAATTTACCTTAAATATTTAATGAGTTTCTTTTATAATTATTCTGATTCTAGAGTGACAAACATGAAAGATAATGGTCCTCAAAGAGATCTTAGTCTAGGGAAAGTTGGGCATGCATAAAGAGATGAAAAAGAAAATATAAACAGATAATCTGACTAGGATATTTGAGGAAGTTCCTAGAATTCTGAGACTCCAGTATAAGCATTATTATAACTCAGATTATTCAGTCTATCAAAAAAAAATGACCAGGGAACTAATGATATTCAAACAACGCTAACTATGCAACATACCAACTCTTGAACCGCATCATCACAAGTTTAAGAAATTGTGATCTCTTAGATTTACCTTGGGTTGCTTCTTGTGAGATAGATTTTGGTATCTTTGTTTCCCCATGTGCTACTTCTACTCATTTTAAGTGAAATTTTGAAAGAAACCAACATAGTGCTTGTGTGAGTTAATACAAACTTTATTAATAAATATTTGCATGCTCCTCCAGTGTTATCTCATGCTAATATTCCTAAACACTGAATACCAAATTATTCAAGTATTAACCAATCATCCAGCATGATCCTAATTAGTTTGTGAACTTACCTACAACTGAGATATAACACTTGAGATGGAAGCACCTGCTGAACCCTGTGATGAGGAGGTATCTGTGTTTGGGCACATCTCCAATATTTAATTAACCTGTCATCTTTTATTATGTCTCTGCAAAGCATCTAAATCTTGTACAAGGGAAACATGCTAAAAATATTTCAAAACCAAATCTACCATTAATATACAGTTAGTCAAATACAGGCATCATATAATTTTTGCAAATTACGGTGTTTTTCAGCTTTTTATGGTTAAAGTTTGGGCAAGTCCAACTCAGAGTAATTTTAAATACATTAAGCAAAGCAAAACTCAGAAGGACATGATTCTACTTCACCTGGACATTACTTTGTAATTATTCTTTTCAGCTGGGCTCAAACACTCAGAAGTGAAATACCTTGACCAATATTTTACCTAAAAGAGCCTGGACTACAAGTACATTCAGAATGATGACACAGCATATTTTAATTATATAATATGAGGTCCTGTACAGAAGAGTTCTATTTCACTAGAATCCTTATCACCATCTTACGTGTGTGTGTGTGTGTGTGTGTGTGTGTGTGTGTGTGTGTGGTGTAATTACCAGTTAAAAATAAGTACTCTATTTCAGGAGTTGCTCATGAGTATAGAACCCTAAGTTGAGTTTGGATTCAGGGTTCTCTAAGTGACCTGGCCCTTACTCAGATATGACACTTTTAACTAAAGTAAATTCGTGAAGCATGTCTATAGCTAATTTTTTATTAACAGCTTTTAATTTGTCTACTTGTTTATGAATATGCTTTTGATAAAGCATAATATTTAGAATAATATAATTAATATTTCCCTAGCCACGATATTTTCTTAGCCAATGGTTCTTTTTATTCATTGAAATTTCTATCAATTATTCTATGGTAATAGTCCATTAAAAAGAATTAACTTCCATTTGCTATTCCAGACCCAGTGGTGACAAGGAGAGTAAACTGGTTGCAGCCTTTTCTGAAAGAAGAGACGGGTAGTCTCAGTATTTCATAGGAGACTCATGCATAACTCAGCAATGTGCAAATTTTCGCACTGCAGAATACACTTGTGTTAAACAGAGCACTTGTAGATGACATTTGTGGCAGGTGAAAGCTCATAATATCTTCCAAAATGTGAAATTTAACCTATTATGATCTGATTTTTTAAACCATATATTGTCTGCTTTTTCTTTCCTTAAAGCTAATAGTAATAATGACTACTATATAATTAAAAATACACTTAAATGTAGGGTATCACCTAAATTAATGTTACATATAAAAAGAAAAAATGGGGGGAGCGCCTGGGTGGCTCAGTCAGTTGAGCGTCGGACTCTTGGTTTTGGCTCAGGTCATGATCTCAGGGTGGTGAGATCAAGCCCCATGTTGGGCTCTACACTCAGCTGGGAATCTGCTTAAGGGTTATCTCTTTCTCCCTCTCCCTCTGCTCCTACCCTGGCTTGGGTGTTCTCTCTCTCTCTCACACACACGCTTAAATAAATCTTAAAAAAAAAAAAAGAAAAGAAAAGGAGGATGAATAAATCCATTACCTATATAAATTGTACAAGAGCATAAACTTTCCTAAATTCTATAAGTGCCAGTGCCAACACATTGTAAACGTAACATACAAATGTGTTTCTGACATAGGAGTCTGACTTTTCCAATTATAAGATGTGACTCAGTAGGACTGTTACTACCAGAAGTTATACTTCACGATTCAAGCAGTAAATGACTATTACTGCTCCACATGACTAAAAAAATTATGTAACTGTTCCAACTTCAACTTGCCACTATAGTGAACAGTCTGAGGCTTCAATAGTTTTGACCTTTAGCAAAATTTTAAACTGCAAATTTACTACCGTTTTTCTGGAATTGTTTATCTTTCTATAGTAACTTTTGCCTAAAACAAGAGTATGAATGAGATGCCACCAGAAATTAAGACAATGCTTTGCTCATCAAATGTAGATGATTTTTTTACAAACCAAACACATGACACAATAGATGCCTAAATAATAGAAATTATTTGACACTTATTTAAATATATGTAATTCAATTTATTAACTTCTATATGTTCTAGATATTAGAAATAACTAATTTGGATCTTCAATAAAGTGAATATATTAATCATCAATTCTACTGACCTTTCTGAGATACATAATTCTTCAACAGACTTTCAAAGTTCCATGTTTAGGCCAAATGTGATGTGCATAGTAGGTGAATAATAAATATTTTTGAGTGAATAAATGTAAGAATCATAAATGGATATTCCAGTTTTATACTCACTTCAGCAAAACGCATAGCAGATTTATTTCATCACAAGTGATGGAATCTGCTATAATTATATTGAGGTAGAAATCTCACTTAGCTATCAGAGTACAGGAAGAGAAGAATAATACGGTACAAATCAAAGTTATGCTATAAAATGTATAGTCATATCATAAGATTTCCTCACTAAAAACAATAGGTGTCAAAATAGACACAAGTACTGATAGATTTTATCTAACCAGAGTGTAATCAAAAATAATTTTGATTGAAAATTATAATAAAATTTTAATTCTCATAACAGAGTTTATAAAATTTCTAAGAATAAATTTATGGTTTATGTATTCTGTTATAATACTAAAGTAGCTTTCCCCAATTTTGATTCCAATTAAATATTTCTTAAGTAGAAAACAATGATTCCTGTTATCAACATATATTATAGTTCAGTATAATTGAGATATAAATAATATTTGATATTTTCTTGTCTTAGATTTTATATTTCTTATGCTTCAGGTCAGAGAAGTGTAAGAAAATGCATTTATAATACTTAGTTTATCTAGATAATATTGGAGAATAAAACACTTAAAATTAAAAAAAAAATTCACCGATTCTGCACAAGATGCAACATTATTTGGGTATTGGCTATCACCTGAATTTGAGAATTGCTTTTAAAATGCCAGTATTTATTTCCTAAGACCATATCCACATTTGTATCTATCCCTATCTGTATACTAACATACAAATAACTGAAACTAATTTATTAAATACCTTATACTATTGGTCTTAAAAGATTTTAATGGTTAAAAACAAAATGGCACTGTCTTTACATAGAAAGCTATGTCATGGCAATTAGTTAAATGAAAAACCAGCAAATTTTCCAGACTTAACTCTCATCAGTAGAGTCAGTTGTATGCTTTGGTTCATCACCCCTACAACCTGCCCTTGGGCCAAGGCATTTCTGCTGGCACTGCCAGGAATACCCTAGAAGGTCAAAGGGAGCTGCCTCACCCAAGGTCATATGCCTCCCTTGAAATAGCACTCATCCAATGACCTGTCAGAAGTGAGAGTAAAACACCCCAAGCTCATGCCTCAATCTGGGACATTTCTGATGGTCACTCCAACTCCAGAGTTCCTTGTGGGATATGCTGAGGTCATTGTTCCAACCACACTGCACTTCCCTTCTTTCCCTACAGTCCTGCCTCCTTCCCTCCCTCCTCACAGATGTTATTCCTGGGAGTATCCCCTGTAAACTTTCTGCATGTAAATCTGCACCTCAGAGTCTGTTCCCAGAGAATCTAATCTAAGATGCCTTCTGTGTTGGAAGAGGAAAATAGGAGCAGACGTTGGGGGAGGGGGCGGGGGCAGTGATTTTCAAACAGTTTTTCTTACTGGAGAAATGAGTGTGAGGAGAAATGCTTACATGTTTTTCCTTGGGCAGAACAGTTAAATTAAGGCTAGCCATAGAGACAATAGTTAGAATTACTTCACTGCAATCCATAGCAGCAAGAATGTAAATCAGTATTCTGGAGGGGAGAAAATGTAAGTCAAATGAAGAGACTGAGGAAGTATCAAATTAAAACCTTAGCGCAGAAATTCTCAGTGTTCATGTGGTTGAATATCTGGAAGTCAAAGCATTCTTTGCTGAACACTAGGAAATACTGACATTGGATTTTATAATTCAAAATAAAAATCATTTTTTTACCAGCAGAAAGTGCCTATATTATTATGGAACAGCAAAAGGAAATCACTCTTTGTTTAACAAAACGCTCTATAGTTCTAAACATGCCTTCAGTTTTTATTAGCATTTGTTACTCTCATTCATTATGTAATTGCAAGCTCTCATAGCAGATGACAAAGGGTTAAGAAATTGCACTTAATTTAGAAAATGCTCTTTCTTATTTTCTTCTCCATGAATTTGGAAAATGCTCCTTGTGTAAATTTGATAACAGAATATCCATATGCAGCAAAAGTATAGCTTGAGAGTCCCTAGCTTATTGTATGCAAGCTTCCTAACAAGGAAAAGAAATGAGAATTAGAATAGCTTGAATGTATGGTTTACGGATTATGAGCAAATAGCCTTCAATTTCATGGAGTCCATCCCAATTACTGACAGGGTCAATGACATATCTATACACACACACACACACATATACACACAAACATTCAAATCTGTCAACTTGATTAGTCAACATGGTGAAAAACAATTTTTTCACAGACATTTAAATTTATGTATGTTTGTACTGTCCAACTGTATAATCAATCTTTATAATTTGAAAAAAGGGCTGTTTGCAAAATAAGTGATTAGCCATAGCAAGAAATGTCCCCATAGAAAATGCTGGTGAGAAACCGAACAAGAAGGGAAAATAATTCAGAAAAATGATCAAATTATTCTCATATTTAGCAGAAAGCTCTAAAAACCATGGTTGCTATTAAATACATGTTTTGTCTTTTATCATTTATAAAAACTTAAATATATTTAGAATGAAGATAATGCTTCTCTGCATTATATTATTACATGTCAGGTGAACACAATGGCTAGTTAATTTATAATTTTAATGATAGTAGCAGAAACCTTTCGGGAAGTTTAAGCCATACTTAAAAAACGTGTTTTCAGTATGTAATGCTGTTATTTCTTAAGTATTTCTTTAAAGACTATAAGTTTTTTGGAAATAGTTGGCCCCCTTCTAACTAATTACTTTGACTTTGAAACCACCAATATATTTGGTGGCTATGCTATTAATATTTACTTAATAAGAATATAATTGTATTTGTTTCTATTTTTCTAACCCATCTTACTCTTAGAGGTTATTTTTTGTCTGGTTTTTAACCCACTGTTTTTGTTTGTCTGTTTTTAACTTTAATGGGAGTAAAGACTGAATAACTAGACCACAAAAGCAACAGCCTTAGAATTAAATCATAGAAATCTTTGTGACTGGGTGCCTGGGTGGCTGAGTTGGTTAAGCAACTGCCTTCGGCTCAGGTCATGATCCTGGAGTCCCGGGATCGAGTCCCGCATCGGGCTCCCTGCTCGGCAGGGAGTCTGCTGCTCCCTCTGACCCTCCTCCCTCTCATGCTCTCTGTCTCTCATTCTCTCTGTCTCAAATAAATAAATAAAATCTTAAAAAAAAAAAAAAAAGAAAAGAAAAGAAATCTTTGTGACTTTGACCCAAATGATCTATTAATTATAACATGGTCTTATATCAGTATAAGTATTATAATGCAAGTTTTCTTAAAAGGAAAATTCGTACCTTTTCCTTTAAACAAATGAAAATAGTCGTGAAGAACTTAAGTGGAAAAAATGTGCATATGGGTCACAAAATACTAAAAAATTACATTGTAAATGCAACACTTTCAGAGATTCTGTTTAGCCTGCTTATTGGAGACTTATAATTTAGCAAAAAGAAAGAAAACTATGAACATACTTAACAAATATCACAGCAGAAAATATTTTTCTAGACCACACATTAAATACTAAAGTACTTCAGTTTACTATTGGCTTCTATCCCTTTTCCATCTGTCCTCACTTTAGAATATATGGTGGCCATTTACTTGAACAAGAAATGCTACATCACCAAAATAACACACAGAATGGAGCTTTTAGGCCTCAATTCATGATGCGTTAATGTGTTCCATAGGCAGATTCACACACATTGGAGAAAAAAGGGATTATTTTCAAAAGTCTATTAAGACTTATGAACAATGTATTTTCTATTAAATCGTATCTTAAATGTATAAGCCCATCATAAATTAGGGAGTTGTGAGGGACATAGATTTCCTGAATAAGTTAGATTGTTCTGTGAAAGTTCTACAGAAACATTTCTTAAATTGGGGATCATGATACATAGGAGACAGAGTGTTGAGGGGCATATGAAGGGCAAACTAGGGTTGCAAAAAGTAACTAATTGTAATGGCTATAGAGAATGACAGGTCCTATGAAGGTGAGAATGATCCTTTGCCCCCTATTTGAATTTGTCCTCTTCCTGAAAAGACACACTGAAAATGTAATAGGGATCACCATAATGTTAAAAGACCACATAAAGCATAGTTACATTATTCTTTGGCAGTACTTAAAAAATTATATACAATTAATTTGCCACAGCTACTTTGTTTTATGCTAATTAAATGACTAGATATTTGCTCTTATATGAGATTAGACTATCAGCATTAGTTCAACTCCATTCTGGAAACCTGAAATACTGTGTTTATTACTTATGTAAATTTGGTTAATTACACACCAACTCAGTTATTTATTGCATTTCAATTAGTATCCTTTTTAATAGTCACTAACTCTTTAATTAACTCACAAGAATAAGAGGTGTCTTGTTAAATGTAAATTAAATAGATTTAAATAGACAATAGATTGCAAATGGTAGATTTACTGCTAATGCTATAGAAAACTGTTTTTGAAGAACCAAACGTACTCGATACCATCTGCCTTCATCTCTGGGCAAGAAGAGAATTGTAGTTTCCTTAGAATTCTTTTTAGCCCAAAGATAAGACCAAGGCAAAACCAAAGTATGGCAGGTTTTTGTTTTGTTGTTTTTGCAAGAGTGGGTTAAATATAATTTCGAGTTTTGGCTTATTATTAATGAAAAATTCTAATAGAAAGAAATATAAAATCTTTTTGAGTATGGCATTACTTCTAAAATGAATGTTAAAGGGTTTAAATAATCCATGATCACTGATTTATCTGGCCAGGGTAGAATGGAGCAAACTACTACAGCTCTTCCCTAAGTGCTCCCTTTTGACCTAACAAGAAAATTAATTAGCAGAACACCACTATATGGCAACAACCATGACTACGGGGGAGACTGAATGTCAATGGGCTGACACTGTAACCCAGTTTTGTTAGCATAAATGTTTCTGCTTTAGCCAGTTTATTTCTCATAAGTGAAATAAAGGCTTGGCTAAGATTTAGAGAGAATCTAATTTCATTTAACAGCAAGTTTTACTCCTTGCAATGGGAGTCCAGGAGCATTTCTGGATTCTGTTATTTATGTCTTGTGATTGACAGAGTCTGTCACTGTAAACACTGAAAATAGGTAGAATGGGAATTTGTACATAACTCTCTGCAATTTTCTCCACACTCTGGCTATAAAAAGGTTTAACATGAAGGAAAAATATTTTGAGATATGTTGGGCCAAGTTTTGGCATACTTAAACAGAATAATACAAGATATGGTTATGCTGACATAAATTCCTGGAATTTTAAAACAAAGTATTTAGCTTTTTTTTTTCAAGATTATACTTCAAAATGATGAAATAAGACTTTTAAACCAATACAAATGTCATCAAATGTGAAATTAATGGTAAAATTATTAGAACACATCATATCTTCGGCAGTCCTCAAATTATATTTAACTTGTATTATCACTGTCAGTATGATGGCCTCGGATATTTCCCTCTCCCTCCTTTCCCTTAAAGCTTCTAAGATATTCTGTTTTTCTCCAGGAATTAGCGAGCTGGAATGGTATTCATAATAAAAAATTCTGATTTCAGGCAATGTTTTACTGTGAATATTATGTGAGACTACTTACTACATTACACTTTTTTATGATGATTACTTTTTATCATTTCAATATAGTAAATTTTCTACTGCATATTCATTCATATAAAAAAATTCTCTATTCAAATTCCTCTGAAGAACTCAAGTGTGTATATAATCTCTGCTAATTTCTTAAGGTAATTAATCTTGACAATATCCTCTAACGAATATGATATTGCTTTCCCCATGAAACTCTTCCTAAAGAAGCATCCTGAGGGTCTGTTCTTAGCAGAACTGTTCTAACCAGCGTATCAAATGGTACAGTGTTTACATTCTGAAGTGATAGGTCTGAGTTTGGGTCATGGCTCCAACAATCAGCATCTACATGACATGGGTAAATTTCTTAAGCTCTCCAAACTCCAACACTTAATTTTCAGTGGGAATAATAATTATTATTATTAATATCTTAAGGTTTTATATGAAGATTTATTGGTACATAATGTGAGAATTATTTGCAAGATGTTTAATACAGTGTGTGGTACTCAGTAATTGATAAGTAAGTGGTATTTATACCTATTAAAACATTAACGATTTATGTTAAATTCAGAGATAGAAACATTGTGTTAGATGTAAATAAGAAAATGTTATTATGTTTTGCAAATTAAGAATTATTTCCCAAGCTTAAAGTAAAATTATTTGAAAAAATTTTTTTTCCTTAAATTTTGTAGTAATAAAACAAAGCAAAATAAAAAACTTAAAGGCTTACAGGGACTTTACCTACACGTTATACAAAGACCTTTATAAACTATTCTTTTATTAACAAAGACAAGTTTAATAACTATTTTAGGCAGTTTAATTCTACCAACTTAATTATTATACTTCCTTGATATCATTACTATTAATATATACTTTATTTTAACAAGCCACTTTACAGCATTACCCTGGGCCCAATCTTCCAGAATGGTCCTACCTCTGGAATCCTAAGATCTATTCCCCAGAGGACATATTCCAGACCTTCACCGTTCTTGGGCTTGGCAGAGACCACTGCATGTGTAAGGCTTGGGGTGCTCAACTCCATGAGCTCACAATTCCAAATCTTTCTATAGCTCTTCTTATCGTCACTTTTTTTTTTTTTTAGCTTCAAAGAATGAGAAATGCCTTAAATTATTCATGTATAATTTTATCAATGAAACAAAGAGATTTTTTTTTAATGAACTCTACACCCAACATGGGGCTCAAACTCATGGCCTCAAGATCAAGAGTTTCATGCTCTACCAACTGAACCAGCCAAAAGGTGGTTCTTTGGAAAGATAAATAAAATTGATGAACCTTTAGCCAGACTAAATCAAGATAAAACGACAAAGGACCCAAAAGAGAAGTAACAAGCACCACCACAGAAATACAAAGGAACCTAAGAGGGTACGACAAAAAATTATATGCCAAAATTGGACAACATAGAATAAATGGATAAGTTTCTAGAAACATACAACCTTCTAAAACTGAATCAGAAAGAAATAGAAAATCTGAACAGACTGATTATTAGTAACAAAATTGATTGGTAATCAAAAACCTGCCAACAAACAAAAGTTCAAAACCAGATGGATTCATAGGTGATTCTACCAAACGTTTAAAGAAAAGCTAATACCTATTCTCCTCTAACTATTCCAAAAACAAACAATGGAAGAGGAAGGAAGCTTCCAAATACATTCTATGAGGCCATTATTACCCTGATACCAAAACCATAAAAAGACACTACAAAAAAGGGAAAACTACAGGCCAAGATCCCTGATGAACACAGATGTAAAAATCCACAAATATTAAACCACAGTCAACAATACATTAAAAGGATCATTACTACAATGAAGCAAGATTTATTCACAGGATGCAAAGCTGGTTCAATATTTGTAAATCAATCAACATGATATACACATCAACAAAAGATAAAAAGCATATGATCATCTCAATAGATGCAGAATAAAACATATGACAAAATTCAACACCCATTGATGAAAAAAAAAATCAACAAAGTGGGTTTAGTGGGAACATAACATAATAAAGCAAAGATGAAAAACCCACAGCTAACATTATACTCAATGGTGAAATGCTGAAAACATTTCCTCTAAAATCTGGAACAAGACAAAGATGTCCATTCTTGTCACTTTTATTCAGCATGGTTCTGCATGACCTAGCCACAGTAATCAAAGATATAAAAGACATATAAATTGGTAAGGAAGAAATAAAACTCACTATTTGCAGATGACCTACTATACATAGAAAACCCTAAAGACTTTACCAAAAATCTATTAGAAGTAATAAGTGAATAAAGTTGCAGGATACAAAATTCATACACAGAAATTGGGTGTGTTTCTATACACTAATAACAATTAGATGAAGGAAAAATTAAAACAATCCTATTTACAACTGCTCCAAGAAGAACAAAATATCTAGGAATAAATTTAACAATGGAGTAAAAGAACTTACTCTGAAAACTATGAAAGATTGATGAAAGAAATCGAAGACAACACAAATGGAAAGATATTCATGCTCATAGATCGGAAGTAATAATATTGTCAAAAAGTCTATACTACCCAAAGCAATCTACAGATTCAATGCAGTCCCTATCAAAATACAAATAGCATTCTTCACAGAACTAGAACAAATACTAAGATTTGTGTGGAACCACAAAAGACCCTGAATAGCCAAAGAAATCTTGGGAAAGAACAAAGCTGGAGGTATCACAGTACCAGATTTCAATATATACTACAAAGCCATAGTAATCAAAACTGTATGGTACTGGCACAAAAAATAGATACATAGATCAATGAACAGAATAAAGAGCCCAGAAATAAACCCATGTTCACATGGTCATTTAATCTATGACAAAAAAAGCAAGAAGATACAATAGAGAAAAGGTAGTCTCTTCAATAAATGATGGGAAAACTGGACAGCTACATGCAAAAGAATGAAACTCAATCATTTTCTTACACCATACACACACATACACACACACATACACACACACACACCAAAAAAATCCCTCAAATGGATTAAAGACCTAAATGTGAGACATGGGGCGCCTGGGTGGCTCAGTTGGTTAAGCGACTGCCTTTGGCTCAGGTCATGATCCTGGAGTCCCGGGATTGAGTCCCGCATCGGGCTCCCTGCTCAGCAGGGAGTCTGCTTCTCCCTCTGACCCTCCCCCCTCTCATGCTCTCTCTATCTCATTCTCTCTCTCAAATAAATAAATAAAATCTTTAAAAAATAAATAAATAAATGTGAGACATGAAACCATAAAACTCCTAGTAGAATACAGGCAGTAATCTCATTGACATCAGCCATAGCAACAGTTTTCTTGATATGTCTACTGGGGCAAGGCAACAAAAGCAAAAATAAACTATCAGGACTATACTAAAATAAAAAGCTTTTGCACAGTGAAGGAAACCAACAACAAAATGGAAAGGCAACCTACTGAATGGAAATAAATATTTGCAAATCATATAACTGATAAGGGGTTAATATCCAAAATATATAAAGAACTTACACAACAAAACAACAATCTGATTTTTAAAATGGGCAGAACACATGAATAGTTGTTTTTCCAAAGACGATGTACAGATGTCCAACATACATGAAAAGATGCTCAGCATCACTAATCATCAGGGAAATGCAAATCAAAACTACAATGGGATATCATCTTAGACCTGTCAGAATAGCTAAAACCAAAAACACAAGAAATAACAAGTGTTGGCCAGGATATAGAGAACAAGAGGAGCCCTTATGCACTGTTAATGGGAATATAAATTGGTGAACTGCTATGGAAAACAGTATGGAGATTGCTCAAAAAATTAAAAATAGAAATACCGTAAGATCTAGTAATTCCACTACTGGGTATTTCCCCAAAGAAAATGAAAACTAATTCAAAAAGTTACCTGCACCCTTATGTTTATTGCAGAACTATTTACAATAGGCAAGATATGGAAGCAACCCAAATATCCAACAAGATGAATGGATAAAGGTGTGTGTGTATAAATGAAATATTACTCAGCCATAAGAAAGAATGAGATCTTGCCAGTTGTGACATGGGTGGACCTAGAAGGTATTATGCTAAATAAAATAAATCAGACAGGGAAAGACAAATCATATGATTTCATTTATACACGGAACCTAAAAAACAAATGAATAAACAAAGTAAAAGCAGAAACAGACCCATAAATATAGAGAACTTTATGGATGCCAGAGGGGAGAGGACTGGGGGAATGGGAAGAATGGGTGAAGGAGAGTGGGAGATACAGGTTTCCAGCTACAGAATAAGTCACGAGGATAAAAAGGTACAGCATAGGGGATATAGTCAATGGAATTGTTATAGCATTGTATGGTGACAGATGGTAACTATACTTGTGATAAGCATAGCATAACATATAAATTTGTTGAATCACTATTTTGTAAACGTATAAACTTGTTGAATCACTATGTTGTGAAGCATATGTATATGTATATGTAATAGAGAAAAGGTAGTCTCTTCAATAAATGATGTTGGGAAAACTGGACAGCTTATATATATATATATAATCACAAGATGTGTTTTTTACCATTGTATTCATCTTTATTTATTTCATAGATTTATATATATATAATATATATATTATATATATAATCACCATACACTGCTATAACAATTCCATTGACTGTATCCCCTATGCTGTACCTTTTTATCCTCATGACTTATTCTGTAGCTGGAAACCTGTATCTCCCACTCCCCTTCACCCATTCTTCCCATTCCCCCAGTCCTCTCCCCTCTGGCATCCATAAAGTTCTCTATATTTATGGGTCTGTTTCTGCTTTTACTTTGTTTATTCATTTGTTTTTTAGGTTCCCTGTATAAATGAAATCATACTATTTGTCTTTCCCTGTCTGATTTATTTCATTTAGCATAATACCTTCTAGGTCCACCCATGTCACAACTGGCAACTGAAACTAATGTAACATCTGTGTTAACTACAATGAAAAAAAAATGTGTATACCTCATCATGGGATAAGAAATATACTATGTAATGCCACAAGTTAAAAGATGTTTGTAAGCATAATAAACATTCACTACTTAAGTAAATGTTATTTCAGTGAAAGAATGTGTTTTTCACATACATGGCTTTTAACATGCTTTGTGAAATCACTAGTATAAGACATCTAAGAATGCTCATTGTGTATGTAAATAAAAATACTTCATGAAAAAAATATGACCACAGGAATATGCTTCAACAGCATTTTTAAAACTGCGTTAAAGGTAATGGTTTTTATTTAGTATTATAAATTTTAATTCTAGTATCTTAAGCAAAATTTTGAAATGGACATTTTGGCTTTTACTCCTTCTAGGGCCTTCTTTTGTAGACTTCCAAACATTCAAAGCACTTCCTTAGTACAGAATCATTGAGTAGACAGTTGGGATCATTTCTTCCCTTAACAATCTCTGTCTAAAAATGCCTTTTAGAATATCTTAAATCTAGTAATAATTACACTGAATCTAGCTCATCAAATCAGTTACAATTAAAAAAATTCCAAGTGTTATTTTTTCCCCCGTTCATAATGAACCACTTATTTTAAAGAGGGTTTTCTAATGAAATAGTGATGTCTCACTAGAGACAAATTTTACCTAATAACTAATCTTTTGTTTTTTACTGTAATTTTTAGAACACAATTACAATAATGGTCCTTGAAAGTTTTATCATTTATATCATGCTATACTAAACATATTTTTTAAGAAAATGTTCATGATGACTTACTTTTCTAATATTTTTTTACTTGAACTGAATCTTTGAATTTGAATTCCATGACTGCCAGTACAATGGAAGAATGACTTCCAATTATGTATCCACAACTCCTGCTAGAAGAAAAAGTAAGTTGCATTGCCTTGCTCAGCTCAGTGTAGGATGAAGAAGAGGAATGAAGAGGAAAAATGAAATGACAGTCGATATTTGATACTTGTTATATATAACTTTTTTAAGAAAAGAGAACAGATATATTCTATATTTTGAATAATTATAAAGTATTTGTTCATGTTATCTTGGCAGGGTCTGAGAAAACAAAATACCACATAAAGTGTAAAACTGAAGAAATCTCTAATGCTGATGCATGTGCATAAATACTTGCTTCAGATTAGCCACCTCAGTTTGTAAAGTGACATACACTTTCAACACTTGCTAAATACTTGTTTCCCAGCTTTTGAAAGTTAATTGATCAAATGATAATGAGATAGTGGATTTCATAAGAAATGTAATAAACCACTTTGTTTCCATTCTCTTTAGTAGAAACTCAGTATTTTTTTGTGTGTGTGTGGACACCTGCTCATGTTTTCTTAATTTAGTAATCCCAAGAATAGAAATCAGAGAAAAATCTGTCTGAATACCTTGCCACCTGCTTTGGTGAATAGGTGAGCTGCTATCTCCTTCCAAATGCATTCCTTCTAAAGCTGGGGTCTCCACATTGTGATGCGGAACAACTTTTAAGATGGAAGAAGAGGATGCCGTACACACACATGTGATGGAGATGAATACAGTGGTAAAAAACACATCTTGTGGAAAATAATTTTAAAACATTTTATAAACATAATTGATATATTTATCCCTAGTAATCAGAGTGGTAAAACCAATAAACAGGTCACTACAGTAAATTCAAAATATTAATTTTTTTAGTTTGCCATCTGATTCTACATATATCAAAAAGACCTGATGTGGGCCTCAATTTTTCTGACTATGAAGTAGATAATTACCAATCTTATAGGTAAAAGGTTAGAAAAAATTTTTGATATATTTTATCATGGTTGCCCTTTTCTGTCCATAATATTTATCAACGTTTATTTAGCTAGTACACATGATTCATTTTTCTGTTTGTCTCCATGGAGACAACAAGGGACAAAGTTCATGGCTCCACAAAACATTTCCTCAGGTAATTGCTCAATTTTCATAGCTCTCAAGCTGTTACTAGTGAATAGTTAGGTTATGTCCCCTTAGACTATCTATCATAGATGTTTGCTAACTCATCCATTTCAAAATGACCTTAGAGAAGCTTTAGAAATTGGAAGCTACCAAAAACTTCTGTTTCACTGGTTCATATGTGAGTGAAATAGAACAAGGGAATTTCTTTAATATATTGTTCACATGGAAATAGAAACAGTCTTAACGACAACACCCATTTACTATTTCTTGCAACAGTCACCAGTGGAAATTGATAGTATTCTAGTAACTCAGGGTAGCATAGATCACACATGGATTTCTTTTAGTATGAAATGTGTCAAGAAGTTAGCTTGGCAAAGAAAGGATGATAGTGAGATCCAAAAAAAAAAAAAATTATTTTCTCATCTCTGCAAATGATTATTGTGACACATTCATGTGGTCCTCTTAATTTTTCTATTCCAATATACAGGCCAGAATTCCTAATACACCTTCATGGCATAAAATGTTCTAGACACTAAGTAAAACATTTATTTATATGGAATGAACTATGAAAGCTTTCTGTTCAGCCTAGTATATCACTGGACTTTCTTTACCCTAATGTGTAACTAATATGAGAAATATTCAGTGGTTACTTTCTAAAATCGAAAAAGTCTTTCATTGGTGGTCAAATCAATTTTGATTTACTGATGATTTTCATTAGGAAGTGACTTAATTAAAAAGATCAGTAGAACAATATATAATTCGGGGCAGCTGGGTGGCTCAGTCATTAAGCATCTGCCCTCAGCTCAGGTCATGATCCCAGGGTCCTGGGATCGAGCCCCACATCAGGCTCCCTGCTCCGCAGGAAGCCTGCTTCTCCCTCTCCCACTCCCCCTGCTTGTGTTCCCTCTCTCACTGTGTCTCTCTCTGTCAAATAAATAAATAAAATCTTTAAAAAAAAAAAAAGAACAATATATAATTCAACCTCTGTTTGAAAATAAACTCATGCTTGAAAAAAATTTTTATGATGAAGGAACTGGAACATTTCCTTCACGCTATGAGACTCATTCCAAAAGGACTAGTGACAAATAAGAGCCCTAGCAGTTAGTGATTATTTTTGTGTGTAGCATTGTTTCCACTTAAAATTACCAAGAGTAAGGGAACAGTCATTTTTAAGTGAGAAAGGTAAAGACATACTCTTTAATGTTACATAGATCAAACTCCTAACACCTGATAAATCATACTTTTTTGACTATTTTCTATGAAACTTATATTAACATAATAAAATGTTCTATAAGTGCAGTATATGAACAAAATGTATTTTTAATATTTGGATGAAATGGTTTTCATTATTAAATTTTGATACACTTTGATACAATTAGTGTTGCTAATCAATTGAACCAGTAAATCAGATATTAGGAAGCTAAATATTCATTTGCTTTCTTTTTCCTGCCAGTCATTCTTTTAACTCGAGGCTTTTCTTATATTTTTGTGGCATTTTTCTTTGAATTTAGCAATGTAAACCATTTATCTTTAAATAAACTTTGTAATTAAAATGAATTATTTAAAAGATCTTAAGGTGAACATCAGAAGTACATTTATCTCAGAAAGAAAAGTCTTACTATATTTATTTCTATTATGTATTTGTTCCTAAAATTTCAATTAAAAGTGTCAGGATGCATGCACTGTTATAGTGCTTTTCATCAATTCAAAAATTCCATTCTAATTTTATCCTAAATTCTCTCTTCCAATTTTAAAGTAAAAAAAAAAAAAGATATTTTTCTTCAATTACTAGACAGAAATTATATTGGTAAATCTACATAGCACAAAAAAAGCTAGTATTAGCATTAATTTTCCTATGATAAGGAGGCTGAAAGGAGACTATTCACCTTCAATCTCAGTAACCCTGGCAAGAGAAAATCATCTACTTTCAAATTAAATTTAACCTTTTGGAACATTAATTATTTATGCAACAATTTCCTTTCTGAGTATTCAAGTACAGAATTATTCACATGCTTTGACTTTCATGATGATGAAAAATTATAAAATGGAGGATGAAGGAATTGAATCCTCTTGGTTCAATTGTTTTTAAGGAGTTTCTATTTTAGTTCTTTTAACTACATGGTACTAAAAAATAGTCATGCTTTCAGCATTAGAAATTTTTAATGAAATGTGTTTTTGAAAATTATGATGATGTAGAATAATAAAAATCTATATTTAATATATTTTTTACACACAGGATAATCAAATTAAAATGAGTATAAAGTTCAAATGTGAAAAAGAGTATGATAGCTTTTATAAAGTTTACAGTCTTTTTTTTTTTTTTGAGTCCTCATCATTTACTCAATTTACCTATTTACTGAGGCTAATTTTCTTATTGTCCCAATGTGGAACCACTTCAGTGAAAAAGAGTAAGGCATGGTAATTTGCTGTCTAAATTACAAAGTCCTGGATCTCAACCAATCCCAATCCTGGGCCCTTTCTCCAGAGATTCTGAATAGATGAGTTTGGGGAAGGAATCAGACATTGGTACACAAAAGCTCCCTGGTGATTCTAATGAGCAATCAGTTCAAGTTCCTTTAAAACAAGGGTCTCAGCCTTGTGGCACTTTGCATGGATCTAGGAAACTGAAAAACATGATGCTTGGGTCCTATGTCCAGACATTCTAATTTAATCATTCTGAGCCATGGCCTGAGGATCGTGTTTTTTTTAAGTTCCCCTAAATGATTCCAATGACCGAAATGGCTACTTGCAGCCGTCACCAGCAAATTCTAGTGGTCTTTATGCTCTTGGTCCAGATGGGAGCCAGTTGTTTCAATCCACTGTTGCTACTGCATCTAAAGCTTGATGCTCAATTTCATCTTGGCATCACCTGATGCCCTCTACCTTATCTGCACATCTTCACTTTGGCATCTCTCAAATTGTGATTCACGTTCTCTCCTTGAAATCTTAGGAACTATCCTGTCCTTTTGACAATCTGAGCCACACTTTCATGTGATCCTGGCCTCCCACATGACTGCATAGAGTACTCCAATCAGATTCTGCAGTCTCCCACCAAACACAAACAAGACAAAGTCTGGTTCTCAATCATGAAAACTGTGTGGCACGCATGGGACCAGGCTGGAGAACTCCTATGTCGACTGAGCTCCCCAAGAATCCCTGAACCGATATAAACTCCTGAACCAAAGTCTGTCATTAATTCCTCAGCGAAATTTGACAAATACACCCACACATTCCTGTAGACACAATCCTTCACTTCCAAGTTCTATAGCCTCCACTGTTCTATGGAGAAAATTTACTTCTTAATTTGGTAAGTTGCTCTTGTATTGTCCAATCTCTCCAGGTGCTTCCTTCTACTCTTCATTGATTTTCTCTATCATCCCAGCACCTATAGTTGACATTGTTACTTTTATCCACAGATAAAAATTTCACCAACTATTTGGAATAACCTGTTTTGAGTTACGTAATACATTACTAAGATGCTTTTCGTTTTGTTCTTTCCAACTTTTTCTCTTGTTCCATTCTGTTACTATGATTGACAATACTGAAATTTATTTTCATTAAAACTTCAAAACCTTATTTCTGAAATACACTATAGAACAGCATACTCACAATCTAACTGCAAGGGAGTTATTCAAAAACTGCAATACTCATCATACAAGTTTTGTAAGTTCATACTTAATATTAAATTTTTCAAAATGCTAAATTATGCAGCTCTAGATTATAGTCTGTCTCCTTCAATTTCTTTCAATGAATGTAAAATTATTGACTCAACCTGGAATTCTAACAAGTCAAGGAAGTAATTCAGTCTTTACGGTGAAAAACTATTAATGAGGTGATTTTTGCTGTTTTGTGAAAAATGAAGACTAAATCCTTGCTTCTTGATAGTAGATAAGATTTTTTTTTAATAGGAACGTATACTGAACAGTGACTTCCAGAATATTTATATCTTTCATGTTATTCATTAATAATTAAAAGGAGAGGAAGTGCTTGATAATTCTTAAAAAAAAAAAAGTAGTCTAACTAAAAGGGCTCCCTTTTAAACATAATTGACCAACATATTGAAAGCTGTACCAAAATCAGTGTGATTTTTTTTTCTATAAAATTGCAATGGGTGTAATACCTTCTTGACAGTAATCAAGCCCTTTCTATGTATAAATTTTGCCAATATTTTAATTCCAAATTCTTTAATTCTGCAAGTAACTTCAATTTGGAAGGGATTAAACTATAAAGCCAATTTTGTAAATTATCTTGTGACTGAAAAATAATAAATAAAACTACACATTATATTAGGTATTTGCATAGTACCTATTATTATATAAGGGTATAATAATTAATATAATTAGATATCTCTGAAGTAGTTTTAACAGATACAAAGGCACATAACTTTAGACAGTGGTGTGCAGGTAAATGGATAGCACTGGCTCTCCCAAAAATATACATATATGCATATGATTATAAATTTTACAGATAAAAAGGTTGTGCAGCATATAATATACAAATAATAAAGTTTATAGTATTCTGTATCCTAAATTTCATACAGCCAACTAATATGTTTTTGTTGATTTTGGCTAACTTTATATTCACTATGATTGCAAGTGATTAATAGAATTCTGACAAATGTTGGTGGATATTTTTATTTACCTTAATGAGCAAGATGAAGTGAAACAAATATCTAGACATTGGAATTTCACTCCTGTCAATGATATTAGGGACTTTTTTGCTGAAATGGGTAATTTTTTGAATAATGGAAGAATAGTTTTTTATTCTTTTGTGCTATTCACAATGTCACAACACACTTTTAAATTCCAACTGCATTATTAACATTTTTTTCCTTTGCTTTCTTAAGTCCAAGGTTTTGCAATCTCCTTTTCAAAGGACCAGATAGTATATAATTCAGACTTGCTGTCCTTATGGTCTTTGTTTCAACTATTCAACTGCGCCGTTAAAGACAAAAGCAGCCATACGGCTAGGTTCCAAAAACACTTTACATATAAAAACAGGCTGCTGACCCACAGGTGGTAGTTTACTGACCCCTGGTCTAGATAATGAATAAATCAACAAATCAAGTCCTGATTTGTAGAATTTTATTTCAGTGGTATTCTCCCACCACAGTCAATTTAGACTATCAAAGTGACTTCCCTGAAAGAGGAGTTGGGAAGAGATGCTTAGTAGCACAACGTCTTCTAGTATTTCAAACATGCAATGTTTGTACGGAGAAGAGTAAAGTATGGAGAAAAGTATAGTTTGGAGAAGAGTAAAGTACAATAACATAATTAGAAAACAAGTTTTCAGTATTTATTACCTTTAACTTTAATAAAATGTATTTAAATATGCATGATCTCTCACATATAATTCCTAACAACCAGGTTGTATTTGTAAAATTCCTGAAAATTTAATAATCTGCTCTGTGAACCAATATAAGCCAGCTCTAGAAACCATTGTTTATTTGTTTTGTTTTGTTTTTTAAGATTTTATTTATTTATTTAGATAGAGCGCATGAGCTGGGGGAGGGGCAGAGGGAGGGGGAGAGAGAATCTCATGCAGACTCCCCTGAGCGCAGAGCCCACATAGGGCTTAATCTCAAACTCTGAGACCATGGGGGCGCCTGGGTGGCTCAGTCATTAAGCGTTTCTATAAATAATTATAAATATTCCTTAGATATTGTCCTTAAAATTCTTGACAAAGCATTTGTTCACTAGCTGACCTTTAACAGCTTTTATGTGAAAAACTATTAGTTCATTGCACTATCAGTAGATATAGAGATAATTCTGAAGACAAAAAATGTATATGAGCAAACACAGTCAAATATTAAACATCACATATGGATTATCATCCTTATGTCCCTCTAAATTAAAAGAGAAATGTAGGGAAAACATACTGGTCATAAATATTCTCATGAATTCTATATTCACTTTGACAATTGATGAATAGGAGGAGTCCTTTCATCTTTTGACACATCCCCCATTTATAAGGTAAGGATTATGAGGTTTGCTAGTTGCCTTCCTCATAAGAATAGGTTAAAGAATATAAAAAAAAAATGCTTATTTAGTAGAAAGGCAGTTTGCTAAAAATAGAGACTTTTAAACTCCATGCTCAATAAGACCCTAGTGTTATGGTTAAATTGCGTCATTGAATAGGCTAGTTGGTTTACTGTGAATACACACAGCAGGTATGTCAGATCCATGCTGGCAATTCTACTGACTCAAGCCCAATTTCTTAACACCATTGCTTTGAGTACAACCTCATGGTTTGACAGAAGACCCAGCCGGGAAGCTGCAGGGTCTTTGACTCCTATATTCTAAACTTTGTCTTAGATAAGCCTTCATGAACTGACCTTTTAGATTAACTGTTTTAACTTTGACTTTACAGTGCAAATGTAAATGTGCCAGTAATAGTCTGAGGTAGGATAACATTCAGTCTTACATGTGTGGAGAAATAAATACAAAGCAAGCCCTATGTTTGCTAGCTGAAGGAGAAAACCAACAGTCCAATATGGGTATTTATAAAATGATCTCCAGCTTATTTGAAAATGAATATATGAAAATCTATAAGGCAAGGTATATTCAATTTTCAGAAGCTATTGGTAGAAAAGACTTTACTAAGAAAAAAGGTTGAAACATTTAGCTTCTAAGTAATTTTGAATCAGTTTCTGTGCTTATTTATTTATTGAAAAATTCCCTCAATTCCAAATTCTAGTAAATTTCCCAGGAGGAAATGACAAAAAGCAAAGCAGAGACCATGGAAGGAATTGAGAATTCCAAGAAGGAAACATGAATGGAATTGCCTCTCCTTAAGATTTCTTAGTCTTTAGGCCCCTGGTAGAAGAGGCTCACATATAATCTGCTTTACAATGAATTTTCTACACCAGCATTGTCAACACAGGAAGTAAACTGTTTGAAGGAGAGTTAATAGATTAATAGCATCAATAAAGCAGTCTTATTTATTAAAAAAGAACAATTTTATAATACACTGGGGGATGGAGGGGAATACTTTTGAAAGTCCTCTGAGAAGCCTGCATAAATTCAGTCTACTGTGATCAGCTTATATCCTGAAATAGGTTTTTAACTTTTTCACACCTTTGCTAGACAGCAAATTCTAAGAACTTTTAAGGAACATGCCAACTGGCAAATACCTGCAAGTAAAAAATTGCTGTTGGTTGTTGTGAAAGCAGCAACAACTGTGTTCATGAAATATTCCTTTTTAATGATGGCCTAGAATAATGGTGTGAGCTATCTTTCTATCACATGGAAAAGGAAGTTCTGGTATACATGTCAAATGCCTTAGGTCATTGAATTGAAAACATTTCTTAACAATTTTTGGTTGGAGTAAATTTATGTCACTACTTTATCATTGAGTACAAAACAAAACTGTTTAATCATGTTGTGTGAAATAATAAAGTTCTGATCTTCTATAGAACTTTCACAAGACTTGAAAATATTTTTTTATTGGTGTTTTATCAGTCTGTTTGGGCTGCCATAACAAAATGCTACAGACAAGGTGGCTTACAAGAAACAACTAATTTCTTTCTCACATTTCTGGAGGCTGGGAAGCCCAAGATCAGGGCACTAGTATGATCACATTTTGGTGAAGACTTCTTCCTGGTTCACAGGTAGAGCTTTTTCACTGTGTCCTCAAATGGTAGAAGGGACTAGGGATCTCTTGGAGCATCTTTTCAAGGCACTTTTCCATGTGATATGTGATAATCCAGGGATGCCTGGTTGGCGCAGTCGGTTGAGCATCTGACTCTTGTTTTCAGCTGAGGTAGTGATCTCAGGGTCATGAGATGGAGCCTTATGTCAGGGCTCAGTGCTCAGCATGGAGTCTGCTTCAGATTCTCTCTCCCTCTCCCTCTGCCCCTCCCACTCATGCTTTCTCTCTAAAATAAATAAATCTTTAAAAAAAAAAGTCACTAATTCCATTAATGAGTGTTTCATCCTCATGGCTTAAGTACTTCTCCAAGGCCCTTTATACTAATACCATCAACTTTGGGTGTTAAGATTTGAACATATGAATTGTGGAGGGATACCAACCTCCAAACAACAGCATGATCTATGAAATAAAGTATATAGGCACTTCATTCTTGATTCTTCAGATTAACAATGTTTTTTTTAACTCTGGACAAATGTCCTTTTTCTTTTCATTTCTTTTCTTTTTTTAAGATTTTCTTTATTTGAGAGAAAGAGAGAGAGAGGGAGAGAGTGAGTATGAGTGGGGTGAGAGGCCGAGGGAGAAGTGGGCTCCCTGCTGAGCAGAGAGCCCAATGCTGGGCTCGATCCCTGGACTCTGGGTTCATGACCTGAGCTGAAGGCAGACGCTTAACCAACTGAGCCACCCAGATGTCCCTAGATGTCCTTTTTCGTGAAGGTTCCTACTGTGTAGGTGACTAAGATACTGCATAGAGCAATCTGGTTACCTGCCTTCCCTCTACCTTGGATCTGTTTTCCAAAAGTTCCACCAATCAACTTGGTTCCTGAGGCAGAAATGGCTAACTTTTCAACAAATATGTGTGTCCAACTATATACTGCAAGATTGTTGCTGGGAAATGGATGCCCAGCCAGGGCCTATATTTCTAGCTCCCTTCCTTTTCTCACCACCTTAAATCTAGAAGCCACATGACCAGAATCTACCAATGGAATATAAGTGAAAGTAAAAGGGTCCACTTCTGGCCCAAAGTGATTAAGCAAGATATATGCTTTCTGTACTTCTTTCCTCATTTGTGGCCAGATGTAGAGGTCCTAGATGACTGAGACCTCATGAAATGGAAGGAATGTGGATCCTTAAATTACAACAAAGGAAGTAGACACCCACAGGAGTCATTTTGATTTTAATTGACTAAGAAATGAAGTCATCAAATCAAAATACAAGAGAACAAGAAGGAAAAAGGAATCATAAAACAACCAGAAGGGCACCTGGGTGGCTCAGTCATTAAGCGTCTCCCTTCGGCTCAGGTCATGATCCCAGGGTCCTGGGATCGAGTCCCACATCAGGCTCCCTGCTTGGCAGGAAGCCTGCTTCTCCCTCTCCCACTCCCCCTGCTTGTGTTCCTGCTCTTGCTATCTCGTTCTCTGTCAAATAAATAAATAAAATCTTTAAAAAAATAATAAAATAAAACAACCAGAAAATAATTTAAAAATGCCAGAAATAGGGGCACCTGGGTGGCTCAGTCGTTAAGCATCTGCCTTCGGCTCAGGTCATGATCCCAGATGGAGCCCCACATCGGTCTCCCTGCTCCGCGGAGAGCCTGCTTCTCCCTCTCCCACTCCCCCTGCTTGTGTTCCCTCTCTGTGTATCTCTCTGTCAAATAAATAAATAAAATCTTTTTAAAAAAATGCCAGAAGTACTTATCAATACTTTAAATATAAATGGTTATATTCTCCAATCAAAAGACATACAGTGCTAAATGGATTACAAAACAAGACCCAAATATATGGTGCCTACAAAAAGAATTCCTTCGTTTAAGGACACATACAAACTGACAACAAAGATATGGAAAAATATATTTCATGCAAATGGAAAATAAAAACAAAACAAAACAAAAAACAAAACAAAAATCCTAAAAAAATCAGCTATATATGTATTAAACAAAACAGACTAAGACAAAGGCTGTACTAGGATACTAAAAATATTAGATTATATATAATGAAGGGGTCAATCCAACAAGAGGATATAACATTTATAAATATTAAGCCCCCAATATAGTAGCAACCTAAATATATAAAGCAAATGTTAAAGACCTAACGCAGGAAATAGACAGCAATAGTAAGGGCCTTCATAACTTTTCATCAGTTGATAAAATATCCACACAGAAAATCAATAAGGAAACATTGGGATTCTGTGACACATTAGACCAGATGGGCTTAACAGACATTTACCAAACATTCCATTCAAAAGCAGAGTATACATTCTTAAGAAAACATGGAAATTCTCCATGATAGATACGTAGGTCCACAAAATGTCTTAATTTAAGAAGACTAAAATAATATCAAGCATATTTTTTCTGACCACAATGGTATGAAATTAGAAATTTTAAGAAAAAAATGGAAAATGCACATATATGTGAAGATTAAACAGCATACTACTGAACAATAAATGTATCAAAAAAGAAAAAAAAAATCTTCAGACAAATGAAAAAGGAAATACAACATACCAAAACTTCTGGGATGTTGCAAAAACAGTTCTACGAGGGAAGTTCATAATGATGAGTGCTTAGATCAAAAAATAAGAAAAATCTCAAATAAACAGCCTAACTTTACACTTCAAAGAACTAGAAAAAGAACAAATGAAGCCTAAAGTCATTAAAAGGATCTTTGTTAGTAAAATAAAAGATCAGAGTGTAAAATAATAAAATAGTGTCTAAAATGTCTATAGAAAAGATCAATAAACTAAGGGCTGGTTCTTTGAAAACAAATGACATTGACAAACCTTTAGCTAAACTCACCAAGAAAAAGAGAAGGCTCAAATAAAATCAGAAATAAAAGACATTATAATTGATGTCACAGAAATAAAAAAGATCTTGAGACTATTATGACAATTATACATCAGCAAACTAAACAACCTAAAAGAAATTGACAAATTCCTAAAAATAAACCAACTACTAAGATTGAATCATGAATAGAAAATCTGAACAGAACAATTACTAGTATGGAGATTGAATTATTAATCGAAAAGCTCCCAATAAACACAAGTCAAAGACAAGGTGACTTCACTGGAAATCTTACCAAACATTTAAAGAAAAATTAATATCAATCTTTCTCAAATTCTTCCAAAAACTAGAACAGAAGTGAAAACTTTCGACTCACTTTATAAGGCCAGCATTACCCTGATACTAAAATCTGACAAACACTACAGAAAAAGAAATTGCAGGCCAAAACCCCTAATGAACATAGATGCAAATATACTCAACAAAATACTAAAAAAAAAACAAATTTAACAACACGTTAATAGAATCATATACCATGCTGAAGTGAAATTTATTTAAAGAGGAAGGATGGTTCAACATCCACAAATCAATGTGATACAGCATATTAAAAAATGAAAGATAAAAGTCATATAATCATCTCAATAGATGTATACAAAGTATTTGCCAAGAATCAACACCCATTCATGATAAAAACTCAACAAAGTGGGAATTGAGAGAATGAACCTCAATATAATCAAAGCCATATATGACAATCCCAAAACTAATATCACACTCGATGATGACAAATCGAAAGCTTCTCCTCTGTGATCAGGAATAAGGATGCGCACTTTAACCGCTTTTTTTATTCAACATAGTACTAGAAGTTCTATTTAGAGGATGTAAGCAAGAAAAAGAAATAAGGCATACAAATCTGAAGGAAAAAGTAAAACTGTCTTTACTTGCAGATGCCATGTTATTATATGTAGGAAACCCTAAAGACTCCACCAGAAACTGTTAAAACTGATAAATGAATTAAGTAAATTGTATGATATAAAACCAATGTATAAAAGTCAGCTGTATTTCTATTCACTAACAAGGAATTATCAGAAAGAGAAATGAAGAAAATAATCCCATCTACAATTGCATCAAAAATAACAGAATTTCTAGGAATAAATTTAACCAAGGGAGAGAAAAACTGGTACTCTGAAAACTATAGAACATTGTTGAAAGAAACTGAAAAAGACACAAATAAATGGAAAGATATAAATAAATGAAAAGATATCCATGCTCATGGACTGGAAGAACTAATGTTGTTTAAATGTTCATACCGCCCAAAGAAACCTACAGTTTTAGTGCAATCCCTATCAAAATTCCAATGGCATTTTTCACAAAAATAAAGCCATCTAAAATTTATATGGGACCACAAAAGACCCCAAATTGCCACAGCAATCTTAAGAAGAACAAAGCTGGAGGCATAACACTCCCTGATTTCAAATTATATTACAAAGCTATAGTAATCACACATAAAAACAGACATATACATCAATTAAATAGACTATAGAGTCCAGAAATAAACCCACACATAAATGGTCAATTAATTTACAACAAAGGAGCCAAAATATACAATGAGGAAAGAATAATCTTTTCAATAGATGGTACTGGGAAAACTAGAATTTCACATGCAAAATAATGTTACTGAGCCACAATCTTACATCATACACCAATATTAACTCAAAATTTCAGTCAGGCATTTTTAAGTATTTTACACATATTGTCATGTTTAATCATTTCATCAGCAATTGCCAAATGCCACACACTAAAACAAAAAATATGATTCTATCCATTCATTTAACAGCATTAGAAGCACCTACATTTGAAGATATTATAATCATATCCCCATATTTCTTTATTGTCTATTACTAATTTGCCCTTAGATTCAAAGACAATACCGGAAAAACCTTTCAAATCTGGATTTTAATTATTTTTATATTTATTCTTAGCTGAACAACATAAAGTGAACTAAAGAACCTCTCTGAGGTTTATTTTTCTCACCTATAAGCCAGTGTAAGACACCACCTAAGATGACTGTTGAGATGATTAAATATGACAATATATGTAAAATGCTTAAAAATGCCTG
Source organism: Mirounga angustirostris (assembly GCF_029215605.1). Classification (NCBI taxonomy): domain Eukaryota; kingdom Metazoa; phylum Chordata; class Mammalia; order Carnivora; family Phocidae; genus Mirounga; species Mirounga angustirostris. Next base: position 53,803,087 of record NW_026991710.1, read on the forward strand.
ACACACGGAAATGCTAAATAATAGGTAGTATTTATTTTAAGCATTATTCCCATGTCAAAGAGGACAAGATATTTCATTTTTTCTACTCATTTTTTGATTCAAAAATTTTGGCTAAGATTAAAACATTTACTTAACTGTTATTATTGAAAAAAATCTAGGTGAGTAAAAAAAAAAAAAACATTTTTCATTCTTGATATTTTTTCATAAAGTTTTTACACTTGTCTTTGAATGAAGACAAACACTGAGAGTCATTTCGTTCATATTTTTCCCCCTAACAGAAGCCAATTAAATACCAGTAACAGAGTAAAATATATAATATACAGTCTATCAGTTAACAAAATATCTACAGATAAAGTTTATTATTTAAGTGTCTACTGTGAAAAATTTTTTTATTTATTTCTAATTTAAATCCCACATGCTGCAATTTAAGCTTATTTGTTCTTCGTTTATTCTCAGTGGAGTGACTAAACAGGGGCTTTCATAGTCAGAGAGAAAAAAACAAACACTGTTTGGATAAAACAAGAAATATTTGTATTATAGTGACCTTAATCTTGCACATAAAGAGTTGAATAACATATTAGTAAGGAAGATAATAGCTATCTGCCCATTATACTTAAATTTTTAAAAGGCTTTTATTAACTGACTTCATAAAAATTCTAAAGTCGCTAAACAAACACCAATAAAAATAGGTTCATATAAGTGGAAAGAGTAGATACAATCATTCCTAATAGGGTAAGAGAGTCAGCAATCTTTGGAAACTTATTCATCCTCTTGGACCCAGGGGATGTTCAGGTAATTGAAAAAGAACACAATAATACTGAGTTTCCAATGGCTCAGCATTGCTGCATACATGAAAACATTGAAACTGTAGTTAAATAATTATGGTATACTGCTTAGTGAGCATAAATATAATGGCAGTGCCTCACAGCTTCTAAAGATTTTTTGTCACGCTTTTATGCAAAATGAAGGAGAATATTATGTATTGTTTAGGATAATTCACAATTTAATTTATATATTTGCCTACTGCCATAAAATCAAGCTAATCAATTTAGCTTTTGACAATATAATCTATTTTCTATATTCTTGTATAATCTTTTTTCCAGAATTTAATGTATGAGTTACATTAATTGAAATCTACACAATTATTCACAAGTGATCCCTGAACACTTGCTAGCATTCTCCAGCAAAACAGTAAGCTCATTCTTGGGTGGTTATTTCTAATCACTATGTGTGTTTTCACTCCAGATGCTTTTTAATGGCATTAATGAAAAGAAAATCACTAGTGTCTAATTAAAGAGGAGACCAAAGTTAGAGGGCTTTTTAAAGAGTGATACCTATACAAAAAATAAAGAACTAGGAAGAGAGAGAGAAAACCATTATAAGGCAAGATGCAAAAAAAGTGGAAGCATAAAAGAAATGAGAAAATATCCAGGAAAGGTCTGGGCCTATAGGCTACGAAGCAGCAGTATTAAAGAAAATGAATGAAGAGATAAAGATGCAGAGAAAGTAAATCGAATATTGCTCCACAGATTAAGTCTTCGGAGAATGAAGGTGGTTATGATGTACAGAATTTAGAGAGGTTTAGAATGGAGCAGAGCAGAGCACACAGAACCCAAGAGATGAGTAAATTATTGGTGAGATTTTTCAAAGTGCTTTGGGTAAATGAGAACAGCCTATAGGTCAGTGAAGTTCAAAGAAAAAAGTATTAGAGCTGTTGGAAGAGTCCTACAGGTAACAGTCATAGACAAAGGGAGACTCCAAAGAAAAGTGGAAAAGCAGAATTCGCTCAGACAAAAAAGAGGTGGGAAAGTTCATCTGCTTATTAGAGAGTTTTTGTCCTTTGACACTCAGTGGTAAAAGTAACATTTTTTTTCAATAATACTGCAAAAAGCATATCTTAATTTATGAATACTTTATTCTGAGTATAAAAAGGTGAATCTTCTTAGAGCTGTCAATAAGAAGTCCTGTTTGAAACGTGATAGAAGGCATGTGGCTAAATTAATGGTGCCCACACATACACAGAGATACACAAATACATATGTATGTATGTATATATACCTATATTCTCATTTGAGCAATTGCCAGTTTTGCCTGTTGAAATGTTGAACCCTTGTTTCAAGAGTGATAAACTTGCCTGAGACATTAATTCTGGTTCTATTACCACTTAACTATGTAACCTTAATTTATTTAAACAAAGAAGCTCTAGATTTCTAACTGAATTAAGATCCACTTTATATATCATATTGTATTCTGTTCCCTGAGTTTTACTTTTAAAAAAATCTCAAAAAATAAGGTCCATATTCAAAGTTATCTTTGTACTTGAAAGCAGAATCAGTATATATGAATGTTTTTAAACTTACAGTAACCCTTCTTAATCATCCATTATAAGGAAGCCTTCAAACATGGTGACAGCTCATACAGCCTTTTTTATTTATTGGATATAAAGTTGGAGCCTACAGTAAAGGCACTTAATGGCATTAATGCATGCATAGCATTTTTTCAATGTGTCACATATAATTTTTGTGCAGTGCATGATATATGTAGCAACTAAAAATATAAACCACCTGTTGTTCAGATTTTCACTGTTGAGTACTGCATTGTTTAGCTTTTTCTACAGTGTGCTATGTGTGTCAATATTGATTTCAGAAAAAGTAATAAAGGATCCTGTCAAAATAAAATAAAAACCTAAGGCAATTTACTTTGCTGAAGGGGGTCAGCTTTAATAACCATCACCATCTTACCAGAACCGCTGTGAAATTTCATTAACACTGTACTCCACTCGCATATCAGCTAGGTTTACAATTACTACTTGATTATATGTCTGTATAGATCGTTAGGCACAAGTCTCCTTTTTGTGCCCTGTATCGTTTGGTACATGGGGTTTCTTTTCAATTCAGTGGAAACTCTATTCAAAGAAAGAAAATGATAATAAAGAAAAGGTTGTTGCTGGAGCTGTTCCTCAACTCTGTACAAAATTACTCAACACATTGCAATTTCAGGACATTTGGCATTTTAATCTATTCCCCCTTAAGTTTGGTATCTACTTGAGATCACAACAGGGTGACTATATAAATAAATGTAAAGGAAAAATATGCAAGAGTTTGGGAAGCTCAGGAAGAACATGTAACTCCATTTATCCCTAGTTCTGAGATGAAGTATATTCTCAGATCCATCTATTATCTATCAATACATTTGACCCTTCCAATGCACTAGAGAAAACTGAACAGACAAAAAACTACAACAGTGGACCCTCTCATTCAATAGGTTGATGTTTCTATGTAATCCTTTTCTACTACAGGTTAGAATATCTTTTTGTTAAATTTTGAGTGAAATCATAAGTTTTAGTTCTATGCTTCAGTAAATAATATTGTCTTGCATGGTATCCAGAACAGACCATCTCAACAAAGGATGATTCTCAGTAACAAAAATGATGTGAGTTTCCAGTATATTTACGTGTGTATGTATTTGAAAGGCAAGCTATAAATTATCTTGTAAAGATGTGATCCATAGTTCCCTGGGCCACACCAACACTGCAAGATAAATTTAAAAGTAAGGGTAGACATTTGTCAATCACCTAGGTGGGTCACTTACAGGCTTTGGATACAGCCCAATGTTGAGGCAATCCTGACCAAGTGGGCAGTGTGTGAGAAGATCACATTGACCAATGGGTAATTTCTAGATAATCATATAACATTAAGCCCAATGCCTAGTGTCCATTAGACTTCACAGAATCTCTGAGGATCAATGTTTCTCATTAATTCTGTCTTGAATCATTCAGGTGTAGGTTAAGGCCCAGTCTTAGTTAATCTCTTCTGCTTCAGTTGGAGGTCATTTACAAGCCGTTGAATCACCTTCCTTTTGTCCTAGAACTGTTAGTCTACAACTGCCCTGTAATTGCTATCATTGCTACCTAGAGATTATCTTAGTTCTAGATTTTAAGTAAAATGCATCTTCTTTCAAACCTAGGCCCTGTATTCTATTAACTATTGGGAAGTATTTTTCTCTAGGTTTTCTTATCTATTAAAAAAGAGATGATGGTTTCTCCATAACAGAAATTTTACAATGTTTTGAACAGACAATATTTTTAAATAGAATACCATATGGTGTAGTAAATACTTAAGGAGAAAAATATTAACTATGTTCTCATATCTATAGGACACATAGATCATTAGGACTATTTCATACTAAGATGAAGGTTGGATCCCTCCTTAGATACTGTAAAGTAAATGAGCAAACTTTACAATGCCAGTCCCACAGCTGGACACCATTGCCTTTCGTCTATTAAAGCTGACAGTAGCAAGAGTTTTGCCTGCCTCACTTTTTGGTAGTTCTACTGGGGAAAATATCTATTCCATGACTTAACACCTGCAATCAGTAAGAGTTGTCTCTTTCTCTGTTACCATCTCAATATGGAGACATGGGTGCTGAAAGAGGCATAAATACAGCCCTTTTATTTCACCCAGCCACCAGTATTATGTAAAACAGAGCTCACAATGAACACAGATATCCTAAATATCAAAATTAATGGATTAAGTTTCCTAAGAGGTGAATTTATCCTTTCAGTTTGGGGATTAGTCTCTTCTCAACAAGCAGCATATAGAAAGTGGGTTGGATTATATTTGAATAGTAGTATTTGGGTGTCATATGTACAGAACTCTCACTCTGACCTTCTCTCTCCGATAAAAGGCAGCCAGTACCCAAATCAGAGTCTGGGTACTTCTGCAGTCTTGCTTCAAGTGAATCCCGTAACAATGAAATCTAGCAGATTCTTCTGAAAAACAGGGTTAATGGTGGTCCATCCCCAGTATTACAGAGATTAGGGCATATATTAAGTAATACCCTAGATCCTTATAACTTCATAATTTTCCATTCTGTCTCAGAATAAGAGATATTATTTCAAGAAATTAAGAGTATGTAAGTAGACTGCTTGTGATAAAATCCTGGACTTATTTATTAGGTCAATCGAGCTGAGCTATTTAGCCCCCCTGAGGCTTCATCATCCAATCACCCAATAGCGATAACATGTTTTGACAATTACATGATATAAGTTACTTGGCCCAGGGCCTGAAATATAGTAAGTAAGCAATAAACATAAGCTGCTATTATCATTATTATGACTATTATTACTATTACTACCTATGGTTTCATTTAGGACATGTCCCAGACAACTCAGTTCATTGCTAAGCAAAATCTTGCACTGCAATTTAACATCCTAGACTTTTTCTCATTTATTAAAAAAAAAAAAGTTATTGACACCTATCTCCAATCTCTTATTTCCTATCCACTTTTCAACACTGTTTTGTCTTCCAGTCCTAAACTGTTCTGAATTACCAAATGAAATCATTTAGTCCTCATTCCATTTGATTCCTGTACCCTATATAGACTCTGATGTTGATCATTACCTTGATATCCCAATAACCAGAATTCCAAATCTTTAACTTGCTACTGGGCAGTACACCAGCTTTTCATTATATACAATAAAAATTTGCCTTATTACAAATGTAACTATTATTTTGAACCCACATGACTCACAGGATAAAACCTAACACCTTCATTATTTTTTCATGGCTGTACCTTTGTATGAATTTTGTGTCCTGCTTCGTTGGTTGAATTTTGTGTCCTTTTGGTTCAATCAAGGGTGGGACCTACAACTTATGGTCATTCTCAGATACTGAAAGACCTCAGGTCACATTAATCCCCTAACAGATCAGTAATAAAATGTTCATTCTTATCATAATTTTTAAAAATTTTCCAAATTTTATTTGAAGTTAAACTTCCTTCACTTTTGGAAGCCTATATCCAGAAAAGAGTATTGGGTTTGTTAGCTTTTTCATTCTTTATTCCATTAGTACTTACATCATTTCTAGCTAGTTGTACCTCTAACACCTCCAGAATTTAAAAGGAGAGAAATAGGAATGTTATGGGCATGGGAAGTACATTTCTTGACATCTACCTTCATGAGCTGGCTACAGAGATCCCTAGGCTGGACAGTTGTTGAAAAAAGACTCTTGTTCTGTGTTTTTTTCCCCCCCAACAAATTTATTTATTTTTATTACATTCAGTAGGCCACTGTATAGTACATCATTAGTTTTTGATGTAGTGTTCAATGATTCTGTGTTTATTTTGATAAATTCTTTGGAGACTCACTTCAAGATTCATTCGTGCTTCCTTTGATTCAGGAGAATTCATCACTTCTGGATACTCTTCATTTGTCACTTAGCACTTGGGTATTTGGGAATACCAGTGGATGCTTTTCTGCTGAATACTCCAAAACACTGATGGGGTCCTAGGACAGAGCTTTAAAATGTCTACTTCCAACACTCGTTCCATATACAATGCATAGAAAAAGCAGCCTTGACTCAGCATTTGTAGAAATTAATCAATAATCAAAGGCAGCCTCTTTCTGTTTAGTTGCCTGGTAGGGTACCCCAGGCATGGGCTGTTTTCTCTAAAATTTGATGTAGGAGTTTGCATCCTTGTGGGGATAAGTGTGAAAGATCCAAAGGTGGTACTCTCAGGATACCAAAAATTCTCTCAAAAAATCTATTTCTCTAGTTGCCTATTGACTTCTTTAACTTTACTACTGTATGTTTTTGAGTGACTCAGTCCCATCATCCGATGGGTGCTCAGCATCCACTTTCAGATGTGGTACTGGTTGATTCCTGATTTTTAAGACTCTGAAGACATTAAGAATAGTTCTCTTTTTAACATCTTGTTAACCTAGCCAAAGTTTTGTCAAAAATCCCTACAAACTCCATTATTATGTAAACTGGTTGGACTACATAAAAAGCTATTGAATCCTCTAAGAACAATTGCAAAATCTGGCTTAGCAATCTTTTTCTTGCCTTAGACCCAGGCCCCACTCTGGTTTCCAACTAACTTTTAAAAAGAAAGGCAACTTAGATATCTATCTATATCTATATCTATATCTATCTATCTATCTATCTATCTATCTATCTATCTATCTATCTATCTTAATACACTAGATTTTAGGAAAGAATAGGTAGAAGGGAATATCCAAAACAGATTGTTCACTTGCAGGAAAGCACAGCCTATTTCAGCTATCCTGTACCAAGCCCTTCTGCTAATACAGTGAGACCTCTCATTTATCTGAGCCTTTGTTTACTGAGCTCTTTGGGAACTTCTCCTGCTGTTTTGACTGTCTGGAGAAACCCCACTCATTCTTCAGGACTCAGTAAAAAAATTTATTTTTCTAAAACAAACAAAAAAACCCTTTGTCTTTAACATGTATCCAATAGCATTTTCTGAATATTTATTTTATCCCATTTTACCCTTGTATTATAGTTTAACAAATCTTTCACTTACAGATTCTTGAGGTTGCAGGTGGCATATAATACCTGTTTCTTTTCCCATTTCCCAACACATTGGCTAACATGTCACAAATGTTTCTCAGGAAATGTGGATGTTTACGTCATTTAATTTCTTGAAAATATATATAACAATATTGTGTGATTTGCTGCATTTCACTCTAAAATGTAATGATATTTAATATAGTAAGAGGAGTACTCAAAAATAACCTGGATATAATTAGGTTTATTATATTTGAAATAGGATCTTTTGACTTTCACTGGTCTTTTCAGTTCAACAGATGACCACATGCTGACCACTCATGATGCTCACTCTGAGCAAGTCATTAAAGCTTATTAGAAAAAAAAAATATCCACTGCTTTTGTTTTTACACTAGAGAAGCCAGTTCTTTTCCTAAAGTAGATTGACAATGGCTAAGGCACACTATCAATATTGGCAGTTCACTATGCTCTGGAGACTTTGAGTCAGCAGACAAATATTCCCAAATGCACTCATTCTTATTACAGAAGAAATAAGCTGTAGGGGACTCTTGATTGCAAATGGTTCTAGTTTACTAAAGAAAGACTATGGTCATTAGTGAGCATGTTTTATTGAAAACAGCCAATATGTTGAATGAGACATTCTATTTACGAAAGTTCAAGTCGGACGTTAGTGTTTGGTAAAAACTTTTAGAAGTCAAATCAGAAGGCAAATCTAGAAAAAATAACCCACTGCTGTTTATGATTTATAAAACCATGTATTTCTGAAGGACCACAAAAAGTTAGGTTACTATTTGCCCTCAGATAGCTTCAGATTCAACCCCTTCAATAAAGTAGTATTTATTACGTTCCTGCCATATGAAAAACAAATTTGCAATGCATTTTAGAGGCAGTATAAAATAAATCTTTGCTATTGAGAATTATTCTGGTGAAAAAATATGGGAATACACAAAATAATTAAAGTAATGAAACAGATAATTAAGGGCTAAATAAATGGAAGAGTTACAGGTATAAAGAGATTCAATATGAGGTAGAGTAGTAAAGGGATAATTCAATAATAGAGGCAAGTTTAACTAGAAACTGAAAGAATAATTTAAATAAAAGAGTAGGGAAGGATGAGGTATAAAGAGATTCAATATGAGGTAGAGTAGTAAAGGGATAATTCAATAATAGAGGCAAGTTTAACTAGAAACTGAAAGAATAATTTAAATAAAAGAGTAGGGAAGTTATATACTTGTACATAACCACAAAACAATATTTTAATCATTTAATGTCCAGAGTGTATTTTCAGAGGAAAATTAACTTATCTTGCCACTAGAGAAGTAGAATATAATATAGGTAACTAGTAGAATTTTAACTCTTGGCAATGTAAAAGCTGTTTAAATTAACTTTGTTGTTAAAAAAAAAAAATCCCACATGATCTGCATATCATAGAAATCTTCCATGGCTTTTATTATCAGAATTTTAGCATAGTCAACTTGCTTGTCATACCAACAAGCCCTCCTAAAGAAAACTGTTCCTCTCACAGCCTTACTGCAGGATTCATCCTTAAGCAGCTATACTCTGAAAATCCACTGTCTTCATCTTTCTCCTACCTTCTCCCTAATTACCATTCACGTAAGAAGTTAGGGCATTTGATCCAAGGAGAGCTAATACGAATTTAGGACTAGGATTGCTATAAAAAGCTACAACTGAGGTTTTGGTTATACTGCAAACATCATGTTTCTTCTCTTGAAAGACTTATAAGAATTGGCCAGTATAAATAAGATAATTAAACAGAGAGGACTAGGGAATGCAGTTGAGTTGAATTATTGCAGAGCATCTGATTGGATCATCATATATTTTTGCGGCTGATGGGTCTCTGGACCTGACTTGAGTTGTTAATGCTTCCTGTTCCACAATGAGATCTTCCCATATGAAGATTCCCATACATGTATTTCCATAAAGTTGCACTCCATTTACTTCCCTTTGTGTGTGTGTGTGTGTGTGTGTGTGTATCTCCTGACCCCTTAACCTAAGCTAGCTTTATGATGCCTGTTCATTACAGTCCAAGAGTTCACAAAAGCGTGTTCTAGAGACCCTTGAGGGCCTTTGTATATAATTTTCTCTCTGCCTAAAACAGGTTCTACTCTCCTAATCTTACCTTCAGTCAGCTACGATATGTGTATTTAAGGGTTTGTTCAGATGTGCATTCTTGGTGAAGCCTTTCTAACCACTTCAAAGATGCTTAACATGCTTTCTTATAGACTTCTAATTCACTCGAGGTCAGGCCGATTTCACTGCATTTATCACTCTATTACATGATCCAGTAAATAGCTTTATCTACCACACAGTAAGATTTGAGAATAAGTACACTATTGGACTAATTTGTGTAGCTCTGGGACTTATAGAACAGTGCCTGGCTCATTACAAACTCAAAAATTATTGGGTGGATACAAATGGTAATGCCTTTAAGCATTTAAATGTTTGAAAGCTAAGAAGTTTCAAGACATGACAAATGTTTTTTTATGACCCTAGAGGAAAGAATTACTTACTTTGATGTAGAGGAGTTTGACAGTGAAAAGAGTTAATACCAACCTAAATAAAAACTAACATAATTCATATCAGGGAGGTTCTAAGTTAAAGTGGGGGATTATATGAATGTTGAAATAACTAGAATAAACTCAGTGATACTGAGTTAATGTAGAGATAATATATGATGAAAAACGTTATTTTGAGTTGTATTTTGAAAAAGTTATTTTCAGTTGTGTTATTTTAGTGCCAAGTTATTACTACAAATTTACATTCTGTTTGAATTTATAAAAGTATAAACTAGATTTATAACAGGAAAAGAATAGATAACAAATTCACTAGATTCTCAGATGACATATTTTTGGCCCATTTCTAAATGGTTCTAAAAATAGCATGTTTCTGAATTACAATCAAACTATTCCATCTATAAGATTTAGGAAAATATCAATGGGATTTAAGCTATTTCTGTGGTTAAAGTATCTATTTTATATAGTGAAATAAATTGTTTTAATATTTTAGTAAAAAATGTATGTAATGCCAAATGTATTCTTTATGACTATATAGAGAGTTTTGTGGGGGGGGTTTTCCCCCCTAAAGTTTAGGAAACCAAAAGGCTGAAGGGTGAAGTTAACACGTGACTAAAATTCCTTAACTGTTCAGCCTCTACAAACACTCTCAAAAGCCTTCTTCATCTAACCCTGTCTCATATTTCATTGCAATGCTTGCCAATCAGTTACAGTCTTTGGCCCCATGTCACTTTCATCCCATTGGATGACTGTCATGGGAGCTGCCCAATGGTGTGCTGCTAATGAGGTAGCTTAAAGAGCAGCTGGGGAAGTGCAATTGCTGGATTAGGGTCAAGGCCAAGAAAGAAAATGGATGAGAGAGATAGAGTCTGAATGACTGCCAATAAGCAGGGGTTCTATTATCTGCTAAAACAGGACATTCATTACCATCTATTGTAACATAATTTGGGTTCAGTCAAGCTGTCTTTCCCTCTCTTTGGATTTACAATTCATAAACCACAAATGGTCTAAAGGGTGCATTGTCCCTTGTGGCCATGTAACCCTGGGTGAGGAGGAAGCATGGCAGAAATGAATGAGCTATAAAGTCCCTAGTGTGAGCGCCATCAGGGCTGACACCTTTTTCCCTGAAGCTGTGACATAAGTTGTAGGCACAATGCCGAAAGAGTTTTGCATGTCTTTGGGGCCAGTTTGCTCATTAAGCAAAGATAAAATAAAAAGTCCTTGTTCATCCTTCGCAAAAATCAAATCCTAATGCTAACAGCCTGTATCTCCATGCTAATTTCCTCTTGTTACTGGTAAGTTTAAGGCACAGGAACAGAAGAGGATTGTTTTTCCATAAGGATGCAAACCCTTGTTTTTTTAGACCACGTTCTTCTAAGTCTCAGAGAATAATCTGTTCTATTTTTCAGTAGCTTTGTGTTGTTTCTACATATGAAAAATGACATGTATAAAATTGCCTCATTATGTCTTTCTCTTCTTTAATTACAAAGCTTCCTTTAAAAAGGACAAATGTCCCTCTCCTTCCTCTTCCCCTCTTCTTGTGCCCCTACTGATCTTTTTCAATTGTACTATGTATTACCATTTGGATTCCATTCTAAAGCCCACCTGCCATCTGAACTAATGGGACCATAGTGTTAATGTCTATGTGCTGTACTCAGTTGGGAAGGCAAATGAGCTTGGTGAAAAGAGAGCAAGTACAATAATTCAGAGCAAATTAACCAAGGCACAGTGAAAATAATTAATCACTGTAGTAAAGTAAAGAAAACATATGCATCACCTTTGGTCTAGCCTGATGGATAACGGGAACACTGGTTACCTCAGGCTGTGTGGCAGGTAGACCTCGCAGAGCATCCTCTACTCCTACCAAAAGGTCACTTCCATAAGTCAGAGACAGAAGTACTGGGAGTACAACTGTAGTCCTTATAGATCTTTTTAATAGGGCTCTAACATAGGTCACTTTTGGTTTGTTCTTGCATTTTCTGGATGTGTAAGATTCAATCCACGTTGCCTTTCTTTTTTCAGGGGTTGGTTAAGGTTTCATCTTCTGTTGACTGTTTCATACAGCATTGCCTGGTGTACATTTGCCATCATCCACCTTCTAATTACTTCCTCATATGCTTTATAGAAAGATTGTCTTATTTTAAAATTTTGGTGTTTTGATTTTAAATGCTTACCAGCGTAGATATTTCAAACTGCCCACACAGACCAGAGTAAATGATCCATTAGCAAAATTCTTTACTGAAGGCATGAAGTGCTAAACACTGATTTTGTGTATGTGTGTAAATGTGTTAATGTTCCTCATAGCTTAAGATAGTTGATAATTATAGCAATTTCCTTTTACTAAATATAATGAGATTTATTTGTAGATCTGTGATCTAATAAGATACATATTTTTTATGTTAATACAACCCAGATGAATGAATGTAGAAGTAGATTTTTTGAGGATGTGGATGCTAGGTATTCAAATCAATGAAATAAAATCTTAAGACATAGTGAATGATACACATGGCTAGGAGTAATAATTGGCCTATATTTTACAAACAGTATGTATCAGATTATAAAGATTGTTTACTGAGATAAAGTTTCCATTCTCAATTTGTTTATGAAACAAATTCCCTCCCTGACTCATTTAATTGTTCCTTTAACAAGAAGTCTACGAATTAAAGGTTGGCAACATGACATTCCTAGGAAATACTTGCCTCAAGTAATTAAATAGAAATTGAAATAAATGGAAGGGACAGAGAAAGGGAGAGAGAAGAAGGGGAGGGAGGGAGAAAGAGTGGGAAGGAGAGGGGGAGGAAGAGAGAAAGTTTTTTTTTTATATAGCGCCATCAGTAAATTCTAAAGGAATCTGCCACTGGAAGGTTCTTTTGTTTGGGGTGAAATGATTGGTAAAAAAAGGTTGAAAACTTAAAGGCAGAAACTGTATCTAGTCTTAAGTACTCAGCGTAATGATGATAGTGAGGAGATCCTGGTTCTCTGGAGGAAGTTCAAGGGAAAGGGCACAGTTGCCAATGATGAGGGTTATATCGATCTTTCCCAGAGAAAAAGTTAAAAGATGGGCTTGGATAAGAGTAAAGTAAAACTTTTAAATAGGATTTTTCCACAGAACCTTTAAAATTGTCAATAAAATTACAAAAACCACAATATGCTTAGTAAATTTGTAAACTTTGAGTAAAGGGGCTGAATTCAGCAATGGGCAAAAACAAAATCAGCTTCTAAATGAGAAGACAAGTGGGTTACAACCATAGTTCTCAGTGCAGTGACATGCCCGTAGTCTTCACACGCCTTTTAAATGTCACCAAGACACTTAATACTTGGTCAGCTGTGGCTCATGGGTTTGCTGAATACCATTATATTTTGATAATAATAGTAAGGGCTCACATTTTAGTTTTTAGTCTGAGACAGGTAGTGTGCTCAGGGCTTTAATCCTCACTACATACCTTTTCTATAAGGAAAGTATTTTCCCATTTTTTCCCCAAAGAGAAAATGAATGCTTAGAGAGAGTTTAAGTAATTTGCTTTAAATCACCCAGCTATTAAATTATAAAGTTGAAATTCAAATCCAGGCAGTCTGGCTCCACAGTCTATGCTCTTAACCACTGAACTAGACTAGTAGGGAAGGAAATGCTAATGTGTTCTCCTCGGCATTGCGTTTCTGCCAAGGAATGACTCTAATACCAAGAGAGAATTGGTCTTTTGGAATGAAGCCCTAAGGGATAAAGAACAAATAGAAACTTTAAAATAAAAAGGATGATGACCACAAATAGAAACATGTTTTAACATTATAATTCTTTCATTAAATATGTTTACCCACTTAGCTTCTAGGAGAGTTAAGTACTAGTCTCTGGACTTCTGGAAAATATGTTTATTTATTAATTTAGCATATGTTTAAACAGATCTAATATCTCATTTTACAACCCTTCCCTTCACTTATTTCTAGTAGTCAAGGTATAAATACATAGATAACATATTTTCCTTAACAGCTTAGAATCATCTAAAATTAATGGTAAGCTTTGTCCAGCCTCTAAATGGCTATTTATCAAATACCTTCTCATTTGAATCTTACTAGCAAGTAGATATAGCTATGAATAAAATATTTTTCCTTAGATTTTAGTTTCATGTTATGGTTTAGTGATGCTTAATAGTCTGGGAAAGTGTGGATATAAACACACATACCTTTACCTCTACCACCATTCCTACCCCACACCCATGCATAAAACGATCTTTTTTTTTTGTAAGTAAAAGCCAAAGTTTGTATCCTTAAAACAGTTATATGAGTAGGAACAGCTATTATCCCCAACAGCTTAAAAAATATGCCTTTTAATTCTGTCAGAGGAAAAAAAATCTTTTTATTTTAATAACTATTTTCTCCCTTAGCTTATTAAAATATATTCCTGAAGGCTCCCAGAACACAAGGCTCCATTTCTGCAAGTCTCCAAAAAACTCACAACTGGTGACATTGGTGGCTCTGGTAATCGGAGCTCAAGTAAAAAATGTAAATGAGAAGTGCTGCGTAAATCAGCCCTGATACTGTGCTGCTTTTATCTGTCCACTGTGGGCCGGGTTCCTTGCTGCCGGAGCTCCTCCTGGCTGATAAAAACCACAATCAAGTTGCAGACCAAGACAAATGGTTCTCAAAGGAATGGGGACAAAAATGGGAATTATAGAAACTTCCACATATTACCTGCTTCCCCAAGTCCGTAATTCACAGTCACATCCTTGATGGCACGTACATTTTTATTTGGGTAAATGCTAGTTCTATACTGCCATTCAGTGTTCTGAAATAACTTGCGCTTGACAATTTAATGCTAACACCCTCTGGTTGGCTGGATTCCCCTACAATCCACTTGCTCTTACTTTTTGGCTGTAATGGCCTATCTTTTCCCGTTCCTTCTTGGCGAGTTTCTCAGGGGCAAGAATGTGGAAAGATTATCAATCATGAACAGAAAAACATTTTGAACTATCAGCTGAAAAAATATATAAGTTTTCCGAAAGAGCATCCTATGTTAGAAAGCCCATTTTGCTTTTGAGCTTACTAAACCAATGTGGGCTTTTTTGTTTCGTTTCATTTTATTTTATTTTTTTTAAGATTTTTTTTTTTATTTGTTTATTTGAGAGAGAGAGCACATGAGAGGGGGGAGGGTCAGAGGGAGAAGCAGACTCCCTGCCGAGCAGGGAGCCCGATGCGGGACTCGATCCCGGGACTCCAGGATCATGACCTGAGCCGAAGGCAGTCGCCCAACCAACTGAGCCACCCAGGCGCCTCTGTTTCGTTTCATTTTAAAGCAATAGTGTGAACATGTTTCTTGGGCATTAATCTTTTTTTGTAGGATATATAAATAAGATATAACATATATAGGTTATTTATGTGTGTGTTATATCAATTTTGCTCCGTCAACAAGAGATTTTAATTTGGGGGAAAAGGAATTTAAAATGTTATTTGTTTCTGAGTTCATGCATAATAACACTTTGTTTTTATATATTATATCTTGATACAATAGCTTGCTGATATTTATCTACAATTCTTTGGATGTTGAGAAAGATTAAAATAGATAGTCCTGAAGGAAAAGTTACTATGTCCTATTTTTTTTTTACATTAGTTTAATAGGTTAGAAAAATTGCCTGGTGATTTCAGATCTAGCTATCTGAATCTAGAGCTGTGCTCTTGCTCACCATGCTAAAGTGACACAGAACCTACAAAAGCCTGGTTGACTGAGACATTTCATTCAAATCAGATCAGGAAAACAGTGAGTATAAAAAGAAATTACATTGGTTATTTTCCTTAAGTCTGACACAAACTAGCCAATAAATTCAGACCTACCAGTCTTTTAGCTCCATGTTAACAAAGCAATTATTGCTTCTTTCAAAATTCAATTAGACCAAAAATGAAATTCCAGGCAAAACAAAACAAAAACTGAGTATATATTAGCATTTGGAATAAATTTATAATTTCCACTTAGTCATTGCTGGAAATATTAATGAAAAATGGAGGAATTTTTCTGAACCAATCTATTAAAAAATTTGAACACCTTTTGTGTTGTTAGCATTAAATACAGTAATATTAAGATGTGAAGATATGGTAAACATTATTCTCTAAATAAAGGGTATGAAGAGAGGAATTTGAAAAATGTTTGACAGAACTTTGATATTATAAGGCAGAAAATGTAGGTACAGGCTAGTCAAATTGGAATCTGTATTTAAAAAGCTGTCTTACTAAAATATGACAGGTGAACTCAAGAGAAACAGTGGCAGAGTGGTATCCATGATGCTATGACAGTAATTTGGGTTGAAGGAAGATAGTAAGAGCTTGGATTAGGAATAGGATATCATGTTAGTTTTGCTTGTCTCTTTATGCTGTTTTGTTTTGTTTATTGTGCTTTTTAAAATTTTTGGAAAGTAGAACAGGACATGTGATTATAAATTACCCAAGCTAATTCTAATCAAATCTTGGGAACTAACTTCTGTGACTTTAGTAGAAACACTATATGTTCTAGGAGTCAGGTTTCTTAGCTTTCCAATGGAGATGAGTGCAGGGTTGTTTTTTTCTTATATGCTGAAAGATTCAAATGATAAAATCTAATAAAATTATGCAATGAATACCTGCTTTTACCATCCTGCTCTTGCAGCACCATCAAGAAAACATCTCTACTTTTCCTTATTTTCCTCTTAATAATTATTGTTTACATTATAAAGATTTGCATGGTAATTCACAAAGTGTTTTTACATAGAGTTCTCTATGCAACACTCACAAGCACCACTATGATGAAGGTATTTATTTCCTCCATTTTCTAGATGAATCTTATTTTTTTTTTTTTTGCTGCTCTCTCATTCTCTCCTGAGTTTCTAAGAATGTGGATTCAATGTGTCATATAACTGACACACCTACTCCAGAATTCCAAGCCACATGCAGACTTACAAAGCAGTTAATTAGAAAAAAAATATGATGCAGTTTTTAGGAACAGATTGAACCATTAAAAAAAAATACTAGATATATAGGTAATTTAACACCAGAATGCTTTAATAACAGCACAAGAATATTTACCTTTGATTTCTTCCATTGTCTCACTGTGCATACCTCACGAGCTACTTTTTTCTGTGTAATATCCTTCTAAATGCTTTTTACACCTACATATTCTTTCAGGCCATTCCCACAATCACAATTCAAATTAAAATCTGAACAGTATTACAACAATCCTATTATTTATCTGTTCTTAAATTTCAATGTAGTTCTCTGAACTAAAGAACAGAGTTCAATCTCCTAAGTAGAGAAATTTAAGTATCCATAAACTAATCTCAAGATTTGGTTTGGTAGGGTTCTAGAAACAATGGTATAGGAGGTAGAACTAGTTATGTGCATCTCTTCCTTCTTCCATGTTCAGTAGTATCCCTGGCAGCTTATTATCTGCCATAGTAGGAATATTTACACCAAGGAAATTGGCAAACTCTACAAATCAGGTTTTCTTTTACCAGAGAAACTGTCGTTAAAACATTTGTCTGCATACCACTGGCTCTCTTCCAAATTCCACTATCATTGTTTGTTATGTACATTTTATAATTCCTAAATCTGTTCTAAGCATGATCTCTTCCATTACCCTGTGATACACTTCCTTCCCATTTTGAGTAGGTGAAATATCATGATTCTTGATGGGATGGCAATATTTTGGGGAGTGGATTTTTTTTTTTTATTCAAGAGTTATTCTGGGCGCCTGGGTGGCTCAGTTGGTTAAGCGACTGCCTTCGGCTCAGGTCATGATCCTGGAGTCCCGGGATCAAGCCCCGCATCGGGCTCCCTGCTCAGCAGGGAGTCTGCTTCTCCCTCTGACCCTCCTCCCTCTCATGCTCTCTGTCTCTCATTCTCTGTCTCAAATAAATAAATAAAATCTTAAAAAAAAAAGTTATTTTGAGCAACAGTTTTAAATAAATAAAATAAATAATATAAAATAATAAACGAAATGAAATGAAATGAATGTAATAAAATAAATGTAATAACTATCCTTCCAGGCCAGGCTATAATATCATCTCCTCCAAATGCATGCCTTACTATTAAAAAATAATAAAGCAGTTGGTTCACAGCAAAATTGAAAGGAACGTACAGATTTCCCATATAGTCCCTGCCCCCACACATGCAGAGCCTCTCCTGTTACCAACATCCACCACCAGAGTGGTACGTTTGTTACAACTAATGAACCTTCACGGACACCTCAGAATCACCCAAGGACCATAATCTACCTTAAGGTTCAATCTCGATGTTGTACATTCTATTGGTTTGGACAACTGTATAATGATAAGTTATTGATCATTGAAGTATCATACAAAGTAGTTTCACTGCTGAAAAATCCTCTGCTTTACCTATTCATCCCTCCACCTCTGGCAGCCATAGATCATTTCACATATCCAGCTTTGCCTTTCCAGAAGGTCATATAGTTGAATCATATAGGATGCAGCTTTTCATATTTTTTTTCCACTTTGTAATATTCATTTAAGGTTACTCCATGTTTTTTTCAGACTTTGTAGCTCATATCTTTTTACACTAAATAATATTCTATTGTCTAGATGTGCCAGTTTATCCATTCACCTACTGCAGGAAACAAGCCTTATTTTTCACAGCTGAAAAACAATCCCACTCTTTGCTGTCATAAGGCCTATATATTCTTTACAACACTTAAAAAGTAAATAATAATGCTAGGTAAGACATTATCTTTTCTACTATACTATAGATTTTATGAGGGCAAAGTTTACATCTTGTTCATGTTTATTTGGTATTTCCTTCTTTAATGTGTGGGAAATGAAAGGGGCACAGTAAATAAATGCTAAGTAAATGGATAAATAACATTGAACATTTTACTGACCTCCTATTTCCACAGTTCTTCCATTTTTTCCCATTAAATCTGTTAACTTTTTTCAAAGAGCTATTGAAAAAGTCTTTGAAAAAGAAAAATCTGTCCCACTTATTGTCACTTCATGATCGAATATGAGTAAACTAAATGACAAATGGGTCATAAGCCTGCTTTTGAATGACACTTAAGATGGCAATAAATTGAGGACAAAATGCTAAAATTGCTATTGAATTTCAGGTATTTTTCTAAAGAAAATAAAGCAAACCAACATGGTTGTTATAATGAGTACCCTTAAAGGTCAGTGGGAGAGAAAACGGCACTTGGAAAAGCTTGTTCTGTAGAAATGTTTTCTTAAATGTTACTTTACAGGAGAGGGGGAATATATTTGCATGATAAAATTGCTTTATTAACAGCATACTGGGCCACACTTTCTTGGTTTGAAAACATAGCTGAGGATTCCCAACACTATTTTTGTTTTGTTTGCCACTAGGATAAATGTAGACAACTTCAGAATTTAATGAAAAAAACTGTTAGTCCCCCAAAAGCTTGAATACATTCATTCATATTTGAGAAGCTACCTGAGTCAGCTCAAATTCAGTAGTTTTAAAGTTATAAAATATATACTCTTATTTACTTTTTTTATGCATAAAGATTTTTGTAACTCCCAATAACTTTTCTTAAAAAAAAAAATTCTATGTTCAATCAGCAGCCAACTGATTCACTGGACAGAAGAGCAGGTGTTGCTGACTTTCCATTTGGAAGCAGCTGGCTCTTTTTCTTAAAATGAACTGGGTTAGCTCTAGTGTTAAGCAGTGTGCTGGAAGTGCAGTGGTCAAGTCTTTGATCTCTCCCTGCTTTGTCCTGTTCCCTGACTACATATTACCCTTAACCTTTTGTAAGCTATAGGCATTACACAGTCCTTGCTGACAAAGGAAATGAACTAAGCTGGATCAGCACAAAACTACCCACAAAACTGGAAAAAACTAATCTGAAATGTATATGCATCACTAATAGTATTCTATAACACCATTCAGCTAACAGTACTAACAGTAGTGTTAACATGTAAGATTTTCCATAATTAAAATAGACTAAAAAAACTCTTGTGGGTTGCTTTTATGGGAAGGGAATAGACTATTAAATTTGAACTAAGAATGTTGATATTTGGTTGATGTAATTATAGAAGGAAAAATAATTTCTAGAGTCCTGCCTTTTTTTTTTTCTTTTTTAACTGAAAAGAACAGTCTCCTTAGTACCATTCCAGATTATAGGCATCAGCAGATCTTAGCTCCATGTGGTAGAATACCACCCTGGGTAAAGATCACTCTCCTACAACAATAGAAAGCAGAGAGAAATTTATACAACTGCATACAGAGAGAATATCAGAGATAATTCACTTTTTCTTTCCTGTTCCATAGTTAAACACTGATAATTTCAATGGGCTACTTAGCTAAAATATAAATATATTTAAGAAATTATATAATTTACATATATTCTATATAATAGGAAGTAGCACTACTATAAAATTAGCAAGCATCAATACTTTAATAGAACATGTCAATACTCAAAGTAATTATTATAACAATGTTGAAATCACTAGTAGTAACAGCTAAATTTTTTTGGAGAGCTTTTATGTTAGACATTATCTAATACATATTTCTTCCTTTATCTTACTTACTTTTAGAACTCCTACAACATAAATAGATAGCATTCCTCCTCAATTATATAGCTGAGGAAACCAGGGCTCAGAGAGACTTAGTACTTCTCTCAAAATCTCACAATTAGTAACTAGTGTCACCAGCACTTAAACCCAGGATGTTCTGTCACCAAATCTTTTTTTGGCCACTACAATAAATTAATATAACTATATAAAAATTATAAACCTATCCACATATTTGTGCAATATGGACATTCACTGCATTCATTTTATATTCAGACATTTGAATAGTATTTAGATCAGCATTTTCCAAAATGTGCTCCATTAGATAAAATACAGATTAATAAATATTACATGAAAACCTTATAACATAGTTAAATAAGTCTAGGTTAGACAAGTGTAAGTAGAACTATGTTACTGTAGGATTCAGTTTTCAGATCATAATATGCATTTTCATTGAAGGGAGGAGCAAAATGGTGGAGGACTAGGAGACCTAAGTTTCATCTGGTCCCAAAAATTCAGCTAGATATTTATCAAACCATTCAGAACACCTACAAACTCAACAGGAGATTGAAGAAAAGAAAAACAGCATCTCTCCGAACAGAAAAGTGACCACTTTCTGGGAGGTAGGATGTGTGGAGAAGTGAATCCGAGGCGATATATGGGAAGATAGACCAGGGTGGGGAGGGAGGCTCCATCAGCCAACTACTGGCAAGTCATAGGGCAGCGGAGCTCAAAATCTGAAAGTTTAGAAGTCTGCTCTGCTGAGGGACATCACTCCAGTGGCTAAGCAGGGGGTGGAACACTTGCTGGGACAGTGTGGTCTCAGGACCCTTGGGGTCACAGAAAGACCAGACATGCCTGAATGTGGCAGTGCTCCCAGGTATCAGAGTGGGGAAGCTGGCTACAAAGATGGAACTGAGGAGTGGGCTCTCAGCTCTGGGTTGCCATAAACTATGATCCACAGCAGTATCGGGCCACTGCTTTTCGAGCAGGGACCCAACAAGCAGCAGATCCAGGGAGATTCCCCTTCCTCCCCCTGGGAGGAATGGCACAGGAGCGCACTGCAGGAGTCTCCTGGGTTTGGAAACTCCAAATGGGGTCCTGTGCTAGAGATAGAAATGGTGGTCACAGGCCGGATGAGCATGGAGTGTGGCCGGAGACCGGGGAGATGGGAGTGATTGACTGCTTTTCTCTGGGTGCTCACTGAGGAGTGGGGCATCAAGCTCTTGGCTCCTCTGGGTCCAGAGATTGGGAGGCCACCGTTTTCACTCTCATCCTCCAAAACTGTACAGAAAGCTTGCAGGGAACAAAAGTTACCGAGAGCAAACCTGAGCAGATTACATAGGCTGGCCCATGGCAAGGGTGGTGCAATTCCATCTCAGGCAAAGACATTTGAGAATCACTGCAACAGGCCCCACCCCCAGAAGATCAGCAAGAACATCCAGCCAAGACCAAGTTTACCAATGAATGAGAACTGCAAAACTCCAGCACTAGGGGAATACAGAATAGAATTTATGGCTTTTTTCCCATGATTCTTTAGTCTTTCAAAGTTAATTTTTAAAATTTTCTTTATTTTTTTTCTTTTTTAGTTGAATTTTTCTTCTTTCCTTTTTCAACCAACAACTTACCAATTCCTTTTTTAAAATCTTTAATTTTTCATTTTTACAATCATATTCTATCTCTTCATTGTATTTAACCTTATTTTTTGTATATAAATAAGTTTTTCTTTCCTTAAAATTTTGGGATACAGTTTCTTCTAACAGACCAAAATATACCCTAAATCTAGTGTATGACATTGTCCTAGTCTCCTGCCTCATCACATTCTCTTTTTAATTTTTTTCATTCTTTTTTCAACCAACTTATCAATTCTTTTTTAAAAATCTTTAATTTTCTTCTTTACAGTCATATTCCATCCCTTCATTGTAAATACCCTTATTTTTTTAAATATATATGTTTTTCTTTCTTTAAAATTCTGGGAGGCAATTTCTTCTAACAGACCAAAATACACCCAAAATCTAGTGTGTGGCTCTATTATATTCACCAGCCTGATCATATTCTCTTTTTTTTCCCCCTTTCTTTACACACTGGTTTCGGGTCTCTTCTGATTTGTTTAGCATATATTTTTCTGGGGTTGTTGTTACACTTTTAGCAATTTGTTTTAGCAATTTGTACTCTCATTTCATCTACTCTCTGGACAAAATGACAAGATAGAAAAACTCACCTCAAAAAAAAAAAAAAAAAAAAAGAATAAGAGGCAGTACTGACTGCCAGGGACCTAATCAATACAAACATTAGTAAGATGTCAGAACTAGAGTTCAGAATGACGATTATAAAGATACTAGCTGGGCTTGAAAAAAGCATAGAAGGTACTAGAGAATCCCTTTATGGAGAAATAAAAGAACTAAAATCTAACCAAGTTGAAATCAAAAAGGCTATTAATGAGGTGCAATCAAAAACGGAGGCTCTAACAGCTAGGATCAATGAGGCAGAAGACAGAATTTGTGATATAGAAGACCAAATGATGGAGAATAAAGAAGCTGAGAAAAAGAAAAAGAAACAACTACTGGGTCATGAGGGGAGATTTCAAGAGATAAGTGATACCATAAAGTGAAACAACATTAGAATAATTGGGATCCCAGAAGAAGAAGAGAGAGGGGGGCAGAAGGTATATTGGAGCAAATTATAGCAGAGAACTTCCCTAATTTGGGGAAGGAAGCAGGCATCAAAATTGAGGAGACACAAAGAACCCCCCTCAAAAATCAATAAAAATAGGTCAATACCCCAACCTCTAATAGTAAAACTCACAAATCTCAGAGACAAAGAGAAAATCCTGAGAGCAGCTCAGGAAAAGAGGGCTGTAACCTACAATGGTAGAAACATTAGATTGGCAGCAGACTTGTCCTGGCAGGCCTGAAAGGACTGGCATGATATATTCAGAGCACTAAATGAGAAAACTATACAGCCAAGAATACTGTATCCAGCTAGGATGTCATTGAAAATAAAAGTAGAGAGAAAAAGCTTCCAGGACAAACAAAAACTAAAAGAATTTGCAAACACCTAACCAGCCCTACAAGAAATATTGAAAAGGGTCCTCTAAGCAAAGAGAGAACCTGAAAGTAACATAGACCAGAAAGGAACAAACAATATACAGTAACAGTCACATTACAGGCAATACAATGGCACTAAATTCATATCTTTCAATAGTTACCATGAATGTAAATGGACTAAATGCCCCAATCAAAAGACAGATGGTATAAGAGTGGATAAAAAAAAAAAAAACAAAAACAAAAACAAAAACAAACAAAAAAACAAGACCCGCTGATATGCTGTCTGCAAGAGACTGATTTTAGACCCAAAGACACCTCCAGGTTTAAAGTGAGGGGTGGAAAACCATTTACCATGATAATGGACATGAGAAGAAAGCTGGGGTGGCAATCCTTATATCAGACAAATTAGATTTTAAACCAAAGACTATAATAAAAGATGAGGAAGGACACTACATCAAACTTAAAGGGTCTATCCAACAAGAAGATCTAACAATTTTAAATATTTATGCCCCTAACATGGGAGCAGCCAATTATATAAACACATCAACAATAACACATCAACGCATCAACAATAATACAATAATAGTAGGGAATTTTAACACCCCCCTCACAGAAATGGACAGATCATCTAAGCAAAAGATCAACAAGGAAATAAAGGCTTTAAATGACACACTGGACCAAATGGACTTCACAGATATATTCAGAACATTCTATCCCAAAACAACAGAATACACATTCTTCTCTAGTGCCCATGGAACATTCTCCAGAAGAGAGCACATCCTGGGTCACAAATCAGGTCATAACCGGTTCCAAAAGACTGGGATCATTCCCTGCATATTTTTGGACCACAATGTTTGAAACTAGAACTCAATCACAAGAAGTAAGTTGGAAAGAACTCAAAAACATGGAGGCTAAAGAGCATCCTACTAAAGAATGAATGGGTCAACCAGGAAATTAAAGAAGAATCAAAAAATATCATGGAAACAAATGAAAATGAAAACACAACTGTTCAAAATCCTTGGGATGCAGCAAAGAGAGTCCTAAGAAGAAAGTATATAGCAATACAAACCTTTCTCAAGAAACAGGAAAGATCTCAAATACACAACCTAACCCTAGACCTAAAGGAGCTAGAGAAAGAACAGCAAATAAAGCCTAAACCCAGCAGGAGAAGAGAAATCATAAAGATCAAAGCAGAAATCAATGAAACAGAAACCAAAAGAACAGTAGAACAGATCAATGAAACTAGGAGCTGGTTCTTTGAAAGAATTTATAGGATTGATAAAGCCCTGGCCAGACTTATCAAAAAGAAAAGAGAAAGGACCCAAATAAATAAAGTCATAAATGAAAGAGGAGTGATCACAACCAACACCAAAGAAATACAAATAATCATAAGAGCATATTATGAGCATCTATATGCCAGGAAATTAGATAATCTGGAAGAACTACCAAAACTGAACCAGGAAGAAACAGAAAATCTGAACAGATGCATAACCACTAAGGAAATTGAAACAGTAATCAAAAATTTCCCAACAAAGAAGAGCCCAGGGCCAGATGGCTTCCCAGGGGAATTCTACCAAACATTTAAAAGATAATTTAAAAAAATAATTAATACCTATTCTGAAACCTATTCAAAAATTGAAATAGAAGGAGAACTTCCAAACTCATTTTATGAAGCCAGAATTACCTTGATCCCAAAACCAAAGACACCATCAAAAAGAAGAACTACAGACCAATATTGCTGATGAACATGGATGCAAAATTTCTCACCAAAATACTAGCCAATAGGATCCAACAGTACAGTAAAAGGATTATTCACCACGACCAAGTGGGATTTATTCCTAGGCTGCAAGGGTGATTCAACATTCACAAATCAATCAGTGTGATATACTACATTAATAAAAGAAAGGACAAGAACCATATGATCCTCTCAATAGATGCAGAAAAAGCATTCGACAAAGTACAGCATTCTTTCTTGATTAAAACTCTTCACAGTGTAGGGATAGAGGGTACATACCTCAATATCATAAAAGCCATCTATGAAAAACACACAGTGAATATTATACTCAATGGGGAAAAACTGAGAGCTCTTCCCCTAAGCTCAGGAACACAGCAGGGATGTCCACTATCACCACTGCTATTCAACATAGTATTAGAAGTCTTAGCCACAGCAATCAGACAACAAAAAGAAATAAAAAGCATCCAAATTGGCAAAGAAGAAGTCAAACTCTCACTCTTTGCAGACGATATGATACTTTATGTGGAAAACCCAAAAGACTCCACCCTAAAACTACTAGAACTCATACAGGAACTCAGTAAAGTGGCGGGATATAAAATCAATGCACAGAAATCAGTTGCATTTCTATGCACCAACAACAAGACAGAGGAAAGAGAAATTAAGGAGTCCATCCCCTTTACAATTGCACCCAAAACCATAAGATACCTAGGAATAAATCTAACCAAAGAGGCAAAGAATCTGTACTCAGAAATCTATAAATTACTCATCAAAGAAACTGAGGAAGACAAAGAAATGGAAAAACGTTCCATGCTCATGAATTGGAAGAACAAATATTGCGAAGATGTCAAAGCTACCTAGAGCAATCTACACATTTAATGCAATCCTTATCAAAATACCATCAACTTTTTTCAAAGAAATGGAACAAATAATCCTAAGATTTGTATGGAACCAGAAAAGACCCTGAATAGGCAGACAAATGTTGAAAAAGAAAAGCAAAGCTGGTGGCATCACAATTCCGGACTTCAAGCTCTATTACAAAGCTGTAATCATCAAGACAGTATGGTATTGGCACACACACAAAAATAGATCAATGGAACAGAATAGAGAGCCCAGAAATGGACCCTCAACTCTATGATCAACTAATCTTCGACAAAGCAGGAAAGAATGTCCAGTGGAAAAAAGACAGTCTCTTCAACAAATGGTGTTGGGAAAATTGGACAGCCACATGAAGAAGAATTAAACTGGACCATTTCCTTCCACCACACACAAAAATAGACTCAAAATGGATGAAAGACCTTAATGTAAGACAGGAATCCATCAAAATCCATGAGGAGAACACAGGCAGCAACCTCTTTGACCTCAGCCACAACAACTTCTTCCTAGAAACATTACCAAAGGCAAGCAAGGGCAAAAATGAACCATTGGGACTTCATCAAGATAAAAAGCTTTTGCACAGCAAAGGAAACAGTCAACAAAACCAAAAGACAACCAATGAAATGGGAGAATATATTTGCAAGTGACATATCAGATAAAAGGCTAGTATCTAAGATCTATAAAGAACTTATCAAATTCAACACCCAAAGAACAAATGATCCAGTCAAGAAATGGGCAGAAGATATGAACAGACATTTCTGCAAAGACGACATCCAAATGGCCAACAGACACATGAAAAAATGGTCAACATCACTCGGCATCGGGGAAATCCAAATCAAAGCCTCAATGAGATACCAGTTCACATCAGTCAGAATAGCTAAAATCAATAAGTCAGGAAATGACAGATGTTGGTGGGGATGTGGAGAAAGGGGAACCCTCTTACACTGTTGGTTGGAATGCGAGCTGGTGCAGCTACTCTGAAAACAGTATGGAGATTCCTCAAAAAGTTGAAAATAGAGCTACTCTGAGACCCAGCAATTGCACTACTGGGTATTTACCCCAGAGATACAAATATAGTGATCCGAAGGGGCATGTGCACCCCTATGTATATAGCAGCAATGTCCACAACAACCAAACTTTGGAAAAGCCTAGATGTCCATCAACAAATGAATGGATAAAGAGATGGTATATATATACAATGGGATATTATGCAGCCATCAATAAAATGAAATCTTGCCATTTGCAATGACACAGATGGAACTAGAGTGTACTATTATAAGGGAAATAAGTCAATCAGAGAAAGACAAGTATCATATGATCTCACTGATAGGAGGAATTTGAGAAACAAGACAGAGGATCATAGGGGAAGGGAAGGAAAAATGAAACAAGACAAAACCAGAGAGGGAGACAAACCATAAGAGACTCTTAATCTCAGGAAACAAACTGAGGGTTGCTGGAGTGGTGGGGGGTGGGAGGGATGGGGTGGCTGGGTGATGGACATTGGGGCGGGTATGTGCTATGGTGAGCGCTGTGAATTGTGTAAGACTGATGAATCAGAGACCTGTACCCCTGATACAAATAATAAGTTATATGTTAATAAAAAATTTTAAAAAAATGCATTGTGATATTCCAGAAAGGGGAATGAAATAAATGTTTGCCAATTGTTACTGCCCATTTATCAGGTTTCAGACATAAGCATTACTTCATTTAATTCTACCAGGCTCATGTGTTCAGTTTGTTATTATTTAACAGATGAGGAAGCTGAGGCTTATAAATGTCAGGTAAATGGTCCATGGTCCCAAAACTAGATTGGAAACACAGAACATAACTATCTTAAACTACCAGGATATGTTATATTATTGTCTTTTATATTAAGAGACCTTTAATATTCTTCTTATCTAGAATATACTTGGACTCACCAATTAAGGCATAGTTAAGACATAGTCTTGTGACTACTGATACACTGCATATAATTTTGTTCTCTCAGTATCTGGTCCCTATTCCTATGGTTTAGTGAGCTCCTAGAAAAAAGGAATGGTGAGTACAAATATAATGGATCTAAGAAGAGTGCCTGAGACATAGACACAAATAGATATTCAATGGTTTTGGAGTGAATTAATATTTTCTGTAAATTGATTGACTTTAACTCTTCTTGGTTGCCAAATCTACTTAGACCATGTTATTGCTAATTCTGAGTCAACTCTCACTGTTGGAAGTAAAAGCAGATACCAGTAAATAGAAATCATGGTTCTCTCATATCTAGAATCTTGAGAATAAAAATATATTTAACAGAACACCAATAATTAGCTAATATGTAGTCAAGTAGTGGGCTACAGAATATAAAGCATACATTATAATTTCCGCCAATAATTTATTTCAAAATTACACTTATGGTCAAAATAAATGAATGCATATTTATAATAAAAATATGTGAGATTATAAAGAGGCCATATTAAGCACAAGATTAAGGACAACATAGGCTGGAATTCTGCTTTTGCTTTTACAAACACTTTGGCCAAGTAAGCACACAGTATTGAACCTCACTTTTTAAATTTCCAAATGATTCTATTATCTTTCTTATACAATGTTGCAAAAATTGAGATAAACCATCCAAAGTAGTGTCTGGAACATAAGAGTCATCAAATAAACAGTAAAAACAAAAAAAAACAAAAACAAACAAAACCAAACCAAAAAAAACCCTTTTACTCTAGCTGACTTTAAATCAATTCCAAGATGTCCATCGACAGATGAATGGATAAAGAAGATGTGGTATATATATATGCAATGGAATATTATGCAGCCATCAAAAGGAATGAAATCTTGCCATTTGCAATGATGTGGATGGAACTGGAGGGTATTGTGCTGAGCGAAATAAGTCAATCAGAGAAAGACATGTATCACATGACCTCACTGATATGAGGAATTCTTAATCTCAGGAAATAAACTGAGGGTTGCTGGAGTGGTGGGGGTGGGAGGGATGGGGTGGCTGGGTGATAGACTTTGGGGAGGGTATATGCTATGGTGAGCGCTGTGAATTGTCTAAGACTGTTGAATCACAGACCCATATCTCTGAAACAAATAATATATGTTAAAAAAAAAAAAAGAGTATAGTAAGAAGGGAAAAATGAAGCGGGGGAAATAGGAAGGGGAGATGAACCATGAGAGACTATGGACTCTGAAAAACAAACTGAAGGTTCTAGAGGGGAGGGGGTGAAGGAATGGGTTAGCCTGGTGATGGGTATTAAAGAGGGCATGTACTGAATGGAGCACTGGGTGTTATACGCAAACAATGAATCATGGAACACTACATCAAAAACTAATGATGTAATGTATGATGATTAAGATAATATAATAAAAATAAATAAATAAATTCAGATGGCTGATTTTTTAAGAACCCATTATTTATAAGGGAATTGGACCCATGCAAGTAGCCTGATCATTATCTGCTATACTGAGTTTACTTCTGAATCTATCCACTTCTAAAAGGTTCATTTCTCATTTTTAAAATGTGCTGATGGTAAGGAAAAAAGGATGGATTTTGAGATAGTGCTATGATACTCAACCACTCATCAAGATAACTCACCAACTTCCCGAACAATCTTAAAATTGACCTCAGAAGATTCCTTCATCTTGATATAAACTTAAGTATGTTGAGGCATTAGATTGTCATATATGGGACTAAAGAGACTAGCAATCTGCATAAACTAGATAAATGCTAGAATAAATCTGCTATTTCTAATAGAGGCTAGGCCTTTCTGACATATCACTGCTGAATGTTGTACTTTACAAGATTGAGACTGTCCAAAGTGATTCACTATTCTAACCAGGATCAATACTAAAAGGGATTTACTAGTCAGCTCAGTGTATAAATCTATGATTAAAGCTGGTTCTAGAGAATATAGTATTAACACTAGAAAGTTACCTTTTCTTGTTCACAGGAAGTAATGAAATACATTAATTTAGAGGATGATAGAGAAAGCAATTTGTTTTTTACCATGATTATCAACGTTATTCAATCACACAATTATTCATTGATTCATTTCTCAAATATGATGTACAGACACTTTGTTACCTATAAGGTTATATTATACAGAGATCCTTCTCTTGAGGAGCTTACAATCTATCAAAGAAAATTAATTATGAACCTAAATAATTTCCATTTTGAAATAGGCAAGTGTCATAAGTACATTAAGATAGAGTTTTAGAGAGGGAGAATATACACCTGGTTTGGAAATCATAAAAGGTTTTATAGAAGTTTTGTGTATTAGAGTTGGGACTTCAATAAATGGATAAATTTGTATAAAGTTGAAACTGCATATTTTTAATTCTTATAATAGATTTTAAGCTTTTAAAATAGAATGATAAGAGAATTATCAAGCACAGACAGTAAATCATTTAAATAGACATTTCTAACAAAGCATAATTTGAGTGTCACATACAAAATTGAAATGTATTTCCCAAACACTTCAATCACTTCCAAGTTTAAATATTTTGAGAGATGAATTGATCCTTCTTCCCTGCAAAGAAACATTTGTGTCTTCTGTCAAAGAGTAAGAGTACGCTCAAGAGATTACAACATTGTAGGTGTTTTATACTGAAATTTATCTTAACTCCTTATTTAGTATGAATGGATAAAACTCTGACAACTTCTATGTGACATCTGATTACAGTATGAAACACAGTTATTTGAAAGAATATAGTCAATATTTATATATTTAGAAAATATAATATTCTTCCCTAGCACTGGAGTTTTTCATTTCTCTCTGATGGGTAAACTGAGTCTTAGCAGGATGTTCCTGCTGATCTTCTGGGGGAAGGGCCTGTTGCCTTGATTCTCCAGTGTCTTTGCCCTGGGCAGAAATGCATCACCCTTGCCAGGGGCCAGGTTAAGTAATCTGCTCCAGATCACTCTATGTGGGTTTTGTTCCCTGAAGGCTTTCTCAGCGTCCTTAAAGAAGGAGAATGAAAATGGCGGCCTCCCATTCTCCAGCTGCACTCTGGCTCACCCAGCCTGTGACTGAGTGTTTCTAGCTCAGGCACACACCCTGTTTCAAGTACTGCAGATTCCTATAGTACACACCCACAATGCTCCTCCGAGGGGAGGAGGGAGCTGTCACTGCAATTCTGCTGCTCGCTGTGTCCTTGCACAGAGAGCAGTCGCCAGACCATGCCATGGTTCATGGTTATGGCAACCCCTTGCTGAGCTCACTCCTGGGCTCAGTGATTGCAGCTGCCTCCCCACTCCAATGCCTAGGAACTCTGTCTTGTTATGACCCTGGGGGTCCTGAGACCACACTGTCCCACCTAGGATTCTGCCCCACTTCACCACCTAAGCACCCTTCAGACAGGGACATCCCTAACCAGAGCAGACTTCTAAAAGTTCTGATTTATACTCCATTGCTGTATCA
The DNA here is from genome assembly GCF_029215605.1 of Mirounga angustirostris. Lineage (NCBI taxonomy): Eukaryota > Metazoa > Chordata > Mammalia > Carnivora > Phocidae > Mirounga > Mirounga angustirostris. The sequence continues at coordinate 53,834,490 of NW_026991710.1, forward strand.
CTTTCCAGCACCAGTTTATGGAGCCTCCTTCTCCCTGTAGTTTATCTTCCATTATATCCCCTCAGATTCACTTTTCCATGCCTCCTACCTTACAGAAAGTGGTTGCTTTTCTATTTGTAGAGTTGCAGCTATTCTTCTCTTAGATCTTGGGTTGAGTTCGCAGGTGTTCAGAACGATTTGACAGCTATCTAGCTGAATTCCTGGGACCAGAGAAAGCTGAGGTCTCCTACTGCTCCACCAAAATACACTCAGAATATAGTGTATTGCTCTGTTCTATTCATCTATCAGTTTATATTCCTTCTTTTTTTGTCTTTTAATTTTTATTTTTACAGTTACATCCTATTATTTCATTATTTTTATACGTATGTAGGTTTTCCTTTCTTTAAAATTTTGTGATCTAGTTTTCTAACAAACAGACCAAAATACACACAGGATCCAGTGTAATGCTCTGTTCCATTCACCTGTCTGATTAAAAAAATATATTTTTTTTATTTTTTAATTTTCATTTTTTTTCGATTTCAGGTATCTTCTGGTTTGTTTAGTGTATATATCTCTGGGGGTGACATTGTCATTTTAGTATTTTGTTCTCTCATCCATATATTCTTTTCTGGACAGAATGACAAGATAGAAAAACTCACCTCAAAAGAACAAAAGACAGTGCTGACTGCCAGTTACCTAAACAGTATGGATATTATAAGATGTCCAGAATAATGATTATAAAGATAGTAGCTGGGCTTAAAAAAACCATAGTAGACACTAGAGAATCCCTTTCTGGAGAAATAAAAGAACTAAAATCTAAGTCAAAATAAAAAAGACTATTAATGAGATGCAATAAAAAATGGAGGCTCTAACTGCTAGGATCAATGAGGCAGAAGATAGAATTAGTGATATACAAGACAAAATGATGGAGAATAAAGAGGTGGAGGAAAAACAAGATAAACAACTATTGGATCACAAGGGGAGAATTCAAGAGATAAGTGATACCATAATGTAAAGCAATATTAGAATAATTGGGATCCAAGAAGAAGAGGAAAGGGGGGGCAGAAGGTATATTGGAGCAAATTATAGAAGAGAAATTCCCTAATCTGGGGAAGGAAATAGGTATTCAAGTCCAGGAGGTACAGAGAACCCCCCTCAAAATCAATAAAAATATGTCAAAACCCTGACATGTAATAGTGAAACTGGCAAATCTCAAAGACAAAGAGAAAATCCTGAAAGCAGCTTGGAACAAGAGGTCCATAACCTACAAGGGTAGAAACATTAGATTGTCAGCAGGCCTAAACATGGGGTGGCAATCCTTATATCAGAAAAAATAGATCTTAAACCAAAGACTGTAATAAGAGATAAGGAAGGACACTATATCATAATTAAAGGGTCTACCCAACAAGAAGATCTAATAATTGTAAATATTTATGTCCCTAATATGGGAGCAGCCAATTATACAAACCAACTAATAAGAAAATTAAACAAACACAATTGATAATACAATAATAGTAGGGGACTTTAACACTCCACTCACTGAAGTGGACTGATCATCTAAGCAGTAGAGCAAAAAGGAAATAAGGGCTTTGATGACACACTGGACCAAATGGACTTCACAGATATATTCAGAGCATTCCATTATAAAGCAACGGAATACACATTCTTCTCGAGTGTACATGGAACATTCTCCAGAATAGATCACATCCTGGGTCACAAATCAGGTCTCAACCAGTACCAAAAGATTGGGATCATTCCATGCATAGTTTCAGACCACAATACTTTGAAACTGGAACTCAATCACAAGAGAAAATTTGGAAAGAACTCAAATACATGGAGCCTAAAGAGCATCCTACTAAAGAATGAATGGGTCAACCAGGAAATTAAAGAAGAATTAAAAAACTTCATGGAAACAAATGAAAATGAAAACACAACTATTCAAAATCTTTGAGATGCAGAATAAAAGAACAGAACAGATCAACGAAATTAGGAGCTGATACTTTTAAAGAATAAGATTCATAAACCCCTGGCCAGACTTTCAAAAAGAAAAGAGACAGGAACCAAATAAAATCATGAATGGAAGAGGATAAATCACAACCAACACCACAGATACAAACAATTTTAAGAACAGATTATGAGCAACTATATGCCAACAAATTAGGCAATCTGGAGGAAATGGATGCATTCCTAGAGATATATAAACTACCAAAACTGAAACAGGAAGAAATTGAAAACCTGAACAGACCCATAACCAGCAAGGAAATTGAAGCAGTAATAAAAAATTTCCCAAAAAACAAGAGCCCAGGCCCAGATGGCTTCCCAGGGGAATTCTATCAAACATTTAAGAAGAATTAATACTTATTCTTCTGAACCTGCTCCAGAAAATAGAAATGAAGGAAAACTTCCAAACTCTTTCTATGAAGCCAGCATTACCTTGATCCCCAAATCAGACAAAGACCCCACCATAAAGGAGAATCACAGACCAATATCCCTGATGAGCATGGATGCCAAAATTCTCACCAAGATGCTAGCCAATAGGATCCAACAATACATTAAAAGGATTATTCACCAGACCAAGTGGGATTTATTCCTGGGCTACAAGGGCAGTTCAACATTCACAAATCAATCAATGTGATATACTACATTAATAAAAGAAAGGACAAGAATGATATGATCCTCTCACAAGATGCAGAAAAAGCATGTGACAAAGTACAGCATTCTTTCTTGATTAAAACTCTTCACAGTGTAGAGAATGAACCTACTGCAATATCATAAAAGCCACCTACTAAAAGCTCACAGTAAAAATCATTCTGAATGGGGAAAAACTGAGAGCTTTTCCCCTAAGGTCAGGAATACAGAAGGGATGTCCACTCTCACCACTGTTGTTCAACATAATACTAGAAGTCATAGCCTCAGCAATCAGAAAATGAAAAGAAATAAAAGGCATCTGTATTGGCAAAGAAGAAGTCAAACTCTCACTCTTCACAGATGATGTATATTCTGTGGAAAATCCAAAAGATTCCACCCCAAAATTGCTAGGACTCATACAGGAATTCAGCAACATGGCAGGATATAAAATCAATGCACAGAAATCAGTTGCATTTCTATACACTAACAATGAAACAGAAGAAAGAGAAATTAAGGAGTTAATCCCATTTACAATTGCACCAAAACCATACAATAACTAGGAATAAACCTAACTAAAGTGGCAAAGGATCTGTACTCTGAAAACTATAGAACACTCATGAGAGAAACTGAGGAAGACACAAAGAAATGAAAAACATTCCATGCTCATGGATTGGAAAAATAGGCATTGTTAAAATGTAATCCCTACCAAAATACCACCAGCATTTTTCACAGAACTAGAACAGACAATCCTAAATTTTGCATGGAACCAGAAAAGATGCCAAATAGCCAAAGGAATGTTGAAAAAGAAAACCAAAGCTGGTGGCATCACAATTCCCCGACCTCAAGCTCTATTACAAATCATCAAGACAGCATGGTACAGGCACAGAAACAGACACATAAATCATGGAAGAGAACAGAGAGCCCAGGTATGGACCCTCAACTCTATGGTCAACTAATCTTCGACAAAGCAGGAAAGAATATCTGATGGAAAAAAAGACAGTGTCTTCAACAAATGGTGTTAGGAAAATTGACAGCCACATGCCGAAGAATGAAACTGGACCATTTTCTTACACCATACACAAAAATAGACTCAAAATGGATGAAAGACCTAAATTTAAGACAGGAATCCATTAAAATCCTAGAGGAGAATACAGGCAGCAACCTCTATGACCTTGGCTGCATCAACTTCTTGCTAGACATGTCCCAAAGGCAAGGGAAACAAAGACAAAAATGAACTATTTGGACTTCATCAAGATAAAAAGCTTCTGCACAACAAAGGAAAAAATCAATAAAACTAAAAGGCAACCTATGGAATGGAGAAGATATTTGCAAATGACATATCAGATAAAAAGCTAGTATCCAAAATCCATAAAGAACTAATCAAACTCAACACCAAAGAACAAATAATCCAATCAAGAAATGGCAGAAGACAGGAACAGACATTTCTCCAAAGAAGACATATAAATGGCCAACAGACACATGAAAAAATGTTCAACATCAATTGGCATCAGTGAAATCCAAGTCAAAACCACAATGAAATACTACCTCACACCAGTCAGAACGGTTAAAATTAATGTCAGGAAATGACAGATGTTGGCAAGAATATGGAGAAAGGGGAACTATCTTGCACTGTTGGTGGGAATGCAAGCTGATATAGCCACTCTGGAACACAGTATGGAGGTTCCTCAAAAAGTTGAAAATACAGCTACCCAATGACCCAGCAATAACACTGCTGGGTACTTACCCTCAAAGATCCAAATGTAGTGATCCAAAGGTGCACCTGCACCCCATTGATTATAGCAACAATGTCCACAATAGCCAAACTATGGAAAGAGCCCAGATGTCCATTGACAGATAAATGGATAAAGAAGAGGTGGTACATATACATATATACAATAGAATACTACCAGGCATAAAAAAAAAAAAAAAAAACCTTGCCATTTGCAACAACACAGATGGGACTAGAGGGTATTATGCTAAGCAAGATAAGTCAATCAAAGACAATTATATGATCTCACTGATAAGTGGGATTTAAGAAACAAAACAGGATCATAGTGGAAGAGAGGAAAAAAATAAAACAAGATGAAATCAGAGAGGGATACAAACCAAAAGAGACTCTTAATCATAGGAAACAAACTAAGGGTTGCTGGAGGGGAGGGGATTGGGGGGATGGGGTAACTGGATGATGGACATTAAGGAGGGCATGCGATGTAATGAGCATTGGGTATTATGTAAGACTGATGAATCTCTGAACTCCACTTCTGAATCTAATAATAATTATATGTATTTAATTGAATTTATATTAAAAAAAGAAACACTAGTCAGGAAATGTATATTGATGCATTTAAAACATTTCCCATTTGTTAGCTCTATTTTCAACTTTTTGAGGAACCTCCATACTGTTTTCCAGAGTGGCTGCACCAGCTTGCATTCCCACCAACAGTGTAGGAGGGTTCCCTTTCTCCGCATCCCCGCCAACATCTGTCATTTCCTGACTTGTTAATTTTAGCCATTCTGATTGGTGTGAGGTGGTATCTCATTGAGGTTTTGATTTGTATTTCCCTGATGCCGAGCGATATTGAGCACTTTACCATATGACCCAGCAATTGCACTACTGGATATTTACCCCAAAGATACAAAAGTAGGTATCCGAAAGGGTACATGCACCCCGATGTTTATAGCAGCAATGTCCACAATAGCCAAACTGTGGAAAGAGCCATGATGTCCATCGACAGATGAATGGATAAAGAAGATGTGGTATATATATATATATAATGGAATATTATGCAGCCATCAAAAGGAATGAGATCTTGCCATTTGCAACGACGTGGATGGAACTGGAGGGTATTATGCTGAGCGAAATAAGTCAAAAAGAGAAAGACATGTATCATATGACCTCACTGATATGAGGAATTCTTAATCTCAGGAAACAAATTGAGGGTTGCTGGAGTGGGGGGGGGTGGGAGGGATGGGGTGACTGGGTGATGGACACTGGGGAGGGTATGTGCTCTGGTAAGCACTGTGAATTGTGCAAGACTGTTGAATCTCAGATCTGTACCTATGAAACAAATAATGCAATATATGTTAAGAAAAAAAAAAGAAGAAGAATGTAGCAGGAGGGGAAGAATGAAGGGGGGGAAATCAGAGGGGTAGACGAACCATGAGAGACGATGGACTCTGAAAAACAAACTGAGGGTTCTAGAGGGGAGGGGCGTGGGAGGATGGGTTAGCCTGGTGATGGGTATTGAGGAGGACTGGGTGTTATGCACAAACAATGAATCATGGAACACTACATCTGAAACTAATGATGTAATGTATGGGGATTAACATAACATTAAAAAAATAAAAATAAAACTAAAACATTTCCCATTTGTAAACGGTGTCTATGATGAAAACTTTCAGAATTACTTCCACTTTGGTATTTTAACCTTTGCTTTGTGTTCTGGAAACCTTTAGTTCTGGAGGATATTAAGGGTTTGATAACCAGCTCCCAAGGATTATATGGTCAAATATGTTTGAATTAAACCAAGTTAAGCAAGCTTCCTTATTGCAGGGATTAGCTCTTAATGCCTTACATTTTTTAAAATGCAGTGTGAATTTCCCACATGGTTCCTAGAATACAATGTTTCACAAATTATAGGATAATGAAACACTCTTTAAAAACAATCTTAGTGAATAATTCACCCATTTTTAATTCTAAGACCTGAAATTGGTTAGTTTATTCAACTAAAGATGAAAGCAAGGGATATTAGAAATACTGGTTTGTACATTCAATTTAATTGAAAACAAAAACAAAAACAAAAACAGAAAACCTGTATTGAGTGCCTAGGAAAAAGGCATTATTCTTCATGCCACAGATGCATCAGAGCATAGTGTGGGGAAAAAATAAGGTCTGGAATCAAACTTTGGGTATATTTTCCAGGCCAGTTGTTTATAATCAAATTATTTATTCTTTTTTTGTCTTAGTTTCCTCATCAGTAATGGAAATGATGTAACAGAGTCTATACCCCATAGTGTTATGACAACTAAATACCTGAATAAATGTGAAGTTCTTTAAATAGTTTAGCCACACAGTAATATACATGAACTTGCTAATGTATTGGTCACCATAATAAAAACATTACCTTTAGCTTATAAACTCATAATTTCTTAAACATTCCTATGCAAGATTGTAATCATGGTTTAATTATTTGTAAGCTGTTCTTTGAGGAAGTTATTTAATTTCTCTGAGCTTTTTTTTTTTTTTTTCCATCTATGGGGTGTGTGTGTGTTGCGGTGGGTAGTGATACTGACTTCCTCATGCTGGTTACTCTACCTCTGCTTTTCTTACTCACCTCCCTTTAAAACAGAAGCAGTTCTCCCCATAAAAGTAACACTTTGGTCTTCTCTAGTATACTTAGCCTTCAGAAAAATTTATGCCTGCCTTGTCAGACAAATATATGATTACTTTATACTCAAAATCAAGATCTTATGGCCCCACAACAGAATGACAAAAATTTTTCGGACATTTCTGTGTATGTTTAATAAGACAAATTAAATTTAAAAAATTGCCAACCAAACCATTTTTTTAGGAACAGCTTTATTGAGCTATAATTGTCATATAATTCCCCCTTTTAAAATGTATAATTTGGTGGGTTTCGGTATGCTCACAGAGTTGTTCAAGAACAACACTATCTAATTTAAGGGCATTTCATCATTCCAAAAAGAAACCCTATACCTATCATCAGTCACTATTTGTTTTACTCCATCTCATTTCATAGAAACCACTTTTTGTCCCATAGTATTGTGCACATTTCATATAAATGTAATCATATGATATGTAGTCTTTTGTGACTGGCTCCTTTCCACTTAATACAATTTCAAGACTCAAACATGTTGTAGCATATATCAATACTTCATTCCTTTTTATTGTCAAATATTCCATGGTATGTATATACCACATTATATTTGTAATTTGATGAGCATTTGTGTTGTTTCTACTTCATAGCTATTATGAATAATGTTGCTGTGAACAATTATTCACAGATTTTTGTGTTGATGTAGGTTTTCAATTCTCTTAAGTATGTATCTAGAAGTTGAATTACTGGGTCATAGGGTAACTACATTTAACATTTTGAGTAACTGCTCAAGTATTTTCCAATAAGGCTGCACCATTTTATAATTTCATCGGCAATATATGAAGGTTCCAGTATCTCTACATTTTCAAAGTCTCTACATTTTCTAACATTTGTATCTATATTTTAGTCATAGTAGTGAGTGTGAAGTGGTTATCTTACTGTGGTTTGAGACTATTCATATACAACTAAAAATATAAATTTTTGGAGGAGGATATCATCAAATAATGCAGCTATATTACAGAACGAGAAAAAGAAATTAAGAATCTTATCAATTACTAGCCATTCATATATTGCTTTTCTGATGAATAATCAAGAATGTATTTGAGTTTTGAAGAAGGTGATGGCAGAGTAGGAGAGGCAGAGTAGGCTTGCCTCATCCCACGAATACCACTAGGTAATGATCAGATCATCTTAAATACCCCAGAAATTGATCTGAGGATTGGCAGAACAAACTCCACAACAAGTAGAGGTAAGGCCACAACAAAGAAGATAGTAAGTGCAAAGATATGTTTGGGAGATAAATGGATCATAGCCATTGTGGTGGGGAAAGAACCATGGTCACTGAGAAGGGCAAGAGACAGACTAGCACACAGTGGAGCACATGGGGAAAAAAATACCCATCACAATTGGCTTGGAAAGCAAGAGAGGCCCAATTTCATGACTTCTGGCACCAGTGGGGCTTAAAGCCTGAAGCATTAAAGGTCGGAAGACTTGGCTGGGAGAGAGCTTTGAAGGCACTGTGTTGCTCTTTGAGAGAAGGCATGGCAAACAGCCCGTGGTCATACAGCATGGAGACAGTGATCTGAAGAGAGGCAGCATCACCAGAGAGACCACTCTGGGAACAAAGGAAACTGGCAGGAACCATGTCCCTTCCCTACCCCTCAGCATGAATACAAGTCTACCTGCAGGAAACAGCCCACCACTTATACTTACTACCGAACTTGTTTACACCAACCCCCACCCTCCTGCTCTCTGGTGGAGCCATCCATCCCAGTCACACTTTCCTCAGTACCAGCACAGCAGGCCACTCCCCACAGAAGACCAACCCAAACCCCTGCTCAAAGTATGTCTCCAGATGTGGGAGTTTTACAATGCCTCAATTCTGGCAGCAGTGGCAACAGGTCTCATAAGGATATCAAAGCACATCTATGTAACATGCACCACATTCAGGCCAGGGACCAAACACTGCCCACAACAAAGAGAGCAGGTGAGTGGCCTAAAGGATAAAGTGGCCAGGACGAAACAGCAGATCATGTGCAGCACACTTCAGAAATACTCCTAGAAGTGCCAGGCTCTAGGGAACAGGGAACACCACATGGCAGGGCACTACAGGACCTCTTCTTCATAAGGCCATTACCCTCAAGAATAGGAAATATAGATGACTTTCCTAACACATAAACAGGCACAGAGATCTAGACAAAATGAGGAGACAGAGGAATAGGTCCCAAATTAAAGAACAGGAAAAGGCCATGGCTAGAGATCTAAGTGAAACAGATATAAGTAATGTTTCTTCCATACATGGAAGAAAAGTAATGATCATAAGAATACTTACTGGACTTAAGAAAAGGAAGGAATAACAGAGGTAAAGAGTACAATAAATAAAATGAGAAACATGCTTGATGGAATAAACAGCAATATGGAAGAAGAAGAAGAAGGAATCAGTGACCTGCAAGACAGAGTAATGGAAAGTAACCAAGCTGAACAAAAGAGAAAAAAGAATTAAGCAAAGTGAGAATAGACTTAGGGAACTCAGTGACTCAATCAAATATAGTAACATTCTTCTTCTGGGACTCCTATGAGAGAGAAAAGAGGCCAGAAAATTCATTAAAGAAATAGCTGAAAAGTCCCTGATCTAGGGAAGGAAACATACCCATATTCAGGAGGCACAGAGACTCATTTTAGACCTAAACACATCTGAGGACTAAAAGTGAGAGGATGGAGAAATATCATGCAAATGGATGTCAAAAGAAAGCCATAGTAGCCATACTTATATCAAACAAAATAGACTTTAAAACAAAGACTGTAACAAGATACAAAGAAGGACATTATATAATAATAAAGGGGACAATCCAGTAAGATATAACAACTGTAAATATTTATGCATCCAGCATAGAAGCACTCAAATTCATAAAATAGTTAATAACAAACATAAAGGAACTAATTGATAATAACATATTAATAGTAGGGAACATTAACACCCCTACATACATTAGTGGACAGATCATCTAAATAGAAAATAAACAAGGAAACAATGGCTTTGAATGATGTACTGGAACAGATAGATTTAACAGATATATTCAGAACATTCCATCCTAAAAGAGCAAAATACACATTCTTTTCAATTGCACATTGGGACATTCTCCAGAATAGATCACGTATTAGGCCACAAAACAGCCTCAACAAATTCAAGATCAAAGTCATAACATGCATATTTTCTGACCACAATGCTATGAAACTAGAAGTAAACCATAAGAAAAAATCTGGAAAGACTACAAATATATGAAGGTTAAATACATAGAAGAGAAAAAAGCATTCTTCAAATTCATTCCATGAGGCCAGCCATTACCCTGATATCAAAAGCAGACAAAGGCTATACAAAAAACTTACAGGCCTATATCCTTGATAAACAAAGAAGCATAAATCTTCAATGAAATACTATCAAACTGCATTCAATAATACATTAAAAGGATCACTTACCAGGGTCAAATGGAATTTATTCCAGGGAGGCAAGGTTGGTTCAATATCCACAAATCAATGTGATATAGCACATTAACAAAATGAAGGATAAGAACCATATGATAATTTCAATAGATGCAAAAAAAAAAGCATTTGACAAAATTCAACATCCATTCGTGATAAAAACCGTTAACAAAGTGGGTTTTGTGGGAACATATCTCAACACAGTAAAGGCCATATACGAAAAACCCACAGTGAAAGCGGAAAAGCATTTCCTCAATGATCAAGAAGGTAAGAATGTTCACTCTTGACACTTCTGTTCAAGGTTACTAGAAATACTAGCTGCAGCAATCAAACATGAAAGAAGATACCCAAATTGGTAGGAAAGAAAATGGTGAGTATTTACAGACATAACACTATATATAGAAAACCCTAAAAATACCCCCAAAAAACTATTAGAATAAGTGAATTCAGTAAAGTTACAGGATAAAAAATATACAGAAATATGTTGCATTTCCATACACTAACAAAGTATCAGAGAAATTAACAATCCTATTAACAATTGCATCAAGAATAAAATACACAAGAAATTTAACCAAGAAGGTGAAAGATCTATACTCTGAAAACTATGACATTGCTGAAAGAAATTGAATAGGATACAAACAAATGGAAAGTGTATTTGATCAAGCACTTTTAACCACTACTTGAGCACTTTATAGAGTATACAGAGTTTTATTTGTCCTTATCTGTATTAGTTTCCTATGGCTGCTATAAGCAATTATCAAACTTGGGGGCTTAAAACACAACTTACTCTCTTACAGTTCTGATGCCCAGAGTCTAACATTAGTTTCACTGGATGGAAATCAAGGTATCAGCAGGGCTGCATAACCTCCAGAGCCCCTAGGGGACAATCTGTTCCTTGCCTCATCCATTATCTGGTGGTTGCTGGCATACCTTGCCTTACGGCTACATCACTATCATCTCTGCAACTGTAGCCACATATAACTATCTACATGGCTGTAGTTCAGATATACTCTTTTGTACTTAGAGAAAAAAATTTTGTGTTTTAAACTTTGCTTAAACTGTGTGATAAATCATTTCATATTTCTGTGACCTGGTTTTCTTAGTCTCAACAAACTTCCTACTAGATCTAATGTAAATTATTGTCTTTGGAAATTACTATAAAACCTTCATGTAAGAGTGAAACAAAATTATAATATTTCAAGAAACCTTTATTGTATACATATTCTATATCAAAGTCAGTGCTGATTAAAGATGACTAGTGAGTTAGTGTCCAATGGAGTGGCAGATATGGAAACAGGTATGCAGGCGATAATGTGATGAAGAACATCTGGGTGAAGCTGAAAGAGGTTCACATAAGCTTAACAAAGTGTTAACTGCTGGTACCAGGCCTGACACTTTGTAGACAAACAAATATATTGGGCGAATGAATGGATAATCCTCACAAGAAGAGTTTTCTAAAAATTTTTTTTAAAGGAGTGTAATTTTACTTTATTGATAAATTGATAATAGTAAAGATTAGATTAGATTAGAATAGTAAAGATTCCTAGGAAAAGGAAAAACACTGGTAAAGTCAAAAAATAGGCTGTTGATTCAAATAGATAAAAGAAGATATAATTAGGATACCTTCATACCTTTACAATATTCAGAACCCAGAAGAGCTTTTGTTTATGGGTTATAGCTATTAGTATTTACTCGATTAGATTCAAACTAAGAACTCTAAAAAATATTTACTCAGTTTAAACAAAAACAAACCCATTACATATTAACATAAATAACATTCATCTAAAAAGGAATGCTCTCCCAAACAACTTATGAAGATTAAATCTCTTCAATTTATAGCTTAAGATGTTTAACTCCTTCTATCTGCTTCAGCATTTCATCTGTTGAGTTTCTTATTGTTAAAGTATATGAAGCTCCATGCAGATATTCAGCTGGAAAATAGTTACAAGACATTCCAGATGTCTGTGGAAGGTTTTTGTAGCACTACAAAATATGCAAGTGAGAGTTTCTTAAAGATTAGTTGCCAGGGAGCACCTGAGTAGCTCAGATGGTTAAGAGTTTGCCTTCAGTTGGGGTCATGATCTCGGGGTCCTGGGATTGAGCCCCAGGTCACACTCCTGGCTCAGTGGGGAGTCTGCCTTTCCCTCTCCCTCTCCCCTGCTCATACTCTCTCTCTCTCTCTCTCTCTCTGTCTTGAATGAATATATAAAATCTTAAAATAACAAAAATTAGTTGCCAGGCTAGTGGCTAGTTAAGCTTGCAAATTAAACAATGTGCTTTTCTTCCAGGTAAACCTTGAACTTTGCTATTAAGCAAAATGCATTGTGTCTTTCCCATTTCATAATGTAGAATCTTAGAAAGAATTAGAAATATTAATAAGGGTTGAGATTTAGTAAATTTTTTAGTATTTCATCAAGAATTTTGTCAAGTGAACTGACTTCTTTTTTCCCCTGTAAATGTGTGTGTGGCAGTGAAGACTACAATAACTATTAGTATAGTTTGGTTCCACTGAATTGGTTTTGGAGGTGCCCTAGGATTACTGAACCAATGGATTAGCATATGAGTTTGTTACTTCAATTATCAAATTTTAACAGTACCATTTTAAGAGAACATTAAAACATCTCTCTTAGAGAGATTAAAACAACTCTCTTAGAGTCCCTTTGTGGCTACTTTTCCTATCAAGACACAAATACTTGTGTCTTCCCATCTCCCAAAATTGATGTTAAAGTAAGCTCTTTATTCAGAGGAGCCCTCAGCCTCTTGCAAACCATTTTAGTCAGTGAACTGTATCTTCCACATACTAATAAATCAATAAATACTTGAATGTATGAGAAAATTAACAAAATGTCAAATTAGAATTGAAAGATGAGCTGCTAGAGAAAGAAACTGACAAAATGGTGAAGTACTGATAAATGTAAAAACAGGATAGAGAAAATTTAGAAAATAGAGAAATTTAAAAGTATAGCTGGTAGTCTATTAGGTTAGTACTAGCTAATAACTTTGGAGAATGTGTTATTTTAACAGAATAATCTTTATTCTTTTATTTTTTATTTTTTTGACTTTTAAATAGTGTATTCTTATCAGGCCCAAACTAGAAACAGCCCAAAACAAAGATCAATTGATGAACTGATAAATATGTTTTGTTTATTCATACAATATAATATTACTCAAAATAAAATATGTAATAAGTATAGACCAACTCTACAACATGCAAACATGCTTCTAAGCAAAAGAAGCCAGGTTAATAAAAGTACATATTATGCATTTAGAGAGTTTTAGAGCAAGAAAACTAATCTGTAGTTAAATAAATCATATCTGTTTGAGACTATAAATAAAAAACATTTAAAAGGAAAATAACACTATTTGGGTGACAAACATTCTATACTATATGGTACAACTCTGGATTCCTTATCAAAAGTACTAAGTATTATTGTCATAAATAATTTTACTCAATATCTTTGAAATTAAAGGAAATAGTAAAGATTCATGCTGAAAGAAATAGGTCCAATGAATAGAAAAACTCATTTTGAGAATTGTAAATAACTGAAGCATGTTTTGAAATCTCATCTCTCAATCTATCCATTCCTTACACAGCCTGTAACTCTAAGAAATTTTTTTTGAAAACTGAACATTTAGCTGTCAATGCTATTTCACTTCTCTAAGAAAGTTTTGAGAAAGAAAAGATTTTCAAAAATTAGTGTTTTGCTTGGTATGGATTTAAATATATGGAGCACAGAACTGAACATCTGCAGAAGGAAGTTAGATTATTTCTTAGCTCTTTATTATATAGAGTTGTTTCAGTACTTTTAATTGAATTATAGATACATATTAAAATGTAAATTATAAAAACTTTATGATCACCTGTCATTTAAAATACCTTTGTGCTTTCTCAAATCAATTTAATAAATATAGTTGAAAGCTGATGTTAGATTAAGAATCTGAGAGAGGTAAAAACAGGCCAATAAAATTACCTACCTCTAAAAGTCAAAATTAGAGACCAGATAGAATTTCACAACTCTTGAAAATGAGATCTAAGTGCAAATTATCAAACAACAAATAGTGTTTCCATTTGGTTTAGATCTCAATGGTCTCTTTTATACGATCTTAACTGAAACTACCTTCTGGGTTATCATTAGATTTTATATATCCTCCTTCAATTTCTACAAGGCAAACTTATTAAATTGCCCAGTCTTTGTCAATTTAATTTAAATTTAAGGTGAACTACTAAGCATTACTAATATTTATGATGTTAGTACAAACCATGTTGAAATCTCCAACTTAATGTCCTTATAATAGCTCAATATCAAAAATATAATTAAATTAGTATCTTCTAGTAAATAAAAAGTATACATTTCACAATTATTTAATATTGTGGAACGAGTCCCATAAACAGGTTGGCAAGACTGTAACTATAAGTATGAACCTATAAAAAGACCATTTTGAAATATTTTTTGATAGAGAATGCTCTAAGTATGGTACACCAGAAAACAAACAAGGGTTGACTGCTAAATGTACCCCGTGAATATTTTCTGTGTTATTTTACATTTCTATGTATCTCCTCCTAGTGAAATTTAATTGGCTGAATGTTTCCTACAAATATTTCTCTAAAACATCACGTTTACCATTATAAATCTTCATCTCTTATAATGTTTACACAACAATAACATGATATTTTCTAATGTGATGTAGACTGAATCTTTTGTATGTTGAGGACTAACAGAATCAGATATTCCCACAATTGAAAATTTCTGTTTCCCAAGTCAACATTAAAATCTAGCCTCACATAACCTATCCCTATGGAAAACATGCTCAGATGTTCTTCTCAGAAGATATAGAAGCCAAGGCTGTTTTACTTTAACCAGGTCAGTAGTGATGTGTAAAGTACGTAGTTACACAGTGTCTCATCAGCAAAAAACTGGTTCGACAGTCTTCTACACAATTTTCCACACACAGCAATTCGTAGAGTATTGGTAATACCACTCAAGGTGACTTTTCCTGAAGATCTTTTTGGAATATGAAAAGTGGCATAAAGAACCTCCAGAATGTTACAGCCTGAGGTATTTAATTCCTTGAAGCACATTAAAAAAAGCAGATACAAATATTTCATTGTGGCAGTTGCTTTTTCACTCCTCCCTTTCCATGACTCAAATGTCATGTTAGAGTCTATTCTCTGACTCTTGAGCATAACTGTTATCTATGGTTCTATAAAAGTATGTTCTGTAGCCAGCAAGAATCCAATAAAATCGCATTTTGAGACCAGTGTAAAGTACTTCAATATTCAGAATCCTAAAATTAAGAAACAGATTTGTTTTTATTCTGAAACACTATTGTTGATGACACCCATTCAGAGCTTAAAAAATACTGGCCACTTTAATATGGAAATTTCTGCAAGATAAAACCCATCTAATCCCTAACATAGTTAATTATAGAAGTAAAATTATGATCACCTTCTTAAAAAGTTAAAGGAAAAAAACCCGGAGGCTTAGAGTTTAAACTCCATGTACAAGTTCTCATAAAAAATATGCTAGTGTCTAAGAATTTACACTGAACCAGTGCATTCTGTAATGGATCAACAGGAATTCAATGATTAGGCTCCATCATAAAATGATAAAAGTAAGGATATACTTTTAAAGTGATAACTCCATGCTATAGTGTTAAACAAGTGATAGTAATCATCTACTAGATGATAAAGCTATAGTTATGGATTGGAATATATTAATAGAAAATATTTATGCTGTGCCAGACATGGCGTTATGCTAAGAATACACTGCTAAGCAAAACAGGATCTTAGTATTTGTGGAATTTATTATCCAGAGAAATTCTTAATATGGTATAATATGGATAAGAAGAATTTAAGAACAAAGTATCTGTGGATTAGTGGAAGAAGCAAGTTTCTACATTGTCTAGTTTGCTAGTTTCCTGGAACCATGTACATTTGTATGCATGGCCATTATTGATCACTAACTGCCCAAGTTTCAGTGAATTCTCTGAGATTACAGGGCCAATTTTCCAATTCATATATCATGAAGACCAATTGATTCTTCACTTTGCAATTACCAGTCTTCCCCAAGCCATTTCCTGATAATGTTTATCTACAACAAAAATGAAATTGAAGGTCAATCAACAAAATTGTCTTTTTTTGACAGCTCTTGTGAAACACTGATGAAAAAAGAATTTAAATATTGCTTGAAAGAGTTTGAGAATTCTTAACGTTTTTGTAGATTGTAATTATCCATGTTATCCTCATTTCTCTTGCCACTATTAAAGTATTGGATAACGAGAGGTATTCCCTATCCAAGAGAAAAGATAGTGTCTAATTGTGTGATACTCAATAAATCCAAAGAAGATTAGGATCTAATTTCAATATGTATAAACTATTTGGAAAAAAAAAAAAGTGCCAAAGAATGTCACTTAGTATAAACAAACCAATCTCAAATCACCAGACAATACTGTATATTACATTCATTCTCACAACCAACACCAAAGAAATACAAACAATTATAAGAAGAGGAGAGATCACAACTAACACCAAAGAAATACATTCATTCAGCAAAATTCTGGTGATAGGGACTAATAGGTGTTTAGTAAGTACCCACCAAACTGGGGGAAGGAAGAAGACTGTATTTGCTTAAGAGATTAATGTTAGGATCATGCCATAAAAATGGGAGGAAATATCGAATGAGACAGGTGTTACAGTTTCTATGACTTTTGCTCATAGTATCTTACTTGGATGGGTAGTGCTTAGCACTGTGTTGGTGATAAATATAGTTCATACACTTCCCTGTATTTAACTTGCAATTTCTTCCGTAATAGCTATAATTTTGAATACATTGAGTGCTGTTCAACTGACAAGGGGATTGTGAGTGGAAGCATGCACTTTTCTGAAATGATGCCAGATTTTTTTTTTAACCTTTACAGTTTTCAAGTATTTAGGAGCACATAGTGTTTATAAACCTACTAAAGTAAGTTAAATACCTTAATTGCTCCTGAAAACACTCCTAATCTGAAGCACCAACCATGTCTGTTACTATTCTTCCCACCAGTTTCCTAAGCAACAGTATTAACTTCTACAAATTCTCTCTCTTTCACTCTTTGTTGTTTTTGTTTGTTTGTTTTTGTTTGTTTGTTTTTAAGTAGGCTCATGCTCAGCATGGAGACCAACATAGGGCTTGAACTGAAAACTCTGAGATCAAGACCTGAGCTGAGATCAAGAGTCAGACACTTAACCAACTGAGCTAGACTGGCAGCCCCAAATTTCTACAAATCTAAAGGATCAAAATATGGCATCATTTTGAGAAGAGTCTGAAGGCAATATGGTCTGAAAATTTTACAACACAACATTATATAAGGGGAAGGGTCAAAGATGTCAACATAGGAAGACCCTGAACTTACCTCCTCCATGGACACACCAAAACTACACCTATAAACAGTGTAGTTCCTCTTGAAGAAGGACAGAAAGCTGATTGAACAAATTCTGCACAACCAAGGACAGAGAAAAAGGCAAGAGAGATGGAGACACAGAAACCATGGGAACCCCACCCCTGATGATGCAAAACTGCAGTGGGGAGGGGCAGTATTGAGGGACTGGAAGTAGACTCATTTACCCTGAGGCATAGGGGAAACACACACACACACACACACACAGTTTAAAGGGGCAACTAAAACTTAAAAGAAATAGCCCTGGAGCATCTGCCAAACTGCAGGGAAGCTGAAGGATGCTCTCTAGAGTAGGGAGAGACTGGCAAGTTTCACTCTTTACATTTCCTGCCAGCTTGATAGCATAGATGAAAACAGTGTATGGGCACCCTGGCCAGCCACTTGTCTCAGTGAGTCCCTGGATCCCAATCTATACCAGCCCCAGCCATCTCCCTCTCAAGGCAGGTTCCACCACCCACATTCACTCAAGCTCCAGAGGTCCCTACAAAGTAGCCCCAGAACAGTGTATAGCCAGGACACCCCCAGACAGAACCCACTATAGATCCCGCCATCTCACCAATGCAACATAGGCACAAAACACTGGAATACACCTGCACCTGCTTCAGCCCCAGATGACTCACTCACCAGAGATCCCCTATGTGGAGCACCCCCAGACCTCCTAGCCTGCACCTGCTAAAGCTCTAAAAATCCTGCTAAGGTGTCCCCTGTGTGGAGCACCCCTGGGCCATCTGGCCTGTGCCCACTTAAGCTCTAGCCAACTCAACAGGGTGTCCCCAGGGCAGAGTACCCCAGAAATCCCAGTGTGCACCCACTGCAATTCCAGCCAGCCAGCCAGCCATTGCTGCCAGATACATGCAGGCTACACAGGAGATATTCCTACATAAGGCCATCCCTTCAATACTAGGAGAAGTATCTATCCTATCTAATTATAGAAACAAACAAAGTCTAACAAAATGAAGAGACAAGAATATGCTCCAAACAGAGGAACATGATAAAACTTAAAAAAAAAAAAAAAAGCAATCTGATGAAAAGTTTAAAGTAATGGTCACAAAGATGCTCACTGCACCTAAGTAGATACTCAGCAGAACTTTAACAAAGAGATAGAAAATACAAAAAAAGAACCAGAGTTAAGGATGGGTTAGCCTGGTGGTGGGTATTGAGGAGGGCACATTCTGCATGGAGCACTGGGTGTTATGCATAAACAATGAATTATGGAACACTTCATCTAAAACTAATGATGTAATGTATGGGGATTAACAAAAGAATAAAATAAATAAATAAATAAAAATAAAAAAGAATGCAATAACTGAAATGAAAAATATGCAGAAGGATTCAACAGATTAGAGGCAGAAGAATAAATCAAAGATCTGCAAGATAGGGTGCTGGAGAGCACCAAGCTGAAAAGTAGAAACAAAAAAAAAAAAAGAAGAAGAAGAAGAAAAAAAGAATTTTAAAACATGAGAACATGAGGATAGGTTGAGGGATCTCTGGGACAATATCAAATGTACTAATTTTGAATTATATAGGTTCAGAGAAGAGAGAAAGAGACAAAAACTCATTGAAAGAAATAGCTAAAAGCTTACTTAATATGGGGAAGGAATCAGATATCCTTGCACAGAACTCCAATAAAGGAAACCCAAGGAGGTCCACACAAAGACACATAAATAAAAAGATTAAAGATAAAGAATATTAAAAGCATCAAGAGAGAAGCAAAAATTTACAGACAAGAGAAACCTCCTAAATCTATCAGCTGATTTTTCAGCAGAAACTTGACAGGCTGAAAGGGAGTGGAATATAGTCAACCAGCTGAGAAGAAAAATAAAAATGAAGAATACTCTACCCAGTAAGATTATCAATCAATATTGACAGGGAGATAAAGAGCATACCAGACAAATAAAGGTTAAAGGAATTTATCACCACTAAACCATACAAGAAATGTTTAAAGGACCTAAGTGGAAAAGAAATGGTCATAATCATAATTAAGATAATTATAAAATGAACAAATTTATTAAGTAAAAGCAAATATACAATAAAGATATGTTAGTGACTTACAAAGCTAGTATGAAGGTTAAGACAAAAATAGTAAAATCAATTTTATCTAAAAATTAGTTAAGAGATCCACAAAATAAAAAGATGTAAAATATGTGAACTTAAGCAACCATCATTAAATAGCTTACTATAGATTGCTTTATACTTAGGATGTTAAATATGAACCTCATGGTAACCACAAACCAAAAAACCCCAAAAATAAAAAAATCCAACCATAACACTAAAGTCACAGGGAAGATAGCAAGAGAAAAAGAAGGAACAAAGAACTACAAGAACAACCAGAAAACAATAAACAAAATGGCAATAAATACATACCTATCAATATTTACTTTAAACATAAATGGTATAAATGCTCCAATCAAAAGACTTAGGGTGACTGCATGGATAAGAAAACAAAACTCAGGGTGCCTGAGTGGCTCAGTTGGTTAAGTATCTGCCTTCAGCTCAGGTCATGATCCCAGGATCCTGGGATCGAACCCTGCATCAGGCTCTCTGCTCAGTGAGGAGCCTGCTTCTCCCTCTCCCTCTGCCTGCCGCTCTGCCTATTTGTACTCTCTCTCTCTGTGTCAAATAAATAAAAATAAAATCTTAAAAACAAACAAACAAAACCCATCTGTATGCTGCCTACAAGAGATTTACGTCTGATCTAAAGAGACATATAAATTGAAAGTAAAGGTATGGAAAAAGATATTCCATGCTAATGGACATGGGGAAAAACACAAAAAAGCCAAGGTAGCAATACTTAGACAAAACAGATTTCAAAGCAAAGACTGTAACAAGAGACAAAGAAAATCATTATATAATGATAAAGGGATTGATCCAACATGGAGTTATAACAATTGTATATATATCTGTGCACCCATCATAGGATTACCTAAATATGCAAAGCAAATATTCACAAACATAAAAGGAGAAAATGACAGTAATGCCATTATAGTAGGGGGCTTTAACACCTCACATCAGTAGACAGATCATTCAGGCAGAAAAAAAAAAAATCAGTAAGTAAACAATGGCTTTGAACAACACATTAGGGAAAACAGAATTAACAAATATATATAGACCATTCTATTAAACTACAGACTACCCATTCTTTTCAAGTCTGTCCATGTAAAACGTTCTTCAGGAGAGATCACATGTTAGGCCACAAAAGAAGTCTTGATAAATTAAGGGAGATTAGAATCATATTGAGCATTTTTTCCAACCACAAAAAGGTATGAAACAAGAAATTACAAGGAAAAAAAAAACTAGACAAAACCATGAACATATGGAGGCCAAACAACATAGTATTAAGCAACAAAAGGGTCTATGAAGAAAAGCTGCTATCAATACAGGCCTATCTCAAAAAAACTAGAAAATCTAAAATAAACAATTTAACCTTACACCTAAAGGAACTAGAAAAAGAACAAAACCCAAAGTTAGAAGGAAGGGAATAACAAAGGTAAGAGCAAAACTAAAAAGAAAAGAAATTTAAAAAAAGACGGGGGGGGGGGGCTGGGGGAGAAGATCAATGAAACCAAGAGTTATTTCCTTGCAAAAATAAAATTAATAAACTTTAAGTCAGACTCATCAAGAAAAAGAGAATGTAAATACAATCAGAAATGAAAGTAACAATCAACATGAATACAAATAAATGTAATACTACAATGAAAAATTGTATGCCAATAAATTGGAAAACCTACATAAAATGGATAAATTCCTAGTAACATACAATTTCCCAAAACTGAACCAGGAAGAAATAGAATATTTAAGGAGTGCTCAGTTGGTTAAACATCTGACTCTTGATTTTGGCTCAGGTCATGATCTTAAGGTCATGAGATTGAACCCCTCCTAGCATGGAATCTGCTTAAGATTCTCTTTTCTCTCCCTCCTCCCCTCTTTCTCCCCACTCATGGGTGCTCACTCCTTCTCTCTCTCTCTCTCTCTCTCTCAAAAAAAAAAAAAAACCAACAAAAAAGGAATATTTGAACAGACCAATCACTAGTAACATAACTTAATAATCAAAATACTAGCCAATAGGATCCAACAGTACAGTAAAAGGATTATTCACCATGACCAAGTGGTATTTATTCCTGGGCTGCAAGGGTGGTTCAACATCTACAGATCAATCAATGTGATACACTACATTAATAAAAGAAAGGACAAGAACCATATGATCCTCTCACTAGATGCAGAAAAAGCATTTGACAAAGTACAACATCTTTGATTAAAACTCATCACAGTGTAGGGATAGAGGGTACATACCTCAATATCATAAAAGCCATCTATGAAAAACCCACAGTGAATATCATACTCAATGGGGAAAAACAGAGCTTTTCCCCCTAAGGTCAGGAACATGGCAGGGATATCCATATCACCACTGCTATTCAACATAGTACTAGAAGTCCTAGCCTCAGCAATCAGACAACAAAAAGAAATGAAAGGCATCCAAATCGGCAAAGAAGTGAAACTCTCACTTTTTGCAGATGATATGATACTTTATGTGGAAAACCCAAAAGACTTCACCCCAAAACTGCTAGAACTCATACAGGAATTCAGTAAAGTGGCAGGATATAAAAATCAATGCAGAGAAATCAGTTGCATTTCTATACACAAACAATGAGATAGAAGAGAAATCAAGGAGTCAATCCCACTTACAACTGCACCCAAAACCATAAGATAACTCGGAATAAATCTAACCAAAGAGGTAAAGGACCTGTAATCAGAAGACTATAGAACATTCATGAAAGAAATTGAAAAAGACACAAAGAAATGGAAAAAAGTTCCATGTTCATGGATTGGAAGAATATTAAAATGTCTATATTACCTAGAGCAATCTACACATTTAATGCAATCCCTATCGAAATACCATCAACTTTTTTTCACAGAACTGGGACACATAATCTAAAATTTGTATGGAACCAGAAAAGACCCTGAATAGCCAAAGGAATGTTGACAAAGAACAGCAAAGCTGGTGGCATCACAACTCCGGACTTCAAGCTCTATTACAAAGTTGTAATTATCAAGACAGTATGGTACTGACACAAAAACAGATCAATGGAACAGAATAGAGAACTCAGAAATGAACCCTCAACTCTATGGTCAACTAATCTTCGACAAAGCAGGAAAGAATGTCCAATGGAAAAAGGACGATCCCTTCAACAAATGGTGTTGGGAAAATTGGACAGCCACATGAAGAAGAATGAAACTGGACCATTTTCTTACACCATACACAAAGATAAACTCAAAATGGATCAAAGACCTAAATTTAAGACAGGAATCCTTTAAAATCCTAGAGAATATAGGCAGCAACCTCTATGACCTTAGCTGTATCAACTTCTTGCTAGACACATCTCCAAAGGCAAGGGAAACAAAGGCAAAAATGAACTATTGGGACTTCATCAAGATAAAAAGCTTTTGCACAACAAAGGAAACAGGCTGGGTGATGGACATTGGGGAGGGTAGGTGTTGTGGTGAGTGCTGTGTGTTGTGTAAGACTGATGAATCAGAGACCTCTACCCCTGAAACAAATATTACATTATATGTTAATAAAAAATTTTAAAAATAGTAATAATTTTTAAAAAACCTCCCAAACAAAAGTCCAGGACCAGATGGATTTACAGATGAATTCTACCAAACATTAGAGAAGAGTTAATAATAATCTCAAACTATTCCAAAAAAACAAGAGAGAAGGGAATTCTTCCCATTTTATTCTCCAAGACCAGCATTACCCTGAATTACCCTGATACTAAAACCAAGGCACTATAAAAAATATAAAACTACAGGCCAATATATCTGATGAACATGGATTAAAAAATCTTCAAAATATCAGCAAACTGAATTAAACAATGTATTAAAAGTATCACTCACCATGACCAAATGGGATTTAAACCAGGGATTCAAGGATGTTTCAATAACCACAAATATATAGATCATTCTATTCCATTCAAAACTAGATTCAAAACTAGATTACACATTCTTTTCAAATCCATGTGAAACTGAAGGCTAAGAACCAAATGCAGAAAATTCTGACAAAATTCAACATCCTTCATGACAAAACTCTCAACAAAGTGGTCTTAGAGGGAACATAGTTCAACACAATAAAGGCCTTATACATAAAATCTACAGTTAACATTATACTCAATAGTGAAAAGCTGGAAGCTTTTCTTCTAAGATTGGGAACAAGACAAGGATTTTCACTTCCAACACATTCAACATAGTACTAGAAGTACCAGCTACAGCAATCAGACAAGAAATGAAATAGAAGCCATCCAAATTGGTAAGGAAGAAGTAAAACTCTTCATTATTTGCAGATGACATAATACTATATATAAAAAACCCTAAAGATTCCACCAAAAATTATTAGAGTAAGTTCAATAAAGTTAGAGGATACAAAATATACAGAAATTTGTTTCTATATACTAATGACAAAGTATCAGAAAGTAAGAAAATAATCCCATTTAAAATTGCACCAAAAAAGAACAAAATCTGGAAATTTAACCAAGGAGGTGAAAGACCTATACTCTGAAAACTGTAAGACATTGTTGAAAGAAATTGAAGATGACACAAACAAATGGGAAGATACCTCAAGCTTATGGATTTGAAGAATACTGTTAAAATGCCCATATTACCCATACTACCCAAAGCAATCTACAGATTCAATGCAATCCCTATCAAAATACAAATAGCATTTTTTATAGATCTAGAGCAAATAATCCTAAAATCTGTATGGAACCACAAAGACCCCGAATAACCAAAGCAATCTTGAGAAATAAGAACAAAGCTGGACTTTTGACAATACAAGATCTCAAGAAATACTACAAAGCTATAGTAATTAAAACCATCTGGTACTGGCACAAAAATACACACATATCAATGAAACAGGATAGAGAGCCCAGAAATAAACCCACAATTATATAGTCAATTTATCCATAACAAAAATACATAATGGGGAAAAGATGGTTTCTCCAATATATGGTGTTGGGAAAACTGGAGAGGTACATGCAAAAGAATGAAACTGGATCACTTTCTTAGATCATGTTCAAATATAAACTCAAAATGTTGTTGAGTAAATACACAGTAGCGGAATTATTGGGTCATATAGTATTTTTATTTTTAATTTTTTGAGGAAACTTTATACTGTTTTTACAGTGGCTGTACCAATTTACATTCCCACTAAGTGCACAAAAGTTCCCTTTTCTGTCCATCCTTACCAACATCTGTTGTCTTTTTAAGTCATTCTGACAGATGTAAGGTGACATCCCCTGAGTGTGGTTTTGATTTGTATTTCCCTAATGATTAGTGATATTGATCATTTTTTTCATGTGTCTGTTGGCCATCTGCATACCTTCTTTGAAAAAATGTCTATTTGTCTTCTCCCCATTTTTAATCAGATTGTTTGGGGGTTTTTTTGGTATTGAGTTATAAATCAAAGAGATATAAGCACCCCTAAGTTTACTGCAGGATAATTTACAATAGTTAAGATATGAAAAAACCAAATGGACAAGGAAGATGTGTCTACACACACACACGCACATGCGCGTGCACATCTGTGCGCACACAAGTATTTTTTTTTTTTAAGATTTTATTTATTTATTTGACAGAGAGAGACACAGTGAGAGAGGGAACACAAGCAGGGTGAGTGGGAGAGGGAGAAGAAGGCCTCCCGCGGAGCAGGGAGCCCGATGTGGGGCTCGATCCCAGGACCCTGGGATCATGACCTGAGCGGAAGGCAGACGCTTAACGACTGAGCCACCCAGGCACCCCAACGCACACAAGTATTATGCAGCCATAAAAAAGGATGAGATTTTTGCCATTAGGACAACATGGATGGACAAAATGAATGGACCCATTATGCTAGGTAAAATAAATCAGACTGAGAAAGAAATACCATATCATTCCACATATATGTGGAATATATATATAAAAAATCAATCAAAGAACAGAAACAGACCTATAAATACAGAGAACAAACTGATGGTTGCCAGAGGAAAGTGGAGTGGGAGATATAGACTTACAGTTCTGGAATAAGTAAACCATAGGAATAAAAGGTACAGTATAAAGAACATATAGTCAATGATATCGTAATGACAGTAATAGCTATACCTATTCTGAGTATAGCATAATGTATAGAGAAGTTGAATCACTACCTTGTATACCTGAAAATAGCGTAACATTGTGTGTCAACTATACAATTTTTTAAAAATATATTTTAAAAAGGTTATGTAACTTAAACTCAAAATAGATTAGAAACCTAAATGTGAGAACTGAAACCATGAAATTCCTAGAAAAAAACATAGGCAGTACTATCTTGGACGTTAGCTTTATCACTATATTTATGGATAGGTCTCCTCAGGCAAGAGAAACAAAATAAAAACCTAGTATACTTATACCAAAATAAAAAGTCTTTCCACAATGAAGGAAACCATCAACAAAAGAAACAGGTGACCTAGTAAATTGGAGAAGATATTTGCAAATGATGTATTTGATAAAGGGTAAATATCCAAAATATATTAAAGAACATATACAACTCAACACCAAAGAAATCCAATTAAAAAATGGGCAGAGGACCTAATTTTTTTTTCAAATATGACCTACAAATGGCCAATAGATACATGAAAGGATTCTCAACATTACTAATCATCAGAAAAATGCAGATTAAATCCACATGAGACATCACTTCATGCCAGTCACAATGGCTAATATCAGAAAGACAAGAAAATAATAAATGTTGGCAAGGATGGGAGAAAAGGAAACCTTGTGCACTGCTGGCAGGAATGTAAGTTGGTATAGCCACTATGGAAAACAATATGGAGTTTCCTCAAAAAATTAAAACTAGAAATACCATACGATCCAGTAATTCCACTACTAGATATTTACCTAAAGAAAATGAAAATACTAATTCAGAAAGGGATATGTACCCCTATGTTTATTGCAGCATTTATAGTAGCTAAAATATGGAAGCAAACTAAGTGTTCATCAGATGAATAAATTATCCCCTCCCCACCCCCTCTCTCTTTCACACACACACCCCATTAGGAGTATTAGCCATAAAAGAATGAGATATTGCCATTTGCAGCAACATGGATTTACCTAGAGGGCATTATACTGTGAAATAACTCAGAGAAAGACAAATACCATATGGTTTTACTCATGTGGAATCTAAAAAAAAAAAAGCAAAAAGAAACAAACATAAATACAGAGAACTGGTGGTTGTCAGAGGTGAGGAGGGTGTGAAAATGGATGAAATAGGTAAAGGGCATTAAGAGATATAAACTTACAATAATAAAATAAGTCTTGGGGATAAAAAGTACAGCATAGGAAATACAGTCAGTAATACTGTAATAACACTGTAGGTGACTGAATAATGTATAGAGTTGTTGAATTAATATGTTGTCCATCTGAAACTAATATAATATTGTATGTCAACTATACTTCAGTAACAAAAGTTTTTAAAAACTCATTGTGGAAACATTTTGGGGGTAAATGAACACATTAATCTCTTAAGAATCTGTTAAATGAAGATTATTCTCTTTACATTTAAAGAATTTAAAGTTTCTAAAGAATCTAAAGTAAGGGAACAACATACATCTCCATGGATGTTCCTTTATATCAGCAATAATACGGCATTTATGTAGCTATTCCATTTTTAACATATATGAACTGTTATGTGTACATTTAACTGTACAACAAGTTAACATTCAGTCAAATTACAGCTAAAGGACACTCTGAGACTAGAAGGCATGTCTTGTTTTTTTTTAAATCAATCATTTTTTTTATTTTTAAAAATATTTTTATTCTTATGTTAATCCCCATACATTACATCATTAGTTTTAGATGAAGTGTTCCATGATTCATTGTTTGTGCATAACACCCAGTGCTCCATGCAGAACGTGCCCTCTTTAATACCCACCACCAGGCTAACCCATCCTCCCATCCCCCTCCCCTCCAGAACCCTGTTTGTTTTTCAGAGTCCATCGTCTCTCATGGTTCGTCTACCCCTCTGATTTCCCCCGCTTCATTCTTCCCCTCCCGCTACCTTCTTTTTTTTTTTCTTAACATATATTGCATTATTTGTTTCAGAGGTACAGACCAGAGATTCAACAGTCTTGCACAATTCACAGTGCTTACCAGAGCACATACCCTCCCCAGTGTCTATCACCCAGTCACCCCATCCCTCCCACCCCACCCCCCACTCCAGCAACCCTCAGTTTGTTTCCTGCAATTAAGAATTCCTCATATCAGTGAGATCATATGATACATGTCTTTCTCTGTTTGACTTATTTTACTCAGCATAATACCCTCCAGTTCCATCCACGTCGTTGCAAATGGCAAGATCTCATTGCTTTTGATGGCTGCATAATATTCCATTGAAGATGTGGTATACAGAAGGCATGTTTTATTTCTTCCTTTCCTACATCCTACAATCAATCAAGTCCTATCTAACCTACTTCCATGTGAGTTCTTTTAATCCATCTACTTTTCTGCACTTCTACTGCAGGCCCCCAGACTAAGCCATCCTCATCATACACATTAGGCATTCAATAAGTATTTCTTAGATTAATAAATTAGTGAACTACTCAGAGCCTTCAAATAATGTGTTTAAAAAAAGAGGAAAAATGATAATCAACATGGTAAAGAACACTCAAGGAAAAAAACAAAAGTTTCAATAATTCTTTGATTTTTTAAAACACCCTAAGAAAAACTGAATAGTAATAATGAGAACAGCTGACAAAGTTCAGGTATTTTACATGCTGTTTTGATTCTAAAAATAAAAAAAGTTAAAAATATTAGAAAGATAGCATTCACATATTGCACAGGAGAAAATTAAGGTTCCCAAAATGTTTTATAACTTGCCCAAAGTCAAAAAGCTAGTAAGTGGTGGAGTCAGTCCTTAAGCCCAAGTGTTACACTGGTACTTCTTTCATGAACTTTCATTTTATATATATAATTTTTTTTAATGATCAGGAGGCCTTCTCTAAAGCAATAATGCCCACCAATATATGTGGATAAATTTTATTTCAAACAGCATATAAGTTTTTACATTTATTTTTTCTGTTTAATGAACTTCTTCACTCATTAACCATCTAAATGAAACAACTTATTTTCTAACAAAATATTAAATATCTTGATATGTATATATACACACACACATATATATACACATATACATAAACACACACACATGACCTCCAATTAGGAGTTTTAAGGTCATTTGTTTTGTATTATACTCTGAATATTCACCACACTAATGCCAAAATTACAGAAAAAAAACATTTAAAAGCTTTGTTTTGTAGTTATACACATGATCAAAAATGTACAGAAAATCGATTTCAATAAACCTTATAGAAGTACAGCACTGATGTTGAAATTGTCTTTGTATCTAAGTATAAAATACATTTATGTGCATGATATCTTAAGAGTTTTTTCTGGAAGAGACTTTTAAAATATTGTATTCATAATTTGAGTCTGTTTACAGCTAATCTCATCCTAAAATTACATGTAGGGGATTAAAAACTGCACACCCTGAATAACATCAGTATATTTCCCTATGTTGTGTTTATTTACTTCACAGGTTTCAAAGGTCTTTGGGGAACTTTATTGGCAGCTTTTCTATGAAAGACTTCTCTGAGCTGTTCTATTCTGGGCAATAAAATAATTTAAGATACAAATTAGCCATGCAAAGCTGAGGTGGTGATGGGACCATACAAAGGACAACAGACTACAGTCTTTTGAAGTGTGTTTGCAGTTTCTGAATGCAACAAAATCAATAATCATTTTCCTTCATTTAATTACAGCTCCAAGATTCACTATGCTGGCTCTTTAAACAAAAATGTAAATGAAGTTGAATTAGTTTCTTTAAGAGTAAACCCATGACTTCCATCAATTCAATTTTTATCCTTGACCAGTGAGTCATCGGCTTGCCAGCCAATGGTTAAAAAGCAAAGGAGGAGGTTAAAAACAAAAGGTATTTCTTGGAAATATCTGTCAACTATTCATTAAAGAGTGACTTTGTTTTTGCCAATAAATAAAATCAATTCTCTACCTCGTGTGCCACCAGTGTGGATGGAGTTGCTGCATTCATTTAATACATCAAATTCTTATCTCACAGGAGTGCTGGACTAAATGCCTTTGTTCCAGAGAAAACAAGAAATGAAGCCACAGCCAGTACTCAACTTTGACATTTCTAAATCCTAAATCTAGCCCTAAGTGGAGCTGATAAGGAGATTACTCGTTTCTCGTATTTCTCATCGACTTAATTATTCATACTTAAGTCTTTCTGGATGCTTTAAATGTCTAGCTACTCCTGCAGATAAGGTGAATCAAACCTCACTGAGCAACTTTTCCCCCAAAAAAATCCATGGTATAGAGGTTACTTATTAGGTTACTTCAAAAATCACTTTATATCAACTCAATGCTTCATCAAGTGGAAATAAATTAAAAATTCAATTCCTCCTTTCTTTTGTATTTTCAGTATGTTAGGCTATTCAAATTAACATTAATATGACATTCCATCTAATGGACTTGTTTTAAATAAAAGGCAAGATCAGAAGTAACTGCTTTCATTCCATTCTTTGCATATAGGTTCATGTTGTCTTTCATAAATGGATTGAGAGTTTAGTTCTAAAAAGACCTGCCCCAGAGAACTCTCATCAATTTTTCCTGAATTGCTTCACTTCATTTAGGTCCTAAGTAGTCTTCCCATAAACAAAAATCCAGTCATAATAGATGGAGCAGATAGAGGAATTCACCGGAAAGCTCAGGAAGGATAAAAACCAGAAAGAGAACATCACTGAAAATCTGGGTAACCTTGCTTTACATAGTTCTGATTAGTTTATGTGCCAAAAGGGGTCTTGTTGCTTATTTTTCTCTATTTTTGTTTTTTTCCTTTTCTAAATGCAGCTTCAACTTACCCATAATTCCCCCTAAACTGTGTTCTTAGCACTTAAGTTTTATCATGTTAACAGTTCAGCTACCACATGTAATCAAATTTGTTTTCTATTTAAAAATTTCCAGAAATGAGAATCTGATTGTTTCAGTCAAAACACTGGATCCTCCAAGAGTGACCAAATAATGAAGGAGGGAGGGGAGTGGAGGAAGGAGGAAGAAAAAAGAAGAATATGCAGTCAATTATCTTTCATGCAATTAGCTTGGCCATTCTGTGAACTTGGGATATCAAGAGTGTTTATTAGAAACTTCAATCCGGATAAGTATTAAATACTCCATGTGGCACTGTGTTATAGAAGATATAAAATATGAATCCATCCAGTAAGATTCTTAGTTCAACAAGGACATAAGTATTACATACAAAAAGTAGAATTTACAACTTTATGACACGATTTTCAGTATTCCATTTTATATTAAGAAGTGATTGGTTATTAACTTTAAAATTATCTTTTTAGAGATAAAAGAAGCAAATAATGGAAGAATTCTTGTTAGAAATATGATTGTAACTCATGATACCAATTTGTTTGGCTAAGTGGATTTTGACATGGTATAGACACTGACTTTCTCTAAATTTCCAAGTCTATTACCTTCCCAAGAGACATGATACCTACCAAAATTTAATGAATGCTAATATGTAAATATATATGTATTTACATGGAAATATTAAGTGTATAAATGGGACCTCCAAAATGATTCAACTCCCCTCAAATTAAACACCCATAATAAGAAAATATGTTAAAGGATAGTAACCATAGCAAATACATTAAAATATAAAGTAAGGTTTACTAACAAAGTATTTTTAAAATCTTTCACAAGGATCAATAATTTGGGTCCAAGCTTATTGCAACCAATAAAGACAGATACAGTTTGATTTAGACTGTTTACAAAATTATAAATAGGCTAGCTATTCAAGGGAAGCATGACTATTCCCAGGCCCTGGGTACTAAGAAATTACTCCCTTGCATTCTCACAAGACAATATATAGTTAATATAATGAATATCCTTTAAAAAGTCTTCATAGTGACTACATTAAGGAGAGACGTGGGGCTGCTGCTTTTATCATACCTCAGTGTAAGTATCATACCTCCACTATGAAAGGATCTAATTATAGGAGTACAGACAAGGATAACTGATAATAGCTACCATTTATTGAGTGCCTGCCATGTGTCAGGAACTACAGTAATGCGTTATGCCAAAGTACAGCTTATTAAAAACAATCATATTCTGGGGGAAGACAGAGGAGTAAAGGTCCCAAGAATAAAAGATTAGGATCCATTCCTGAAGCTATGTGATGGTCAGAATAAATCCAAGTATACATTGTAGAATATTAAAGAGGGCACATATTGAATGGAACACTGGGTGTTATATGCAAACAATGAATCATGGAACACTACATCAAAAACTAATGATGTAATATATGGTGATTAACAACATAATAAAAGGGAAAAAAAGAAAAAGAAAAAAAAGAGCTGACTGCATAACTCCTAGACAATATGGTATTACTCAGTTACTACATTTTACTCTTAAATGTGATGCATAAGTAAGTTTAAGGTTATATTCAGTACCTATTGTACTGAATATAGTAGGTATTTTTATATTATTTGTCAGATCCAGGGCCATATGCTTTTACTGTTAGGTCAGGAAGGAGTATGTTACATCTTTTATTAAAAGCCCGGGAACCTGATCAAGATACATGCCTTGAGAGATTACTACTACTACCATATAGGGATTGACCCAGGTTAAAAAAAAAAAGTTGATTTCTACCCTAAAGTCACTCAACAATAGCAAATTAATCAACTACTTACTTTTCCCAAGAAGAAATACAAAGAAATACATTTCTGATTTCCTCTTTAGAGTACCTTATTTAAATACAGAATTTTGATTTTTATTATTTACAACGGTCTCATCTGAATTTTGTCAATATGAATATTCAAGTTATTTGTTTATTCAGTCAACATTTACTGAGGGAAAATAATATATAAGGATGTGTATTAGTCACAAAATAGGTTTATGTTACAATAGAAGATCGAGAGTAATTACATAAATAAGACATAAGTTAATAATTGCCACTATGAAAGGATCTGATTATAGGAGTACAGACAAGGATAACTGATAATAGCTACCATTTATTGAGTGCCTGCCATGTGTCAGGAACTACAGTAAATCTCTTATAAATACTGTCTCACATGACCCCCATTTTATAAATGTGGGGTAACCAAGGCATTGATGTGCTATATAATTTACCCAAGGATTCTGTTATTCCTCAGGAATCTTAGAAAAAACTTCAAAAGCAATAATGACATTAGAAATGACCCTGATGCTGAAGATTTCTGAAGGAAGGCAGAAGGTAAATCTAGGCAGAGGGAATAATATGAGCAGAGTCCTGAGGGATGAATTTCTGTGATGTGCTCATCCGAAAGAATAGTCCCATGTTGAAGGAATAGGAGATAATTGTCAGTAACAGACACAAATCTAGCCTTGGTCCAAAGAAGAAAGGTCTTGCAAGTTAAAGAGATTTGGAATCTATCTTGTAAGTGAATGGTAAAACAAAGAAAAACTAGAAAAAAAAAATCAAAGAACTTTAAGCAGGGATGTAGCATGATGAGATCCAAGATATCAATATATAAATATTATGTATATTATTTTATAGGTTTTAAATTTTAAGTTCTAAAATACTTGCTCCCCAAAATAGTATATAAAATATGTTCATTTTTACATATGAATTGTATATTTGACTACATATTTCACAAAATAGGATATTTTTTATACATGTTCTGTAATTTTTTAATCTTCCCCCACTCACTTAGGTATGTGTTTTAGAATTTTCAAAATGTCAGTGCTCAAAGATTTACTCTTATGTTTTAAAATTGTTTCTTGGTATCACCATGAGCCTTCCCATTCTTCATCTGGACGCTCTGTAATAATATACCCATTAAGAAAGATTCCTACAAATGATATCGATGGGTTAAAAATTGAAAATGTTAAGTGTTGGTAGATATTGTTCATTTATACTCCAAAAAAAGAGTTCGAATTTCCACTGTAAACACTTTTCTTGTTTCCATGGATCCCACCAACCTAATTATCTTTAAGATTCTGACAAATCTATAAGTGATAAACAGTGTCATCTAATTTTTCCCTGTTTGCCCCCCTATGAATAATGTCACCATACAGAAGTTTCAGCCTTAATACACTATCTCAGGATTATAAAGTATCTACCTCTATATTTTATATTAGTTCACTCATAATTTTAGAGCTTATAGAGACTGAGCATACATCTGAAATACATTTAAGATATGATTTTATTGTATTTTCAATATGATACCAAATTGCATTAAAACAATTTATTGAATAATTTATTTCTCCAGCTTTAAAACACAATTTTATGATATAACATTGAAATATACACAACCTAGGGGCACCTGGGTGGCTGTGTCATTAAGCCTCTGCCTTCAGCTCAGGTCATGATCCCAGGGTCCTGGGATGGAGACCCGCATTGGCCTCTCTGCTCTGCGGGAAGCCTGCTTCTCCCTCTCCCGCTCCCCCTGCTTATGTTCCCTCTCTCGCTGTCAAATAAATAAATAAAATCTTTAAAATATATATATACATACACAACCTATATCTAGATCTAATTTAGTCTATTTCCATATTAGATACAAATTCATTTTAGTCATAGTTTGAGAGTATAATTTCTTATATACTATAATAAATGACTTCTAAAATTTTATTAGCTAATTTATAGCAATTATTCAACCACATGAGATATAGAATTGTTATATATTTCCATAATATCAGAATATTAATCAGAATTTTCAGCTGAAAAATACAGTATATTTCTCCTTTCTTTTGAGCCTTGTTTTGTATTCATTGACAGTTTATCACTATTTTATATAGAGTTTGTCATTTCCTTTTAGGTGTTTTATGGTTTTATTGCTATTGTAGATAACTTTATTTGTACTATGTTATTATTTGATTATATGGAGACAACTCTCTGAACTTTAATTAGTTTTAGTTCTATTCCCATTAATTCTTACATTTTCTGATTTAAAGAGTTGCCTTGAAGTAATGTTATTTGTTTTTACCACATTTCCAGTATCATTTCCTTTTTCTTTTTTTTTAATAAAGATTTTTTTTTTAATTTATTAGAGAGAGAGAGGACAAGCAGAGGGGAGCAGCAGGCAGAAGGAGAGGGAGAAGCAGGCTCCCCGATGCAGGGCTTGGTCCCAGTACTCCGGGATCATGAGCTGAGCTGAAGGCAGGCGCTTAACCATCTGAGCCACCCAGGCGCCCCCATTTCCTTTATTTTTCTTGACTTATCACATGAGTTTGGAACATCAAGACAATGCTGGATTACATGTAAAAGCTTTGCTTATAGTTTGGTAATGCTTATAATAGTTTATGCTACAATATATTTAACATTATTTTCTTATATTTTTATTACTTAAAAACTAAACAATAACTTCCTTAAAATAGCATATTTTAAAGTTTGTTAAGAATCAGTAATAAAACTGTCACGTCTTTGTAGAATAAACTGAACATGGTAAAGCTATTGTCTAAGAATAGTTTATGGTATATATTGCTATATAGGCCCATAGTTACAATTCTCACAAAATTGTAACTTCATTTAAAGTTTTAAAATATCACCAGATAATATTACATACTGTTATTAAAATAAGATATCATAATGCACTTTTAAGAACCAAAACTCCTGAGACTTACTCTATATGAACTTTTCTCTTTATCATTTTATTCAACCTCCTACCTATGTCTCCTGCTGCAAACACCACAAACATCAGGCTTTATCTGCCCAAAGTAAAGA
Organism: Mirounga angustirostris; assembly: GCF_029215605.1. Taxonomy (NCBI): domain Eukaryota; kingdom Metazoa; phylum Chordata; class Mammalia; order Carnivora; family Phocidae; genus Mirounga; species Mirounga angustirostris. The sequence goes on from NW_026991710.1 coordinate 53,870,139, forward strand.
CAATTTTTGATTGGAATGCTTTTATTGAAGTGCCAACTAATATCCTTTTGCACTAGCAAATGAAAGATCTCTTCTTGACCAGTCACTAGAATTAAAGCTACAGCATCAATTTTGAAATTTTTTTTTTATTACTTGCTCTTCCTAATGGTCCATTTATATCAAAAATATTTTTAAAGCAAATTGAAGCAGAGCTCTGTGGAAGACTCATCAGTCAGTGGAAGATGGATGCAGCCTCTGAGGAGGATGAAAAGATTACAATCCACAGAGTGTAAGGAGAATGCAGTCGGTAATGTTCATACCAATTCTCATTACAATCTTTGTCACTGCAACAGATTCATGGGGTATCATTTTCCATCCTTGTTCTACTCTTTGTCAGAAAAATGAGACATCATTCATGCCATCTGCCTTTCTTCCTCACACCCCTCCCCAACACTTTATTGTATTTTTCTACAGATTGCATTAGAGGAATAAATTACATAGCTCATACAAAGTCAACAGAAGAGTTGATAAATACCAGAACACAGTCCCAACTCATGAATCCACAGGCCATATAATGAATTGTAGAACAAAATATCATATAGATAAATGCACTGCTCTGAAATAAAAGTACATGCCAATGTATTCCTTGCACATAGGACCTAAGTAAGCAAAATTTCTATAAGCCCAGGATGCTTGGGTGATGAAGTTGGTTGAGCTTCCAACTCTTGGTTTCAGCTCAGATCATGATCTCAGGGTCATGGGATCAAGCCCCACTTCAGGCTCCATGTTCAGCACAGAATCTGCTTGAGATTCTCTCTCCCTCTCCTCCATGTGTGCTTCCCCCCACCTCAAATAAATAAGTCTTCTAAAAAAATTTATAAGTCACTTTAGTAACTTGGAATGAGAATATTGCAAATAGTTTTGTTTTGTTTTGTTTTTTAAAATTTGGTTGTGGGGAGTGAAGGGCAGAGGGAGAGGGAGAGAGAGGATTAAGGAGAATCTGAATTGAGTGTGAGCCCGATGCAGGGCTTGATCTCACAACCCTGAGATCATGATCTGAGCTGAAGCCAAGAGTCAGTCACTTAACCGACTGTGCCATCCAGGTGCCCCAGAGAACATTGTGAATTTTTAAAAATTAACCATCTCTGAAAAGAAAATTTAAAAAAATTAATCAGCTCCTTTGTTTCCATATCTCCTCCTTTCCCAATGGCCCACTTTCTAAGTGGGCTGATAAAGAAATGTTTTTTAATCAAAGACCCGAAGATTCCGAGGAACTTAAGTTTCCTTTACAATCTTCATATACATTGAAAAACTTTTAGTGCTTTACTCTAAATTTTTCAACAAAAGAAAACTTGTTATACGATATATTTCCAGTTTGTTCTAAAGTTGTTTAAAAGCAGGCCTTTGAAAATGCTGAGCTAACCACTTTATAGTACTTTCTAATACTTAATGAAAAAGAAGTTTAGGCTACTTTTTAAAAATTTACTGTGTTTAAACGAACAATAACAAACAGTTCAACAATTTCTCCCACTTTCCACCATCTCCCTCTGACAACCACCAATCTATTTTTTTAATATGTATATTTTTAGATTTCACATACAAGAGAGATCACCTGGTATCTGTTTTTTCTGTCTGATTTATTTCACTTAGCAGAAGGTCTTCAAAGTCCATTTAGGGTTGTTAAAAGTGGCAAGATCTCATTTTCATGGCTGAATAATATTCCATTATATATAATTACATATATATGTGGGGTCGGTGTGTGAAAGAGAGAGAGAGATCATCTTTATCCATTCATCTGTTGACAGACACTTAAGGTTGTCTCCATATTTTGGCATGTAAATAATGCTGCAATAAACATAGGGGTTCATATATCTTTCCAAATTAGTGTTTGTTTTCTTCAGGCACCCAGGGGTAGAATTGCCAGATTATATGATAGTTCTCATTTTTTGAGAAATCTTCATACTGTTTTCCTTATTGGCTTATACCAATTTACATTCCCTCCAACGGGGCACAGGGTTCTCTTTGCTCTGTATCCTTGCCAACACTTAATCTAATATTTTGATAGTATCACCTCCTATCCATGAGAACAGCCATCTCATTGTGGTTTTGGTTTGCATTTCCTTATCACTAGTGATGTTGAGCTCCTCTTCATGTACCTGTTAGCTTTCTGTTTGTCTTCTTTGGAAAATGTTCATTCAGATCCTCTGCCCCTTTTTTTAAATCAGATCATTTTGTTTTGTTTGCTATTGATTTGTAAGAGTTCTTTGAATTTTAGATATTAACTTTTACCAGATATACAATTTGTAAATATTTTCTCCCCTTTAGTAGGTTATCTTTTTATTTTGTTGATGATTTCCTTTGCTGTGGAGTTTCAGTTTGATGCACTTCTACTTCCTTATTTTTGTTCTTGCCATTCTGGCTTTCAGTGTCACATTAAAATAAAAACAAAAACAAAAAACAGGGTGCCTGAGTGGCTCAGTGAGTTGAGCGTCCAAATCTTGATTTTGGCTCAGGTCATGATTTCAGGGTCCTGGGATCCAGCCTTGCACTGAGCTCTGCACTCAGTGGGACATTGCTTGAGATTCTCTCTCTCCCTCTCCCCCTCTCACCTGCACACACTCTAAAATAAATCAATTAAGAAAAAAAATCAATGACAAGACCTCTATCAAAGAGCTTACTACCTAGATTTTCTTCTAAGGGTTTTATGGTTTCAGGTCTTATGTTCAAGTTTTTAATTGATCTTTGAGTTAATGTTTGTGTGTGGTCTAAGATAGTGGTCCAGTTTCATTCTTTTGCATATGGCTGTCTAGTTTTCTTAATATTTATTGAAGAGACTGTCCTTTCCTCACTGTGCATTCTTGGATTCCTTTTTGTAAATTAATTGACCACATATATGTGGATCTATTTCTGGGCTCTCTATTCTGTTCCATTGGTCTATGTGTCCTCAGTATCATATGTTTTAACTACTCTATCTTTGTAATATAAAGTCAGGGAGCATAACAGCTCCAGCTTTGTTGGTCTTTCTCACATTGCTTTGGCTATTGGGTGACTTTTATGGTTCTATTTCTATTTGTTCTATTTCTGTGAAAGAATGCCATTAGAATTGTAGTAGAAATTGGATTGAGTCTGTAGATTGCTTTGGGTAGAATGAACATTTTAACAATATTAATTCTTTCAATCCTGGAGCAAGGTATATCTATCCATGTATTTGTAGCTTTAATTTCTTTCATCGATGTCCTATAGTTTTTAAAATAGAGGTTTTTCTTTTGCTTAGTTACATGTACCCCTAAGAGTTTTATTTCTTTTGATATAGTTATAAATGAGATTGTTCTAATTTTTCTTTCTGATAGTTATCAGCATATAAAAATACAGAATTTTATATATTGATCCTTCAACTTTACTGACTTTGTTGATTGGGATTTTCTCTATATTTCATCTGCAAATTATGACACTTTTATTTCTTTCCAAATTAGATGCTTTTTCTTGCCTAATTGTGCTGGCTAGGACTTCTAATACTTTGTTGAATAAAAGTGGTGAGAGTGAGTATCCTGGTCTTATTCCTGATCTTAAAGGAAAAGTTTTCAGCTTTTCACCATTGAGTAGGATATTAGCTGTGGGCTTGTCATATATGGCATTTATCATGTTGAGATACATTCCTTACATAACCACTTTGAGAATTTATCATAAATGGATGAATTTTGTGAAATGTTTTTTCTGCACCTATTGAGATGATCATAGAAATATCTATTAAAATAAAATTCATTTATTAAAACATCCTTCTAGGTTCCCTTAGGCATATGGCTATCCAGTTTTCTCAATATTTATTGAAGAGACTGTCCTTTCCTCATTGTGTATTCTTGGATTCCTTTTTGTAAATTAATTGACCACATATATGTGAATCCTTGTAAAAAAAAAAAAAAAGTACCCTCAATAATGAGGTCAAAGAGATCATTTTTGCTCCAAACAGTCTACAAAATGTAATTTGAGTCATCTTCATTTTTTCAATATTCTTTAGAACTTAGGTCAGTTGCAGAGCTCTTCCAAATAGCTGAGTCTACCACAGGAAATTCCTGAATAGGAATGACCTGTCAGCAAAATGGCAGAACAGGAAACTCCAGCTTCTTCCTTCACCCACAGACAAAATAAATAAACAGTTACATATGGATCAATATCCTCAAAGAAATCCAGAAAGTAGGTGAGAGAATTTTACACAAGGAGCAACTATCCATTCTATATGGGTATTTCGGAGTAAATACCATATGAGAGCAAATACCCATATTGAATCAAGTAGGAAAAACAGACACATTGGCACCATAACCCCATAACCCTCACCCCCAACACAGTGCCATATAATCAGGAAGGAATTTCCAACTCCTACCTTCTTTTGGAGGAGCAAAAAACAGAAGAGGGAAGAATCCTTCTAAACTCATTTTTGGAGGCAGCAGCACCTTGATACCAAAGCCAGACAAAGCTATCACAAGAAAACTATAGGTCACTAACAGATGCAAAAGTCTCCCACAAAATACGAGCTAACACAATTAAATAGGACATTAAAAGGATTATACACCATGACCAAGTAGAATTTATCCCTGTGATGTAAGGATAGTTCAACATAGACAAAAATGTGATCTATCACATTAACAGGTAAAACAAACCACATTAAAGATAAAAAAAATATATGATCATCTCAATAGGAAAATGCATTTGACAAAATTCAGCATCCATTCATGAAGAAAAAATTGAGTTAAAAAGGAATGTACCTCAACACAGTAAAGGCCAATGAATGGGAAGACACTCTGTATTCCTATTTTAGAAGAATATTGTTAAATCTGTGCTACAAAAATTTATCTACAGATTCACTGTTATCCCTGTCAAAATTCCAAAGGCATTTTTCACAGAAACCAAAAAGCATTCCTAAAATTCTTAAGGAACAATGGAAAACCTCAAAAACCCAAAGCATCTTGACCAAGAACAAAACTGGAAGTATCACACTTCTTGACTTCAAACTCTAAGATAAAGCTATAGTAATCAAAATAGGGAAGTACTCCATAAAAACAGATTTATAGACCAGTGGAACAGAATACAGAGGCAATAAATTCCTACATTTACAGTCAATTGATCTTAGGGTGCCAAGAACACACTATGGAGGAAGAGATGATCTCTTCAGTAAGAGCTGGGAAAACTAGATACCCACATACATAAGAAAGTTGACCCTTATCTCACACCATATATAAAATTCAACTCAAAATGGATTAAAGGCAAATGTAAGACCTGAAATAATAAAACTCCTAGAAAGAAATGTAAGGGAAACAGCTTCTTGACATTGGTCTTGGCAATATTTTTTTTAAAGATTTTATTTATTTATTCATAAGAGACAGAAAGAGAGAGGCAGAGGGAGAAGCAGGCTCCCTACTGAGCAGGGAGCCTGATGCAGGACTTGATCCCAGGACCCTGGGATCATGACCTGAGTCAAAGGCAGATGCTTAACCATCTGAGCCACCCAGGCACCCTGGTCTTGGCAATATTTTTGAATGACATCAAATGCACAGGCAACAATATAAAATGAGATTGCATCAAAACTAAAGCTTAAAAACAACAACAACAACAGCAACAACACCCTAAAGCTCCTGCAAAGCAAAGGGAAACATCAACAGAATGAAAAGGCAAACTATGGAATGGAGAAAATATGTACAAACCATTTATCTTATAAGGAGTTAATACCTAAAATAAAAGAAACTGCTACTGCTAAAAAAAAAAAAATCTGACTTAAAAATGGGCAAAGGACTTGAATAGGCATTTCTCAAAAGATACCAATAACCAATAGAATAGGTAGGCATATAAAGAGGTACAAAGATTTGTAATATCAATAAGATATTTAAAGCACCACTGCTTATTTATAGCCAACCTAACTTTGATATTGCACATAAAAATATAATTTGGAGCTATAGAAATACACCACTCAACTCTCCTGTGGCAAGAATCACCGTTGACTGACTGCCCCACTGCACCCACCACATCTTTTCTCCAATGCCTCACTTCCCCTAGGTTCCACCTAGTCAATAATTGAATATGGATGAGGATATTAGTGTAGGCTCATCCCTGCAGTAAATGCGAATCCCACAATGGTTCAAGGACTCCCCAGTAGCCTTACCAAAACTATCTTTGGAATAGTGCCACAGTCTAACACTTCCTAATAGTAGATAGGAAGGCCTGAAATGTGGTCTGAAGATTATCCTTGTGCAATTATCTTTCACAGGAGTTTCTTCCAACAAATCTTTTACACATCTAATGCACTCTTGGCTCTATTTCTTGGAGTGTCCAGAATGGCATAGATAATGTTAAACTGTTTTAGATCATCAAAAATAAAAGTTTTACCACCTCTATTATGAAAAAAACAACATTAGCAAATATTATATATTTTAGTTACTATGAGGCAGGTACAGCCCTAAGCACTCAACAGATATTTCTTATACAATTCTCATAATAATTCTATTATTACCAACTCCATTTCAGAGACATGAGAATAATTGTAGGACAGGTTATACTTCTGGCAGAAAACAGATGACCTGCTTAAAATGGGCAATTGAAGAGAGTTTAATTAAGGGATAATATACAATGTGTTGACAGTTTAAAGAAAAGCACCCCTCTCCCCCCAAAACTGGTGAGACATCCTAGAGCTAGAGCCTATAGAAGACTCACTAGCCCAGCTCCAGGCAATGTCAGGGGAGGGGGAAATCCCTACATACCATGAGGCTTGTAACTGAGGGCATGAAGGAAAGGCCACCACGGGATAGGGGTTTTTCCTTATATGGGAGAATACAAAGTTATCAGGGAGAGAAATTGGGAATAACTAAACAGAACACTCTCTCTCTTCCCTCCCATTTCCTCTATTAGTTGACCCTAACCAGAAGCTGGAGTTCTAGAGAACCCATTTGATACAGCCCATATAGGGCAGCCTCCTGAGACATAGAGCAGGTGAAGAAGAATAAGAAACACCATCTGGAGGAGAACAAAAAAAAAGATATTAAGGATAGGAAGTTAGTGACTTAAAGGCACATTGCCAGTATGTCCCATAAGAGCATTAGAAACTGAGCTCGAATTTGTCTGACTCCAACGGTTTGTTTTTATCATGTATTATTCAGGGTTCCTCAGAGAAACAGAACCAAGATTTTATCATACATACACAGCCCTATTTATTAATAGCTCGATCTCTGTCAATAGCCCTATCTCTATCAATAGCTCTATATTGATGGAGATACATGTATATACATATACAGAGATATAGATATATGTATTTTTGGTCTAGATAGATAGATAGATGATAGATAGATAATAGATATAGATATATAGATAGATACATAGACAGATAATAGATAGATATAAATAGATTTTTTATAAGGTGTTGGCTCATACTCTTATGGAGGCTGAGAAGTCCCATGATCCACTGCTTATACACTGGGGATGCAGGAAAGTTGGAAGTGTAGTTTGAAAGTCTGAGAACCAGAAGCATGGAAGGCAGGAAAAGATCAATGTCTCAGCTCAGTAGACAACCTTCCTCTGCCTTTTTGTTCTATGAAGGCTCTCAAGGATTAGATAATGCCTACTCACACTGGGGAAGGCCATCTGTTTTAGTCAACCCACAAATTCAAATGCTAATCTCTTCCAGAAGCACCCTCACAGACACACTGAAAAATTGTGTTTAACCAGCTATCTGGACATCCTATGGCCCCCTGTTAAGATGGCACATAAAACTAATGATCACAAAGCACAACATAATCATACCTTCATCAAAGGGAGGTAGTGTTATGATATAGTACTCCATTAATTTCTGAAATGAAGAAGAAAAAACTTCCCATTATTTTAATTTGGTCAATGTTGATGAAATTGTGATTTTAGGAACAATTTCTAAGCCAGATATTTGTTATGATTCTTGGATAAAATTCACCTTGGAGACCCTTTCCCATATGGACTGCTGAAGAGCTGGCATGATGTTATTCACCCACAGAATTGACCATCTTTAATATATTTAGTTAGGGTTGTGGATACTTAGCTGTCTTATCCCTTTTCCACATGTTCCAAGTTCAAAAGCCATTCAGTAGCTTGAGCTGAGTAAGATTAAAACAGGGAATAACACCTTGCTTTCAACTGATTGTCGGAAAAATGTCATGATTGGCAAAGGACTGCAAAGAGAACAACTCAAGTCACAGAGAGTAAAACAGTGTTGTAAACTTCAAAATCTCTGGCACCATCAATCACTGAAAATATTTTAGAAGCACAAGGCCATCTTCAACCAGCAATGATATAGTGAAATTGATCACTTAGGCAAGGGAAGCAATGTTGCTGCTAATATGACCCTCAGCACTCACTTTCAGGTCTCAAAGGAAAAAGTACTAGGAAGCTAGAGTTCAAATTTATTTCACAATGAAATTAAGTTTTCTTTAATATGTCTTCTATTCTAATTTAACCAGTTGAAATTCTTCTTTGAAATACTCAATAAAGTTTTTAAGTAAAGAATTTAAATGGGAAATCTATATTCCATCAGAAATATGGAACCCAGGCATTTCTCCAAATCCTCCAAAATTTCTCCAAATTTTCCCCCAGAATAAAATCAGGACTCCTTATTGGTTTTTTAATCTAAAAGATGAGTGAAGTAACTACACTGGAAACAGGAAAACATAACTTGACTCTGGGACACCATTATAATTTTAGAGAGGGGACTTGCAGGGAGGGACTAAATTGTACCATTTTTGAAAAGCAAATGAAACCAAAAAGACTGGAATATACTTTTAAGCAAGCTCACAGTCCCATGTGTCCTCTTCAGTTATATGTTAAGCACCCACATATTACTCTGGGGAAACACATTTGTAGTATAGGTTGAGTGTTTAGGCTTAGATGTTAGTGATGGGGTTAAGCATTACTTCCCTAGACACATCTGTTTGCATTCAAGCTCTTATGTAGGAACTTAGTCATCACCCAGTTGAGACTAGGAATTGAATTCTAGTCTCTGACGTTCCTGACACATTAGGTGGACTAGTGAGGCCCATAGTTCTGATAGCTGGGAAGAAGAATCAGACTTTGAGAAGAAGATAGAGGTCTGGAGAAAACTGAGCATGCGTGTGAATGTAAACAACTTTAGAGTTGTAAAACACTTCAGAGAAATGGTGTTAGACAATTTTGCAGTAACTACTGATCTTGACATGGAGCAAAACTATGCCAGCAGGAACCAAGGCATTAGGGCCAACAGAATAAGGTGACCCAGTAAGGACCCATGGGCTTCAGCATGGCTCTCAGTATCATCAGTGCTTCTGCAGTAGTCATGAGGAAGCTACACCATGGACACTGAAACACTGGGACAGTGTGTGGAAGGACTCATGCCCTTAAGGGCTAAGCTGCCAGTGCTCCATCTTATCCCCTCAGAGAGCAACAAAAAAAACCCACCAAGTCATGAAAAAAAAAATGCAAATCCCCTGAAATTAAGAAAAATTTCAGAAAGTAAAAACCAGAAAGTTGTAATAAGTTATAGAAGGAATTTTAAAGTAAAAATGTGGAAGGAATTTCAAGAAGATATTCTTGTCCAGAGTCAATTTCTTTTTGACCCCTTCCTCAGTCATGCATATTTCAGGATTAATATTACCTTGATGAATATTATGAACACTTAAGCTTCATCCATTCACCCATTTTTTTAAAGATTTTTTTGAGAGACAGAGAAAGCACAAAGGCGGGGGTTTGGGTAGGGGCAGGGAGGAGCAGGGATCATGATCTGAGCCAAAGGCAGATGCTTAACAGACTGAACCATTCAGGTGCCCCTGTTCACCCTCTTTATCTAAACATACTACTGCCTCATTTTGTTCACTTGCCATTTCTTTTATTTGTCCACCATTATTACCATGGCAACCCTTGATACAACAAACTGAACAGGGGTTTAAGAAGTCAGATTTTTCATAGTTCCCAGCACATGCTTTGCTTTGCAAACATGGACATGCAGATAACTGCTGAGTTATCAATTCCCTACTTAGTAGTTCCAACATTAGGTTTTACATTGAGAGTTCTAGAATTTGGAGTATTGATAATGCTGATATTCTATGTTCAGTGTCTCAATGGTTCAACCTCTAAAATGAAAGAAATATTTCCTATTTCCATTTTCCATCCTCATGGGTGTGTTTTGAGAACTAATGAGATAATATTTATAATCCTAGGGAGTAGACAGCTTTCTTTCTCAAGACATTAGTGTGCAATTTAGTGCTTATGAAGAAGCAATTTACTGAATGGCACCCTAGTGGTATAAGAAATATTTCAAGGACTATTCTATTTTAAGTGAAAAATTGGTAGATTCTGTATGGCAGAACTTGATGATACTTATAGTTTAAAAAGTTTTAAGTGATTAAAAAAACCTGACCAATATATCTTCTCTGAAATATATTTCTTGAATTTATACTTTCCTATTTTCTCCTATTTTTTAATTTTTTTTAAAGATGTTATTTATTTATTTGACAGAGAGAAAGTGAGAGAGCACAAGCAGGGGGAGGGGCAGAGGCAGAGGGAGAAGCAGGCTCCCCACTGAGCAGGGTGAGCCTGATGCGGGGCTTGATCCCAGGACCCTGGGATCATGACCTGAGCTGAAGGCAGATGCTTAAGGACTAAGCCACCCAGGTGCCCCCTATTTTGTCCTCTTTTAAAGACAAGTATTTTCTTATACTTCATTTGTAACTTCTCCTTGTCTCTTTTACTTTTCTATAGATTTTTCTTTCATTAACATTATCTCATGAAAAAGTTAAAGTTTATATGTAACTCATTCTTATTGTTTTACGATCTTTTTTGCTTCAGCTCTTCCATTTACCATTTCTCTCAAATGCCCACCATTACAATAAGATGTGAACATATGCTTAATCATTTAAAAAATAAAAGTCAATATGGGGAAAAAGTAAATATTTTAAATACAGAAGAGGACTCAAACTCAAATAAAAAAACAAACACTATATAAAGATTTATCTATTTATTTTAGAGACAGAGAACACGAGCAAGTAGAGGGAGGAGCAGAGGAAAAGAAATCCTCAAGCAGTTTTAAAACCAGGAATAGTACATTTCTCAGTGAACATGATAATTTTATTTGCCTGTGTCACAGATATCCTGGGACACTTAAGGTTTATATTGTGATTGTGTCATTACTGCCAACCTCCTTAAAACTGGCTTTAAAATTATTTGTGTATATATCCAATTAGTTTTCAAACTTGATTTTAAGGAAAAAAAATAGCAAAGGAAAAAAATCTAGGTATTTTTATAAAATGAATTGTAACAAGGAAAAGAATTCTACCAGTCTAAGTAAGGTGACAAGTGAATAGGCTTTTACCATTGAGTAGTTTTCATGGTTTATAAAATTCTGAAGTCATTTTTTTTAAGATTATTTGAGAGAGAGGGAAAAAACACCTGTGAGTGGGAGGGGAGGGGCAGTAGGAGAGGGAGAGAATCCTCAAGCAGACTCCCCACTGAACACAGAGCCCAATGTGGGACCCAATCCCAGGACCGGGAGATCATGACCTGAGCTGAAAGAATTGCCACTCAACTGACTGAGCCACCCAGGTGCCCATGAAGTTCTTTTTAATGAATAATATATAAGAGTTACTGGAAGAGATGGTAACTAGCTATTACATGAAATTTGGGAGCAAGAAAGAAAGGTTTCTGAAAACCAGAAAATGAAAAATGGAATATATATAGTATTTCTAAAGAAAAAGAACCATTAACACTGCCAAACTATTCTATTAATATGGTGAAAAAACTTAAAGTAGGCATATGTACACAATTAAATTTGAAAGTTATCTAGATAGAGCAGTTGAAGACTACTAATTTATCTTGAACTATCACAAAGGCACTATAGATCTACCTTGAAGCTGGTTAAGTCTTTGGACCTGTAAGCTTTATATGTATTTAATTAAACACACACATATACATATAGATATGTTAGTTTATCAAACTGTGATAAAAACTTAAAATTTCAAAGCTAATCTAATTAAACAAGATACTTCTAAGATGTTAATGGCTTAAATTTTACCCTTAAAATATTTCCATATTGTCAAAAGTTTTAACTCGATTTTTGCAAATCATATGTAAAACTTAAGTATCTTATTTGGGTAAAAAGGAAAGGTATTTTTCTGTTCGAGGAATACGGTTATCACTACGGCCAATTCACATAACTTCTGTTTTTCCTTCATCTGGAACCACCGTGGATTGCTTTTTTCAAGGAAGCTCCCACCCATATAGTTAAGCAGGGCTATGTAATTCTGGAAAATGAGTTATAAGCCACCTCCAGCCCAAAAGGTATAATGCTGAGGTGAGACACTTCTGCGTTCTCTTTTCCCTTTGCCATGTTCAGAGCAATGGTCAAGACAGTAGGTCCTGAGGCAGGCTGCTCAAGAGTGAGGATGAGGGCCACCTGGGTGGCTCATCCTGGGAGGATGAGGGTCCTGGGATCAAGCCCAGCGTTGGACTCTCTGATCAGCAGGGAGTCGGCTTCTCCCTGCCCCTCTCCCCTGCTCATGTTCATGTTTTCCATCTCCCTCCCTCCCTCCTTCATAAATAAAAATCTTTAAAAAAGTGAGGATGATGTCTGTCCAGGAGTAGAACTCTCAGCTGACCCATGAAGGAATGGCAGCATGAGTGAAAAATAAAGCTTTGGTTTTAAGCTACTGAATTGGGGATTGTTTGTTATTGCAGCATAATCTAGACTCTGGTGACTACCTATGCTATCCTGATACGTAGAGGGGAGTAATGTTTTGGAAAGCTCTTTGAAAGGTGTAACTTCGTGCAACTCCATAAATCAAATCAAGAATAAGTTTTAAGATCACTTTTTTTTTAAGTAAATTACAGACTGGTTTTGACTTATTTTTTGCATGGTAAGGTTGAAGACTTGAGTTTAATTCTGAATTTTTAGAAAGTCGATACTAAGAAATGAAATATTAAAATTAGACATACCTCGGAAAGTCCACCAGCATCTCAGAGCTTTATGGTGTTTGCTTGTTTGTGACTTTTTCTCCTCAATATAGTTTCACTTGACCAGTGCTCTAACTCAAGAAAAGGAAATTGCAGGATACCGAGTCAGAGGTCAAGTAGAGACTATTTAGTTTCTTTAAGGCTGGAGTAAAGCCTTAGTTTTCCTCTAGCATCCACACATCCCTTCCAAAAGCAGTGTTTAAGAAGCATTAAATAAATGGATGAATGCCTAATTTTTCTTTAATCTCCCACTGTTTCCCTAAAATCACAAAACAATTTCGTGTTAATATATATTCTCCAACTCCGAATTGTGCCATTGGGCTTCTTAGATTGAAATCAAACCCAGGTTTACTGTTTTTAAGCTAAATTAATATATACATATAAATGTTTCAATACTTCATACATTCAATACTTCATACACACAAGCAATATGGACCTGGATAATGTCTCCATGTAGATTTTTACATCCGTAAACTAAGAGGGGACTTAACTTTGTGAAACTTATATGCCCATTTTCTGGCAGAGATGCCTAAAACTTTATTCTACTTCTATTGAGATAACATCTATCTATGGAAGAAGGACAAAGGCAGAGTTGTTAAGACCACAGGCTCTGGACTCATTGCTTGGATCTGTGTTTCAGCTTTTCCAATAAATTAACCTCTAAAATGTCAGTTTTCCCATTCATAAAATGTATATGGTGATAGCTCTCATTCCATAAATTCCTTGAGAAAATGAAATAATATAAAGTGTTTTGTCTAGCATATATTAAGTGCTTAAAACTTAACTGGTAACTCTCCATCTGCTGTATTTAAACAGCAGAATTAGATTATACATATTTTAATACATAGGCTTTGCTTCTTTTAGAATATAGTGTTCCAGCTTCAGATATGCAGTCCTTTTCCCCACTATGTTCAGTTTCTCTACCTCCATATCTATAGTTTTCCCCATCTCCATTCTCTAACTTCCTCCCCACTATTTTTTTTGAGGGGGGTCAGAAAATTTCATCAATTTGTGTTTTCATGCATTTATTCTTGTAACCAACTTTCCTCCAAAATGGCCTTATAACATTTAATCATTAAAGAACAAAAAAAATTGTCATCTAGATATAAAAATATGAAAAAAAAAAATTGAAGTATGCAAATCAACTATGATTTTTAAGGTGCTTTCTTTTTCCTTAATTCTGGTTGAAAAGAAGTCAGTTGTTATTCTTCATTGGAAGCTTCTTTCATTTTTTTTTAAACCTAAGCAATGATGAGATGAGCCCAGAGAATACAATATAAAGAATAAGCCACACTGTACATGCAGGGCACTCTATACAGCAAAAAGGGATTTTGTGGCTTTTCTGTAATTGATGCATGTTTGAGAGAAAAGGACTCCATTTTTTATGACTCATTCTGCATGACTGTGTACATGAGTTTTAGAGGACAAGGACCATATCTACTTGATTTTTTCCAAAAAATCAAGAGAAAAACCTTAATAGTTCATTCAACAGATAAATAACTGCTACTGATGGTTTCATGCAGTTAACTAAATTATCTGACGATTTGAACAGTAATTATAGTTGCAGCTTTTAAATTTCTGACTTCTGCCAGTTTAGGCCCTGCATTCACTCCCTGTAACTACAAACAATTCTAAGATATGTGTTCTTAAAGGTATAGTATATGTTGCCCTCTAGTGATTCATATGAACATTGGAAAAGTCACATAGACTTTCTCAGCTATTCAGAACTGTACAACTTATGTCATCATGCAGAATCTATACAATATTTTCTATTTGTGTAAGTCCTTATTAGCTTCAGTTTTTACATTTTACTACATAAGTCCAATTCAATTCATAAGAACAGCAAAATAAAAAAAATTTCTTTCAATTACTTCTATCTATATTTTTGTTGAGTGCTTTTAACTAGATGTTATTAAACTAAACTCATGTTTAAAATTTGATCACTTTTCTTACTTTACTATTTCCTAAAAATAAGGTCAAGTAGAACTGAATAGAACATAGAAAAGGTCTAAAGTAATATATATTGATGATGTATAAGTACTACCCATGTAGCAAAATTACCTGGGATGTTTAAAATACAGAGTTTTTTTCCCTAAAATACAGATTCTTTATCCCCAAATCTGAGTCAGAATATGTGAAAATGGTGCCAAGGAAGCTGAATTTTTATTTGGTTTCCAAGTGATTCTTGACCATTTGAAACACTGCCCTGATCAGAGCCCTTCTGATTCCTTCCCAAGTAATTTCAAGTTTCCTTTTGATAGATTAAGCTTTCCTGTCTACCATAATTTCTCCTTTACGGTTATTAAGCAAAAATAGGAACATTTTATCTCCTTTAATTTTTTTTCTTAAGCAACATGGTCTCTTGTGATTTTATCTTAACCTGATTTGAAGTAAAAATTTTGGCACAACTGTTAAAAACATTCTCTTCAGAGTAATTTGACTTCTAAAGAAATAGAAAGACTTCCTAATTTACGTATATCACAGTTACTAATTTTTTTTTTTTACTTTTACAAGTTTAAGTAGTAAGCATGTTTCAATTTACCATTACTCAAAGCATCTAGTACATTGTTTACAATTAATTTCACACTAGTTTCTTCCCTTTAACTGCTAGGACAGTGCCTTTAGATATCACTCTTCCTGTTTATAGCAGAAAAATTAAGACAATAAAATTTAGGTTCTATTCACTCAGCAATTCAAGGAGAACTAGAATTCAAATATTCTTTCTACCATATCAAAGTAAGGCAATATTTGAAAAGAATTTTAAAATTGTGAATATTCCTTGAGTTGGCAATGAGGCAATGAGAGAGATTAAAAATTTCTATCCTGAAATATTTCACAATATTATTTCAGTATTTTTATTGTTAAATTTTAAAAAGATAAAATTGCTTACCTGAAAAATTAGAGATCAAAGACTAGCCTGCCACATAAAATTAGGAATAAGACCTCTCAAATAGCTAAGAGCTTAACTAAAACCAGAGCCAGAATCAAGTTCTATATTTTCAAGTTGTTAAACTAAAAAAAAAAAAAAAAAAAAATCATGCTTCCCATGGTATTTTTGTCACTTTTTTTCCTCCATTTTAAAATTTTCTATTTTAGAATAACTTTTCAAATCCTGTATCTTCAAAGAGTAAGAAGAAACATTTTAAAAGTGAATCTAAGGTTTAACTTGAAATTCCCATCCTGTCCACAGGAATTTGTAAACTATTTAAGAAACTTTGGTGAATAACCTTGGCATTTTCATCTCAAAAGGAGGCTCCATCTACTGGTGCCAAAACAGGACATTTAGCCCATTCTAAAGCAATCAAATCAATTCCATGAAATCCAAGTTATTTAATTGGTATCTTGTAAATCAATAAACCATAGTTAATTTTACTAAAGTTTTGCTTTCTTATACTTTGCGCATGAAAAAAAAAGAAAAAAATCAATACAACTAGCAGAACCTCATTACAGACACCAGTAAGACAGTTCGGTTAGCACCAAACTTTTTCCATTTCCCACCTCCACACTCCCTGAAAGGTTAGGTCCTTTTTTACAGCTCTCTTTCACTCACATTGCAATGATTACTTATTGAGTACCTGCTAGGTAGGAAAGAAATTCATATAGCTCTGCAGCAAATATCATGGTAGTAAGTCATATTGGCTTCATATCCTCAAAAAGCTTTCAACTTAGAATGAGAAGTTCCAAAATAAAGAGGGGGTTGGTAGGAAGGGAGGGGTGGTGAAGAAAGAGGGGGGTGGAGAGGAGAAGGGGTAGGGTGGGTTGGGATTGGGGAGCACAGACACAAAGAAAAAGGGAGGAAAAAAAAAGACAAAAAAAGGGAAAACTTCCAAATTCAATCTATGAGGCTAGCATTACTCTGATATCAAAACCTGATAAAGACTCCACTAAAATAGAATACAAGCCAACATCCCTGATGAACATAGAGGCAAAAGTTCTCAAAATACTAGCAAACCCAACCCAATTATACATTAAAAAAAAATTAAAAATGCTTCACCACAATCAGGTGGGATGTTATTTCTGGGTTGCAAGGGTGGTTCAATATTTGCCTATCAATGTAATACACCACAATAAAAGGATAAGAATCATATGATCTTTTCAACTGGCACAGAATAAGCATTTGACAAAGTACAACATCAACTCATGGAAAGAAAAAAAAAAAAAAAGCCCTCAACAAAGTAGGTTTAGAAAAAACATACCTCAACCTAATAAAGGCCATCCATGAAATCCCCACAGCTAATATCCTCCTCAGTGAGGAAAAACTGAGAGCTTGTCCTCTACAGCCAGGAACAAGATGAGGATGTTTACTTTCACCACTGTTATTTAACATAGTACTGGAAGTCCTAGCCACAGCAATCAGAAAGCACAAGGAAATAAAAGGCATCCAAATCAGTAAGGAAGAAGTAAAATTTCACTATTTGCAGATGACATGATACTCTATATAGAACACCTGAAATACTCCAAACTGATAAACACATTCAGTAAAATTGGAGAATACAAAAATCAATGTACAGAAGTTTGTTGTATTTCTATATACCAATAATGAAGCAGCAGAAATTAAGGAATCAATCCCATTTACAATTGCAGCAAAAACATTAAGATACCTAGGAATAAACCTAACCAAAGAAGTGAAAGACGTGTACTCTAAAAACTATAAAACACTGAAGAAAATAAGACACAAAGAAGTGGAAAGACATTCCATGCTCATGGATTATATGAACAAATACTGTTAAAATGTCTATACTACCCAAAGCAATCTACATATTTAATGCAATCCCCATCAAAATACCACCAGCATTTTTCAAAGACCTAGAACAAACAATTCTAAAATTCGTATGGAACCACAAGAGACTCCAAATAGTCAAAGCAATCCTGAAAAAGAGCAAGCAAAGCTGGAGGCATCACAAGTCCAGACTTCAAGTTATATTACAAAGCTGTAGCAATCAAAACAGTATGGTACTGGCACCAAAATAGACACACAGATCAACAGAACAGAATAGAAAACCCAGAAGTGAACTCAAAATCATATGGTCAACTAATCTTCGACAAAGCAGGAAAAATTGTCCAATGGGAAAAAGACAGTCTTTTCAACAAATGATGTTGGGAAAACTGGACAGCAATATGCAAAAGGATGAAACTGAACCAGTTTCTAATACCATACACAAAATAAATTCAAAATGCATTAAGACCTAAATGGGACACTTGAAACAATAAAAATGCTAGAAAACACAGGCAGTCACCTCTTTGATGTCAGCCATAGCACTTCTTTCTAGAAATGTCTCCTAAGGCAAGGAAACAAAAGCAGATATGAACTATTGCACTTTACTAAGATAAAAAGATTCTGCACAGCAAAGGAAACAATCCACAAAACTAAAAGACAACCTAAGGAATGGGAGAAGATATTTGCAATAACATATCTGATAAAGGGTTAGTATTCAAAACATATGAATAACTTATAAAACTTAATACCTAAAAACTGAATAATCCAATTAAAATGGTCAGAAGACATGAATAGATATTTTTCCATTGAAGACACAGATGACCAATAGACACATTAAAAGATGCGCAACATCACTGATCACCAGGGAAATACAAATAGAACTACAATGAGGTATCATCTCACACCTGTCAGAATAGTTAAAACCAACAGTACAAGAAACAGTGTTGGCAAGGATGTGGAGAAAGGAGAATCCTCTTGCACTTGTTGTTGAGAATACAAACTGGTGCAGCCACTCTGGAAAACAGTATGGAGTTTTCCTTAATAATTTGAAAATAGAACTACCCTACAACCCAGCAATTGTACTAATAGGCATTTACCCAAAGAATACAAAACTACTAGTTCAAAAGGATACATGAAACCCGATGTTTATAGCAGCATTATCTACAATAGCCAAATTATGGAAACAACCCAAGCGTCCATCAACTGATGAGCATATAAAGAAGTGATTATATGGAATATTATTCAGCCATAAAAAGGATGAAATCATGCCATTTGCGATGACATAAATGAAGCTAGAGAATAAGTGCTAAGTGAAATAGTCTGGGAGAGAGACAAATACCATATGATTTCACTCATGTGGAATTTAAGAAACAAACAAAAAAATGAGCAAAGGGAAGAAAGAGACAAACCAAAAAACAGACTCTTAATTATAGAGAGCAAACTGAGGGTTACCAGAGGGGAGGTGGGGTGGGGAGTAAGTGAAATAAGTGATGGGGACTAAGTGCACTTGTGATGAGCACCAGGTATTGTATGGAAGTGTTGAATCACTATACTGTCCACCTGAAACTAATATTACACTGTATATTAACTGGAATTTAAATGAGATCTTTAAAAAATTTTTTAAAAATTTAAAAAATTTTGTAGGAGAGTAGATCCTAAAAATTCTCATCACAAGGAAAAATAATTTATGTCTATAGGAGATGATGGATGTTAAGTAAAATCATAGTATTTCACAGTATATAAGTCCTTATACTGTACACCTTAAACTTCTAATTGACATGTAGCACTGCATATCAATAAAAGTGAAAAAAAAAGGCTACCTTAATAAAAGTTATGCCCCCTCCTTGAGTAATTCCACATCCAATAACTGTTAAATAAGGGTCTGTCCCCATTGTTGTGTCAATGTAGGACAATTCTGAAGAACCATCCCAGATCCAGAGCTTTCCTGAGATGGGTTAAAGTCTATTTTGGAAATGCATCTCAGTTCTATTCCACCTGCACAATTCTACTTTCTTCACCCTTCTAGTAGATGTTGATTCTGAAGGCACTCCTCAATAATCCTTCTGCATATGAACCACCATCTCAGACCATTTTGGAGGTAATTTCACCTTTCACAGTATCCAGCTATAGTAGACCCCCTCTTTTTGAATGACAAGGGTTTTCAAAGTCAAGATACTTAAAATTAAGCTCATTATCTGCCCCCCACCAACATGACTACTTATGTTTCCTTTGGTAATATTCTATATTATACATTTCAGTGTTAACCCTCCCCTTTACCCTTCTTAAAAAGGGTCTACTTCATCCACAGTCTGAAAGGAGTAAGCCAATATACTGCAGGAACTACCACCAATTCAACCAGAAGTGGTCCTTTTATTCTATCAATCAGTAATTTAAAATAGGACATAGGACAGATATCTAGTCCATCCTTTGGCTCCAGAGTAATCTTGGGGCAAGATTTTAGTTCATGTCAAACCCAAATCAAGCAGAATCTGATGTTATAGAATGGGAAAAAGAAAACACCATGAACCTTACTGAAGAAGCCACCTTATAAAGAGAATAACAAATTTGTAGAAGGAAACATAAATGAGAACTCATTCAGCTGAAGAAAGTGATAGAGATGGACAGAATTCTTATCTGATTACTTCCTAGTTCCCTTTATTCCAATTACTACTTTTTGAAATTTGCTTTTGTAAGATTTCTCTGAAACCTTTTAATAAGTGTTATATTCACCACCAAACATAAGACATCTCCTACTATGGTTAACACCAAAACATATCCTTTTATTTCCATCAAAAACCTGAAAGGGATTGAAGTCCTGTCCCCCAGAGCTGATTAGCTAAAAAAATTCTTCCATTTTTGTTGTCACTGTTCTCTTTCTCTCAACCTATTTCAACTACCTACGCTCAGAACTTTCCTCTTCCTTGTCTGTCAATATAGACACCTTATTCATGGTCCAGGCTCTAGTCTTGACCTTCTCTAAAGAAATCTTTCATATTTATTTATGAGTGTTATCACTAACATACTAATCTGATAGTACTGTTTCTTATTAAAAATCCTTCAATGAACCCACTTCCATATCCATAGTATCAAACAAACTGCTCTGATAGTATACTATGTATTCTCTCTATGGCCCTATCCTACCTGTCCAACTACATCATTCACCACAAGCACTGTTGGATTTTTATGATTCACTATTAGCCTTCTCATAGTTTCATAAACTTACCACATTTTGTTTCTTTTCTTATGCACATTCTTCCCACTGTTTAGAACATTCTCTTTAAGTTTACCAGCTTAGAAGTCACTGTTACCAACTACCTTATAAACTTCATCAGGACAAGAATCATGCCTTAGTCACTGCTGCTTCTTCACATAGCACAGTAGCTTACATGTAGTAGAGCTATCACCAGTGTTAGGAATTAACTGAAGCCTTTCTTCAGTTAATGAGCATGTAGGCATGCTTTTTGCCTTTCAACATTTTGCATCATGGCAATTAATTTCTTGTATTATAATTTTTGTGTATGCATAACTCTCTTCGCAAGAATGAAAGTGTTGAGGGAATATTCCATAAATTTTCATGTTGTCAAATGTCCAGAAACTAACAAAGTACTTGGCATATTGTACTTAGTAATATTTGCTATATGAATGAGCGAATACTCCTAGGCTATAGATCTAGACAAAGCTTTCAGCTTTCAGGAGGAAGGGAAAATCTCTGAGGGATAAAACCTAGCAATTCCTTCTTTAGAACAACAGAAACAATGTGCATGGACCGAGGATGAGAATTTCCCCAGAAACCAGATTGTAGAAGAAGGGAGGAACACATCAAGCAGTATTTACAGAAAGTAGTCTGTTGATTCAGGAGGCAGGAGTGAGAGAGGCTCGTCATTATCAGCAGCTGTGCAATGCTGACTCAGGGGGGCTGGGAGTAAGAAAATGTGACAAGAATGTATTCTCACATACAACCCTGTGCCATAGGAATAACTCCTGCCAGCTGATAGTAGAGTTCTGGTTCTTTCCTACCCCTGACATGCCCCATATGCACCCACACACAAACATCTCCAACAAACAGGCCCAAGAGGAAATGAAAGATGAGCAACAATTAAAAAGATGTGTCAAGGAAACCATACAGTGACATTTCAAAAAAGAATGAGTAAAAGGAACAGGACAAACAAGCAGTTAAAAAGGACTTATGGAAAAATGTTTAAAGATATTGTGAGGACTTCAAAAAATTTAATGAAACAACAAACTCTACAAAATAGTTCAAAAGTGAAAGATAAAGGCTCAAAGAAGGTATGAGAAGAAAAATGGAATGAGAGAGAAGATGAGCTAGAGGAAACCAGGAAAAGTAGAGGAGAGAAAAAAAGAAAAAAGTCCCCACAGAAATGTAAACTATATCAGATACTGTTTTGACCTGCATCTTTCCTTCCTGCTGTAAGTCAAGTAGCATCAAACCCAGAAACAAATAGTTAAGAAAATGTCATTTAAAAATAGATGTTTTCTAATGGCAACAAAAATATGAGCTATATAAGAATAAAATTACAAAAGAGGTTATGACCTTTCCTAGAAAAGGAAATTTTGCAAGATATAACTAAATAGAGATACAGTACTCATGAATAGAAGTCTCATTAACAAAGTAAACGTTCTAAAATGACAAACCTATCTTATACAATTCAGATTAAAATAAAAATGGTTTTCCAAAGATTCCATCAACATTATTCTCAAATATATATGCAAGATCAAAGGCTAGGAATAGCCAAACCAGTAATAAACACTAAAAAGGATGTAAAAGGGACTTGACAAAATTTCTTGACTTATTACAAAGCTATTTTAGTGAGGACAGTGTTGTATTGTCGTGGAAACTAAGATGTTGTAACTTACACATATGGCTCTTACTATATGTAAAACATAATAACCTTATGACTAAGATACTATAGCTATCTTATAAGTGAGAAGTTAGAGTTATAAGGAAGTTAAGCAACTTGCTCAAGGTTATAAGTAGCAGATTCAGCTATTTAACCCATGGTCTATATTCTGAATTTTAAACATCCATGCTTTTAACAAAAGCAAACAGAATAAAGAAATGGAACAGACCTATGCATATGTGGAAATCACATAAAGTAGAGATATCATTGCAGGAACTAGGAATAAATGACTAGTAAATAACTAGCATAAAAAATGATAAAGGAAATTAGATCTACATATATGAATTCCAGATGGATACAAATACAAAAAGATAATGTTATAGAATATAGAGGATATCTTTTAACCTTGAGATGGGGATGGTTTTCTTCTACAAGGTACAAGAAAAGCACAAACCATAATAAAAGATTAATCAAATTGAATTATTAAAAATAATTTCTGCTTACCAAGACACTATAAAAAAGAAGTTGTCAAATTGAAGTCATATGAACATAAACAGAAAAAAAAAATACCAAAAAAATGAAACTATAGAAACACTGGGGGGCATGAACAGAAACTTCACAAAGTAAAGAAAACCAAAATGGCCAGAAACTGTGCAAAATTCAGAGGTCAAACAAATGACTTTTAAATAAGGAATTACACCACGTGCAGCAAATTAGCACATTTTAAAGACCTAGCACTATCAAGCATGGTGTGCACATGCAGCAATAACACTCTGTTGGGAATCTCAAATATTAAAAACACTTTTGGAAATAATATGCCATCATGTGGTGAAGGAGAAAGTGCTCAGGTTATAACCTGGTAGTTTCGCTTTAGAAATGCTGATTACTTGGAGCTATATTCCAGAATGTTCCAAGAAATCTCCCCAAACCATTTTACAGATAAGTTTGACAAGTCCATCCCATGCGTTTACCACATTTGTCTTGCCTCCCAACAGTGAACATAGTTTATGTTGATTCTGGGATTCCTGCTGCACTCTAATGGCCCCTTGCTTGCTTTGGTAGCACCAGAAAATTTCTTAACATGTAATAGTTTTTTTCCCTCACTAAAGCCAACTTATGTTCACCTCTCAACTTCAATCAAACAGACCACTCTTCATTTTACATTCTTTAATTTTGTGGCACACCAGAGATCTCTGGCCCCACCACTTTCCATTTGGTCATTTATTATACTCCTCCAGCCTCAGGATCATTGAACATTGTGAATAATTTAGCTTCTAGGAGGAGAAATGTATAGCGGTCAGTAGGGGACTCAGAGTTCAGTCTGTTAGTCTGGCTTCAATCTGTAATTCATACAAAATTATTTTCTGAGCACCCATATGTAAAATGCTCATTATATAGAATTTACCAATGTGGATACATTTTAGCCCACACAAGTCAGAGCATAGGAAAGCAAGCTTTGACAAAGAAAATAAAAGCCTGAGGTAGGATAATAAAGGGGGAAAATACTGGGTTCAATGAGACTTTATTTGGTCTAGTTTAGGGGAATATTCCCTAAGAACATATTTATTGATGTGACAAATGAGCTAAATGAAAAGATATGTGTAAGACAACCCATATAAGAGAAAAAGCATCTGTAGGACCTGAATAAACAAGTCCATAACACATTCGAGGGGGGAAATGAGAAGAGATTAGTATGGTAGAAGTATAAAGAAATGAGGTCGAGGCATGGGACTAGAGAGATAAACATAAATCATGCAAGGTTTGTGTGCCACGGAAAGTGTAGGGAATTGTGTTTCAAAGGAAGTGAAATTATTAAAGGGTTTTTAATCACTGTTGCATCTTTATTAAACAGGTTTAACATACCATAATGGCTGCCCTATGGAGACTAGATTGACACTGACCAAAGGAAGAAGGAAATGGTAGGAGGTCAATTCCACTAGGAAACTGGCAATGTAAATGAGATTTTGATGGGTCCAAGACATACTTAGAGAAGTAGAACTTGTTGCTAATTGAATGTAGTGGGTGAAGAAAAAGGAGAAGTCCAGGATGGCTGTTAGATTCCTAGTTGAGTAACTAAAAGGAGAGTGGTCTTATAGACATAGAAGGAAGAAAATTGAGGGTCATAGTACGATTGAGATGCCTGGGATAGATCTAGTGTGAGTCTGGTTGCAGGTCTTAACTACACTTACTCTGTTCCATCAGAATAATAGTTACAGCAGCCAGTATTTAGACAGCACCTCAATGTCCCACTCAAGGTGCTAAATCAGACTAATTTAGTTATTTCTATGAGAGATTAACATTACAAAAGTATGACAATAATGGTTAAACTGAGGTACTAGAAGCCCTAGTATTTCACCTACATTCTCACACCCAGAGAATAGTGTCACTGAAATTGGACTCCAGGCAATCGGACTCTAGAACCAGGGCTTTTATTTATTTATTTAAGAGAGCGAGAATGAGTGTATGAGAGGGGGGAGGGTCAGAGGGAGAAGCAGGCTCCCCACTGAGCAGGGAGCCCGATGCGGGACTCAATCCCAGGACTCCAGGATCATGACCTGAGCTGAAGGCAGTCGCTTAACCAACTGAGCCACCCAGGCGCCCCTAGAACCAGGGCTTTTAAAGAGTACTACTCTACTTACTGCAACTGTTAACTAAGTCAAACTTCATTTGGGGCAGTGTTAGAACAAAGACTAAATATACTAAAAATGTTATTCTTTGTTCCTTGTGGAATAATACATGTTAGAGAGGTTAATCTTATGATGTGGGAAAGTCCCCAACTGTAGAAAGAATGTTAAAAAATAAAAATAAAAAATAAACCAGCCAAGAATATCCAGTTTGACAAGTGTCCACTACATGCATACAAATACACTTACAGAGTTCCGAGGATTTCTTACATGTAAAGCGTTTAGAAGCATTCCTGGCACTAAGTACTATGTAAACGTTTGCTATTCTTTTCTTTCTTCCCCTTTCTTCCCTTCCTTCCCTTTTTCCTTTTCTTTTTTAGTTATACCAATAATGTAAATAAATGAATGTTAATGTGGTTACTCAGTGTTAAAGGAGGATTATAAATGAGATGTTCTAACCTGTAGCATCTTCTATATCATCTTCAGTCTCAGGTTTATTTTGATCCTGGAATCTTTTTTAAAAACTATTGACCTCAAAATCCAACAACCAACCAGCAGTTTTCTTGAGACTACTGGAATCCTAAAATCTTGCAGATAATAATTACACTATATATGTGCCAAGCGGTTGGCTTTGTAACCTCACCTATTAGATGCATAAATTGGCATTGGTTTCATGTGCTATCAATGTGATTGCTATTGTACACTATCCACAGTTTGCTTCATGGTGATTTTTGGATTGGTCTTAGATGTTGCCACAGAGAAATAACATACCACAGAAAAGTCAGATGTTTAGAGAAATGTTTACCTGAGTGCTCACAGATAAGGATTCAACAGCATACTGCCTTGCTGGGTAGCAATGGCAAATTGAAAATTCATAGAGCTGGAAGGCATCTCCTCCAAATCTAACAAATTCTCTACTTTCCACAAGTGAGAACACGTAACATGAAAGGTTTATGCAAATACAGTTTTTGGTCTAAATCCTAGACCCCTGGTTTTTATAATAGTGCTATTCCATTCTTACTCCTTAGATTTTAATTATAAAATGGGGAGGATTTCACATATGAATTGGTTTTTCCCCTAATTTATATATTCTTTGTTTATGCCCATATTTATTTTCCAGAGCTTCACTGAAATCCTACTACATGCCTGGACATGTAGTAGGCGCCACCCAGGCGCCTAAGAGTAAATATATTCTTAAAACATGTTTTGTACTCTAGGACATTTCAAAGTTAAAACATTTTAGCTCAAAACATTTTAATCTTGCTTATACATTTCTCTGTTGTGAAGTTTTATAATATTCATATTGATTATGCTACTTCTTGCCTTCATTTAATTAATGTGTTTGGTAGAGGCACACATGCTTTAGAGATTTATCTCATAAGAGCTTTTTATTTTGAATGACTAGTATCAATTAAACACTCTGGTAGAAAGGAAAAGTTAGAAATGTGTATATAAAAATTAGATCATTTCCCTTTCCTTTAAGGCACAGATGTACCTGGGGATGTTTATTCCTGAACTTTTATTTTAAAGTTTGAATTGGGGAAAAAAAAGATAATTTTTTTTAAATTAAAAATTTTACCTAACCAAAAATAAAATTTAAAAGACATAGCTCAGAAGGCATTAAAATAGATATTTTCTTTTTTTTTTTTTTTAAGATTTTATTTATTTGACAGAGAGAGACAGCGAGAGAGGGAACACAAGCAGGGGCCGTGGGAGAGGGAGAAGCAGGCTTCCCGCGGAGCAGGGAGCCCGATGCGGGGCTCGATCCCAGGACTCCGGGATCATGACCTGAGCCGAAGGCAGACGCTTAACAACTGAGCCAACCAGGCGCCCCTAAAGTAGATATTTTCAAAGATTGATAGCAAGAATGTGCTTGTACCCTTTAAAATTGGATATCCTCTGAGAAATTTTAAGAAAATTAATTCCACATAACAGAAGAATGGCCTATATTTGTTTGGTTAGGTACATATTAACTATATGTTAATCTGATTTCTTATTTTTTCATTTTAAAAAGAACATATTAATTTATAACCATGTTAGGACCAGTAGGAATCCCTTTGCAGTTTTGAGGACAAATTATCACTTACATTTACATTCCCTAACATACAAAGAATTTTGGTATCAAATTGATGTTATAGTTATAACTACTTAAGTATCTTTTGATGTCTGGCTATGTTATATGTAACAATTAGGCATTTTTAGTGTATATTAAAATCTACAATATCAAGCCAGCACTGACCAGATTTATGACTACCCATTTCTCTTTCATGTTGGGGGAAAAAGATTTTATGTGTGTTTTAATGAGAAAACCTACTTTCATTTATTCAAAAGAAAAGCCATGATAATGTGATGTTGAAATCAAGGGCACATTCATCAGTGTAAGTTCCAAAGTTAAGTTCCAAATGACAAAAGTCAGTAGACCGTTTGTTGCTTTTTAATTTCATAGCTACAATGTTTAACCTGTTGGCCTCTTCCTTCTTCCAAGCTCTTTCCTTTCTTGGTTCCTGTGAAATCCGCTCTGATTTGTGTGCTCTCCCTCTTATTTCCTTCACAGACCTGTTTTGAGATCATCTATCTTAAAATTTGGTTTCCAGATTTTCCTTCCTTATTCTTTTTTACTTGTTTATTCATTCAAAACAAAAATTCATATCTTTCTGTATACCAACACCAAAAATTGCTAGAGTCGGGGCTCCTGGATCTCTCAGTCATTAAGCATCTGTGTTCCACTCAGGTTGTGATCCCAGGGTCCTGGGATCAGGCCCTGCATTGGGCTCCCCACTCAGCAGGAAGCCTGCTTCTCCCTCTCCCACTCCCCCTGCTTGTGTTTCCTCTCTCACTGTGTCTCTGTCAAATAAAGAAATAAAATCTTTAAAAAAAAATATGCTAGAGTCTCAGAATGAGATGGTTAATAAAAGAAGTAAGAACTGAGCAGTTTTATAGTTTAGTGTCTTTGGGGGATACAGACAATAGGCATCATTAAACTGATAGTGTTGGAAAAGTACTGTGTGCTGTGGGAGCACATAGCAGGGTTTCTTAACACAAGTAAGTGTATGTGGGGGGAGTGAGGGTGAAGTACAGCATACCAGATGAAGTAACATCTAAATGGAGGTCTGAAGGATGATTGGATGTTAGTCAATTAAGGAAGGGAAAGAATAATATCCAGAAGAGATGAAAGACTATGTAGGACTACCCAAAGGCGAGAGAGAACATAGTGTATTGGATTAACAATAGAAAATAAATATTTCATAAAGGCTAAAGAATCTCATATGATGAGTGTTGCTGGAGTGAATATTAGTGAGATAGAAACAGGAAATAAGCAGGGTCAGATCAGTGCAGGATCCTAGAAGATATATTAAAGGATGTGGGTTTTATTAAAAAAAGAAAGAAAGAAAAAAAACACAAAGAGCATCCATTTTGCTCTTTCAAATTCAGGAGCCACAGAAAGATGAGGTCCATGAGTAGAATCCCCAGTGATAGATACTCCAACCTTTAGCTCCTTCTCAAAATTCTCTTCAATTCTAGATCCTTATATCCATTGTCCTAAGAAATTCAGTTAGAAATCCCACAAGTATCTCTACATTAAATGTTGGAATGACTCCATCTTTCTCACACCACCAAACCGTCTCTTCTTTGTTTCCTGAATTCCATGCCTCAGGAAAGACCATTATCCTTCAGTTACCAAATTCAGAAAAATGGAAGTGCTCATCAACTTCTGCTGTTCTCAAGTACTTCACAACTGATTGGAAGTGAAGCTATTAGCTTTGATTCCTTAAAGTATATAAAAAATGCCCAATCTTTTCAATATGAAGAGAAATTGCTTTAGGTAATATATTTTTCACACTGATTAAGGCAAGAGCCTTTAACTTGTGTCCATATTTGCTTTTGGTTTTTGTTTTTTGTTTTTCCCCTCTACTCTGCATTAGTGCACTAGTCACATTGCCATAGAGTGATCCTCCAAAAAAAATAAATCCTGGGGCACTTGGGTGGCTCAGTGGGTTAACATTTGACTTTGGCTCAGGTATGATCTCAAGGTCCTGGGATTCATTCCCCACATCAGGCTTCATGCTCAGTGGAGAGCCTGCTTCTCCCTCTTTTCTGCCCCTCCCCCCGCTCATGCTCCTGTGCTCTCTCAAATAAATAAAATCTTTAAATAAATAAATCCCATGGTTCAGCACAGAATGTTTATTTTATTATGTTGTTAATCACCATACATTACATCATTAGTTTTTGATGTAGTGTTCCATGATTCATTGTTTGCGTATAACACCCAGTGCTCCATTCAGTACATGCCCTCTTTAATACCCATCACCAGGCTAACCCATTCCCCCACCCCCCTCCCCTCTAGAACCCTCAGTTTGTTTCTCAGAGTCCATCATCTCTCATGGTTCATCTCCCCCTCCAATCTCCCCTCTTCATTTTTCCCTTCCTGCTATTTTTTTTTTTAACATATAATGTATTATTTGTTTCAGAGGTACAGGTCATGATTCAACAGTCTTACACAATTCACAGCACTCACCATAGCACATATCCTTCCCAGTGTCTATCACCTGGCCACCCCATCCCTCCTACCACCCACCACTCCAACAACCCTCAGTTTGTTCCTGATATTAAGAATTCTTCATATCAGTGAGATCATATGATACATGTCTTTCTCTGATTGACTTATTTTGCTCAGGATAATAATATCCTCCAGTTCCATCCACGTCATTGCAAATGGCAAGATCTCATCCCTTTTGATGGCTGCATAATATTCCATTGTGTGTGTATATATATATGTGTATACACATATACATATATATATATATACACACACACATACCACCTCTTTTTTATCCATTCATCTGTCGATGGACATCTTGGCTCTTTCCACAGTTTGGCTATTGTGGACATTGCTGCTATAAACATCGGGGTGCACATACCCCTTTGGATCCCTACATTTGTATCTTTGGGGTAAATACCCAGTAGTGCAATTGCTGGGTCGCATGGTAGCTCTATTTTCAACTTTTTGAGGAACCTCCACACTGTTTTCCAGAGTGGCTGCACCAGCTTGCATTCCCACCAACAGTGTAGGAGGGTTCCCCTTTCTCTGCATCCCTGCCAACATCTATCATTTCCTGACTTGTTGATTTTAGCCATTCTGACTGGTGTGAGGTGGTATCTCATTGAGGTTTTGATTTGGATTTCCCTGATGCTGAGCGATGTTGAGCACTTTTTCATGTGTCTGTTGGCCATTTGGATGTCTTCTTTGGAAAAATGTCTGTTCATGTCTTCTGCCTATTTCTTGATTGCATCATTTGTTCTTTGGGTGTTGAGTTTGATAAGTTCTTTATAGATTTTGGATACTAGCCCTTTATTTGATATGTCATTTGCAAATATCTTCTCCCATTCTGTTGGTTGTCTTTTGGTTTTGTTGACCATTTCCTTTTGCTGTGCAAAACTTTTTATCTTGGTGAAGTCCCAGTAGTTCATTTTTGCCCTTGCTTCCCTTGCCTTTGACGATGTTTCTAGGAAGAAGTTGCTGTGGCTGAGATTGAAGAGGTTGCTGCCTGTGTTCTTTAGAATTTTGATGGACTCCTGTCTCACATTTAGGTCTTTCAACATTTTGAGTCTATTTGTGTGTGTGGTGTAAGGAAATGGTCCAGTTTCATTCTTCTGCATGTGGCTGTCCAATTTTCCCTACACCATTTGTTGAAGAGACTGTCTTTTTCCCATTGGACATTCTTTCCTGCTTTGTCGAAGATTAGTTGACCATAGAGTTGAGGGTCTATTTCTGGGCTCTCTATTCTGTTCCATTGGTTGATGTGTCTGTTTTTGTGCCAATACCATACTGTCTTGATGATTACAGCTTTGTAATAGAGCTTGAAGTTCGGAATTGTGATGCCACCAGCTTTGCTTTGCTTTTTCAACATTCCTCTGGTTATTCGGGGTCTTTTCTGGTTCCATACAAATTTTAGGATTATTTGTTCCATTTATTTAAAAAAAGTTGATGGTATTTTGATAGGGATTGCTTTAAATGTGTAGATTGCTCTAGATAGCATTGACATCTTCACAATATTTGTTCTTCCAATCCATGAGCATGGAATGTTTTTCCATTTCTTTGTGTCTTCCTCAATTTCTTTCATAGTATTTTATAGTTTTCTGAATACAGATTCTTTGCCTCTTTGGTTAGATTTATTCCTAGGTATCTTATGGTTTTGGATGCAATTTATCCCCGGGCTGCAAGGTTGGTTCAACATCCACAAATCAATCAATGTGATACAATACATTAATAAAAGAAAGAACAAGAACCATATGATCCTCTCAATAGATGCAGAAAAAGCATTTGACAGAGTACAGCATCCTTTCTTGATCAAAACTCTTCAGAGTATAGGGATAGAGGGTACATACCTCAATATCATAAAAGCCATCTATGAAAAACCCACAGCAAATATCATTCTCAATAGGGAAAAACTGAGAGCTTTCCCCTTAAGGTCAGGAACATGGCAGGGATGTCCCCTATCACCACTGCTATTCAACATAGTATTAGAAGTCCTAGCCACAGCAATCAGACTACAAAAAGAAATAATAGGCATCCAAATTGGCAAAGAAGAAGTCAAACTCTCACTCTTTGCAGATGATATGATACTTTATGTAGACAGCCCAAAAGACTCCACCCCAAAACTGCTAGAACTCATACAGGAATTTAGTAAAGTGGCAGGATATAAAATCAATGCACAGAAATCAGTGACATTCCTATACACCAACAAGACAGAAGAAAGAAATTAAGCAGAATCATGTTTAAGCAGGTTCTTAATTCAGTTAGTTGATTTCTAGAATTGAGCCTTAAAAGTCTCTTGCTCTGTGTGTGAAAATAAAAAATAGCGCCTTCATAAAAGTGATTTTAGAAGGCAATATATTCTTATATTACTTACAATGCATTATTGTCATCAACCCCACTTTAAAGATCCTCCAACTACTTTGTTTCATGGGCTAAATCCAAATATAGCATGCAAGGTACTTCATGATTTGAAGCCTGTCTCATCATACTCCATTTCCCACTCTATGCTAAAGCAATACAACCTGCTGACATTCTTGAAATGGACCATGCTTGTTTCTATCTCCATCTTTACACATAGTTCTCTAAGCTTGGTTAGGCATAGTCTGCTACCCTTCCCTCCCTGGCTGAGTCTCAATTATCTTCTTTGATTCAAACTGTGTCACCATCAGTAGGCAGCTTACCATAAACCTATACCATAGACCAAGTAGACTAGGCACTCAGTAGGATCCTATCACAGTATTTACCACATTAGATTTTCTATTATGTGTTAGGTTTTCCACTATGTGTGCTTGATACCCAGTAGAGCTAGTGACCTATAACTTGTGCTTTATAAATTCTCATGAATGAGGGAGGAAGGGAAGAAAGGATAGACCACAGCTTTCACTGGGTTAGTAATTCATTATTTTAGGTTGTTTCTGCTGAACATCTATCAGGTCTCCCTAGTCCCAAATACTTCATCATAGCTTAGTAATTCAAACTCCTACATAAAGTTTAGTTTAAGTAATCATATTGAGAAATTCTGATAAGATGTACATATGTAACCTATATTCCATGTTGTCATTCTGGCCTACTATAATTCTGAATGAACCTTGTTCTTATCTAAAGAGAAGTATATATGCAAAAATTAGGAGTATTTTTATATATACAATCTCATACACCCTTTACATCACACACACCCCCCCCAATGTGCAGAGAAGTAATCCCCTAAATCTCAGTTGAGCATTTATTATGTAAGCATCTTGTACTTTCCTTATCACTTCAGCTATTATAGTGTCTGACTTGGTCTCAAATCAGCTGGTAAAGAGACCATGTTCCTTCCTCATTCATCATAGTCCATAAGAAATCCAGCATGTCCATCTCTTTTGTTGATAGGGTTTAAAATCAGCCATGGGAGAGATGCTAAAAAGTTATTACACATTGAAAATTAAGTTACCTCAGTATTTTAAAGTACATTTCTGGTTTTCATACAGTTGAAGTTCTAGTAATGACTGCCTTCTCCACAGAGAGCACTTAGCACGTCCTCTGTTTCAATCAAGAGTACATAATTGTGTAGCCCATTTAACTAAGCCAATGGTCTGTGCGTAAATGGATTCAACATCTCTAGAATGAATTTTCAAAACCATCTTTTCTTCCTAGCTACTAAGTAGGTAAGTTATTCACACCTCAACTCCATGTTTAATATATCCCTTCCAACATGGAGGGAAATTGTTAAATTTTCCAATTATACATATTTACTTGTCTATATTCTAGATTTCAGGCTTTATGAAGATATACATTTGTTTTGTTGCTACTATATCCTTATTGTCTGTGATCTGCTCAGAAAGTACTCAGTATATATTGACTTAATGAGTTATGAGTAAGCTCTTATTTACAGTTCATTATAGTATTTGTATTATTTCTTAGTTGAGGTAGCTAATGGTGAGGTGAAAGAAGAAATTTTTTCCTTAATAATTTTGCCTAAGGTAGGCAAGACCTAAAGCTAATTTTTCTCAGAACACCTAAACCAAGAGAAAAGTTTCCTTGCTGATAATTCAGTCAACTGGCTCCACAAGAGCCATTTCCCACTTAAACACAAAGAAGAAAATAAACAAACAAGACCAAATCAACAGTTTACATTACTTATAGGAAGGGAAGCAAATAAGGTGTACTCTCCCAAGAGTATAGCTTGGAAATAGGTTTGGCATATTATAAGGATTAATACTCACTAGCTCACAAATTACTAACACCCCTGTTTTTTTGTTTTTTTGTTTTGTTTTGTTTTTAAGATTTTATTTATTTGACAGAGAGACACGCAGAGAGGGAACACAAGCAGGGGGAGTTGGAGAGGGAGAAGCAGGTTTCCCACTGAGCAGGGAACCTGATGCAGGGTTCGATCCCAGGCCCCTGGGATCATGACCTGAGCCGAAGGCAGATGCTTAACAATTGAGCCACCCAGGCACCCCCCTTTTTTTTAAGATTTTATTTATTTACTAACACCCGTCGTTCTTTGAACATTAAGGGCTTGTGTATTAGCTGTCTATCAGTGCCATTATCTGATGGCACCTTATCTGATGACTTTCACTCATTATTGAATATCAACTAAGTAAAAATAAAGTACTTTATGAAAATTTTGATGCCCACCGGCTAAATACATGTTTACAATGTACTTTGGTGTAACCTAAAACAATTTTTAGTATCTGTTTTACTTTTGATGGGTGGATTTCTATAGACTTAGTTTTGGGGTCTAGAATTAAACAATAATTTTACTTATAATCAAGTTTGATATTGACTAAGATGTTCGAAAAAAAATTATATAAATCCATTGGGAGGGTATTTTAGTTCCACAAAAACCCTTCTACTGGCAGGATATTGAGCTAATGATAATTATTGAAATTCTAAGTAAAGTTATTGAATGCAGGAATGGGAGTCAAGGAAAAGGACTTTTCTTCTCATCCCCCAGCACTGCCATAAGTCTCCAAGGCTTTTAGTGCCTATACTCATAAAAATAAGGGGGCTACCCTACATGAACCCGTCTTCTAATTTCCTAGGACTACAATTGCTTTCAAGTCAGTTCTTTAATGACTGTTTAGGTACAAATGAAATGAAGAGGTAAAGATTAACAGATTTTTTCTAATACAAAGAAAAAATATATAGAAAAAGCTCATAAGTTTAATAATTGAGAAAATTTGGTTTCATGTTAATATGTTATTTATAATGCAGTTAATACCTAGAGACCAACTCTAAGTCTTGTACTTTTCAGAGACTGGTCAATTTTACAGTTTGTCTGGATTCATTTGATCCTTGCTCTTACCCTCCTTCTATTATTTTTTCCACATGGGCTACTTTATTGATAAATCAAAAGGAAAAGGATCAAATAGACAAAGGAACAAAGCAGTAAAGTGCTCACTTCAGGGTTGTAGCCAATCTAATTAATTTTTCATTTGGTTCTCATGTATTAGAAACCAATCAATTTGGGATTATATTTACAGAGTTATAAAAGGAGAGGAGACCAGGCCCTCAATTTGTTGTCTAGTCTGTCCAAATTAGTCAGTTAAACGATCCTGGGGGATACCATAAAGTATATGAATAGGTTCTTGTAAATACTTTTCTTTTAATTACAGATCAAACTGTCAACACTTTCTGCAGACCTTGACTTTGGTAGAAGGGCAAAGTTCTGAAATCAAACAATGGGGCTTTATTCTCAGATTTTTTTCTTTGTTTTCCACTGACATACTTTAGTTAAAATGTCTTTAAGAAAGCCATTTTAGCATGTGGAGGTTTGGAGTGCATGAATGGACATGACTCAAGGAAAGGACTTTCCAGTCAGATAAGAAGAGGTATTAAGATTAGTGGACTTTATCCCATAAGAACTTGTCACTCTTAAGGATATACATAATTACTCCAGAAAATGGAATTATGTGAAATAGTAGGAAGAGACACGATATTTCATGGAAATATGGAACCTAGGAAGATGGTGTCTTCTAAAATGGAGTTCCCAGAACATTAGGTGGAACAAAAATAAAATTCATGTGTTGATAAAAGTTTGGTGGTACACCTGTGCCAAGTTTGAAGTACATCAATATGCTCTAAAACCAGTATTTTAAAACAAAACCAAAAATACTGCCCCAGGACCTGGTATGTTAAGACAGTTGACTTGAGAATATCTAGTAACCTTTAGAATCATCCCTAAATTCTAGTTCAGTCTTGCTATATATTGAATTGCTCACCAAGTTGCTAAATTCCATCTTAACTATTCTCACTGACACTGCATCATTGCTCACCTGGCCCACTGCAATACATCCTAATTACTCTGGGTAACTCCAATCAGAACTATCACAATTACCCCCACTACCCCACCACCTCAGAACTGTGCTAATACATCCTTTACACAGCTGTTAAAGTTACTTTAAAGAAATGTAAATCATATTCCTACCAATGTTGATATTTTTATAACTGGGTTAAAAAATTCACTGTCTCTGTGAAAGTCTTTGTAAACTTCATTTATTCCATTACACTCAAAGGTTCAGAAAAGGATATATATTGTCACTTCACACCAGAGGGGGACCATAAATAAAAGGACTCACCCAGAAATCCTTGCCCAAATAATCAGCCCCTGGCTCACCTCATTGGACTACTATATGCTATTTATATACATATGTAAAAGATACGATTAGAAAGAAGAGGAAAAATGAATATTTTTAAATATACCAATATGTCTTGAACACTTCAGGCTTTTTTAGAAAAGCAAAAGCCACTAAACAGAATTCCTAACTCCTTATAGGATACAGAATTTTAATAATTTTAAAGTAATGGTATTTTAAAAATCAGTCTATTGTACTAAAGTGTCTTTTCCCTTTCTTTATATAAACTTGGTTAATTGAGGGAATTCTTAGGAAATGAACTAATACTACAAAATTACATGATTTCACAGAAGGAAAACATGATTTCTGAAGTCCCTTTATGACACTCTGGAATTTTTTCCCTCGCTTTTGGAAAGATTAGCTGGGGCAGAACACTCTTTAACCCTATGCATACAATGACCCAAAAGTCATGGCTCTCATAGGATATAGTTTAAAAATTGAATCGGAGTTGAGTCCTTTCAGAGCCTCAAGAGAATTCCTGTTATGCAATTTTCTTTGGGGGCTTTATGGATTAATTAGTACCTGGTTAGGACACAGTGAAAGAACTTGATTTCTATTTCTTACCCTGAGATTCATTAGTTCAATGGGTCCTAAATTGTGTGAGATGATTGTAGTTGACTTACATTCCAGTTTTGGGGAGGTGGGTGGGGGAATGGGTGAAATAGGTGATGCGGATTAAGGAGTGCATTTGTGATGAGCACCTGGTGTTGTATGGAAGCACTGAACCACTATATTGTACACTTGAACCTAATATTACACTTTTGACTATACTGGAGTTTAAAAACTTTAAAACAAAAAATACAAGATTTCAAGTAGAAGTACTAGTTGTAAATACCAGGGATGTAATGTACAACCTGATGCCTATAGAGGACACTCTGTGTGATTTATAGGAAAGTTGTTAAGGGAATAAATCCTAGGAGTTCTCATCACAAGAAATTTTTTTTTTCATCTTACTGTATTTATAGGAGATGATAGATGTTAGCTGAACCTATTGTAGTAATTATTTCACAATAAATGTAAGTCAAATCATGCTGTACACTTTAATACAGTGATATATATCAGTTATTTTTCAATAAAACTGATAAAGTAGTTTTAAAAAGTATATTTCAGTTTTAACTGAGGTTGTAAAACACTGAGTAAAATACAGCTAAACAGACTTTACATTTTTTAAACCAGGCTTATTAAGGTATATAAAAAGTTTTTACCTTGCTAAAATCAAGAAGTTGGCAGGGTTATAGTCCTCCTAGGAGAGAATATTTTTCCTTACCTCTTCCAGCTTCTAGATGTTGTCCATCTTTCTCGCCTTGTAGCTCTGCTCCCAACTGTAAACCCAGCAATCTTGCATCTCTCTGACTATTCTTCCGTGGTCGTTTCCCCTCCAAATCCAGGTGAAACAGGTTCTCCACTTTTAAGAACTCATATGATTAGATGGGACCCACCTGACTAATCCAGGCCATTCCCCATCTCTCAAGGTTCTTAATTTAATCCATCTTCAAAATCCATTTTGCCATGTAAAGGCACTTCCAAGGATCAGGATGTGGACATCTTTGGGGGCCTTACTCTGCCTACTAAGACCACAAGTTTCTCATGAAAGCTTTAAAAAATTGACAGTTTGCTTTCTTACTGAAAGTCTGGACTTTTGTTGGGGAAGGTCACTGAAAAGATGTGACTGCCAGTTGACTTGTGAGCTGGATCCAGGCAACCAGAGGCTCCTCACCCCTTCCTCTGTCCCTGGAATGTGGGTTCCACTTGCCGTTCTTGCTCCCAGAGCCTGCTCCAAGGACTTACGTTTCCTTCAGATAACGATGTGGTGTTGAGAACACCTGCACGGTATACGTGACTAAACCCAGTTAAGGCCTCTTTATAGAGTTTTAAGATTTGGTGGGAAGGTGTAGGGATTGATTCATCTTGCTGGTGCCCAAGACAAGCCTCGTATGTGTTTCCTTTGCTTATTAAAACTGCTATCGGGGGGCGCCTGGGTGGCTCAGTTGGTTAAGCGACTGCCTTCGGTTCAGGTCATGATCCTGGAGTCCTGGGATTGAGTCCCGCATCGGGCTCCCTGCTGGGCAGGGAGTCTGCTTCTCCCTCTGGCCCTCCCCCCTCATGCTCTCTCTCTCTTATTCTCTCTCTCAAATAAATAAATAAAATATTTTTTAAAAATTTAAAAAAATAATAAAATAAAATAAAAAAACTGCTATGGGGGGGGCGCCTGGGTGGCTCAGTTGTTAAGCATCTGCCTTCGGCTCAGGTCATGATCCCAGGGTCCTGGGATCGAGCCCCGCATGGGGCTCCCTGCTCAGCGGGAAGCCTGCTTCTCCCTCTCCCACTCCCCTTGCTTGTGTTCCCTCTCTTGCTGTGTCTCTCTCTCAAATAAAGAAATAAAATCTTTAAAAAAAAAAAAAAACTGCTATCGGGCGCCTGGGTGGCTCAGTTGGTTAAGCGACTGCCTTCGGCTCAGGTCATGATCCTGGAGTCCCTGGATCGAGTCCCGCATCGGGCTCCCTGCTTAGCAGGGAGTCTGCTTCTCCCTCTGGCCCTCCCCCCTCTCATGTGCTCTCTCTCATTCTCTCTCTCTCAAATAAAAAAAAAAAAAAAAAAACTGCTACCTACCAATCTGGAGTTGTCTGCGACTTTCCTCTCTCCTTGCCCTCTGAATACAGAGGCCAGTTTCTGATTACACCAGAGAAGCTCCTGAAAGTGTTACAAACCAAAAACTTTGTTTCCATTTCATTGGTTTAATAAAATTTGGAGTAAATTTCCCAATCTCTTGAAATATCTATTTTTTCTATCTACAATAAGGAATAAAATTAAATGTTTATAACCTAAATAAATTAACGTCCATAGGTATAGAATAATCTCCAGAACTTTGTTCATAGCTTCCTTGTTTGTTGGGTCTTTGCAAACATTAGGAATAGCAATGTTTACATGATGATTGCCATCATTTTTTTTTTTTTCTTGTGGCTTACTGTCAGTAAGGAGAGAGCACAGTCTACTAATCAGTCTTGGAACCATGCAGTGAAGAGATAGCATGCCTGCATCTGGTCCCATTAGGTAAATGCAAATTGGAACTTATTATAAGACAAAATATACTCCAAGTTAAGAAATATATGTTTTTGCCACATTTCTCAGAGCAGTTAGACTATTAATGCATGCTACCTAAACAATTTGTTGAATGTGAGACAGTATTTAAAAAGATGCCTTTGAACATGAAATTCCAAAATTACTTGATTTATATTTATATACATTTAGAAGTTTTTTTTAAAAGATTTTATTTATTTATTTTGACAGAGAGAGAGACAGCAAGAGAGGGAACACAAGCAGGGGGGAATGGAAGAGGGTGAAGCAGGCTTCCCGCCGAGCAGAGAACCCGATGCGGGGCTCGATCCCAGGATCCTGGGATCATGACCCGAGCCGAAGGCAGACGCTCAACGACTGAGCCACCCAGGCGCCCCACATTTAGAAGTTTTAATAAAGAGGAAAAACCTAAGGTTTGAATTTAGAAAATTCAGGCTTCAAACCTAGGTCTATCATGTGCTGATATACTGAGAGATTTGAGATAATTATATAACCTCTCTAAACCTCAGTTTTCTCTTCTATAAAACATAAAAACACCTCCTCCCAGGAGTGTAATGTGTATCAAATGAGCAAAAATTTAAAACACATCTGTTGTCAAAACTAGAGTCCTCATCATTATTATCAATATTTTGTAGCACCTACCTCCTAGCACTCTTGAATCATGAATTCTATATGTCATTTAGGACAAGAACCTGAAAATACACACTGTCAATAAATTAATCATCATTATCATTTCCAATATATTCAAAAGCCTAGTTTCCCTTCCCATTCCGAATATTGACCAATTAATGAGCAGACATATTATATACAACTCACAACATAGTAATTCCACTCCTAGATATAAATCCTAAAGAACCTCAAATAGCTACATGACAGAACATAAAAGAATGTTCATAGCAGCAATATTTGTAATTGCAAAATTTAGAAACTGCTCTTTATGGCCACCCAAAGAATGGATAATTAACATGGGGAATAGTCACTCAATGGAATACTACATGGCATTGAAAATAAATCAACTAGGGCACCTGGGTGGCTCAGTCGGTTAAGTGTCTGTCTTCAGCTCAGGTCATGATCCCTGGGTCCTGGGATCCGGCCCCACTTCGGGCTCCCTCCTCCGTGGGGAGCCTGCTTCTCTCTCTCCTCCCCACTCATGCTTGCTTGTGCTCTCTGTCACTATTTTTGCATCTCTCTCTCTCAAATAAATAAATAAAATATTTTAA
This sequence comes from Mirounga angustirostris, assembly GCF_029215605.1. Classification (NCBI taxonomy): domain Eukaryota; kingdom Metazoa; phylum Chordata; class Mammalia; order Carnivora; family Phocidae; genus Mirounga; species Mirounga angustirostris. Next base: position 53,910,754 of record NW_026991710.1, read on the forward strand.
AAAGGAAAATAAATCAACTAAAGTTATGTGAATGAAATGCATTATTCAAAAATATGTTGCTGGGTCAATAAAAAGATTACAAAGATATACCTATAATAAGATGTCATTTATATAAACTTTTAAATCATTGCATACCTAGAGGAAGTATAAAAAAAAAGTATGTAGAGTTGGGAGTATGATTGCCAGATAAAATAGATGCCCAGTGCAATCTGAATATCAGATAAATAACAGTGTTTTTAGTATAAGTAGGTCCCATTCAATATTTGGAACTACTAAAAGGTTTTTGGTTGTTTTTCTGAAATTCAAATTTTACTAGTGGCTTTTATTTTTATTTGCTAAACCTGGCAACCCAACGAAGGAGAAAGATGCAGAGGGGCTCCAATTGTATTGATGATATTTTAGTTCTTCAGTTGGGTGATGTGTAAATGGATATTTGTTGCATTTTTCTTTATGCTATTTTCAAAGTCTTAAATATTTCATGGTATGTTAAAATCTTAATGGGCAAAAATGAATCCTGCCCCAGAAGAAAATTTCTAGTTAAAAGATACATCGAAGAGCAAAGTCACACAAGGAATCAGGAAGGGTGACAAAAGGTAAAGAAATAACAAAAGCATATAAAACAGAAATATTATGAAAATAAGGGCAATAAAGTGGTATCATGCTATATTTTTGTGTTATTAATATCTTTCATTTGTATGGCATTTTTTTTTTCTTTCTAAGTAGTGGGCCCTGAGATGGAATGCTTGATCACAGAATTCAACCTAGAAACAAAAACTTGAATCTTAGGTGTTTTCCAAGACTCTAGTAATTTCAGTTATATTTCAATCAATGAAAATACATTTGGCCACAAGTAAAGGAGATGTTTAAATCTATAGCACAAGATGCAAAGAGTTGGTCATCACTTAATTATGTTAAGCCCAGAAGAAAACAAGTGAATAGATGAAAAAGAAGGAGATGCACATTTGCTTCTCTAGTCAAAATTAGAAAACACTGGCTCTCAATCATGGGTAGGGGATCATATTAAAATCACCTGGAGAGTTTTAAAAATACCAATGCCTGGGACTCACCACCAGCAAATCTGATTTAATTGGTATGCAGGAGGAACCAATCACTGGTAGTTGTTGAAGCTCCCCCCAGGTGATTCTAATACACAGTCAGGGGTGAAACCCATTGCTCTAAAACTTGAAAAGCCTATAAGCTGTGTGAGAGATGGTGTGAAACAAAAATGCTTGCCCTGTGGATGTAAGAACTGGCTCCTTAGAGAACAGATTCAAATATCACCTGAGTCCATTGACTTTATACCAAGGGCTTAATATAAGTGATAGGAAAACGGGTATTCTGGAAGTACAATACCTCACATGGTGCTGAATAAACAGATCTTCACTGAAATAGTTCAAGTGTGTAAATACCCTAAAGGATAATGATACTTGTAGCTTACATAGTAAGCCTTGAGGACTATCCGTGAAATACCAAGAAACTTGGAAAAGGTCTAATTTTAAAATGTGGAGAATGAACTCTTACTTTTTACCTTAGAATGAAAATACTTCAATATCTCCCAGTAACCTTCTGCCTTTACCACAATGAGATGGATTTAAGACAGCCAATTTTTATTTCTACTTGAGTAACATGAGCTTTGGTTTATGTCCCTTTGTCTCCTAGCCTCATAATTAAATGACTAAATCCCATATACAGCATTACCTGCAGAACATGATTGGAGAAATATTAGCCATTAAAGAGAGAGGGGATTGCCATTATGGCTTTGGAGACCCATAACCACCCACTCTCTTAGGAATCCTATTATGGCTGAGCATTTGTGTTATTGGTATTGCAACTCCGTTCACATATATCAAGCTGTAAACTCCATTTACAGTCAATCCATATTTCTAGGTCTCTTCTAATAACTTATTTATCTGTGTGTTTCACTTTGGAAGAAGTTATGTGGTTCAATATATCTTCATCCATTGCCAATGACCATGAAGCTTCCTTTTGTAGTACAATAAAGCATCTTATCCCTATTAACTAAAATCCAAACATCTGTTGTTTTACCTTTGGTTTTAGAGCTTCATAAAAACATATGATGATTCATGTGATTTCAGATCTACTTTCAGTTCAGAAAAGCAGTAATAATATAAGTGACTGTTTCCCTGTGACACATGCTGATCAGAATCCATTTCATAAATCAGGGCAAATAGATACCATGTGCAAATGAATTTCATATATACTCCCTTCTATAATTGAGAACAATTATATCAACTATGTCCCTTAATGTCTTTAAATTCAACTCTTTAGAAACAAAGGCCTGGACCAAGTTAAGCAGCTAACTAACTACCCATTATCATCCGACCACAGCACTTGATTAGCCATAAACTGTATTTCTTTGACAGAATAGCTTGAAATGTTTGGTGAGCCTTCATTTTCTTCCCCTCCATTATGTTTGCCTAAGTGCAGGATTTCTCCTTTTTCCATGTTTAAATTCATTTCACTGACAACAGACATTGCAAAGTCCTCAATGATTTCTCTGTGCCAAATGAATTTCTGTCAAAAGGCTCGGATGAAATCTGTCTACTCCTGGTGACCAAATTGATCCAGCTGCAGCACAAGATGAAACAGATCATTCATCTAAGTTTGGCCGTGCCAAAGCCTGCTCCCTCCTGCATATCCACAGTTGCCGAAAAAGGAGCGGATAACTTTATCTTACAACCAGAACTTAGGGTAGTTGAGTGTTTTCATTACCTGTGGACATCAATGACTTTGGGACATGATTAATCATGCTGGAATCAGTTCATTACTTTAATGAGGTTTTTCTCTAGCTCTATGATAAAAAGTACAGGGGAGAGAAATTTTTTCTCATTATTTCTGAAACTAAGAGAGAGTGAAGGAAGTGAAATAGAATCACACAGAAAACCTGCAAAAGAGAAGCCATCGTTCCCACTGCTACTGACCTCTCCTTCTGCCTCAACCAAGACAAAGGGAAATGTGGTGAGGAGAAGCCTTTGTGGACACTCTAAGCTCAAAGGAAACACGGCTGCTGGGGCCTTGGTATGTGAAACAAAGTGATTTCATCTCAAACTCTTCAGAAGTCTTGTTTACCCTAGATACTTGAGAGCCTATTTTTTTAAAAAAAGAGAGGAAAAGAGAGAATGCATGTATCTATGTTAACTGTAAGTAAAAATATATGACCTCACTGCTTTTCAAATCAGATAATTTCACGTTCTTCTCTAAAAAAAAAAAAGGTACAGAATCACTGCTATGTTTAGAAAGTGGGAGAATATAGGATATTTTTTGAGCATGTGAACATTTATACATAATACATAGTGAAATACTGAAATAGCTTCTGTTTTATGAGAAAGCACTTCATCAAGATTAATTCTGAACAGCTGATAACCTGAGGTTCCGAAGACTAGTCAGCATGGAAAATTTTGTTTTCCTTAACCAGTGATCCTCAAACTTTAGTGTAAATCAGAATTACCTGGATCATGGATTGCCTCCTCCACCCACACAATTTCTGGTTCAGAAGATCTGGGGTGAGGCCTGAGAATTTTCATTTCCAAGTTTCCTACTGTTGCTAATGCAGCTGGTCCAAGGACCACACTTTGAGAACTGCCGTCTTAAAATCACCATGTGATACAGCAGCCGTGTGTTATTTTGTAGAGGTAGCCAAGGCATGTTTTTGCATCCTGAGGGCCCATAGGTCCTTCACTATGAAGAGATTCCTCAGAGAAAGATACTGACTTTTAGTAAGTCTGAAATGTTAGACTGCTATTTTACTGTCTTGTTTTCCATTATCCAAAACTAATCACTTGTCATTACACAGGTGAATGAAACCATTGAGTGGATATCTTTCAAGGACCTCTTACTCTTGCATCTACTCTTACCACACTTACAATGTTAGAGAAAAATGTATGTGCTCTATCATTTACCATGCCACTTTTGTGTTGCTGAAATGTAAGCTTTCATATAAATCAAAAGCCTCAGATCTTGACAAAATCTCAGATTTTTGTGTCATACAGATTAAAGCTAAAAGACACATTACATAGTAAGTAGTTCATCCAACTCAATTCCTTCTTTTCAATGAAAGACTCCAGAACCCACATAGTTAAATTATATCCCCAAGGTCACACAGTGACACAGGCAAAGTCAAAGGCAGATTTAGAACCCAAGTCTCTGACTTTTTTTTTAAGATTATTTATTCATTTGAGAGAGAGAGAGAGAGAGAGAGAGAGAGAGAGCATGAGCAGGGAGAGAGGCAGAGGGAGAGGGAGAAGCAGGCTCCCTGCTGAGCCAGGAGCCAGATGAGGGGCTCGATCCCAGGACTCTGAGATCATGACCTGAGCCGAAGGCAGACGCTGAACCATCTGAGCCACCCAGGCGCCCCCCAAGTCTCTGACTTTCTATCTAATGCTCATTTTTTACTCGCATATTCACACGCTCATCCCTAGATTCTTTTATTCGTTAAGCTATGGTATTATACATATAAAATATATGTCAGGCACTGACCATGCAATAGAAGACCTGTGCTAAGCAGTGTGCCAAGAGAGGGTACCTATTCAGGCTTCCCATTTAATCATCACAGCTACTTGGAGAAGTATCCCCATCCCTTCTTGACTGGTGTAAAAAACTATTGGTTGAATCCAAATACTCTGACCCTAAATTTAGTGATCTTAATATTATATGCTCCCTGTCTAAGAGAAAATCAAAACCTAAACAGACTTGAAAAAATAATTTCAATGAGATGGCATAAGAACCATGAAAGAGCCACAAACGAAGGCAGGAACAGCACACACTGCCTCTGAAATAGTGTTAGCAAAGTTGACGTTTGTTGGTCATGTACTACATCCCAGGAAATTAACACACCAATCTGATCTGATCCTTTCAACCAGCCTATGCAGAAGGTACCATTATCCCTATTGTACAAATGGCAAAAATGGAAAACAAAAATAGACAGAAATGTGCCCAAAGCCACAAAGCAGATGTGTGTTTTAAGGTGTAGGTGTTCAATTCCAAAGCCCATACCTTCTCCGTGTTCTTCATGTCATGTATGCTACACCGAGGTCTACTTCTCGTTTTCCTATCTCGAGGTGAACACACCTCGCTGGTATGTGGACTGCTCTGCCTTTTACCTACTATTGTCAATAAACTTCCACTTCAGAGCATGCTTCAGAGCCCACTGACAGTGTAAGCTGGAAAAGTGCCTGCACAATGATAGTACTGAAGGTTTTACTGGAAAATTTTGACTCTTAGATACTTCAGTCCATGAGATCCTAGGTTGTATTTCTTTCCTTTTGACAATCGCATCATTATGAGCTTCATTCTTAAATGGAGCAGAATAGGCAGGGAGATAGGAAGCTCCCTCCTAGGAGAACCACAAACAAAATAGCATTCCAAGAGCATTATTTTCATAAAGAAATTTATTCACTCAGAAGATGAATAGAGTTGATAAGCTTGGTGTCTCTAAAGACTTTCTCAAACTTGTACTTTCAAAAAATTAATAATACAAAGGAGAGTGCTTTAGTAACTACATTCTGTTTTATTAGAGAAAGATAGGCTTCCCTCCCAGGGTAATAAGGTTTTTCAGAGCCATCAGCCCTCCAGACTGATTAGATATAGTTAAACTCATCACGGCCATGCAGTGTCTGTTGATTCCTGGGCAAATCATGGGACTCTGGAGGCAAACATCCCTGTGCACAGGGAGAGCTTTATCCTGGGAGCTGAATGAATGATACCTGACTGCTGCCCACTCCTGTGTCACTTTGCTATTCTGACAGAGCCATGAGGGACGCTGAGCTTTAAGAACCTCCAGAGACTAATAATGTAAGTGCTAATCATTAGCATCTCCCAGAATTCTTGTAGTTCTCATCTCCTCCAGATTCTCTGGCTGCTGTTTGTGTAACTGAAGAAAACGACACAGCCAAAGGGAGGCAATTTATCTTGTGAGCCTCCCTGTAGAAGAGCAACCTAGTTGGGTTGCATAACAAAAATCCAAGCAGAGGAAATTATTGATCATCGGGGGCCTGTGGGTGTGGTTTCTCCTCTTAAAATAGATCTGAATTGAAAGATGGGGGGTGTGGGAAGTAGTTTTAGGAGGAATTAAAAATCTTTAAGCTTTCAAGTGATCTTGAAGAAACATCTTCCCACTGGAAAAAGCAACCTCAGCAGAGAGACATGCAGGAAGAGCTGCATTTATTATTCAAAGCCAATAAATACTAGGGAATGACATCTTGGGCTAAATAGGTCTATCTTGTGCTCACAAGCTTTGAATCACCAAGTTGAAAGGGTACTGAAAGATTATTAGTCTAACATAACCAGTTAGGTGCAGAGTATAAAATATAATACAAGCATCCTGACACCCTCTCAATATTGATTCTGCTATTATTATGTGGCCTATGACAATAAACTTATAATACCATACTTTTAAGAACAAAAGTCATGCAACTGCTGGACTGAAGGACACCTACAAATTTATATACCGGTGTTCTTTTAGAAAACTCTCTAGGAACACAGATAAAAATACAGGTGATCCAGGAATGTTTCTAGGTTTTGCAGTTTATCTGATAGCTCAGGAGGCACTAGTAGATAAATAAAAGCAGCAAGAAAAGACTGGAACTGACATCTAATTAGCAATTAGCAGTTTCAACCTCATCTGGAAAGTTGTTAGAAATGCTGAACCCTGGGCCCACCCCAGACCTACTGAATCAGAATCTGCGCTTTAACCTAACCATGTACAGCATCTGGGGATCATGCTAACAATTGTCTATAGGTTAGCCTTCTAAAAATTTGCTTTCATTTTTGTCAGCTGCACCAAAATATTTTAATGCTTAAAGAAAAAGGAATAAAGCATACAAGTGGAAATTGAGGATAATTGAGGTATGAAATATTACAGTGGTACATTAGAAAATCCCTTTATTCATTTTAAGGGCTTAGTTTCAAGTTTTCTGATTGATTGCTTGATATATCTTATCCCAGCTTTCTTTTTATCTTTTATCTTTGCCCTCTGCATCTGAACTGAGTTGTGGCAACATCATCCCAACTCACCCCTTCTTCTATGAGGGGACACGATCTGTACCTCCTGGCTTGGGATACAATCTCTTCATGGTTCTAAGTTCCCACTGATAGAGTTACACTTCACCACAAACCACTTATTATGTAGGCCTCGCTTAGCAAATTCTCCTTTCATGTGGTATGACTTCACCTTTCGTATCGGTACTTCCTTCTCCATTGTTCCATTAGGTCTGCTTCTGGAGCAAGGGGATCCCCCAGGATGAGGCAACATCAGTGTGATTAAGGTAATCATGCTGGACTGGTTAAACGCAGAGGAAGCTAAACAAAAGTAGGCTCTTAAATGGGCCTCTAAAAGCGAATATGTTACCAGGGCCATAAAAGTGCTAAATATATTATCTCCATCTCCAATATACCTTGTTCAGAAAAAAAGATAGGAAGCAGTAGGAAATCTCAAAGGCTATCTTCTGCTAATTGGCATTAAAATCCCTATGCATATACAATCTTAAAAATATCAAATAAAAGCCCCAAAAGTTAAGGTACTAAAGAATTCTTACACTGTCCTGCATGGCAGTTGTTTCCTCATGAATGTTCAAAGAAAATAATAATAGGAAAACATTAGTAACCCACCAAAAATATAATTATATACCACATCTCAGTAATCTATATTTCAGTGGGCTTAACAAATGGATATGGAAACAAGGTGGGAAAGAGACAGAGTAACAGGGATGATCTCTAAAAGATGAGAGCTCTTTTTGTGGAACCAGTTTGCTGGTTCCAGAAAAAAACAAATTTACTGGCAAAATTCACAAGAAATCAGAAATTGGTGGATTCTCTCCTGTGTGTTTGTTTCCGATCTCAGTCCATTATAGTATGTATTTGTCTGTATTCCTGGAACTTACTATATTGTAGAATGTTCAAATCAATATTTTGTTTATTTATTTTTAATTGATGTATAAGTAACATTATATTAGTTACAGGTGTACAACAAAATGATTCACTGTATGCATTCAAATCAACATCTGAAGTAAGCAAATGCATACTATGTGTTGTTATAGTCTTCATAGGCTTTAGAAATTGCAATGAATGGCTGTAATTGCCAGTTAAACAATTTGATGATGAATTTTAGCTGTGAATACAGTGGGATCTATATCTGGAGTTGTAACACTCTAAGTTTTAAGCATAAGATTAATTTAGAACACTCTCATTTACCAGAGATTTGGAAACATAACACAGGAACCTCTTAATCATACCAAATTAGCTGGAGGTTTTGTTTTGTTTTGTTTTTAGCTAATTTTCAATAATTTATTCAACTCATTTGTCAAAAATTAAGAGATTCTTAGATTAAAAAAAAAAGTCAGAGAGTTCCTTGGCCTTCTCAAGTCTAATATTCCCCTCTGCTTTAACTCTCAATAAGCAAGATCACTTCCTGGGCTACTTCATCAAGGGGGGAAAAAAACAACCCCAATATTAAATCTCCCTCTTGATCATGACCTCCTGTTTTTTTGTTTGTTTGTTTGTTTGTTTTAAGATTTTATTTAGTCATTTGACAGAGAGAGACGTGGCGAGAGAGGGAATACAAGCAGGGAGAGTGGGAGAGGGAGAAGCAGGCTTCCCGCGGAGCACGGAGCCCCATGCGGGGCTGGATCCCAGGACCTGGAATCATGACCTGAGCTGAAGGCAGACACTTAACGACTGAGCCACGCAGGCGCCCCCTCCTGTTGTTTTTTCATTCCTTGCTCGCTCTCATCTCGACCCCTTCTAGCTTCATCAGGACCTCTAGCTCCTTGGCTTCCCTATATACCCCCACTTCGGAGTTTCACTGGCTCCCCTATGGACCTTGGAGCCCCCATCAATCATCTGTTCCTCCCTGAATTCTTTCAGAGGACTGTCCAGTACCAAAATTCAACTGTGCATAAGTCAAAGCACCCCCTTGATTGATTGAGGCAGTGAGGTCTCAGTGCCTAGAATTTAGTGAGATATCACTAATTGCTGTTTTGGGTTTTTTTTTTTTTTACCTCCCTTATCTACTTACTCTTCCAGACTTGGAAAAAAAATAACTAGAAAACTCATAAAACTAGTCTAGGTTGAATCACTACCATCCATGTTTGTCTCCACTTAGCCATATCCTCAGAATTCTTAAAAATTACTGCATTTCCCTCACATTGACTTCTCTCATATCTGATAGAAGCTATCCCTATTTTGTTCATTCTTTTTTTAATTAATTTATTTATTTCAGAGAGAGAGAGAGCAACAAGCACAAGCAAGGGGGAGGGACAGAGGGAGAGGGAGTGAGAGAATCCTCAAGCAGACTCCCCACTGAGCATGGCACCCAACATTAACCCTGAGATCATGACCTGAGTCAAAATCAAGAGTCAGACACTTAATCAACTGAGCCACCCAGGCATGTTTTTTCTTTTTTCTCTTCTATTTTTTGTTGTTTTTCTTTTTCATTCTCTAAACTCCCTAACTTCTTGTTCCCCTGTTCTCCACAGTTTACCCTCTTCCTTTCTGAGAAAATTGCATGTATTCCACATGAACCCCTTTGACTTCCTCCACAGTCTTTCTCTAAATACTCCTCTGTGTCTTCAGGAATCTTCCATTACTCTCATTGGTGAAGCTAATCCCTCGGCCTCATGATTCTCTGGGACCCTCTTCTTTCCATTATTCTCATTCTTATAACTTCAACTGTTCCTTTGCATTGGTCCCAGCTCAGTCCTACCCTAAAAGGAATAATTATTCTCCTGCCACCACCAAAGAGCACAAATTCACTTTGTATCTGTATCTCATACCTTGCCTGCATATGTAAATTTTTGGTGGATGTCATTGCCTCAAAGCATTTTTTTTAACTTAAGCTAAACCTCTGAATTCCTTAAATTTAGATTATATCCAACAGCAATTAAGGAAGTGATAGGACTCACCATAACTTGGACAAATCTCTGAAGTTATTCAGCTTGCTAGCAGAATAACAATGGTGTCCAGCTGCCCTGAGAGAAGAATAAAAATACAAGGGTCCAGACCAAGAAGATTCAGAGAAATCCAGAAACTAGGGGTCAAGATGGGCCTGGACGTGCTAGTTCCCCAATTTCTTACTGCCTAATTTATAAGAGGATTTAACTTAAAAATAAGATTTAAAAATTATAAGGAAGTCTCCCTTTATGAAATTTCTTCCTTATACTTTTGACTAGAGAAATTTAAGTTAAATGGAAACTCAATATGTAATTAATTATATTTAATATTATATTTAATACATAAAATACTATAAGTCTTTACATTAATTTCTGAAAATAAGAATTAGATAGCCATCAGCTCATTATCAACAATCATAGACATGGAGCCAAGAGGATAAAATATTCTACTTATTTTTCTATTTGTGTATATACATATGTGTATATATATATATATTTGTGTGTGTGCATATATATATATATTTTTTTTTTGAGAGATAGAGACAGAGCATGCACACTAGTGGGGGTGTGGGGAGAGCAGAGGGAGAGGGAGAGAGAATCTTAAGCAGGCTTCACACCCAGCCTGGAGTCCCATGCAGGGCTCAATCTAATGACCTGAGATCATGACCTGGGCTGAAATCAAGAGTCAGATGCTTAACCAACTGAATCACCCAGGCACCTCAATACATTTTCTTTTAACAAAGTAAATCAACTAAATGTTGATTGAAATTGGGCTTTTACATTCCAAAAATTATTTTCATTAGCACAATAAGAGAATTCTTCTGGCTATGTTGCTCATTAAAAGAAATATTAGACAATCAAAATGAGAAATTTAAAAATAAAATAAGCAATCTGTGAAAAGGCCTCTCTTTGTTTAGACTCCCTGTTTCTGACCAGTGATAACATATGTTAGGAATCTTCCACATTGTGTGACAACAGTTTGCTCTGACACCTTACAAAACAACCAATCTCTCCTATTTGGCTTAAGCAAAATATGGGTAGAGAACATATCCATCAGCCTTCTATTCCTGGAGCAATATGTACAGCACCCTCACATACATTTTTTCCCCTATCATTCAGCACCATCCAAATCAGTGAGCCTCTTCGTTTTTGCTACTTGCAATAATTCTAATTTCAGGCACATACAACAGATAGAAAGTTATTTGCTCTTCTGAAAGACAGTGCTGTGGGTGTTCAGGTCTTCATTCTTCATTCCAAAGAAGACCACAGAATTAGCTCTTACAGATTCTTCAATATGAAAATTTCACAAAATTAAGTCAGGAACCCATACTTTTTCTCACATTGTTTTTTTCTTATCTATCTGCCATCCTTCAGAAGACTTCCAAACATAATACCTCTCGCATTTTGGCTGTATAGATATTACTCTAAAATATTTTAAGCTCCAGGTTATCTTTGAGGCAAATGTGTAAATCCTTTACCTTTAAAAATAAAAATGTTAATTTTAAATAGGAATCGCTATAGTGAACCCACTGAGATGATTTTTCATGTTCTTGATGCCAATGCCCCATGCACATAAGTGAAATAAGGTTGGGAACTTTGAGACTGGACAGAATGGGTATTCCTGCTTTAAGAAAACATGGAAGCCCCTTTTATTGCAAACATTCCCCATGTAAAAATACAGTATTTTTCCTCATTTTAGTGGGCTTCTAAGTTGATGAGTTGCTTAAAGCAGCAGTACTGGCTGCACATATGTTTAAAAAGCTGCCAGATGATGGCTGTTCCGAGGATAACACAGGACACCCCCATAGTGTGTAGGAGCAGGGTAGGAGAGAGAGAGGGCCTGATGCAGAACTGACAGTCCTAATAGGAGCAGATGGTGGTGAATACTCACAAAGCCTTTTAATACACACCACTCCTTATTCCAAGCTATTGTATGGGGACTTCCTGCATGCCAGAGTTTTCAAAGCTAATTGCCTTTGTATCTGCTGCCATAACTGTGTTTGTCCAAGGGGAAAGCTGGGGGTGAAGGGACAGAAGAGAATGTAATGTGGTTTCTGGCACTCTACTACTTACTTATTCAACTGTCTATTAATTATGTAATTTCACCGTTCATAGATTTCAGAAGGTGCAGCCAGGACTAGATCAGATGCCTTTTGGGGCTAGAGAGTGGGGAAAGAGAGAAAGAATAGGGGAGGGCAGGGGGTGGAAAAGGCTGTGTTTAACTTCATGAGAAAGCAATAAAATCAAACTCAGTGTTGATTTAAAAAAAAAAAAAAAAGCTCAAGATGTATCCAAAAAAAGTTAAGAGCAACTGGGGGCTTCTCCTGAACTGGGGTAAACGTTCCTGGAGAGATGAGCTTCCTGTATGTATGTCTTCTGTGGGAGAGACTTTGTTTCCATGCCTCATCTTAAAGCACTTGCTGCCCTTCATTTTTACTTGCTGAGCGCCCACTGTGTGCTGTTGAGAGCTATGAAGGATGGCAAAGACAATCTATCAGTCAGGGTTCTCCAGAAGAACAGAACCAATAATATGTGTAGATAGATAAATACATGGAGATGAATTTTAAGAACTTGGATCATGTAAATTTGGAGGCTAGGAAATTCAAAATCTCCAGAGTAGGCCAACAGGCTGGAGATTCAGAGAACAGTTAATGTTGCTGCTCAGGTATGAAGGCGGGCTGAAAGCAGAATTCTCTCTTTCATGTGGGACATGTCTTTTTTCTCTTAAGACCATCACTAACTAGATGAGGCCCACCCTCATTATGGAGGGTAATCTGCTTTACTCGGTCTGCTGATTTAATTGTTAATCTCATCTAAAAAATACACTAACATCTAGACTGGTATTTGACTAAATATCTGAGTACCCTGGCCTAACCAAGTTAACACATAAAAATAATCAGCACACATAATCACTCTCCTCATTTAACTTGAAAGTGAATGAACCTCCATAGAAATTTTTTTCAAGGACCCATCACTTTTCCATTTATGTGAAAATACTTGCCCTCTGTGGAAGTCTGTTCAAAATAAATTTTATGAACTCTCTTTCTCAGGCATGCTCTTTAAAGACTGTTTTATTTAAAAAAATTCTGAAAGACCAAAAAAAAATTCACCAGGTTTTTCTCTTAATATTCAAAATTACATTTCCCAACAAACTTCTCTGTTGTAGGGAATTGACTTAAATGAAAGCAATTGCTTTTACTCCTCCATAAACCTGGGGACTTTCCAGGACCTTGTTAGCCTGAGATTTAATATCTTAGTCCTGGTTATTTAAAAAGTCAGTATGATTGGTTTAGTGTGTATGTGGAAGAAGTAGAAGAAAGAGACAAAAAGGAGGCAGGTGAATTTCTTGACTATTTCAATCCATGAAACTGAAATTGTCATTGGGTATAATGCATTGAGATTTTCTTGTCTATTTTTGGAGATTCTGAGTAAGAAAGAAATACAGCTATGTTCCTTTAACTAAAATGTGTGAATAATAAATATAAAATTACAATTTATTTTCTACACAACATGTCATCTAGTTATGATTTGTTTATGTGAACTCACCAAAATTTCCTAAGCCATGCAGGGCAGCTACTATTAGACCCATGCTTCAGAAGTGGCAAATGGAATTTAGAGTGATTATGAAAATTGCTTTTGGCTACTTAGCTGGTAAGTGGCAAAAATAGGATTTAAACTATGCCCATCTCCTTCTTTTTTTTTTTTTTTTAAAGATTTTATTTATTTATTTGACAGAGAGAGACACAGTGAGAGAGGGAACACAAGCAGGGGGAGTGGGAGAGGGAGAAGCAGGCTTCCCGCTAAGCAGGCAGCCCGATGCGGGGCTCGATCCCAGGACCCTGGGATCATGACCTGAGCCGAAGGCAGACGCTTAACGACTGAGCCACCCAGGTGCCCCATGCCCATCTCCTTCTAAATCTAAGGAACTTAAGGGCGGGGCAGCTATATATTAAGCTTCAGGTATGTGCCTCAATTCATTTATCAAATGGAAATAAAATAACACTTCTCAGAATTGTTTTGACGATTACATAAGGGAGGGCAGGAAACATGGTGAGCACAGTGGTTGGCATATGGGAAATACTCAATTCTTGCTAGCCTTTAGAATTACTTATTAACAGCATTCACAACTCTTAAGAGAGCTGTGGAAGGAGAGGTGAATGAGCACTCAGTCCCAGCACCCAGAAGAGATTGTTTTTTTGCACTGCAGTCAGTGTAGCTCAATGACAGGGGTTCCTAACTGTATAATATGTAATATATAATATATAATATATCCAAGGTGCCCCTTGGAGTTGAGCAATGTCTCTGCTTATTATGACAATATAGAAGCAGCTGCCACTTTAAAGTCAGTGGCCAAAATGTTAGCAGAGGTGAAACTAGTAGTCCTGAAAAAAAAAAAATTGAGGAAGAGGTGGCCAATTGGAGCAGTACCCAGCAGGGCTGAGCACCTCAGGTATCTTGGGTATAACAGCAAGGAGAACTATATGAAGCCAAACCTCATAAAACTCCCTACCCCACCACACCCTAGTGATACAATGTCATCCATATCATTCATTTGTCTCTCTCTTATCAGAATTTTAGGGATGGAAATCAAAGGCAAAATTAAAATTTAGTTAAACTGTTGGTTGGTTAAGTAGACCAATCATATTAGACATTATTCTCTGACAAGTCATCTCATGAATCTTTTAATCATACATTGATATTAAAAAACAGAGTGTAAGTGGTATTCTCCACTTGGCATATAGAGACACTGAGAGATATAAAACTTAATTTGATTGTACTTAGACTTATAAATCAGTGAAAAACCCAGAATGGAATCCAAGTGATGTTTTTATTCATATTGTCTAGTCAGAGAACCAAATGGCATCTCTTACATTTCAGAAAGAACAATAAATCAACCTAAATTTCCTTCACAAACCCCGGATAGTATAAATTCAGTATTCCAAAATGAAAAAAGCACCTTAGATTAAAATATCAATATAACTGTCTTCTGAGGAATCAAATAAAATATTAAATCTAAAAGAAGTTTGTTTATAGTGACAGGCTCAGTGAAAAATATCAAAGTCAGTTTGCCTAAGCAATAAACCTATGAAAATCAAGTTGCCAGACATAAATGCTTATGGATGACATTGTCTATTACTATGGTGCTAAACAAATATTGATGACAACTAGACAATACATTTAGAGCATGAAATGCAAGATTCAGCATACTAATTTTCTCAACTATCTTTTTAAAACATTTTTAATAGTGAAACACAATGAAGACAGACTCCTGAGAAAGACAACAATCTTGATTTACAGTTTGCCTTTTCACTGAGGGGCTAACAATTCCTGCTATTCTTTCATCATTTCTCTGCAAGATCTCAAGTGTGCTCAGCTTTGAGAACAGTTTATTCAAAGAAAAGATAATCATTTCTGGTGTCTGGCTTATATTGTGTTCTCCCAGAAGCTTGACTATGAGATTAGGATTTATGTGCAAGTGGTTTATTGAGGTGATAATCCCAGGAGAGTGGAGAAGTGAGGCAAGGAAAGGAAGAAAGCCAATAGAGGGTGTTTCATAAGCAGGTTAACACTGTGGACAAGTAGAATTCAATCTGGCCTCGTACTTTTTGGCAGAGGGTGAGAAATATGTCCGAGTTTTACAGTGGGAGGAGAGAGAGAGCTAGAGTATTTATGTACCAATTCCCATTTGTCATTTGTGGGCAGCTGGTGGGTTGGGGGTCATTAGTAGTTAACATCTCTAGCACTTCTGGCTTGCCTTGCCTCAGACCTCTGGAGTCAGAAAAAACCTTTTGAGTAAAAGCTGAAGGTACTCACATTAACAAGGTAGTGAATGTCAAAGGGATGTAGTTGGGAAACCTACAGCATCTGCTAGTAGTTTTTTGTTTTGTTTTGGTTTAAGATTTTATTTATTTATTTAACAGAGAGAGAGAGAGAGAGAGAGAGAGAAGAGCACAAGCAGGGAGAGCTGCAGAGGGAGAGGGAGAAGCAGGCTCCCCGCTGAGCAAGGAGGCTGATACAGGGCTCCATCCCAGGACCCTGAGATCATGACCTGAGCCGAAGGCAGATGCTTAATGACTGAGCCACCCAGGTGCCCCCTGCTAGTAGTTGTTAAGCTCAGATGTAGACTACATTAATAAGTACAGTGTGGTCATCAGCTTTTAACACTTTACCTCCTAAACTCTGGTGTGCAGTCTCTCTAATAGTAACCTACGGCAGGGATTCTCAATGACTCTGCTAGAACCATATGTCATGGCCAGTTGTGAGATGTGCAGCACTAATGTGTTACCAATAAGAGTTCAGATACCAAAATTTGAAGATAATTAACCTCTTTAATGAATTTAAATAAACCCTAAGTTGTTCTTTTTGATTCATCCATCTATGTCCCTGGATTGGTATGTTTCTTAAGTGAAAGAGTAAAGAACAGAGAGAACATTTGGACTCTGAAATGCTTATAACCAAGAGTCCACCTCATCTAGCCCACAAACTATAGTGCTTCTCTCATATTGACAAACTTTATTTCTTATTTTATGGATTAAAAGGGTTTGGAGTCTGGTAAAGGCAGCAATCCATCTCATATATATTCCTTCTGAGTAAGGGACTTGCAAAGGACATGCCAAACACAAATCCTCAAAGAGTTTGAGGCATATTCTCTCTCTTTTTGTGGAAAAGTTTTAACTTTCATGAGAAATTTAGACAGACGTCTGATCAAGTACATTCCAAAGGGCATGCAATTATCCAGATTGCAAATAGCATTCAAAATTGGACAAGATCAGCATGTTATCACATCCAGGTTTAAAGTCAGCTATGGAGAAGTAAAGTGCATTATAATTTTAGACACCCAGAAGAACAAAGAAGAGAGAGTGTATACACTTTAGAACATATAATAAAATGTTCTCAAAGCAGAATTTGTTAAATTTTTTAGGATGTCCAAGAGTTGCTATAAGAATGCAAGTATGTGGTTCAGTGCATTTTATGAAGTGAAACCGAGTAGAATTTGTCCAAGAGACCATCATTAGGAAAGATATTAATTATTAATTCAACACTTTGAATGATGAGTACTGCACTAATAATAAAAAAAAAACCTTGCCATTACAGAACTTAATTCATACAGTCAGAATATGCATATCAAAATTTAAATACTAGAAAAAGCATCAGACAACTGTATATAATTATTTTGAAATGACAGATTAAGACAATAAGGGCTAGAAGTTCATAAGAGGACTTCATCATTATTAGTGACTTGGTTGAGAAGACGGGAGTTGAACTGAACATAAAAGATTTGTAAAGTTTGGATGGGATCAGACAACCATCAGGTTAAGGACAGAAAACAGAAACAATGAGAAAAGAGACCTGACAAGAGTACAACTTAGAACAGTTCCTCACATAATGATTATTGATATAGTAGCTATTCAATGAATAATTCAGTATTCAATAGTTCACTATTGAATAACTCAGTAAATCAATATTATTTTTAAGCATTTACAACAACCATCAAAAGGATGAAGCTATGAATTTGAGATTCATTTCATCTCTGCCTTCTGTTTAATATTTGTGTCAATTTTTTTCCAAGCATCAGACAGCAGGTCACCAATAAAGGATTTAATGATGCCAAATTTTGAAAATTGTTTCTTAGAGACCATTAGGAGGAAAGAAAATGTCTTTGTAAAAGACAACTGTGAATAATCCCTTTCCATATTATTAAAGGCTTAATTTTCAAGTCAATCCAGATTTGGGTTTTTCTGAATAGTAAAGAAATGACCTAGATAGTAGTCAGAATCTTGCCTCTTCTATCATTTTTCTCATTCAATAAGAAGTAGTCAAGAAAAAAATATTATGATTAGGGGTATTATGACACCACTCAGAAAAAATAACTTGGGCAAAATAAGGAATTGTTTCAAAGGTCATTTATTCCTAACTTTGCAGAAATGCCTCACTGAGGTCCCTGCAAACTTCCTTGATAACCTGAGTTTCTTGAGCACAAATATAGCTAAAATTTAATGGGTTTTAAAAATTATATGTGAGGCACATTTTTATGAGCTTTCTGTATATTCCCATTTATTCCTTACAATAACCCTTTGAGGTAGGGGATATTATTATTCTTATTTTACACATGAGGAATACTAAACTATAAAAAAGTTAAGAAATTTGCCCAAGGTTTCAAAGATATTAAAATTTGAACCCAAGATGTTTGAGGAACATTCCTACATTTATTATTAACAGTTATAATAACTTTTAACATCTTTGTCTACAAATTATAATATCAACGCCATTTTTTGATCTGTTGGAGTTTTTTTTTTTTTTTGGACTAATTTTCTTCCTCATTATGGATCTCATTGTTCTGTTTCTTTGCATGACTTATAATCTTTTATTGGATATCACACATTATGAATTTTGCCTTGATAGAGATTTTTATATTCCTTTAATTCTTGAGTCTCATTCTGGAATTCTGTTACATTTCTTGGAAATAGTTTCAGCCTTTTGAGGCTTACTTTTAAGCTTTGTTAGAACCAGAATAGTTGTTAGTCTAGAGCTATTTTTGCTCTACCACTGATGTAATACCCTATGAGTACTCTAACCCCAGCCCATTTATAATGAAAATTTTTCCACTTTGGTTGGTGAGAACATGAAAGAGCTCTGATCCTGTGTGAGGACTGACAGTTATTCTGTCTGTGCATTCCTTTCCCTGGGTGGTTCTTTCCCCTTTCTCACATCATTTCCTCATATCCATTCACCAACTAGTACCCATTTAAAGACTTAGGGAATCCCCTACATATCTGTAGAACTCACTCTGTATAGGCTCTTTCCTCCCATTGTTCTGCCTTGAAAACTCTAACCACTTAGGCCTTCCTGCATTCTTAGCTCTATCTCCTCAACTTAGGAACACCACTGGCTCTGTTGGGTTTCACTTCCCTCTTCTGCCACCTGGAAACTTCAAAAATGAAAGGACAAAAACTTTAGGGCTCACTTTGTTTGAATCCCTTTACTCGGGAATTGTTTTTTTTCTTTGTTGCTTTTCAAAGTCTGCAAACCATTTTTTCTTTTCTTTTTTGTTTATTTTCTTTTCTTCTCTCTCTCTTCCTTTCTTTCTTTTCTTTTCTTCCTTCCTTCCTTCCTTCCTTCCGTTCTCCCTCCCTCCCTCTCTCCCTCCCTCCTTTCCTTCCTATCTTCCTTCTTCCTTCCTTCCTTCCTTCCTTCCTTCCTTCCTTCCTTCCTTTCCTCTTTCTTTCTCTTTCTTTCTTTCTTTCTTTCTTTCTTTCTTTCTTTCTTTCTTTCTTTCTTTCTTTCTTTCTTTCTTTCTTTCTTTCTTTCTTTCTTTCGTTCATTCATTTGTTGTTTCATACAAGAGGGTAAATCCAGACCCTACTACTCCATCTTAACCACAAGTGGAAAGGCTCTGCTAGAGAAACTCATTTTCAAAGATCTAATCCTAGACATTTCTCTACTAGTGATAAGCATCTAAGCCATCTGGGAGATGAGGATTCATAAATGTTGCCATCCTTCATAGAAGTCAGGTTATGAGTAGGAAACAGATGGTACACTCAAATCAGATGATTTTAGGAGAACTTAATAAAGGGAGCATTTAGCGAAGTATGAACATTGTTTAGGAAAAGCAACAAGGAATGATGCAGTATACCAAGATTAGTAACAGAAGGGGAGCTGTTGCCACCCTAGACCTGAAAGTGGAAGAAAGATTACTTATAGAACAAAGAGAAAGAATTATCCTTGAGAGAAGCTGTAGATGTCAATACAGAAATACAGCCAACCTAAATTTATCTAACAAAAAAGGATTAGGTCAATTTAAACCCTGACCTCACAGTAATCCTACCTTCAAGATCTCCTGCCAAAGCCTTCTATTGATCCCAATCAGAAGTTGGAAGTCAAAGGAGTCATTTGGTCTTTTCTATGGGTCAGTTTCCAGAATGATTGGTGCAGAATAGAGAAGTGAAGAGATTTGTCTGGAAAGGCAGAGGAAGATTTCTAAGACATTCCACCAAAGTAAACTGAAAAATATAATGTTTATGAACATTATTATCAACTCTAAGAGCCAATGGAGATGAGTTAAAGGAAATAAAATTGTCTTGTCACATTGAATATGAACACAGTAAAAAATAGTGACTATGTTAGCATGTCTATATAGATCATATCTTTACAAAGTATGTACAGTAGTCAGATAATTATACACACAGGAAATCTGAATAAGCATCAGTAAGCATCACAATCAATTTAACCACTTAATCATTGTTTTAATAGTGGTTTGGAAAGTAGTTGTTAACCTATCATTCATCAAGTATTTTTACATGTTCAGCCTTATACCAGGGAATAGGAGCATATAAGGAAGTGAAATAGATGGTTGTTATGGTCAAGGACTTTACACATACTATTGAAAATAAAATACACATGCAACTAAGTAATCAATTTAAATACACACATAAACATATACAACATGATTTGTTATCTAAAGATAAATAATTAAAGATTCAGAACCGAACAACCTCTGACCATATACATATGATGTTCGTGTAAGGAAACAACAATTGCAACTACAAGAAAGGATGGACAGCTTAACAAGGGCTGTTTCCCCTTCTCTGCTACAACACCAGACAGGCAAGTGCAGGAAACAAGGAGGGGACACTCTAAAGAGAATCCTGCCATGTTATCTCCATCATAGGCCAAGTTGCATAGCAAGAAGTTAGCAATACCATTGTACTAGTAATGGCAGCAAGACGAGGAGGCGTTGCGTCCAAAACGAAATTAAAATATTAACTGCACTAAACTGTTTTAATAACTGAAAGTACCAGAGAAGTCATGGAAATGTTCTAAATTATTGCTAACAAAGCTCATTATGCCAAAATAAAAGTAAATTCTCGAAGCACAGTTGGTATCAATTATTAAAAGACAAATTTTTGAAAGTTTTGCATTTATACTTCAACAAATGAGATTCCTCAACAAAAAAATTGAAGAATCACAGTATAAAAAATGTCATCATAGAATTAAATATATGTAGGTCATTAATTTGCAATTTAGAGGAGTTTATAAATTTATGCACTGCTTTCTTATAAAATTTTGCTGATATAGAATTTTTTACTGGTTTTGCTCTTTGCTGTTGGAGCCCTGGTACTGATGACCTTCGACTTCCTGATATCTCCTCCACTCAATAAAAATGTCCTATTCCTTAGCTTTTACAAAAACAAAAAAATACATATTAACAATTAATGCTAACTAGTGATGTTCACACAAATAGCTGCAAAAATCCAAACTATAGAACAATGAGAAAAATGTCAAAGCATATTGGTGTATTTACCAGCTTTTAACATGCCTCTGACATTTAAAAAAAAAAGTGATAATATAAATTAAGAAATTAAGGCCAAAGTATCTTAGTTTTGGAAATAATTCAGGGGCAAAATATCTTAAATTGAATTAAAAATCATGTCTCAAATTTGCTTTTCCATGAAAGGGTCCCAAAAGGACAAATTGATAAGGCATATAGTAACTCTTCTATCAAAGAGCTATCCTGACTTACTTGGCATAGATTAGAAACCTAATCTCCACATAGGTATTTCAGAACCATGCAAGCATCAAATAAATCTGGGGATGTAATTTATATAATGGAGAGGCAAATTGTTCGCTCTCACCTAGTAGAACTGCCTTCTGACTTTCCTTTGCTTCTTTTGTCTTCTAGAGTTTAGTTCATATCTATCACTTCTAGTCTAGATTTTTTATTAATAATTGAAGTGGCACTTTAAGGCGCTTCATGAGTTCTTTGACTGAATCTACCCAGAGCTATTAAATTGTCATTCTCCTTTCTCTTTATTTACACAGAGTTGATGTGAAGCTATTGGAATTCTTTCTCAATCAAATATATTAACATCAGGCACTTTCTACAAAATAAAGGACCATTTCAGAAATGTTCAGTCTGTACCCATTCAGAAATTCTGGCCTAATCAATTACATTGTGAAATTATGATGAAGAGATACTATCATTAAAGTCCCAAATTTTCTGGGAGCCTCACAGATATAATGAAACTAAAGATTCAGTTTTAAATAGCTTACAACTTGACCTTCACAGATATTTGACTTATGAAAGGATTCAGCAATTTGTGAAATCTGCTTTCTGTTTTATAGAATTAAAAACACACACAGACACCCACACACAAAACATGAGAAATCTACCTTGAACCAAATAATTTTGCTTTTCAAGTGCACAGAAGGTAAGTAGCTTGCTCAGAGACATAAACAGTGCCATTAAAGAATCAGGGAAAAAATCCTATTAACTATTCCAAATTGATTTCTATTGTTTTCTGTTGTCTCCTTCTTAAATATAGAATGGATAAAACCTCTTTTTATACATACCATCACATGGAAATCTTAATAACAACATAAACTGAGGAACAAAGGAATAATAGAGAAAATATGCTACTATAATTAACATTTTACCTAATATTTCCTAATAACCTGAAATAACTAAGATTTCTTAAATAAGAAATTATTAAAAATGAAATTTGTGAGTCTTAAGAATTTTTAATGGAATTAGATACAAACATTTTCTTTTTTTTCTTTTTTTTTAAAGATTTTATTTATTTGACAGAGAGAGACACAGCGAGAGAGGGAACACAAGCAGGGGGAGTGGGAGAGGGAGAAGCAGGCTTCCCGCCGAGCAGGGAGCCCGATGCGGGGCTCTATCCCAGGACCCTGGGATCATGACTTGAGCTGAAGGCAGATGCTTAACAACTGAGCCACCCAGGTGCCCCAGATATAAACGTTTTCTAAAGGAAGTTCTTCCTTACAAGACACCAGTGGTTCATTGGATCTGACTCAAGTGGATCAAAGCTTTTCCCTAAATATTTTAATTTTTTCTGTTTATCCTTTAAAATTGGCTAAAGAGGACTTCTGTGATGGCAGTCCAAATTTTATTTTCCACCCGAACTTTTGCCTATGTAAAAAATGCATCAAAGAGGTGCCTGGGTTGTTTAGTCAGTTGAGCCTCTGACTCTTGGTTTCAGCTCAGATCATGATCTCAGGGGCATGAGATCAAGGCCCACATCAGGCTCCCCACTCAGCGGGGAGTCCACCTGAGCTGCTCTCTCTCTTTTTCCCTCTGTCCCTCCCCCTGCTCTCTCTCTAAAATAAATAAATCTTTTTAAAAAATGAATTAGAAAGTGGTTAGAAAAGATTTAAGATTAAGGGTAATAAACATACTTAATCTGTTTTCAATTACTGCCACCCCCTCAAAAGGGTAATTATTGAAAGTAGGACTACATGAATTTTTTAAAAAAGAATTCACTTTATTTCATTTTTATATAAAGCTTTAAGTTTTACCAGAAACTGAAAGCCATCCATTCCATAAGATTAAAAGCAAGTGGTAAGTGTTTCTATGTCACTATAAGTGATCTCCTTAAGGGGGAATAAGACAATAAAGAAGAAGAAAAAAATACTACCAAGCAATGAGCTAGAATAATGGACTCTTAGAAGAGGGAAAATCAGACACTTGTTAAAACTATAAATTGAGACGCTGCATTTTTCACTTTCTGTGCAACCACACATATATTTGAACTGCTATTTCTAAGTGAGTGGTTCCATAGTGAGACCATATAATGTGCAAAGATATTTAAGCGATTTATCAGGGATATTAAGAAGTATTATTTAATGTGCTGCAGAATACTATAAATTGCACATGGTAACACTCTCATAAATTGGACTTAGAATAATAATCTGTATACTAATGGGGCAATGACTTTCTAAGAAAAGGAAAGTACTTTGAAAAACTCCATTGTTGTTAAGACTGTGAAATAGCTCAGCCTCCACAGAAAATTAAATAGCCACTGTTTTAAAAGTTATGTGTATCATCTTGAAACAATAGTAAGCAAACAGGAAAGAAAAGTAGCAAATGCAAAACAAAGTTTGAAATCTATATTATAGAAAAACAAGCAGGCCTCATTTGTGAAAGTTTAGAGGTGTGGAATGTTCAGCATATTTCCCAATGATAAGCCCAGCAAACAGGAGAGTCAATCAAATGATCTCTTTTTCCTTTGAAAAGGTCCTCCAGCCCATGCCTATATAGCTCCTTTATTCCCAGCCCTAATGTGCTTAAAACTTCTCCCACCTAAATAATGTTTATGGGTTTTATGTTGTGTCAGTAATTATTTTCACAGTGGCATCTGCCCAGTGAGTTGCTAACAAAAAATCCACAGAGAAAGGTGTGCTCAGAAGGAATGAAATTCCACAGCACAACATGCCATTGAAAGAACAGGCACTCGTGGGAGATTTTATGCAGATAATGTACTCGCTGCACTTTTTCTTCCATTTAACCCAATTTTGTCTGAAAAGTCAGCTCTATTAGGGGGGTAGGTGTTTCCTTTCTTTTCTTTCATCCTTTTTTTCTAAATAAATAAAAAAAAAAAAAGATGCAGATTACAGGCTATGTAGTAACATTGTTACCCCTTTGGGTCCTTCCAAAAAAATCCCAAAGGGTATAAACTATAATATCTACATATGACTAGAATATCTGTATATCTATCTTTCAATCAATTATCTATCTATCTACCTATCAAAAGACATGAAAGGAAGCTCAGAGAGCATAGCTATTGAGGAAAGCGTGGCATCTGAGGGGAATCAATTTAATAAGAGCTGAATACAGGTATTAGATGATCTGCTTCCTAATTTTCACATATCATAAGTTGCTCAGCTAAAACTCCAACTCCTTAGACATTGAAATTCTTGGGAACAAAAGTTCAGTAAGACAACGTTTCAAATATCATATTTTGGTAAGGCATTTAAATGCATAAACTGATGATATCATTCTCCAAAGTCACTAAGAATATGATATTTGACCAAATTATGACTCAGGTAGAATTTGAGATGAAATTGCTAAGGGAATCTGCTGGTTATAAGCAACAGTTAGATTAATGAGTCTATTTTGGCTTTGATGACCAGCCCTGAGGATGCAATGTTTTGAAGGCAAGGACCAGGAGGAGCCAAAGCCCATCTACAGCCTGGGCCGTAAAATTTGGCCTAGTTCAACAAGTTTTACTGCTCCCCATTCACACTGAATGAGATAAATACTGTTGGAGTGGACCTCCTTTCTCCTGACTTTGTTTCAGCTTAGAGAAACATCAATTAGTTTAACTCTCGTATCATTTCTCTACCCCATAATTCAATTCTTCAAAGGGGAGAAATACATTTTCGCTTGCATAAATTTGGGAATGGACTGTGGGAATGCCAGGCTTAACCAGTCTTCCCTTCCCCCTCTTTTTTTTTAATCCCTTCACTATATGCCTGCCCATGGACAGCATTTTCTTTGGAGTGCTCCAAGGTATAGAAAACATTCCGTGGAAAAGGCTTTGCCCTTGCCCGGAAGGCCTGGGGTTTGTCCAGCCCTGCTTTGGATCAGTCTGTCTGTATACGTGGTTCAGCATTAGGAAGCACATTTTGGTCACACATATGGCCAGTTCCTCAACATTTCTAAAACAATAAAACTGACTTTCCCTCCACCACTACCACCTATGGGTCTATCAATTTGTTAAGAACTTATGTAAAGAATAAAAGAATATTTTTATATTGACCTTCTCAAGTGCCAATAAATATGCTATTTTAAAACTAATTTAAGGGCACCTGCGTGGCTCAGATGGCTCAAATAAAATCTTTAAAAAAAAAATTCTGTACTTGGTCCAAAGGAAAAGCACATTGTTACTATTCTTGGTAAAGATCATTACTGACGAGTCACTATAAAATAATAAAAGAGTAATATTCAAAGAGAAAAATTGGCAAAAGACATTAAAAATAAATTCTCAAAATAAGTGAGAGGACAATAATGTATATTTCTTCAATCTACCAATGATCAAAAAAACAGGTAAATCAAAGGAAATGACACTTTTCACTTGCAATGTTAGCAAACATTCTTTAAGGATAGTTTCCACTATTTGTGAACATATACTTCTTCTAGGAGCATTGCTATATTTCTAGGGAAACTTCATGTACCAAAATTCCAATTTTAAGAAATTTATCAAAAGCAAAAAATCAGGGATGCAGAAAATGTTTTGTGCAAGAATGTTCTTTTAAAATACTGTTATAATAATGACAGATGACATCTATTGGAAACATCTGGAACTATACTATATACTTATTTATATTTTCTAATTATAACAACAACAACAAAAAAAATGTAAAGCAAGTGTAGGCAACCAAATGTAAGCATGAAAGGAAAGCATTGCATGTAGAAAATTTTAAAACAATTTAAACACCTATTAAAATTTATCTTTTTTATTATTGCACTGTCAATTCTAAACGTCACTGATAGAATGCTCCTTCACAAAAGTTTTTCTTAGTTTATGTTCTAAACAATTACTGTGATTACTATTGAGATTTAATAATATAGGTTTCAAATTAAGGATAAATGATTTATCCTTTAATAAACATTTCTTCTACATCATTAATTTTGCAAGCTTCCAGTTATACAGCCAGCTTCCAATACATATGGACTCAGCTATGAACCTTTATTTAGAAAATAACTACCTAATGATTTCAAATCACTGAGCTAAATTCAGGTGTAAGGGGGAGCCTGGGTGGCTCAGTCGAGAGTCTTCCTTCAGCTCAGATCATGATCCCAGGGTCCTGGGATCCAGTCTTGCATCGGGCCCCCTGCTCAGTGGGAAGCCTGCTTCTCCCTCTGCCTCTCTCTCTCTGCCTCTCATGAATAAATAAATAAAATAAAATCTAAAAAAAAAAAAAACTAAATAGTGAAATAGACATAGTCCAAGAAATAAGAAACTTTGAGCTCTTAAAAACCTCTTCGAGGTAATATTTAAACAAGACACTTCTTTTTAGAAGAAATAATAGAAATTTTTGAAAAATAAGATCTCTTTATAAAGGAGAGCCAGTAATTCCAGCTAGAATTGTTCAGCAGTTAGACATGAGCGAGGAGGGATAAAGAAGGTGCTGGCCACACCCTCGGAGCCACCCTCTCCCCCCACCCACCCAGAGTTAACAGCCACACCTTCAGAGCCGCCTCTGAAGGTTAATAGAAGAGGAAAGGCGTAGCTGCAGAGCTGGCTCAGAAGCCACAAGGGAACTTCCAAGAGCTGAGCATGCACACAAAAGTGCAACTTGCCCTTAAGGTCCCAGCAAAAACTAATTAGAAACTCATAAATATACAATACATAAAAAAATACAATAATAGGGGTGCCTGGGTGGCTCAGTTGGTTCAGCTAGGGTCATGATCCCAGGGTCCTGGGATTGAGTCCCACATCTGGTTTCCTGCTCAGCAGGGAGCCTGCTTCTCCCTCTCCCTCTCCCTCTGTTTGCAGCTCCCCCTGCTTCTACACTCTCTCTCTCTTTCTCTGTCAAATAAATAAATAAAATAAAATAAGAAAGAAAGGAAGGAAGGAAGAAAGAAAGGACAATAATGACAGAATGCATCATGGGTAAGCACATGAGCAGAAGCCAAAATGTTATATAACCACCAGCTGTCAATCAAAGCCAAATACACATATGCAGGAAGCAGGGTTAAAAGGATGCAGCTAGAGCTTCTTGGGGCCACTGCCACTTTTGCTCTGGCAGTGGCCCACTTTCACTCTTGAAAGTATATTATACCTATCTACTCAATAAACTCTATCTTCCCATCCTTGTCTTGGGTCTCCAATTCTTTGGTGCATCTGGGACAAGAACCAAGTGACCCAGTAACAGAATGATATGCAAGATGATAATGCTTTTAATTCTACTTGCTTGTATGCCATAACTTTTAGATATTTTTATTCAAAAAGAAATTTCCTCTTTCTTATAATAAAGGTACCTTAGTATAAAGGATGTGTTTAGCACCAAATGAACATGCAAGCAATGAAAGCAGATGTCATAGAAACTGACTAGGGAACCTTATTTGTTAAAGTCCTACTCCTAATGATGAGTTCTCAGGAGCTACCACTAACCCTCTTACTAGGATTAGATTCAAGTTGGAGCTAGACTTATCACAGTAAATTAGACTTGGAACCAAAAGATTAGGTCTGTTCATTTTTTTTTTTTTAATTTGTTCAATTTTAACAAGGTGTGTCTTCAAAATAAAGGGGCATGTGGATCAATTGTAGATTTGCTCATATGGCTGTGCAAATTCAGCAGGTATCTAACAGATATGGCCCTACGTTTTAGCAATATTGAAGAAATTGAAACGGAGGAATATGAAGAGATGTGTTAATTAAGGATATATGCCTTAAAATTTTCTTGAAATTCAGAAATACTTTGTTTAATATTTTCAAAATATTAGAAATACTTTGATCTCTCAAGGAAAGTTTTAGCACAAACATTAACAATCATACTAAGACTAATGAAGTAATAATGTGATAACAGTTTTAGCAGCCCAAGAAAGACAAAAATACCAGATAAATTTTGTGTCTTGATACGATAATAGTCTATTTTTTATATGTCATGAGATAGGAATCTAGTGTTAGGTCTAGACTCAGCAATATATACCTGTTAAATAATCAAACACTTTGAAAAACATCCCATACTAATTATTTTATGTTGGACATATATGTCATGTGTAAATGATTAATATATGAATTTTAATACTTATTTAAAAATTAAAATAGATTTAAAGTATTTTAAATATTTATAAAATAGTAATCAGAAATTAATAGCCTACATACTGATTGGTGATTCTGGGTTTCTGTGGAAAATTACATATACATATTTATTCAGTTTATATAATGTGAGGATTTCATTGAATACAGAGGAGGGACAGAATAATTATGGCAAGGGAGGGAAAAACTGACAGGAAATTACATATAACCTAAATCATAAAAGATAAATTATTCTAGTTGAGCAGTTTATGTGGTAAAGTGGACTTGAATAGAGGTGAAAAAGTGCAAGAGTCAACCAAGATATAATGTCATGGTCAAAGATATGGATACATGAAATTTCAATGACTCTGAGGAAAGCAGCAAATAGAGATGAGAGTTAAGGTCACAGAGGTCATGGTGGAGACTGTACAAGTAGGATGGCACCAGGAAGTTTGGATTTGGGACTGGAAGAAATGGAAGCTCATCAAAGCTTTCTCCTCTGGTCAGTGACATGACCAAATCTATAATTTAGGTATGTAACAATAATAACATAAAGGGAATTTGGGGCACCTGGGTGGCTCAGTCGTTAAGCATCTGCCTTCGGCTCAGGTCATGATCCCAGGGTCCTGGGATCAAGCCCCGCATCAGGCTCCCTGCTCGGTGGGAAGCCTGCTTCTCCCTCTCACATTCCCCCTGCTTGTGTTCCTTCCCTCGCTGTGTTTCTCTCTGTCAAATAAATAAATAAAATCTTAAAAAAAAAAAAACATAAAGGGAATTTTAAGAAATAGTGAATATAAGCTTGATTGTATGAGTTAAAAGTCTAAATTTGGCAAGACAAGAGACTAGAGGCAGGGAAATAAAAGGCTCTTATAATCATCCATGCAAGAGATAATAAGAGCCTAGTGATAGTGGAAATATTGAAGAAGGGAAAATGTTATGTACACATTTCAAGGAAGAACCAATACAACATTGATTGGATTATTATATAGAGAAAAAAAAATCAAAGGTAACATACGATTTTAAATTACCTAATTGAGAATGCAAACAATGGGCACCATAATTTCTGTGGACTTAAATACTCCAGTGGTTTTAAATGATCTTTGAAGGTTTTATTCAATATTTTCAGGTGACTTTCTTAATGTTTATATTCCATCATCCATGACCATTTAAAATATATTTATATGTTCTGGTTTCTCCAACACCTCATCATTACACTGAAAAGAGAATTTACATTTCCTAAGGTCATGAAAGAAAATGAAGCAAAAATTTGCATTTATAATCTTTGACAACCCATAAAAATAATAATTATAACTATCATAATAGCTATTACTTACATGACATTGATCTGTAAGGCAATGTACTATGGGCTTCACATATATTAATTTGCTTACTCCACAAAATAATCCTATGACCCCCATTTATAGATAGATAAAAGAAGCTGAGTCATAAACTATGGTTAAGTAACCAGTTTCTTGCCCAAGGCCCAAAAGCTAATAAGTGGCAGAGTTAAGATGTGAACACAGTTGATCTGGCTTCAGTGCCCATATTCTTAATCACTATAGTATGCAAGGCTTTAATTAGTATTTCACTGGATAACCTCTAATAGTGTTCCATGCAGAACAGTTCTACATATCCTCAAATAAGCAAAAAATAATACTATTACTAGTCATAAATAAAGTAATAGAAAAAAATACTGTCCATAACAGTAATAAAATTGAAAGATATATAAGAAGAAAGAGCAAGAACCACACAAAAATGTAGAAAACTACAAATTGCTAATGAAAAATATAAAAGATGTAGAGATATACTATGTTTATAGACAAAGTAGAATAAACTCAGTATTTTTTTAAAGATTTACTTATTTATTTTAGAGAGAGAGAGCACGCACCAGCAGAGGGGCAGAGGAAGTGGGAGAGAGAATCTCAAGCAGACTCCACATTGAGTGTGAAGCCTGACATGGGGCTCAATCTCTTGACCCTGAGATCATGACTTGAGCCAAAACCAAGAGTCAGACACTTAACCAACTGAACCACCCAGGTGCCCTAAACTCAGTATTTTTAAAAGCCAAATTTTCCAATAATAAATCTATAAATTCCATATAATGTCAGTGAAAATCCCAGATTTTTTAATACAATTTGAAAGACTGATACTAAAACTCATATATTTGAGTAATGACACCACAAACTACCAACATAATTCTAAAAAATAAAAATAAGGTAGGGAAAATTGCCTCACAAGTTATCAAAGCTTATTAATTTAGAGTGGTATATTGACACAGAAAGAGACAAATAGATCAATGAGAAGAAACAGTAAATATACATGAATGCTAATATGGAAATTTGAAGATATAGTATGACATTCAAATTATTCAATGAATGTTTTTGATACAAGTGAATTGCCACAAGGAAAAAAATATACTGATACCTGAATACACTATAAACAAAAATAAATTGCTAAGGAAGTATAGACTTAGAAGCAAAACTATTAAAAGATAAATCTATATGATCTTGTTTTCAGGTGGTTATTTCTTTAAAAAGACACAAAAGAACATAGCCTTAGAGTAAATCATTATTAAATTTGACTAACTCAGTTGCATTTAATTTACATAAATTTTTGAACAAATGAAGGAACCATACATAAAATTGGAATATTTGAATAGACTTGTAGAAAAAGTTGACTACATAAACAATGAAGAATTAGTATTCTGAAAGTTAAAAAAAAAATACACAAATCAAAATTACACTACTCCATAGGAATTATTGCCTGGAATTAAAATCAGTCAGTTCACATACACACACACACACATCAGTCAAAAACATGGGAAAATGTGTCAGTAAATCTAGCATCCAGAACTCAACAACTTCTTTCACCTCCTTTACAATCTTTTTAGAACAAAGCACCATTGTTTTTTGTTCTGTTTTGTTTTGTTTCTTTGCCAGGATCTTAGCTGTAACCTCTTAACTCATCTACCAACTTCTAGTCTTCTCCTCTTCAGTCCACTCTCAACATAAACAGAGAGATCTCATTAAATTAAGGGTTAGATTATAACAATTCTGAACAAAACCAGTACTTTCTTCATCTCAACTTGCGGTAAAGTCTTTCAACATAGGGGGATTATAAATGCCATCTTGCCCAGCAGAGTCCTATTTTATATTTGTTGTCCCAACCCAGTCATTAATAGTACTCCATCTTTCTTTTTCTTTTCCTTTTTCTTTCTTTCTTTCTTTCTTTCTTTCTTTCTTTCTTTCTTTCTTTCTTTCTTTCTTTCTTTCTTTCTTTCTTTCTTTTCCTTCTTTCTTTCTTTCTTTCTTTCTTTCTTTCCTTTTCTTTCTTTCTTTCTTTTTCTTTCTTTTATTAATTTTATTCTATTATGTTATATTAGTCACCATACATTACATCATTAGTTTTTGATGTAGTGTTCCATGACTCATTGTTTGCATATAACACCCAGCGCTCCAAGCAATACCTGCCCTCCTTAATACCCATCACCGGGCTAACCCATCCCCCCACCTCCCTCCCCTCTAAAACCCTCAGTTTGCTTCTCAGAATCCATAGTCTCTCATGGTTCATCTCCCCCTCCGATTTCCCCCCTTCATTTTTCCCTTCCTACTATCTTTTTTTTTTTTTTAACATATAATGTATTATTTGTTTCAGAGGTACAGGTCTGTGATTCATCGAGAGTACTCCCTCTTTCTTAAAAGTGTCCTGTTATATGATCAATATATAGTTATTTGGTAAAATCCAATCCCTGTGACATCACTTTTCTCAACTTGTGCCACTCTCTCTCAAAACCATTCAGCGTTAGCATCACTCCTTGCATGTTCCTGTCTCAGGGCTTTTTTATTTACATCTTTTATTTCCTCAACCTGGAATCCTAACAACACTTGTCTGCATCTATTTCCTCAAGGTATCTGATAAAATTTCAACTTATCAGTAAAAAGTTATTGTATTTATAATAGCAACACTATTCCCCCACTTTCACTTGGTATATTCCATTCTTTTGTTATGCTTTATTTTCCACCATAACTTTTATCAACTTTTGACATACTATATGTTCATTTATTTGTTTTCTCTTCCACCATCTGTATAGAATTTAATGCATTGAGAGCAGGAATTTGTACTTGTTCATCCACTCTAATGGTACTTTTTACATAATATGTACTCAACAAGTATTCATTTGATGAGAAAAAAAAGAGACTAATTATATTGCAGAATATAGTGTACAATTTGATACTATTTATGCAAAATGGCAAAATGTTAAGACATATAAGGAAATATTCTATGTATTATGCTGTTCCACATACACCAAAATCTTGATAGTAGTTGTTTTGGGGGAAGAAGAAAGAAAGATGATTTGGGGACAGTGTCATTGGTCATTTCAACCTTATCTAAAATACTTTCATACATGTTTTAACAAAAGATGAAATAAATGTGAAAAACTTAATAGTTTTAAATTCATAATGGTAGAAAAATTGGTATTTTCATATTATTCTTTGTACTTTTCTGGGCTTTTTATTTCTTTAAAATATTATATGTATCAATTACTATCCCTCATCAAATAGCAGACAACCATGATTTTATCATTCACTAGCTAATTATTTATAAGATGCAAATTGATTCAAAGAACACATTTATTAAACCAATGTGCCCTTTTGAATACTGTGTTTAATGAAAAATACTGAAGCTAAAAATCATAAACTAGAAGCAAACAAATTACATTCTAGGGTATTATTTCCTCTATAACATAATTGAAAAAGGACTATTTATTTCAAATTACGTTAGCCATTTTTACTATGTTATATACTAGAGTTTTCTTCTAGTTTTATTAACTCTCTACAACACAATTCTCTAAAAATTTAGTGATTAGATTTGTAGAGAAAAAGATGTGGAAGAAAATTAAAGACAAATGCAGGTATTAATAGAGGGAGATTTTTCCATTAACCTTAAATTAATAGTGAGAAAAGTAACAGGGAATTCTCAGCTGAAGATCTGCTCCAATACTATGACAAAAAGTTCTCTGTTCTTCAATTTCTTTGTCAGTAGTGTATGGAAAATATGTTTCATGGGATCAGAGAAGATAATATATTTTAAATGATTGTTTGCATTAACAATAACAGTGTACCAAAAGGTTATAAGATGAGATGAGAGATGAGAACTTTATTTTGGCAACAAACAATGAACACAGAGTCACAATGGGATACCATGACATTGCTGATAAAAATAATTTCAGCAAACCCAGAAAAGGCAAGCAATTATTGGGGATTTTTATCTTTCTGATACCAAAGAATCTATAAAAATCAATTGAGCAACTCAAAAGAAATGAAAACTTTAAAGAAATTGTTTTTTGAGTATACTCACAGAAATAATGGAAGATACCAAAATTACATAGAAACAAGTACATTGTAATCAGAAACATTTCAGTTGGAGGCTACATTTTCAACAAATTACATTGTATGAAAAAGGCTAAAATTATCTTTAGACATGGTGATAATATCATTCTACCCAAAAGATAAAAAGTGGAATCTACTCTGTCAGTGAATATCTTTTCTTTACTTTAAAAAAAAAAAATTATTGATTTAGTTTCTTTGCAGGACAAAAAAAAATAGTTTGTATAGAATGAAGCAATTATATGAGACAAAATAAATAACACACTCGCAGAAAGATGATTTCCTATGCATGAAAAGAACAGTAACCTATGTATTATTTTCTTCTTCATTTACAATCAGTTCAAACCTATATATATGCATAGAATACCTACCATGTTCAAGACACATCATCAAGAATAAAAGGTTTCCTTGTCTTAGATTTCTAGGTATCTTGTGACTAAAACTTACCAAAATTAAAATCTGTATTGTCGATATGCAACAATTAGCTATGAATTCATATTTCTATAAATTTGTCCAGCTGAAGCTTTAACTATGTCTATTTGAGCTTCATCGCCACCTAGTTTATGTCTTCAGTTTATGGAATGATTTATTTTTCTGATACCATCAGCAAAAAAAAAATTATTCTATCTTGTTTCTGTTACCTCATGAATACAAGGCATCTATTACTGGGTTTTAGAATACAGAAGTGTGTCAGTATATCATTAAATCTAAGGTGCCCATTACAGTGCCAGTTAGCAAAAAGGTACACAAAGATACACTGAGTGAATGAATGAATAAATGAACAAGATAAATTCTAAACTTTTATTGAGGTACTGAACATATTGATAAATGGAAAGAGAATACTTTCCAAATCAATCTAGAGATTTAATCCAGTTCTAGTCAACTTTCCAATAGAGATTATTTTTATAACTTGCAAGGTAAACTGATTCTGAACATTATGAAAAAGGAAAACAGTGAGGATAGCAGACATTTTTAGAAAGATTATTATTGAAATATTTTCTTATATACTAAAACACAAGCTACATTTGTAATTATAAAATTTATGCCAGATAGTATATTAATAGCATAGAACAGGTAGCCTCATATACTGCATATACTATGGAATTTTATATATAATAAAGCAGCATCAGTAATAAGAGTAGAAAAATTAATTTTTTAATAGTGGAACAAATGGTCATGCATTTAGAAAATAATTAAATTTTTTCTTTGCCTCTTGTCCCCAAATAAATTCTAAGTGGACAAAACAAATGTAATAAATCTAAACATTAAAACCTGTGGGTGAAAATTCATATAGTTGTTGAAAACTCAGAATGGACAAGAACTTTCTGAGAATGTAACCATAAATTAAATCATAAAGGAAATTAAATCATAAAGGAAGAAGTCAACTGATTTCACAACATAAAATTTGACACATCTATATTTAAAACTAATAAACAAATCATTAAAATCAAATGACAAAGATGAGGAAAATTACTGCAACAAATTTGAAAATTAAGAGATAATACTCTTTAAAAAGCACTGACATTTACAAATTAATTAAAGAAATAATTTATCCACGCCCAGTGAATCAACAATGATCATGACCAAATCACTCTCAAATGAGATTTAAGGTATGAAGAAACTGGAAAATATCCAACATCACTAATGAAGAAATGAAAAATTAGATAACCAGGTATCATATTCCACCTATAAGTTTACCAACATCTTTGCAAAATGATACTATTTCATTGTTTTATGAAATCAGTCCTAAAGGCATTTTTATATAAGGCTGGTAAAGAGGATACATAGACCTAACCTTTGGAGAAAGCAATTTTGACAGGTAATAAGAGGACAGTGATTTTTCCTTCTAGATGTATGAAACTTATGAAGCCATGACCCTCATAGTCCAGTTTTAGAATAATGTCACAGCCAAAAAAACACCAAGTCTGCAACCAAGAGATATCTTCAAAACAAAGCAATTTCTCTTACTTTGATAACACTCTTATTGAGTTACTTATCTTAGACCAGATTAGCAGTTCTTAAAAAAAATCCCCCCCCTTTTTTTCTATTTACTTCCTTACTCTGTGAAGCTGCCCCTTTCCACCACTCCATGGAAAACTCCTCCCACTAGACTTGTCCAAGAGCCACCACCGTGGCTCCTTGATTCTTACCAGCAAAATGAAAAAGAATGGATCTGACAAGAAAAGACCTTGCAGGGAGGGAGCCAGTCTAAGAGAAACATAGAAATACATTCAGGGAAAAGAGTTGAAATTTCCTTTCATGAGCAGGGTTGATGAAAAACTTAGAACACTCCTAAATTAATATTTTGTTCTGCCACACAAAAAAACAATCAATACATGATCAAAGATTGTTGTTCAAAGAGAGTCACATGCAGCACTTAATAGGTTAGAAATTAAGTACTTTAATCATTTGCATAGGAAATTTTATGCAATGCTTCAAAATCATGTGTTTGAAAAATAATGACATGAGGAAATTCTAAGTGGAAAAAAAAAGCAGAGTAGGAAATGTATTTCCAATATGACAATATTTTTACACGGAGAAAACTAAGGGAAGTGCACAAAAAATGTTGCTATCGATATTCTAGGCTTTGTCTTCTGCTTCTTTGTATTATGTTTTCTAAAGCTCTGGTAGGAAGCATGTTTTATTTTAATGATTTTTTTAATGGGAAAATGACCCTTTAGAATACTTGGTTTCATTTTAATCCCTGTATTTATACTGATATGAAAGAGGTGGCTAATTGCCAGTCAATCCTAGTTACTAAGAAGTTAAAGCGATAAATTTTCTTCCATTAGATATGGCTAAGTCTAAGCATTAACATTCCTGGTGTCTTTCTCTCAGCTATTATTACAGAAGCTAGAGGAAATGGCATAATCATGAATCTAAACTCGAGATGGTAACTGACAGTGTGTTGTTAAAAGAAACTCATTTTACCTAGCACAAGTCTAAAGAGAGACCACAGAACTAATTTATCTTCTGATAGTCCCAATTCTAAATGAGAGGAGAAATGGCAATGCATTAGTCTATGTCTCTAATGTCACAGTTCTAATTTAACACATTACTGAGAAGATAAATCTTTGAATATGTCCTGCATAAATAACATATTGTGATGACTGTGTTAATAAAGCATGAACAATTAGCCTGGGGACTTCTAGCACTTTTAAAAAAAATATTCTTATTAAATATTAAGTATATACAAATATTTATAGAGTATATTTAAGGTATATAAAATAATAATACATGAAAATCAACTAAGCAATCTCTCAGTTTAAAACAAGAACACTATCCTGACTTTTAGGTCCGTGTAAACTTCTCTACTTAGCTGTAACTACTTTTCTGAATTTTGTGTTTACTATAGTCTTACTTTTCCTAGATTGACTAGATGTTTGCATCTCTAAAATTATACTGTTTAGTTCTGCACATTTTCAAAACTTACAGAATGAAATTATACTGTATCTACCCTTCCATAACTGCTTTTTTTTAAATTTTATTTTATTATGTTATGTTAATCACCATACCATAACTGCTTTTTGACTCAACTTTATGTTCCAGAGAATCTTTGTTTACATGTTGATAAAATTAACAAAATTGTTCTTTTGGGGGGCTGTATTTTATTTCAAGATTATATCACATGTAGGGGCACCTGGGTGGCTCAGTCAGCTGTCTTCAGCTCAGATCATGATCCCGGGCTCCTGGGATTCTGCCCTGCATTGGGCTCCCTGCTAAGCAGGGAGTCTGCTTCTCCCTCTCCTGCCCCTTCCTGCCTCCTGCCCAATCTCTCTCTCTCTCTCTCTCTCTCTCTTGCTCTCTCAGTCTCTCTCAAGTAAATAAATAAAATCTTTTTAAAAAAGACTATAGCACATGTATCTTTTCTGGTATTGATGGGTCTGATTGGATTTGGGTCATTTACTTTTTTTATTTTGGCACTACAAATAATGTCACTCTAACATTTTTGCATGTTTAATGGTACCCATATTCGGTGGGTTTTAGCACACATATTTAGGAGTTGAATTGTTGGGCCATAGGATAATTGGGTTCAAGAATACTATATGATATCAAATTATTTCTAAAGAATGTTTTCTAGAGGATTCATTTTTTTCTAAAGAATATTTTACTCATTTTATACACTGCTGAATTTTATTTGCTAATGCTGTTTTGAATTTTTGATTCTAGGTTCATGTCTGAGATTAGCTTGTATTTTATTTGCCTCTAATGTTCTTGTTAGGTTCTTGTAATCAAGGTCATGTTAGTATTACAAAAATGACCTTTTTCTTTCTCTGAGAAATAGCACTTAAGATTATCATTATTTGTTCTTGAATATTTGGGAGACATTTCTAACGAAACTAAGTGGGATGCAAGATTTTAGTTTTTAAAATTTTAAATTAATAGTAAATATGTTCACAAGATTTAATTATATAGGATTATTTATTATAGGATTATGATTTATTTTTATATGATTTATATGTTTCTTAAACACTAC
Source organism: Mirounga angustirostris (assembly GCF_029215605.1). Classification (NCBI taxonomy): domain Eukaryota; kingdom Metazoa; phylum Chordata; class Mammalia; order Carnivora; family Phocidae; genus Mirounga; species Mirounga angustirostris. The sequence goes on from NW_026991710.1 coordinate 53,949,068, forward strand.
ATTTTTAAATTATTGCAACTTATCTTTAATAACTCATATTTTTAAATAAACTGTTGTGTCTCTAGTTACGCATTTTCATTTTGAATGTTTTTGTACCATCTTTGTTTTCCTTGTGGTCAAACTTTCCAGAGTATAGTATCTTTTAAAAACTAATACTTTTATTGGTATTGTCTACTGTATTTGTTTTGTATTTTATTTCTGCTTCATTTTTTCCTTTCTTTACAATTTTTGGGTTCTCAATTTATTCTTTTTTTAACTTCTTAAGTTGATGTCTACTTTATTTATTTTTACCTTACATTTGTTCCTAATAGATTAACTTAATGCTTTAAATTTCCTCCAAAGTGCTGTTCAGATGAATTACATGTTTGGTACTATGCTATTTTGATGTTGTTTCACAGTGCAAAATATTTTATTTATTTCTTTAAAAAGATTTTATTTATTTATTTATTTATTTATTTATTTATTTATTTATTTAGAGTGTGTGTGTGTGAGCAGGGGGAGGGGCAGAGAGAGAAGGAGAGAGAGAATCTCAAGCAGAGTCTGTGCTGAGCACATATCCTCATGGGGGGTCGATCCCACCACCCTGAGATCATGACCTGAGCTGGAACCAAGAGTCACGCTCAACTGACTGAGTCACCGAGGCACTCCAGTGAAAAACATTTTAATTTGCTCTTTAGGATTTTTTTCTTTGACCCATGAATTATCTATTTCCTGACATATGACATTTTGCAAATATTTCTTTGTTGCAGATCTCTAATTTAAAAGGATTATGGTACAAGGTTGTTCTTTATAATAAATTCTTTGACAAATGTTTGAGATTTGTTTTATTTTCCAGTATGTGATCAGGCTTCTTTAGTATGTGTCCTTGAATAGAATATGTATTCTGCAGTTGATTCAGTGTTTTATATATATTTATTAAACCAAATTTATTAATCTGCATTGATTAAATATTTTATATTATTAAAATCTATTATCTGCTTGATCTATTATTGATAGAAGCATATTAAGAATCATCAAAATAATGGTGGTTTTTCAAACTTACCTTTAGAGTTCTGCCAATATTTACTTTAAATATTTTTGCAACTATCTGATTTTATAAATAGGACTTATAATTTCTTTCTGTTGAATTGAACATTTTATCATTATCTGGAGACAACTTTATGCTTTTTAATGTTTAGTAGGTTTTGCTTTAAAATCTATTTTTGCCAAATACATATTTATACCAGCTTTCCTTTGTTTAGTTTTTACTTTGTGTATCTTTTACTATTCTTTTACTTTCAGTTTTTCTGTAGTCTTGTCATTTAGATATAAACAGTACTTTCAATATATTCCAACAGTCTTTGTATTTTTAATAAATAATTTACTTATTTTACACTTAATATAATAATTAATAATCTGGGGATACATTCTACCATCTTATTTTATGATTCCAATATCTTCCATCTTTTCCATATACCTTTTTCCCCATTCTTTCATTTGGATTGACTTTTCTTCTTTCATTTATATTTATCTACTTTTTTTAATGTTATACAATCTGTTTTTAATTTTTAAAGATTAACTTAAATACATTAAGGCTCTAAGTGCAAAAAATAAAGAACAACAATAGATTAAACATAAGTATACATCTAAATAAATAATAACAATGTCAAGTTTTACACTACAGTCATGGAACTAAAATACAGAAAAACAATAGCATACAAACCGGGAAAAAGGGATTATATGGAGTTAGGTATTCTAACTTTAACACCTATATTATGAATTATGTATTATTTAAATACAAATTATTTAACAGTATAATGTACAAGTCAAGACCTTTCTAGGTAACCACTTACCCACAGTTAGCCAAACATAAGACTAAGGGCACAGTCTTCCAAAAGATTGCCCTCACTTCAAACACTAGCCACGAGGTTGGGTGTTTCTAGGGCCACACTCACTTCTGATCAGCTGGCTACAAATTTGGGGTATCTCACCTCACACTCAGGTTCAATTATTCACTAGAACAACTCACAGAACTCAGAAAAGCACCATACTTACCATTACAGTTTCACAATAACAAAAGGAATCAAATTACAATAGCAAAAGGAATCAAGTCAAAATTAGCAAACTATCCAAAGAAGACACACATAGAGAGATGTGTGGAAGGGTTCCCATATGTTCTAAATACTCAAATACAAAGACAAAACAGACAAGATTGGATTTACAAGAAAACTTATGCTGCGTATCGGAGACATATCTAAAAGGTAAGAATACAAGAAGAAGGAAAGTGAAAGGATAAAAAGACTACACTAAGCAAATGCTAACAGAAATTTAGCTTAGCTATATTAACTTCAGGCAAAGTAAATGTTATGACAAAAAGTATTATTAGAATTAAATAAGTACATTTTATAATAATATAAGTTTGTCAAAAATACATAACAATTCTAAATAGTCATGCAAATAATAATATCATTGCCTCAAAGTTATGAAGCAAAATAATGACAGAACTAAAATAAGAAATAACCAAATTTATAATCAATTTTTAAAATGTCTGTTTCCCTAGGGCAGCTGGGTGGCTCAGTTGGCTAAGACACTGACTCTTGGTTTCAGGTCAGGTCATGATCTCAGGGTTGTGGGATTGAGTCCTGCGTTGAGCTCACTCTCAGCATAGAGTCTGCTTGAGATTCTTTCCGCCTCCCTCTCCTCTGCCTCTGCCTCTCCCCCTGATTGCTCTCTCTCTCACACTTTCTCTCTCTCAAATAAATAAATTAAATTCAATCTTTAAAATGTCTGTTTCCCTAACAATATTTTTTAGAAAAATAAAATAACACTTTGAGTGGTTCTTATAGTATGGTCGATGGACTCCTCAGGAGAACATTTAAGAAGTTCTTGTACTCAAAATTATTTCTGTAATAATTCCAAGATATTATTTGCCTTTTCATTTACAACATACAGTGTTGACATAAGTACTGGTGGCACAAAAGCAACAATGAGTAAAATTGTTGGCACAATAGCAAAATCAAAGTATCACCAAGCTGTACCAGGAGTCATTGTATTTTTCACTATCATTCACTCACATTAAAAACAAGCAAACACACAAGCAAACCAAAAAGGTGTTTTGATGGACTTTAACATGGTACTACTATGAAGAATTTGATAACTCAATGAACAAATCAGATGTGGTTCTCAAAGTGTGATCTGATGACCCATGGGGTCCCCAAGACCCTTTTAATAGCAACAAACTGTGGTAAAATCTTGTATTTTTTATTGCCACATACCTACAGAATAAAAAAGACATTTTCATTTAAAAAATGTTCTTGATGAGCAATAAATATTATTCATTTTATTAAATCTTATCTGTTGAGAACATTTTCAAATATTCTATGTCAAAACATGAATTATATGTAAAGAATTTCTGCCATATACAAAAGTATGCTGACTATCTAAAGGAAAACACTTGTGAAATTGTTTCAATTATGAGTTGCACTAATCATGGGGCACTATTTACTTAAAAAAATGATTGACAAAGTATCGTCATTTATTCTTGAGTATATAACAGACATTTTTCAAAAACAAATTAAATGAGCTTATCATTTGAAGGAAAACAACAGTCAATATGTTTGCCAGTGGGAAACTTGTATATAACACTGCAAGCCTCAAAGGTTCCCAATACTTAAAGATTTTTATGATAAAATTTCTGGTGTTATTAACAAATATTACTTTTGGATATTTTACAATGGAGTATGTCAATATTTAGAAAATCTGTGTATAATCAATATCTTCAAATGACCAATGCATAATGTTGTAAAATCATACATGGACAAAAATCCATTAATAGAGCAAAAACAGACCAATGGATTTTAATGTAAATGACTGAAAATTTCATTGATGTTTCAAATTCTACATAGCAACTAACTCTTATGAAACTACCACTTGTCAAGTTGTGATATGGTGTAAAATAAGTTTATCCACAGTTATATAAAAATGCTATTAAAGTATTCCTCCCTTTTGAACTACATATTCATATGAGGTTAGATTTTTTCCCTACTTCACCCAAAACAACAGACCCACTAGGATTAATGTAGAAGCAGATATGAGAATTTTTTCCACGATCAAACCAGACATTAAAGAGATCTGCAAAAAAATAAAGAGATCTGCAAAAATGTAAAACAATGTCATTTTTCTCTAAATTGCTTTATTTTGGAAAATATAGATATTTTGCATAAAATGTGTTATTTGTATTTATATATAATAGGTTATTGTTATTTTAAATGATGTAATACATTTTTGAGTTTTAATTTATAATAACATATATATCAATAGATACAGCTCACCTAAACAAAAGTTCTTTGGGTCCTCAATAATTTTTAAGAGTTTAAAGAGACCCAAAATGTTTGAGAACTTCTGTTGTAAAGTGATTTAACAAATAGTGAATAAGGCTAGCTAAAAGGAATAGCATAGAGCCATGTACCTGACAACTAAAGAGTATAATTCTTTAAAAGTTCTTACATTCATAAAAATTAATGATACACTAGGTCATAAAGGAATTCTCGGCAAATCTCAGGAGACTGAAGAATTTATTTTCTAAAAATAAATTCTGATAAATGCATATCTATGTAACTACTACCTCATTTCCTTCACCTCCAAACTTCCCCACATCACCTTTGTAGTCAATTCTCTCCCCTTTACCAGCTCTTGGGAACCATTGTTTGTTTGTTTTTTTTCTGTCTCCATAACTTTACCTTTCCCAGAATGAAATATAAGTGGAATCACACAATATGTAGGCATTAGTGTCTGTCTTCTTTCACTTAGCATAATGAATTTTAGATTCATTCATGATGCTGCATTTAAAAGTAGTTTATTTCTTTTCATTTCTGAGTAGCATTCATTGCACAGGCTGTCCCACAGGTTGTTCATCCATTCACCAGCTGATTTGGGTAGCTATAACATTTTATTGATTATGAATAAAATCAGGACTGACTGCATAGGCACGTGACCTATGCAGTTACAGACTAGGTGATCAGACTAGGTGAACAAGAAATGGAAAGTATGTTGGAGATAATAATAAGATCTATGTTCTCCAGAAGATAAAAAATAAACCAAAGAAGATTCAGGGTCCTACCACATCAGTAAAGGGTTTTAGGAGTACAGTAGTAACAGGCAAGTAAGGGGCTTGCTTGATGAAATAAAGGACAAATCATTCCATCTTGTATCTTCTACTATTATGAAGGAAACAAATAGCCTGGTCAGATTCTTGGGGTTTTGGAGGCATTGTAAATTCACACATGGGAATACTACTTTGATCCTTTCACCTAGTGACATGGACGGCAGCAGGTTTGAGGGAGACCAGAGTAGGAAAGTTCTCTGCAACACATCTAGGCTATAGTAAAAACCATTCTTCTACTTAGGCCAAAGAACAAAGCAGGATCTAGGGTACTAGAGATATCTGTGGTTGTAACAGACACGCAGTGGAGTTTATGGCAAGCCTTAATAAGGGAGTCACAATGTGTAAATCCTAGGTTTCTGGAGCATGGTTATGCTTTCTGCAGCAGAAAACTACACACCACTAGAATAACAGCTCCTACGTGCTACTGGTCTCTGGAAGAGATGAAATATTTGGTTATATAATATCACATGACTGTGTCCAGAGCTATCCATCATGTAGTGAGTTCTATCAGATCTACCGTGTAATCATAAAGTTGGGTAGGCTCAACAGCAATCCACTGTAAAATGGAAGACATATGTTGAGGATCAAAAAGAAGCAAAAAACGTAGTTAATCTACATGATGAGATGGTCCAGTCCCCAAAATCATCCACCTCTGTACTTACAGTGCCTAGTCCTCAGCTCAACCTATAGCCGCATGAGTGGTCCCTAAAGAGTTTCTGTTTTTACTTAGACTGGCTTCTAAAAAGCCTTTATTTTCCTGTCAATTTTTCAATGCAATTTATATTTTATGCATTATTTTAATCATTTTTACTGGGATGATAAGTAAGGGAATTCTGTGACGCACTACTAAAAATGCAATGCTAGTATCTACTGGTCATTATTTCAATGAAAGTTACATTACTTAGGATATCATAATTATCTTCTTAGACAAATCTAACATGGTTGACAAACTAGCATTTTTTTTGCTTTATTCATTTTCTTGTCAATTTAGACCTTTGGTCTATAGTACCAACAATCTTGAAAGCTAAATTAAAAGACCCCCCCAAAAAGTAATGACATATAAGGCAAAAGAGGAGGAATACCTAAAAAAAAGATTATTCTCATTTCAGAGCTCAACAATCCATCAGCTTTGGGAGAAAGATATTTTTCAAATTAATTTTACAGACATGGTTGAAATGTGCTATTAAACATATTAGATCTTTTTCTTTTATTTCTACATGAACTATGGCAAAACTGTGGTGAATTTTAATAAAAATGGAATATCCATCCCACATTTTAAACCCTTACCTGGAAATGATATGGATTGTTGGGTATATAAAAATGTGTATATATGTACTTATTTTCCAGATTTTTATACATTTTATAACAGAAATGTGAGAATCCACCTGCTTATTTTGAAATTCCTGAGAAAATGTATGTGAGGAAATCCAAAGCAAAGCTTAAAACATCCTTTTCCTGATTTTAATAACATTTACAACAGATCTACATTTTTATGCTATGAAATAAAATTATTGTATGAAGCAAGCACTTTCACCTAATATGTTTCTAAGTGCTTTGCAATTATTTTTATTCTGGTAATTTATATAAATAATGGGATAACTTAATAAGAACTATCAAATACTGTATTAAAAATTAATGAGAGGGCAAAGAAATAACTAAAATTCTGATTCACTAAATGTGCTTTGTGTATTTTTCTGATGCTAGATTTAACAAATGAATGTCTTTTTAAAAGTGTAATTAAGAACTGAAATCAAGTCTATGGAAGCAGGAGTGATGCAATCAGATTTCTTTATGCTTCATAAAACAATTGTGAACATTTATTATAGACAGACCATATAGAGGTGGACCAACCGCAATTGTGTCTGTGTGAAAATGTCCATTTCGTACTACTGATAATTTAAATAAGTCAAATTTGCACATATACAGTCAATTCTTATTATTTGTGGATTGCATTGTTGCGAATTAGCCAACTTGCTAAAATTTATTAGGAAAACTAAAATCAATATTCATAGTACTTTCAAGTTATTCCCAAACATGCTCAGAACTGAAAAATTTGAGTTGCTTGATGCACATGTTCTCAACTGAGGTCCAACAAGGCACCCTTCTGCCTTGTTTCAGCTTTCATACAGATATGACCAGAGGAAAAGAGGGTAGGGGCAGCATAGTATAATGCAAGAAGCTTTGGCTCCAGGCCAGTCATAAACGTTCGAATCCCAACTCTGGCAACTGTTAGGAGGGTAGTCCCAGGACACTTCTGAACCCTGTTTTCTCCTTTATAAAATCAAGAAAACAGAATTCACCAGGATGAGTTATTTTAGGATTTAAGATCATAATCTATGTGAGGTATCACACACACACACACACACACACACACACACACACACACTTTTCCCCTAAGAGCAATAGTTTAGTACTTACTAATTTAGTGTTCACAGCAACTTTGTGGAACATACCTACCACAAATAGTGAGATTCAATTGATTTCACGTATACACATATATGAATATATTTGCTTATTTATACATATAGAGATATATGGATACTTATATATATATATAAATTTATAAAATTTGACTCTAAGTATAAACTTAGAAACATGGTCTGAAATATTCTTAAATTGCATTTCATCAGCAATAGTAATAAAAATATGCTCTTATGTGAGCAGAGCTAGAAATGATCATATTATTTAGCATTTGGAGAGAATAAAAATCATGCACTGATGATAAAATAAATCACAGACTTATGGTTAATAACATTCCTCTGAAATAAAAATGTAAAAACAACAAAATTAAGTACCTCCTAAAATGTGGAAAGAATACTAGAGAAATATATTGCCTATCACACAGTTTACAAATGATAGCTTTAAACAAGTTGCTGAGTGATTACCTTTTTAAAAACTAAAATTTTATGAGGCAAAGGGAGAAGATTAATCTCCAATTAATTTAGTTTCTAATTTAACAAAAATTATAGTTTTCCATTTTTATTTCCACACAACCAGATAAGTGATGTCTTTTATCTTGTATTTATATATGCAATTATTTTTTTCACTGTTTTTAATTGACATTACTGATAATAGATATAAGGGATAATGGAACTAAGGTTATGCAAACATGACATAAATCAGCCTACTCTCTATGCTCTATCTCTATTGGCAGTACATATCACCTATGTATGGTCTATTGCAAATTTTTAAAAGGAAAGAGAAAATAAAATCTGTTTCCCTTAGAGTATACCTATGTAAAATCCATACTTTTGGCTAAGCATAAAAGATAAGATTTCTAAAACTTACATAAAAAAAGCTATTATTTAAAATTGTGACCAATATCTGTTTCTTAAACGCTTTAATCTTGAAATTTGTGATGGTGTCCTTTTTGTTCTGGAAAAAGCACCTACACTATGTTTTATTGTTATGCTAATACAGACCAAGTACCTATCTATCATTCCTTAGAATATCTGAATGCAACTGTTTGAACATAAAAAGTTGAGTGGTTTTTGTACTATTGTTCAAGACTTGACATAATTAAGAGAATGTACTGAGCATCCTTTCATCAGTGCTGAGCATTTTTTAGTGGACTATATCTGGGTATTACATGATTCTGAAAGGATGTACACCTTCAAATTTTTATTAACTAAGATTATTATTTTGTCTACAACAAGGCAAATGAATCTTATTCTTGTCAATGCAAATAAATGTAACCTGGTAGAGAATATAAATATTCCTACTAAAATTCTATTTTGAACAGGTTTTAACATCTTAATGGTTAACCTATCAATTAATAAGTTGAATAAAATCTTGGGGAATACATGTTAATTTTGTATTTTATAAAAGATTCATGTGAGTATAAAATTCATTTTATAAATTTTCTATTTTATGAGTCATGATTTTATATTTTTGAAAGTTATATCTTAAAACTATGAATAGGATTTTTTTTTATTTTTGTGTGTGTTTGTGGTAACATTCTATATCCTGTTATTGGTATTGGTTACCTTCCTGCATACGTTTGCCAAAATTCACCAAACCATATACCTACGAAGGGTGATTTTTACTTTTTTTTATGTTTTTATTTTATTGTGTTATGTTAGTCATCATACAGGATTTTTTATGCAGACATATGCAGCTATAGTTTTACCACCTTTTTCTAACTAGAAATAGACTATTCCATACTTAAGGTATATTGCCAGTTTTCATGGAGTTGTGTATGCAGGATATATGGAAATGTAACATAGAGGAGAGCAATAAAAACATACAAATATGATCCTTCTCTTCAAGTAATCCTGGAGAAGAATCTAAAGAAAACTAAGCTTGGTTATCCCGTTGGTCTGTTAAAGGCACTTTAACTTTGCAACTAATAAATTTGTTTCAAATTTTTATTTAAATTCTAGTAAGTTAGCATATAGGATAATATTGGTTTCAGGAGTAGAATTTAGTGATTCATCACTTACATATAATATCACCCAGTGCTCAACACAAGTGCCCTCCTTAATACCCACCACCCATTTAGCCCATCCCCAACTCCCCTCCATCAACCCTCAGATTGTTCTCTATAGTTGAGATTCTCTTATGGTTTGTCTCCCTCTTTTTTCTTCCCCCTTCCCCTATTTTCATCTGTTTTGTTTCTTAAATTCCACATATGAGTGAAATCATATGGTATTTATCTTTCCCTGACTGACTTATTTCACTTAGCATAATACACTCTAGCTCTATCCATGTCATTGCAAATGGCAAGATTTCATTCTTTTTGATGGCTGACTAATAGTCAATTATTATATATATACCACCTCTTTTTTATCCATACATCAGTTGATGGACATATTTGGACTCTCCATAATTTGGCTATTGTTGATAATGTTGCTGTAAACATCAGGGGTATATGCCCCTTTGAATAAGTATTTTTGTATCCTTTGGGTAAATATCTAGTAGTGTGATTGCTGGATCATAGGGTGGTTCTATTTTTAACATTTTGAGGAACCTCCATACTGTTTTCCAGAGTAGTCCCACCAGTTTGCATTCCCATCAACAGTGCAAAAACGTTCCCCTTTCACCACATCCTCACCAACACCTGTTGTTTCCTATGTTGTTAATTTTAGCCATTTTGACAGGTGTGCCATGGTATCTCATCATGGTTTTGATTTCTTTTTCCCTGATGATGAGTGATGTTGAGTATCTTCTCATGTGTCTGATGGCCATCTGGATGTCTTCTTTGGAAAAATGTCTATTCACGTCCTCTGCCCATTTCTTAACTGGATAATTTGTTTTTTGGGTGTTGAGTTTGATAAGTTCTTTATAGATTTTGGATACTAACCCTTTACCAGATACGTCATTTGCAAATATCTTCTCCCATTCTGCAGGCTGCCTTTTAGTTTTGTTGTTTCCTTCACTGTGCAGAGGCTTTCTATATTGATGAAGTCCCAATGGTTCATTTTTGCTTGTGTTTCCTTTGCCCCTGGAGGCATGTCCAGTGAGAAATTGCTAAGGCCGAGGTCAAAGAGGTAACTGCCTGTGTTCTCTTCTAGAATTTTGATGGTTTCTTGTCTCACATTTAGGTCTTTCATCCATTTTGAATTTATTTTTGTGTATGGTGTAATAAAGTTGTCCAGTTTCATTTTTCTACATGTTGCTATTCAGTTTTCCTGACACAACTTATTGAAGAAACTGTCTTTTTTCCATTGGATGTTTTTTTCCTGCTTTATAGAAGATTAGTTGACCATATAGTTGTGGATCCATTTCTGGGTTTTCTATTCTGTTGTATTGATCTATGCATCTGTTTTTGCCAGTACTATACTGTCTTAATGACTATAGCAAATAAAGCCTATAGCCAGCAGAAGACGGGAAATAATAAAGATTAGGGCAGAAATAAATGATATAGAAACAAACGAACAAAAGAGTAGAACAGATCAATGAAACTAAGAGCTGGTTCTTTGAAAGACTTAACAAAATTGATAAACCCCTAGCCAGACTTATCAAAAAGAAGAGAAAGGACTCAAATAAATAAAATCATGAATGAAAGAGAGATCACAAACAACACCACAGAAATACAAACAATTATAAGACAATACTATGAAAAATTGTATGCCAAAAAAAAAAAACGGACAATCTGGAAGAAGTGGATAAAGTTCTAAAAACATACAAACTACCAAAACTGAAACAGGAAGAAATAGAAAATAGAAAATAACCAGCAAAGAAATGGAATCAGTAATAAAAAATCTCCCAACAAACAAAAGTCCAGGGCCAGATGGCTTCCCAGAGGAATTATACCAAAACTTTAAAGAAGAGTTAACACCTATTCCTCTCAAACTGTTCCAGAAGATAGAAATGGAAGGAAACTTCCAATCTCATTCTACAAGGCCAGCATTACCTTGATTCCAAAACTGGACAAAGATTCCACTAAAAAGGAGAATTACAGGCCAATATCCCTGATGAACATGGATACAAAAATTCTCCACAAGATACTAGCAGATCAAATCCAATACTACATTAAAAGAATTATTCATCATGATCAAATGTGATTTATTCCTGGGTTGCTGGGGTGATTCAATATTCGCAAATCAATCCATGTGATGCAACTAATTAATGAATTTTAAAATGGTTGCAGGGAATCATCATAAGATAGTAAAAAGCAAACAAAGTGACTGAAGCAGAGTACATATATTTTAAAAATGGGAGATTAGGTTGAAAATACATGGAAAAGATTTGAAGGTGGTCTAGTATCACTGACTAAATTTGACTAATCTTAAACAAAGCAAAAACACTGGGCATGAGAAGCACTGGACTGAAAGAAGCAGAATTCACATCAAACAAAAAACCTGAGTTCAAATCTCAACTCCATCCTTTATTGCTGTCACCTTGAGGAAGTTAACTAATATCTCTGAGCCATTAAGTCCTTCATTTCTGTCTTTTGGGATTATTGTGAAGATTAAATGAGATAGGATGTAGAAAAGTATTTTATGAACACTTTTGCATCATGCAAATGTTAATTATGTGTGTTCATAAAAACCATGAGAATAGCTTTTTAAATTTAAAACAAATGGTATATTTTTGAAATTTTCTCATCATCCCCTTAAACAGGCTAAAATTATAGAATGTCTTTATGTATTTCTATTCTTTCCAGAAATTTTTTGAACTTTTTCCAATATTATTGTTTCATTTTTCTGTTATCTTGAGAATAACATATTCTAAGAGTACTTTTTTTCTTACCACATAAAATCCAGCTAAAAATTTCAGTTCCATATAATCTACCTATGGCCACACTATATCTTTTAACGTTACTGATACTTTTCTTAGTTTACTAAATTGTCCTGAATTTGGCATGAAATAGAAGCAGTCTTTTATATTTCACATATTTAATGTGTGATTTTCATATTTTCATATTTAAAAGGAAAACATTTAAACATGAAAGAAATTGATGTATATATACAGCCAATGCATTCTTTTTTCCAAGTGGGCTGAAATAACGAATGCCTGCTTTGAAAACATTAGATCTACATACACAAGAGTGTTGGAGAACACGACAAATGTCTATTCTTTCGCCAAAACTCCAATTCTATCCCTTCCTCATAAAAAGGCTTTCCTCTATAAATGAACCAATTGGCAACTGTTGGTGTTGCAGTTCTTTGAAGGGCTATAAGTGGTTGGATGTGATTCCCTCTGTCTTTGTCTTTAATGATTGCAATCCCTAGATATTTTCAAAGATGTCATTTTCTCTGAATATTCACCTTATCACTACACTTTCTCAGGAAAGTGTTAACTTAAGTGTGTTATTTCTTCCAGAACAGGACTTCAATTATGTGACTTGTTATTTCTTTATCCACAGTTAGTTTTCTGTCATAAAATGGTCATCTGGTCAACTTTCTGTTCTTCCTTAAAATACATTTTCTAAGTGTAGCACAACAAAACACTTCTAGAACCAATTTACTCTTTCTTGATGTTCTTTGGTAGTGATTTTATTATTCCTCTTAACACATCAACTATTCATTTTTTAAACAAGTATGTCATTGAAAACTGTTATCAAATTTAAATATCTCCATCTGTTTTTGTCCTGAATTTCTCATCTCCTTTTAACTAACTATAGTTATTGGTGATTAAAACATTATTATATTTTTGTTCAAAACTTCCACCCTGATGGTAATTGCTGAATTCATATTTTGCAAAGGAGCACTTCACAGGCAATGTCTCATTTCCATCTCCTGAGAAGTGCTTTCTATGAAAAGCAGATGACAAGGAGATAGCCAGCTGTGTATACACAAACATTTCTACACTAAGCAAGCCATTCCAAGCTTAGAGACTCAACCGTTGATGTATAGTTCTCTGAGGCATAATTTTCATCATGGCATATATGGAAAATCTTGATAAAATGGAGTCAATTCGTCTTTAGTTCATGTAATTATTCTTTATAGAGCCTTGAGATTATGACTCCTTTGTGGAGAAACTCTCTGGGCAAAATTCTAAATTTGAATGCCAGCTCCATTATATTTGTGATTTCGAGTAAGTGACATAAATTCTCCATGTTTCTTACTTTAGAAAAGAAGGACTGCAATAATGGCTGCATTGTGCAGTTGTTGGGCAGCATTGATGAAAAGTTGTACATGAGAGTCTTATAAATGGTCTAATATTACATGAAAATGTACTCATTCCTTTATGTTATTTCCAGCCGTAACACCCTCACTCTCAGGTTTGGGTATCATGGCATCCAACAAGGGGATAAAGACTGACAAAGGTAATTATTTCTATATTTCCTAATACATAGTCTCCAGATTAATAAAATAAAATAAAAATATTTTATAAATATAATATGATAGGCAAATATATATTTTATTTGATGTCAAAAAAATGAATCAATATTTTCTTGTCACTTTTCAGTTCATAAACATTTAATGTTTAGTTTTCTACGAATATTTTATTATAGCATTATATCAATCTTTTAGAAGTTATAAAAACACATTAAATGCAATGTGACTTTTTCATGAAACAAGGCTTTGGTTTACTTTTATTGGCATTGGCTACTCTTCTCTCCCATTCATTCCATTCTTCCTGCTTGCAAGGTTTAGGATGAAAGTCAAAACTCTTATCCTTGTTCCTCTGTAGGTAAGGTGTTTTCCACTCTGTTTTTCTTCCAGATTTTCTCTTTGTCTTTGGTTTTGTGTAGCTTGAATATGATATGCCTAGGTGTTTTTATTTTTAATTGTTCATTTTCTTGTTATTTTTTTTTTCTTTGATGTTCTCTGAACATCCTGAATCTGTGGTTCTGTGTCTGTCATTACTTTTGGAAAGTTTTAAGGTTATTTCTTCAGGGGCATCTGGGTGGCTCAGTCAGTTAAGCATTTGCCTTCAGCTCAAGTCATGATCCGGGGCCTGGGATAGAGCCCGGCCTCAGGCTTTCTGCTCAGTGGGGAGTCTGTTTCTCCCACTGGCTCTCCCCCTGTTCATGCTTGTTCTCTCCCTCTCTTTCTCTCTCTCAAATAAATAAATAAAATCTTAAAAGATGATTCAGATGTTTCCTTACCCCATTATCTCTTCTCCTGGTTTTCCATTTATGAATATGTTATATATTTTGATATTTCCCTACTGCTTTTGGATTTTCTGGGGCTTTTAAATTCATCTTTTCTTTTTACTTTTTAGTTTGGAAAGTTTCCATTGACCTATTTTCCATTCTTTCATTGGCTATGTGGAGTCTACAGATGAGTCCATTGAAGGCATACTCTATTTTTCTTACAGTGGTTTTCATTTCTAGCATTTTCTTTGGATTCTTTTTCTATAATTTCCATTTATCTGATGACCTTGCCTTTTGGTCTTGAATGTTTTCTAATTTTTTGCAGTAGAACCCTTAACATATTAATCATAGTTATTTTATATTCCTTATCTGATAATTCCAACATCTGTGTCATACCTAAATCTGGTTCTGATGTTTGCTTTGTCTCTTCACACTGCTTTTTCTTGCTTTTGGAATTTGTTCTTTTTGTTGAAAGTAACACATGTTGTATAGAGTAAAATATATTGAGGTAAGTAGGCCTTTAGTGAAAGGATTTATGTTGATCTGGCTAGGAGTTGGGCTGTGTTTAATGTTTGTTGTAGTTTAGTTCCAGAGTCTTCAAATTCTAACGTCCTTGTTTTTGGCTCCCCTTTTGGCTTTGGGGTTTCCTTTTGCACTGTTCTTCAGGGAAAGTCTATGTGTTGAAGCTCCTTTAGCTGTAATCCACTGTTATAATACAGAAGGTTCACTGGAACGGTGGTAGGGTAGGAGGAGAAAAGACATTCCCTAATCTTCTGATCTTCTGATTAAGTTTCAGTCTTGTAATTGCTTGTTTCTTGGGGATGTTCCATACTTCACAGGTGTTTCTGTTTCTTTTTCAGGAGCAGAGTTGGTTTTTGTCTTTGTTTTTGTTTTGCTTTCTTAGTATTTACTCCTTTCCCTAGGTATTGTTCCCAAATTATTTCATTGAATCCCTACCTCCTGTTGACTGTTTTTGTTTCTCCTCACCCCTTAAGTGTGACAAGAATATTAGAGGAAAACAGGTAGAACAATGTTTCCACATGGCCTTGTGCGAAGCCTTTCTCTCTGGAGAGGGAGCCTTTATTATGGAGAAGAATCAGGGAGAGTTACAAGTTGGCTGCTTTTCCTCTCCCTCTGCCAGGGCCTTGAGAACATTTTTCTTGGATCTTCATTGTGAGAACCTGGTGGGGTTCTGGAAGAGAAAGTCCACAAAAACATGGAGATCCCTGTGATTGTACCCTCCGGGAGTTCCTCACATTTGTTGTTCATGCTCAGTTTTCAGAAGCAACTTACTAAAATTACCAGTGAAGTTGTCCTACCTCTATGGCTGTCAGTGGTGTTTGTTCCACTTAAGCAGACCTCAGATACAGTATCTCCCTGGATATACCTGTCTCTTTAGATTTTTGTTGTGAACTCAGTCCTTTAGGAGTTCAAGAAAAATCATAGATCTTCACTTTGTCTAGTTTTTATTTGTTGTAACCTTATTCTATTCATACTGATTCACCATGTTATATGATTTCATGTGTAAAGGCAGAAAGTAAATTGCCTTTCATTGATGGAATTATCGCTTGAGATTTAATTCTTTGAGTAATTATAAAGCTTTACTTTTGCAAAATACAACCACTAACAGGTCACTGAATAAAGAGCAACTCTTGATTTGTTTATGTTTTTTTTTTCTATCCCAACTTTCTTTCCTCACATCATTCAATATTAAAGTGAGAGAGAGAGAGAGAGAGATGCCAGTCAATTCCTGTTACTCCTGAATCTTTCAGTTACTAAAATTGTTTCCTATTGAGATGAGTGATGAATACAAAATTGGTTTTGAAACTCATGTCTGACCAAAACAATCATTGGAAATGCAAAGGCATTAATATGATACATGACTGGTGCTGCAAGCTCATCTAATGTAGCATATTCAAGAAAATGGGTTAGAGAAGAAGAACCATTCTATGTGGACTCTGTCATCATAATTCATCATGTTGTCTTGGACAATTAAAGGACAGTTCTGTTATTTTTTGCTTCTTGCATTAAGATCCAAGTCAACTCGTCTATATCCCTGGAGAGCTTTCTGATAAATCTTTCCCAGTAGTTTCAATTTACTTGTCTTAGCTAAGCCAGACAAATATAAACAATCCAAAAAAGTTGAGAAGTTGAAAAGATGATGGGCAGAATGGTCCATGGATCATACTCCTCAGTGCATGATTAATAGGAATTAATTCTACTCTCTGGTTTAGTAATGATCAGAGTTGAAGGATGTGATGAGTTGGGAATAATTAGCAAAGGAAGTAAACTGGTAGGTGAGTCACATAACCTCCACCTCAGCAAGAGATTTAAGTTAACTAAAAAAATCATTCAGTGATTCCTAAGTGCCTTTTAGAAACAGTCCCACTATAGCTCTAAGCAATTTTCAGAATGTCTGCAGCTTTCCAGTTTGGTGGTTGACAATCATATCTTTTTTTTGTTCCCTATTGGGTAAATGGAGTATATTCATTATATTTGTATTTCTCCCTGGCTTTTAGTGGTCTTCCCATTTGATTTGAGGCAATGTACTCTCTTTTTAGAAAGCCAAAAAAATGACAGAAGCATATTATTTCATACATAAATAAAAATTGTAAGTAATTGTATATGTGAAGAAAAATATTCTTGACTTATAATTCACCCAGTTTATTCATGAGTATCCACAGATAAAGCCTCCACCTTATAAGCCCACCATGTTTAAAGGATATGTAGTACCATATTAAGGAAAGTCTGTTAATTATCTAGTGAACTTAATTTAGAGAAACTGCACATTTAGATAATCCTGATGCTAAATATAGCCATTTTTTAGATTATCAAATTAAGGTGCAAGCTTACATATTAAACTTCATAAAAAGATTTTTATATTATATAAAATAATTCCATAGATCAAATTCTACTTTAGAGAATTACATCTTTCATTCTTTTAACTGCCTCTAATATAATTTCCTCCTAAAACAATTGTTTTCCCTCTGACATGCAAAATCACTCCAAACTTCTTTCCCTCGTGGTGATGTCCACAGACTAAGTTTGTAAAAATAAATTTTATTACTTTACTTGACCTCCTATGTATTAGTACATAGTACATACTTTAGTTCATTTAAACTCTACCACCCATTAGTTTAATGATGAAGAAAGTGAGAAACAGAAATATTGGGTGACTTGAATCCAGCTCATACCTAGTGGGCAGCAGCTTATTAAGATTGAAAATTTAGTTTTTCCTTTTTGAAACTTTTATGCAAACTTCCCAAGCTATCCTGTTTTATGGATGGATACTCAGGTTATGGAAAATCATAAACCAAGAAGGAAATAGGTAGATTTTTAATATATAGTAACTAATTTTTTATGCAAATTCTATTCCACATAGAGAGTTATAAGAAATCTAATTCAGGGATGCCTGGGTGGCTTAGTCGGCTAAACATCTGCTTTCGGCTCAGGTCATGATTCCAGGGTCCTGGGATCGAGTACTGCATCAGGCTCCTTGCTCAGTGGGTGTCTGCTTCTCCTTCCCCTTGCTTGTGTTCTCTCTCTTGCTCTCTCTGATAAATAAATAAATAAATAAATAAATAAATAAATAAATAAATAAATAAATAAAATCCTTAAAAAAATAAATTCAATTCAGAAGAAGTGTACAACTAGATTCTTTGCATAGTGAAAGTAGGAAGTTTTGTTTTGTGTTGTTAGGAAATTGTATGTTTGTTTAAAAATATACAAACAAACCAAAAATGTGTATAGTCTTAATCAAATGGTGCTGCCATAACAACTCCATAATCTTTGCAAAGCTTTTCTAGAAGCCTCTATAAATTGCATATTATGGTAGAAATGACCTAGGAAAATAAATTATTTCTCTTATAACAAAAATGTATGATACCAAAGACCCATTTTTATTTTGAGATTTTAAAGTAAGCATATAGATAACATTAAGATATGAATAAACATGAGTGATAGATTGAGTTGTCTAACAGCCAGCCTCAAGCAGAAAAACCAACTGACTTGAACAAAGGATCTCAGGAGAGAGAGATTTATGTTATTCAGCTGAATTACATTCCTTTATAGACTGCTGCGGATGGGTTGCAGGAAAAGCAACCATCCATCCGATTTAAATAGACTGCATGCTAGTACTATAGATACACCATTAATTCATTGTCGGCTTTTGCTGTAGGCATAGAACTGGCTTTGTTCTCTGACAGTCTCCCCCAGATTAAATAGAAATGCCATTTACCACAGTGTCAAATAAGTAGGGCCCATATACCACTATAATCAAGTTCCAATGACATTACATATTTTAGCCTCAATATTGAAAATGGTTAAGTCAGCAGACTTACTATCTGCAGAACTCTCTGCTGACCCCTGAGAGCCACATGTAATTTATCAGGTAGTTACTGTCTTGTGTGTCAATAATAATACTGGTGTCTTTAATTTGTGCTGTATACTGTAGTTACAAAGCTCATATTCTTTTCTGTAGACTCTACTTTTTTCATAAGTTTGTAAAATACGTATTATTATCTTAGATTTAGGGATAATAACATTGCATAGGAGAAGTTAAATGAGTTTCCCAAGTTTGTACAACCACAAAGTGATAAACCCAGAATTCAAATACAGATATCCTGACTCTAACGTCAATATTTTTTTCCATGGCACTGTTAGGTATTCTGAAATGGAGTTAGGATAAATGAAATGTAGTATGTGGTATGTTATATTCTAAGTTAAGAGTAAAGTATGCATACAAACAACTATAATAAGAAAAATGACTACAGGCATTAGGTATCACTACTTTCTTGTAGCATATCTAGTGTTTCTGTTATTCATCAAGTCTTAGCAGAGATAGTGCTGTCTTAAAATAACCCATGAGCAAATTTCCCTCAATAACTTGGAACAGTTAGAAGCCAGTTCTTAATTCTGAATTTAAATGGAGATTGTTTTGTTTAATCTCTTGTTACCAAATATACACTAAGTTGCTTATAGGTAGGCCACACAATCTATGTTTTTACACATAAAAGGTCTGAGAGGATTGAGAACATATTTAGCTAATGTATTCAGACATTTAAGTTACTGGTTTGGAATGCTTCTAATTTTAAGACAAAAAAAGCAACAAAATGATGTTTATGTTAGATGAGATACACAGTTTACTGAATATTTTTAAAGAGCAAGTATGAGAGTCTGATACCCATAAAAGTATACATTTCCTAAAATTAACAGATCAGATGCTTTACACTCTAAAACCATTAATGATTCAGTATGTGCATTTCCAATTCAGTTGGCAGCATTGTCTTACTCCACTCTCCCATTACAGGGAGACTATCTGTCAACATTTAATGCCACATACAGACACCACTCCACCTGCAATTTCAGTCTCAAATGATTTCATATTAATGAGGAAAGTATCAACACTTGAATGCAAAACCTCATTTAGGATGCATGGTGACCAGAATGATGAAATAATTCTTTTGTAGATAATCAGTGGATTGTATAGGAAAAAAATACTTTTTCTACCCAGTAAAGCCATATCTCAAGATAACCAGATGCTTAGTGTATCAATAGACATTCCAGTGCCTATTAAAAACATATAGCTTGGTTAGAATTTCATGAGAATGACTTCATTTTCAAAAGAGCCAACTGGAACAAGTTTTAAAATAGGTTCATCAGAGGGCAGAAACAATTCAGTTTTGTTTTTTTTTCCCCACAGCATTCTTATATGTAGCTCATTGCATAAAATAATACATAACTTTGATATTCTTTTGTTATCAAGACAATATAATTAAGTGTAATATGTTAAACAAAAAATTAACCTGTTATTTAAAATAAATATATCTCTCAAAAAGTTGAAAGAAAATCTTGGAATTTTGATTATTAGGAATAAAACCAAATATACGTATCCCATTCTTTTTCATTTTAATTGACCTCCATAATCTCTTTAACTTTTCTAGTTATGCCTAAGGTCAGATCCAAATAATTTGCCTATGTGTTCTATAACTTTGAATTCAACAAGTATTTATC
The DNA here is from genome assembly GCF_029215605.1 of Mirounga angustirostris. NCBI lineage: Eukaryota > Metazoa > Chordata > Mammalia > Carnivora > Phocidae > Mirounga > Mirounga angustirostris. The sequence goes on from NW_026991710.1 coordinate 53,969,710, forward strand.
AAACATTTATAGACCTAACACTGTGCCAGTTATCTGAGAATTTAAAAAGAAAATAGAACTTTTTCTAGGATTTCAAGAAGCTCACAATATTGTCTTAAGAAGGCATATGTCCATCATACAGTACTAGGAAAGAATGTGGTCACATCTTGCATACAAATTTGCAAGAAAAAGAGTAAGTGAAATGAAAATTACTCAGGAGGAAGATGAGACGGAGAACAATGAAATCCGATTTTATTTCTAAATTGACTTCTCTTTATTATTTTCTATTTTCTATGCAAACTCTCTTTGCTTTGTTATTCATATTATGCATGCATTCAAGGAAAGTAAAGGATTTAAAGTTTTTCTCTAAGTTATAAAAAGCTAACAGATTAGTTTGACTACACACACACAGACACACGTTATTCTACAATCATTTATGTATGATTGAGTGATCATTTTTGTAGTATGTTAAATCCATACAAATCAATGTCTCTATTTACCAAAGATGATGCACGTTTCCTAAATATATTATGTGTGATATAATTTTTAATTATAATGAAATGTGGGCTGAAAATTACTTTATTTCATGGAATCTCTGAACACACACATGTACACGCACACACACACACAAATATACCATTTTATATATACAGCATGTATAAAACTAATTTAATATAGACATATATGCATATACATATATGGAGATATGTGTATGCATACATATATGTATATACACACATATATACACATACATATATGAACACGTGTGGGTATATTATTTTATCCTGAGAGACTAATTCTTCACTTAACCTTAAAGACCAAAACATCATCTAGAAGTCTTGATGAAGCTTAAACTGAAAAGCATGACAAAGTGGTAGTAAATTAATGCTGGGCAAAAGTCATAGGTAATATTTTATAACAATTAGTTTTTAATTAACATAACAATCATAACTATTAGTACCATCTTCCATATCATCTTCACTGAAATGAAATTTAGAAATAAAAAGAAAGTTCTCTTTTTTTCTCTGGTGTAAGCAACTCTACGAAAGTGAATTAAGTAAACATGAACCTTGTGCATTTGATAAATATGTATGTCTTATTTCTCTTTTCCCACTGCTTTTCATTCAGCTGCAGCTGGGAACCAGGCAATAAATACTATTTATTTATTTTAATAGTATGCTTAGTGGAAGTATTACCAATATTTCCTAAGCTTAAAAACATCCCAAGTGCATTTTACTGTGAGGCTCAGCATTTTCATAGTAATTTACAACTTAAAAAGGGTAAACTCTATTACTCTATGTCAAACCAACAACTGGGTAAGTGCAGAATGGTACCCTATGAAGTATGACCAAATTTATTGCTGTAGTCATTAGTACATATTGATTCTGCTTATAACAACCCAAAGGAAATAGTAAACCTATTAAGCTAGTGCTTGGTCTCTCACTCTGAGAGGAGCCAGGCTTGGCACTGTCGAGTTTCAAGCAATGTCTAATTAGTTCAGCAATCAATGCTGCTCCTTTTCTTTTGGTTATTATTAATATGACTAGTCAGTGACATGAACTTCAAGATCTGTATCTTACAATCAAATCTGAGCAACATTTCTGCTCTTCTGCAAAGGCACCTTCACTCAATCGCTTTTGGAAGTCAGACGTTTTCTATGTGATACCATTTATTTCTGTCTTCTGTTAGAAATAGAATTCAAGTTTATAATACTGCATGTATTACGTAGTCTCTTATAGGCTCTTTTATTTCTCTATCATAGGCTTCAACATTTTACATTCATATTAACTTGGATAAGTTCCCATTAAATCCTGGGAAACATATTTGGGAGTCAATTTTCAAGACTTAGGTTTTCTCTTTATAATGGGAAATCATTGCACATCTCAAATATATATAATTTTATTTATCAATTATACCTCAATAATCCCTCAAAAACCTAAAACAAACAAAAGAAAACATATGGCTAGAACTTCGGATTGCTGCCATCAGGGGGCAGTTTACCCTAACTCAAGGTATTAAGAGCTGAATTGTGTCCCCTCAAAACTCAAATGTTATCTCATTGAGGTTTTGATTTGGATTTCCCTGATGCCAAGCGATGTTGAGCACTTTTTCATGTGTCTGTTGGCCATTTGGATGTCTTCTTTGGAAAAATGTCTGTTCAGGTCTTCTGCCCATTTCTTGATTGGATTCTTTGTTCTTTGAGTGTTGAGTTTGATAAGTTCTTTATAGATTTTGGATACTAGCCCTTTATCTGATATGTCATTTGCAAATATCTTCTCCCATTCTGTCCGTTGTCTTTTGGTTTTGTTGACTGTTTCTTTTGCTGTGCAAAAAGCTTTTTATCTTGATGAAGTCCCAATAGTTCATTTTTGCCCTTGCTTCCCTTGCCTTTGGCGATGTTTCTAGGAAGAAGTTGCTTCGGCTGAGGTTGAAGAGGTTGCTGCCTGTGTTCTCCTTTGGGATTTTGATGGGACTCCTGTCTCACATTGGGGTCTTCCAACCATTTTGAGTCTATTTTTGTGTGTGGTGTAAGGAAATGGTCCAGTTTCATTCTTCTGCATGTGGCTATCCAGTTTTCCCAACACCATTTGTTGAAGAGACTGTCTTTGTTCCATTGGACATTCTTTCCTGCTTTGTCAAAGATGAGTTGACCATAGAGTTGAGGGTCCATTTCTGGGCTCTCTATTCTGTTCCATTGATCTGTGTGTCTGTTTTTGTGCCAGTACCATACTGTCTTGATGATGACAGCTTTGTAATAGAGCTGGAAGTCCGGAATTGTGATGCCGCCAGCTTTGCTTTTATTTTTCAACATTCCTCTGGCTATTCAGGGACTTTTCTGGTTCCATACAAATTTTAGGATTATTTGTTCCATTTCTTTGAAAAAAGTGGATGGTATTTTGATGGGGATTGCATTGAATGTGTAGATTGCTCTAGGTAGCATTGACATCTTCACAATATTTGTTCTTCCAATCCATGAACACAGAATGTTTTTCCATTTCTTTGTGTCTTCCTCAATTTCTTTCATGAGTATTTTATAGTTTTCTGAGTACAGATTCTTTGCCTCTTTGGTTAGATTTATTCCTAGGTATCTTATGGTTTTGGGTGCAATTGTAAATGGGATCGACTCCTTAATTTCTCTTTCTTCTGTCTTGTTGTTGGTGTATAGGAATGCCACCGACTTCTGTGCATTGATTTTATATCCTGCCACTTTACTGAATTCCTGTATGAGTTCTAGCAGTTTTGGGGTGGAGTCTTTGGGGTTTTCCACATAAAGTATCATATCATCTGCAAAGAGTGAGAGATTGACTTCTTCTTTGCTGATTTGGATGCCTTTGATTTCTTTTTGTTGTCTGATTGCCCCTCACACCAGTCAGAATGGCTAAAATTAACAAGTCAGGGAATGACAGATGTTGGCGGGGATGCGGAGAAAGGGGAACCCTCCTACACTGTTGGTGGGAATGCAAGCTGGTGCAGCCACTCTGGAAAACAGTATGGAGGTTCCTCAAAAAGTTGAAAATAGAGCTACCATATGATCCAGCAATTGCACTACTGGGTATTTACCCCAAAGATAAAAATGTAGGGATCCGAAGGGGTACATGCACCCCGATGCTTATAGCAGCAATGTCTACAATAGCCAAACTGTGGAAAGAGCCAAGATGTCCATCGACAGATGAATGGATAAAGAAGATGTGGCATATATATACAATGGAATATTATGCAGCCATCAAAAGGAATGAGATCTTGCCATTTGCAATGACATGGATGGAACTGGAGGGTATTATGCTGAGCGAAATAAGTCAAACAGAGAAAGACATATATCATATGACCTCACTGATATGAGGAATTCTTAATCTCAGGAAACAAACTGAGGGTTGCTGGAGTGGGGGGTGGGGTGAGAGGGATGGGGTGACTGGGTGATAGACACTAGGGAGGGTATGTGCTCTGGTAAGCGCTGTGAATTGTGCAAGACTGTTGAATCTCAGATCTGTACCTATGAAACAAATAATGCAATATATGTTAAGAAAAAAAAAAGAAGAAGAAGAAGATAGCAGGAGGGGAAGAGTGAAGGGGGGGAAATCGGAGGAGTAGACGAACCATGAGAGATGATGGACTCTGAAAAACAAACTGAGGGTTCTAGAGGGGAGAGGGGTGGGAGGATGGGTTAGCCTGGTGATGGGTATTAAAGAGGGCACGTTCTGCATGGAGCACTGGGTGTTATGCACAAACAAGGAATCATGGAACACTACATCTAAAACTAATGATGTAATGTATGGGGATTAACATAACAATAAAAAAAATTAAAAAAAGAAAAAAAAACCTCAAATGTTGAAGTCCCAACTACTAGAACCTCAAAATGTAACTGTATTTAGAGATACAGTCCTTAAAGAGGTAGTTCGGTTAAACCAAGGTCTTTAGGATAGGGCTCTATTCCAATAAATTTGACAACAGGGGCATTTGTATGTGCGTATGGGGAGGACCATGTGAAGAGGCAGGAAGAGGGCAGCCATCTACAAGCCAAGAAAGAGGTTTCAGAGGAAACCAAGCCTGCTGGCACCTTGATCTTGGACTTCAGCCCCCCAAACTGAGGAATGAGAAAATACATTTCTGTTGTTTAAGCAAAAAGAAATTAAAATAAATAAACTGTAGGCTTTTTGAAGACAAGGTAGCTCCTGTTACCACTTCTGCACTGAGAAAGTCAGTCTTTCTTCTCCCAACCTTGTTTGTTTTTGCCAAGAGGGAGAATACTGCTCTGGTTGGTAATATTAAAGAACACTGGTCCACCTTTACTAGCAGGCAGGTTCACAGAGCTGGGTTTGCTTGGTTGTGCCTAAACTTGAGCTTTATTCTTTCACTTTCATTTATCATATGACCAGCGAGAAGAGAAACAGATCTGGAGTTAAGGGGATGCAGAGTCACTCATCTCCCTTTGGGCTGTGACATGTGCATCAAATCCAGTTTCACGGAGCTCTGCACCGGATTAATTAATTACACTCCTGCCTCCTAGCTGGTACTATTCATTGTATATAATGAACCCACAGATTCACATAACAAATGAATGACTAGACCAAGGCAGAATTTAGTCATTTTGTAGTCCTTCATCATAAAATTCATTAGACATCATATAATTAAAATCTAACCTATACTCCCCCAAACAAAGCAAAATCTAAAACCCATAATTGAGATACAATTTGAACATAAGTAATGCAGTATCTCTTATCCAGAGACATTACAGTTATTCAAATTACTTTCAATTAGAATAATCAGGGGTAGGCAAACTATGTCCTGCAGGACAAATCCTGCCCACATCTGTTTGGTAAAAAAGTTTTATTTGAACACAGTCATGTTCTTCAGTTTCTACAGTTTATGACTTTTTGCATTACAAAAGCACAATCAAGCAGTTGAAACAGAGACCATATATCCCACAAAGGCAAAACATTTACCTTCTGGCTCTTAACAGTAAGTTTGCTGACCCCTGGAATATGTCATACTTTATATAATGGTACATAATAGAATTCCTAGGCCAGCCTCTAATACATAGTAGGTACTCACTAAAGTTTACTGGATTGAATTCTGAATCTAATATAAATCTTTCATGTGAATTTTACAGATTGGAGGAAAAGTTCTATGTTAGAGATGGACCTAGATCTTTCTTTTTTCTCCTTCCTTCCTCCTTTTTTTTCTGCCTCTCTTCTCCTAGATATAAAAGAAAAATACTAGCTGTGACTATTCTCCTTGAAACTTGAAGAAATGGCTGCTACCACAGGCACTGACCACCTCCCTCAAGTTTGTCAGCAAACCTGTCTCACTAGGAATACCTCAGGGAGCTAGTCTTGGATGGATCCCCCACATACTCTTATATACCACCTAGGAGATGCTCTTATATACCTTCCTTTATTGTCACCAGCCAGACCCCATGACCTGACCTTTACTGCCCACCTGCTTGTACTCACTGACCTCTGTCCCACATTCTTCCTTAAGCTCCTCGTTCCATATCATCTCTTAACTCAGGCAATGGAAAGTGAAACTGCCCCTCCAGTGATAGCTAGACAAGACTTCCAGCCAACCCATACCAGTTTGAGCATAACACCTGACTTGTGCCTGAGCAAATGGACCATGGAGTGATCTCTAGAATGACTGACAATTATCTTTCCCTCATTGTAATACTAAAGTCTCCCCCAAGGAGCCTATGCCTCATTTACATAATATACAATGTATATATAGGCATGTTTCCCTAAGGCACATGCATGGTCTTATGCCTGCCTCTACATACAATGACAAGGCTCTCCCATCAATATTCGTCCTAACCCTAATTAAAGGAAACCCATTTATCCTTGCTTGGAGAGTCACAGCTTTGGAAGTTATTCCTCATCATCTCTTTATTTGCTGCAAATAAAGTTTACTTTGTGTGACCACTCCACTCAACCTGGTGTATCTGTGACTCACCAAGAAGTGAACTCATGTGGGCTTGGGTACATTATGACTCCAGTTACTCTACCATTTGTGCAAGAAGATGCCTAAATAAAACCTTATTTAAGTAGGAGGCACTTACGTCATTTTCATGGACTCACGAGATGGCCAATTTACAAACTTAAATGTTACAGAGGTGATCATACTGAATTATAACCTTGATTCATATTTGATTTATCATTTCGTGTTACACAAACTTAATATTTTTCACAGGAGAAGCAATAAAAGATAAAGAGAGCTAGGAGGACATGAGGGAAGATGGGAAGAATAAGATTAGTAAGAAAGCCATTGCTATAGTTCTAAAAAAAAAAAAACTAATATAGAAGGAATAATTACTTCTTCCCAAGATGCTGCATCAATTTTTTTTTTCAAAATAAATTGAGTCATAAGCAATTTGTCTTTTCTCTGCTGCATCATTTGGAAGTTTATTTTCCTACATGGTTATATTAAGTTCCTGAATCATTTAATTTTGAATAAACCCATTATGTCAGTTTTCATTACAGTGGTGTATATGCATAACAAATTGAACTAAAAATTAAACTAAAGAATCAAAAGAGACAAACACAGACATGATGCCAAATAATAGCCTCAACAGAGCTGACTGAAGGTTTGGTCATTTCCAATGTAAAAAAGCAGGGAAGTTTTTAATCACAAACTTCATAAATTCACAGGCAAATCTTATATTTAAACCAGATTCTTTCCATACTAACTTAGGCTTTGATTTTTATAACATTGAATAAAAAATTTCCAGTGTGTAAAAATTGTCTCTAGTGTACCCTTATTTATTATAAGCTGTTATAAGTGGTAATAATTTGTTCAATAACCTCTAAACAACAGAAAAAAAAATACAATTCTTAAGTTTTTAAAGTTGTAGGGAGAAAGGTAAGATGGTGGAGGAGTAGGATGGCCCTAAGCTTGACTCATCCCTTGAACACAGCTAGATAAATATCAAATCATTCTGAGCACCCAAGAAATCCATCGGAAGTCTTAGAGAACAAAGCGGCACATGTACAAACTAAAAAAGGACCCATGGAAGGTAGGAACTGTGGAGTTGATTCGTGGGGGAAAAGAGCCCTGGGTGCTGCCCTGGGGAGGGAGCCCTGATTGGGGACGGAGTAGCGAGAGAGAAGGAAGAAAGAAAGTGCAGAGGAAAAAAGAGAGAGAGAGAAAACCTGCGCAGGGGACTGCACAAGAAAACTATTTCACAAAACCATTGACAGGGAAAAAAGAGAATGTTACAATACCGCCAGTTTTTTATAAACCTTGGAGCACAGAGTCTGAAGTTTCAGAGTTCTGGGACACTGTCAGTGTCAAGCCTGAGCAGTGCTCTGGTGGGGAAGCAGGGTGGAGGCCCAGCGGCCGGCAGCCTGAGCATCCCCAGGGTCACACAGGAAGAAGCAGTTCCCCAGCTTGGAGTGCATTTGGTAGAAGTGATACTGCCTCTCCACCAGCAAAGGACCCTATGGACATCATTGAGCTGCCCTGCTTACCAGTATAGGAACAAAGACTCCCGCTGAGGGCAGCAACCCTGGTACCCTGTGTGTTGCTATTTACCATAAACTCAGAACCCCTGCATGGTCCTGTGACTGTCTTCTGGGACAAGCCAGCACCCACCACAGCATAACAAGATCCGCCCCCAGAGGATCTCTAAAATTTGGGGATTTAAAACACATCTGTACCTGAGATAAAACACTGTTGTTTGGCAGGCAAACAGCTTGGACACAGACAGGGTGAAGGCTGGGATCTGATAGAAACCAGGGACACAGGAGGAATCATTATTTGCCCATCTATGAGGGCTTCCTGAAGACAGGTGGTACACATTTCCTGTTCCAGAGAGGAGAGATGGTGGCAAAGCCATTTTCTCCCCACATCCACCAGCCTGATTGACCTCAGTGTGCTAAACAGCACCACCAAGTGGAAAACAGAGCCGCTTGACCAAGCTCCGCCTGCCTGCACCATGCACTGGGATCTTCACTAGGGCAATTCCACCTGAGAATTAGAGCAGAAGACCAGCACAAACTCCTCGCCCACACCAAGTCTACTGATCATAGAGTGATGGAAACCTTCAGTTCTAGAGGAAACAGGATACAGCTTCCTTCGGGGTCTTTCTTTCTTTTTTTTTTTTTTTTTGTCTTTGTTTTGTGTGCTTTTTGATACAGAAAGAGCAATTTTTTATTTTTTCTATTTTTAAATTTTATTTTATATGTATTTTTTTAAATTGTTGAATCTTTTTCTTTTACTTTCTTTCCACCTTTTTTCTATCAAGCTTCTCGTAACAAGCAGACCAAAACACACCTAGGATCTGGCTTAATTTATTTATTTTATCTTTTTAAATTTTTACAATTTTTATTTTATCTTTCTTTTCCTTTTCCTTTCTTTTTTTTCCCTCCAAAATGACAAGACAGAGGAATTCATCCCAAAAGAAAGAACAGGAAGAAATGATGGCCAGAGATTTCAATCAATACAGACATAAGTAAGATGTCTGATCCAGAATTTAAAACAACTATAAGGATATTAGCTTGGCTTGAAAAAAGCATAGAATGCACTAGAGTATCCCTTACTGCAGAGATAAAAGAACTTAAATCAAGCTAGTCAGGCTGAAATTAAAAATGCTATAACCAAGATGCAAACTGGAATTGATACCATAAAAGCAAGAATGGACAAAACAGAGGCATGAATCAGTGATTGAAGATAAAATTATGGGAAATAATGAGGCTGAAAAGAAGAGGGAAACAAAGATAACAGATCATGAAGGTAGACTTCAGGAACTCAGCAACTTAGTAAAACAGAATAACATTCATATCACAGGAGTCCCAGAAAATGAAGAGAGATAAAAAGAGGCAGAAAGTTTATTCAGGCAAATTATTCAAGCTGAAAACTTCCCTATTGTGGGAAAAAACACAGACATCAAAATCCAAGAAGCACAGAGAACTCTCATTGAATTCAACAAAAGCCAACCATCACCTAAGCATATCATAGTCAAATTCACAAAATCCACAGAGAAGGAAATAACCCTGAAAGGAGAAAGGGAAAATAAGTCCTTAACCTAGGAAGGTTAAAAGGAAGACAGGTCAGGTTTGCAGCAGATCTGTCCACAGGAAGTTTGCAGGCCAGAAAACAGTGGCAGGATATATTCAACATGCTGAATGGGAAAAATACGTGGCCAAGAATACTTTATCCAGAAAGACTGTCATTTAGAATAGGAGGAGGTAAAGAGTTTCCCAGACAAACAAAAACTAAAGGAGTTTGTGACCAATAAACCAGCCCTGCAAGAAATATTAAGGGGGACTCATTGAGTGCAGAAAAAAGACCAAAAGTAACAAAGACTAGACAGGACCAGAGAACATCACCAAAAACACCAACTCTACAGGTAACACAATAACACTAAAGTCATCTTTCAATAATCACTATGAATGTAAATGAACTAATTGCTCTAATCAAAAGACATATGGTATCAGAATGGATAAAAAAAAAAAAAAAAAAAAAAAACAAGACCCATCTATATGCTGCCTATAAGAGACTCAGTTTAGACCTAAAGACACCTGCCCGAGGGGATAGAGAACAAGCTATCCTGCTAATGGACATAAAAAGAAAGCCAGAGTAGCCATACTTACGTCAGACAAACTCTATTTTAAAACAAAGACTATAACAAGAGATGAAGAAGGTTATTATATTGGAATTAAGGATTCTCTCCATCAGGTAGATCTAACAATTGTAAATAATTATGCCTCCAACTTGGGAGCACTCAAATATACAAGTCAATTAATAACAAACATAAAGAAACTCATTGACAATAATACAACAATAGTAGGAGACTTTAATAGCCCACTTACAGCAATGGACAGATCACCTAAGCAGAAAATCAACAAGGAAACGATGACTTTGAATGACACACTGGACTAGATGGACTTAACAGATATATTCAGAACATTTCATTTTAAAGCAGCAGAACACACCTCCTTTTCAAGTACAAACAGAACGTTCTCCAGAATAGATCACATACTGGTCACAAATCAGCCCGCAACATATACAAAAAGACTGAGATCATACCATGCATATTTTCAGACCAAAATGCAATGAAACTTGAAGTCAACCACAGGAAAAATTTAGAAAGACCACAAATACATGGAGGTTAAAGAACATTCTACTGAAGAATGAATGGGTTAATGAGGAAATTAAAGAAGAAATTTTAAAAATACATGAAAGCAAATGAAAATAAAAGCACAGCAGTTCAAAACCTTTGGGCTTCAGCAAAGGTAGTCCTAAGAGGGAAGTGTATTGCAATACAGGCCTTCCTCAAAAAGCAAAAAAAGTCTCAAATACATTGCATAACCTTACGCCTGAAGGAGCTAGAAAAGGAACAGCAAATAAAACCTAAAGCCAGCAGAAAAAGAGAAATGATAAAGATTAAAGCAGAAATAAATGATATAGAAACAAACAAAAACAAAAACAAAAAACCAGAACAGAGCTGGTGCTTTGAAAGAATTAATAAAATTGATAAACCCCTAGCTAGACTTATCAAAAAGAAAATAGAAATGGCCCAAATAAATAAAATCATGAGTGAAAGAGGAGAGATCACAACCAACACCACAGAAATACAAACAATTATAAGAGATTATTATGAAAAATTATATGTCAACAAACTGGGCAATCTGGAAGAAATGGATAAATTCCTAGAAACATACAAACTACCAAATTTGAAAGAGGAAGAAATAGAAAATTTGAACAGACCCATAACCAGCAAAGAAATGGAATCAGTAATCAAAAATCACCTAACGAACAGAAGTCCAGGACCAGATGGCTTCCAGAGGAATTCTACTGGGCATTTAAAGAAGAGTTAAATCCTATTCTTCTCAAACTATTCCAAAAATAGAAATGGAAGGAAAACTCCAAACTCATTCTACAAGGACAGCATTACCTTGATTCTAAAACTAAAGACCCCATTGAAAAGGAGAATTACAGGCCAATATCCCAGATGAATATGGATGTAAAAATTCTCAATAAAATACTAGCACATCAAATCCAACAGTACATTAAAAGATTATTTATCATGTTCAAGTGCAATTTATTCCTGGGCTGCAGGTCTGGTTCCATATTCACATATCAATCATGGTTATACACCTCACCAGTAAAAAAAAAAAAAAAAAAAAAAGGGTAAGAACCATATGATCTTGTCAATAGATACAGAAAAAGCATTTGACGTAATATAGCACCCATTCTTGATAAAAATCCTCAATAAAGTAAAGATAGATGGAACATACTTCAACATCATAAAGGCCATATATCAAAGACCCACAGATAATATCAACCTCAATGGAGAAGAACTGAGAGTTTTGCTTCTATGGTCAGTAACAAGGCAGGGATGTCCACTCTTACCTTTACTACTTGACATAGTACTGGAAGTCTTAGCCTCAGCAATCAGATAACAAAAAGAAATAAAAGGCATCCAAATTGGCAAGGGAGAAGTCAAACTTTCACTATTTGCAGACAACATGATACTCTATGGAGAAAACCTGATAGACTCCACAAAAAAAAAAAAAAAATGCTAGAACTAATACATAAATTTAGCAAAGGTGCAGGATATAAAATCAATATGTGGAAATCTGTTGCATTTCTATACACCACTAATGACACAGCAGAAAAAGAAATCAAGGAATTGATCTCATTTGCAATTGCACCAAAAAAAGTAAGATACCTAGAAATAAACCTAACTAAAGAGATAGAAGATCTGTATTCTGAAAGCTATAGAACACTTAGGAAAGAAATTAAACAGGACACAAAGAAATGGAAAAACATTCCATGCTCATGGATTGGAAGAACAAATATTGTTAAAATGTCTGTACTACCCAAAGCAATCTACACATTTAATGCAATCCCTATCAAAATACCACCCGTTTTTCACAGAACTAGAACTAACAATCCTAAATTTTGCATGGGACCAGAAAGACCCTCAATAACCAAAGCAATTCTGAAAAAGAAAAGCAAAACTGGAGGCATTAGGATTCCAGATTTCAAACTATATTACAAAGCTGTAGTAATCAAGACAGTAGGGTACTGGCACAAAAGCAGACACACAGATCAATGGAACAGAATAGAGAATCCAGAAATGGACCCTCAACTATATGGTCAACTAATCTTCCACAAAGCAGGAAAGAATATCCAATGGAAAAAGGACAATCTCTTCAACAAATGGTATTGGAAACACTGGATAGCAACATGCAGAAAAATGAAACTGGAGCACTTTTTTACACCATATACAAAAATAAATTCAAGGGCACCTGGGTGGCTCAGTTGGTTAAGTGACTGCCTTCGGCTCAGGTCATGATCCTGGAGTCCCAGGATCGAGTCCTGCATCGGGCTCCCTGCTTGTCAGGGAGTCTGCTTCTCCCTCTGACCCTTCCCTCTCTCATGTGCTCTATCTCTCTCTCTCTCTCTCTCATTCTCTCTCTCAAATAAATAAATAAAATCTTAAAAAAAATAAATCAATCAACATTTAATTTTAAATAAATAAAAAATAAATTCAAAATGGATGAAAGACCTAAATGTGAGACCAGAAACCATCAAAATCCTAGAAGAGAACACAGGCAGCTACCTCTCTGATCTCGGCCTTAGCAACTTCTTACTAGATATGTCACTGGAGGTAAGGGAAACAAAAGCAAAAATGACTATTGGGACTTCATCAATATAAAAAACTTCTGCACAGCAAAGGAAACAATCAATAAAACTAAATGGCAGCCTGTGGAATGGGAGAAGATATTTGCAAACAGTATATCTGATAAGGGATAGTATCCAAAATCTATAAAGAATTTATCAAACTCAACACCCTTCAAAAAAGACAAATAATCCAGTTAAGAAATGGGCAGAAGACATGAATAGACATTTTTCCAAAGAAGACATCCAAATGGCCAACAGACACATGAGAAGATGCTCAACATCACTCATCATCAGGGAAAAAGAAATCAAAACCATGATGAGATACCATGTTGTATCTGTCAGGATGGCTAAAATTAACAACATGGGAAACAACAGGTGTTGGTGAGGATGCAGAGAAAGGGGAACCCTCCTGCACTGTTGGTAGGAATGCAAACCAGTGGAGCCACTCTGGAGAACAGTATGGAGGTTCCTCAAAATGTTGAAAATAGAACCACCCTATGATCCAGCAATTGCACTACTAGGTATTTACCCAAAGGATACAAAAATACAGATTCAAAAGGGTACATGCACCCTGATGTGTATAGCAGCATTATCAACAATTGCTAAACTATGGAGAGCCCAAATGTCCATCAACTGATGAATGGATAAAAAAGGTGTGGTATATATATGTAATGTAATATTACTCAAGCATCAGAAAGAACAAAATCTTGCCATTTGCAGTGATGCACATGGACTTAGAGTGTAATATGCTAAGTGAAATAAGTCAGTCAGAGAAAGACAAATACCATATGATCTCACTTACATGTGAAATTTAAGAAAGAAAAGAGATGAACATATTGGAAGGTAGGTGGTGGGGGAAGGAGAGGGAGAAAAAAACTGTAAGAGACTCTTAATGATAGAGAACAAACTGAGGGTTGAAGGAGGAAGGTGGGTGGGGGAGAAGCTAGTTGGGTGATGGCTATTAAAGAAGGCATTTGTTGCGATGAGTGCCGGATGTTATATGTAAGTGATAAATCACTGAATTCTACTCCTGAAACCAATATTGTACTCTATGTTAACTGATTAAAATAAACAAGTTTTTAAAGTTGTATGAAAATCATTTAATTGCTTATTATTTATTTACTTTATTATTATTATTACTACTATTATTATTATTTTAAAGATTTTATTGTTAAGTAATCTTTACACCCAATGTGGGGCTCAAACTTACAAACCCAAGATCATGTTTACCAGCTGAGCCAGCCAGATGTCCTCTATAGGGAAGTGTTTAAGTGTTACCCCTAACAGTTCTTTGAAAATTGATGTATGAATATGATCATTTAAATCATTCTCTACTACACTATCCAAACATACCTCTGTAACCTTGTTCATTATTCAGATCACAAAAGGCATGTACCATTTACATTGCTTTAACTCACAGGATTCCAAAGAGACTGGGGAAGGAGAGAAGAAAGAAATTAAATTCATCATGAGCAGCTTTCATTAATATAGAAAATATTGGAATTCAGAGTCAACTTATCCCCACTGTGTATCTGGACACCATATTACTTTTGGTAAACATATTTTCAATTAAAAACAATAGGTGGATATCATAAAATAATTTTATATATATTCCATCTGAGTTGTTTTCCCAATTTTCCCCATTATACCTCTACTACATACTATGTATGGGAAAATAAGAAGTGAAAATAACATTTATTAATATCATATTGCTCATGACACTTATTTCCAAATGAAATATGAATTTACAAATAAAGTGTTGGTATGAAAAATGTAAAAATTCTAAAAGTTCTCAAATGTAGTATTTTAGGAGTCACTTCTTTGAGCCTCTTAAATACATCTTATCCATCTGTTGGTTCAATATGGCATCATCTAGGACTCTTGCATAACATTTACACCATTTCAATTTTATGTCTAAATATGTTGATGGTGCCCATAAAAAACACCAGTATACAATGTAACTGGTACCTCATGTCAGGAATCCAGGCAGCTCTCCTATCTTCCCATTTCCAGATGCTCTTTCTCTCTTTTAGCTCTTACAGCACTCTTAAAGTTGACATGCCATACTGAGCAGAAACCTATAGCATGATAGCCCATTTATGTTCTCCCTTTTTTGAAACAAACATGTTTCTGCTAACCCTGAATCTATGAATATATATATATATATATATATATATATATATATATATATCTCCATTAAGACATAAGGTCTATATTATAAGTTAGCAAAACTACCAGAGTTTCTTCTCAATTGTCCAATGCCAAAACAGACAACATTCTTCTAAATCACTGAATCTGTCCCTGCTCAATTCTACAAGTAATTTTGAAGAATAATCACCCTTAAAAATATAATTAATTTTCTTCTTCTTCACACTCTTCTCTCAGGGGGTGATTGAGGTGTAGCAGGTACAATGTAAATGGCCACCAGATGTAAATTCTTCAGATATTACCTAGTATGATTTCAAGACCACCATTATTAATTGACCACTTACTGGAGCACAGAACAGAGTAGGGAGAGATGAGGTGTTTATTGGTTGACAACAAAACCTAAAAATACCTCAAGTAGTCCAAGTTAATTGAGGAAAACTAGCAAATAAACAAAATCATATATTAAATAAACCCCCAAACTTCCTGAAATGTATGAGAGAAAGAACAAGGGATTATTAGACTCTGTCTTCAATTTCCAAACCCACTTTTCATGACCCCCAAACCAGTCACTTGACAGCATTAATTAACCCCACACCCCAATCTACAGAGAATACAAAAGGCTACCAAGACCTTCAGTCTGTATCAGAATCATAGTACGGTAGTTCTTACCAACATTTTCACTGTAGTTGCTACAGAGATATTTGATGGATGAAATATACCTAATGTTAGAGAAGAATGAGCTTATGCCCACAAGAGGTGTAGTAGTATAGCCCAAGGAGATGATTGCAAGTGAGAAATTTAATTAAATTCTCATTTTAACTTACAAGTTAATATTTTTTTTTCATTTTGCTCTATTTAATAGGTGTGCTCAAATTTGAGTATATTTTAACCGCTGACTATTAAGAAAAATTAACAGTTTGGGAAGTGTCATCGAATACTCCTGACATGTCAAATAAATCCATCTACACTACTATATAGCCTTAAATGATCAAATACCCCAATTTGAAAAGTACAACTGTATGGCATCCTGGTGGGTGTTTATACTGTGGAGTCTTTCACCAGCTGCTATAGACTGAATGTTTGTGTCACTTAAAATTCATATGTTGAAACCAATCCCCAAAGTAAAGGTATTTGGAAGTGGGGCCTTGGGGATGTGATTAGATTATGAAGGTGGTACCCTCATGAATGGGATTAGTGCTTTTATAAGAGACATTAGAGTGTTCCCTTGCCCCTTCTGTCACGTGACTTTATTGTGAGAAAACCACTGTCTGTGAACCAAGAAGTAGGCTCTTGCCAGACACTGTATCTTCTGGTACCTTGATCTTGGACTTCCCAGGTTCCCAAACTGTGAGAAATAAATTTCTGCTCTTTATAAGCCACCCAATCTATGGTATCCTGTTATAGTAGGCCCAATGAGTAAGACGCCTACCTTGCTTCAATTAAAATATCTTTCTTTTCCTGCTTGGATTCCAATCCCCTAGAGAATCTATGACCTCTAATGACTAAGACCTTTAATGACTTATTTGTTTTATTTATTCATACTTTCAATCACATGGCAAATGTTTATGGAGAATCTACTTTGTTCCAGCCAGTGTTGTAGACACTGGGAATAGAAATGAATGAAACCAATCATCTAGTGAGGTGGAGATGACATCATGAGCATTCTCATCATCATCCTCATCATCATCATACAAAGAGCTGAGGGTAGAGTTACAAATACATGCAAAGAACAATGGCAACACCATCAGTGAAGAAGGATGAACTATGTGTGAACTACTTTTTTGTTCTGTTCCCTTAATCAGAGTTCCCCAAATTTATCTCTAGTAAAAGAACCCTCCTGACAGCAAATCTGAGGCTTAACTTAAGTTTATATTATTATATAACTTAAGTTCCTTAAATCTCCAAACCTATTGAATTTTGTATAAGGTGAATTCCCAATAAATGTTGTTACTGATATTCACTTAAATGACTTATTTAAACACGGTTGATGAATAAAGAAATGTATCAGAATAAGAAATAGGCAGTAGCTGAAAAAAATTGTTCAGGCCGTTCTGCCTTTCTAGACTCAATCATTGCCTTTCTGGCCCATAATATGTAGCAGATTCTTCCTGCCTAACTAGACTCTCCTACTCCTGTCTTCATTTGGCCAGATTTGCTCTCCTCTTGTGTTTCAGTTCTCTAGTTTCCAAGCAAATTATTGGCATCTTCAAAATCCTAATTTGAAGTTATGTGTGTCTTCGGGCGCCTGAGTGACTCAGTTGGTTGAGCGACTGCTTTTGGCTCAGGTCATGATCCTGGAGTCCCTGGATCGAGTCCCGCATCGGGCTTCCTGCTCGGCAGGGAGCCTGCTTCTCCCTCTGACCCTCCCCCCTCTCATGTGCTCTCTCTCTCTCATTCTCTCTGTCTCAAATAAATAAATAAAATCTTAAAAAAAAAAAAAAAAGATTCTCTTGAAGTTATGTGTGCCTTCAAATTGAAAGCTAAGACTTCTGGAAGATATTTAAGTAAATTCAATGTATGCCCTGTCTCTTAAAACTCCACAAACAATTCTAAATTAACATCTTATTTGGCAGAGCTGTAATTACAGGAGAAAGTCAGCTTTCAAAGTATTGCTCTTAGAAATATACATCCAGGGCACCTGGGTGGCTCAGATGGTTAAGCGTCTGCCTTCAGCTCAGGTCATGATCCCAGGGTCCTGGGATCGAGCCCCACATCGGGCTCCTGGCTCAGCGAGGAGCCTGCTTCTTCCTCTCCCTCTGCCTCTCTTCCTGCTCGTGCTTTCTCTCTCTCTCTCTGTATCTGTGTGTCTCAAATGAATAAATAAAATCTTTAAAAAAAAAAAAAGAAATATACATCCAACCATTTAAGTAATGACTTGCCTTCAGAAAGTACAAAGTGCTGAGCTGTCCTTGAACCACATTCACAATTTCTCTCAGCAATGACCTGAAGACAACAATGTGCACTCTGAAAGGGGATTGCCACAATTTTTAATCTGCCTGGCATTCTGACCAGGCAAAATATAAATCATTTAATCAGCTCCCAACTGAGCATTGGGTACAACTAGTATAAATTTTCCTTCATAAAAGTTTCATCAAAGCTGGGATGGCTGCATTGCCTTATCTTTTGCTAGAGAAATTACAGCCTGTGAAGATTGGCTGGTAGTCATATGTGATTGATAGGGTTGGGGTGGATGGCCTTCATGCAGAGGAGTTTAAGCCCAAACAGTCTTTTCAGTCACTTCCATTTTCCCTTTAAAATAATGCTTTGCTTCATGTACTGCAAAGGAAAAGCCAACTAATAATCGTTTTTTGGTTTGTGTGTATGTGTGTTTCTTTTGAAAACATTCTTACTTCCATCAACTTACAGCTAGAAAAAGAATTGGCAGACACAATCTTCAATATGATAACTGTTTCTTATAAGCTAACACATCTGTAGGAAGATCTAGAAGACTGAAGACATTCCTAAAGCTTGACTTAGCTTCAAACTGATATTTATAAAATGAATATTATTAAATTAAATGTGTTGTTATTGGCTATTTTGATATAACATTTGTGGGGCTGTAAGGTAGAATATACCTCCAATTAAATGAAGAAAATGTGGATTCAAAAACTTCCTTAATAATATCACTAAGTCAACTTGCCTCTTTTGCTTTTGTGATATTAAAATTGATACCATGCAGGTGGAAAAAATCACCTAAGGAATAATAAACACTACTCAGACTAAGAGGGGATAGAGCAAAATTCCTGACAGAATGACTAAAGAGTTCTAATTATGAAATATTTGTAAGACAAGTAATGTTATATTTCTCCAGTACTGGCCTCATCAAGAACTAAGACATAAATCAATTCTAACAAGTAAACAGGTAAGTTAATTTTAAGGAATCTAATTTGCAGTAAGCTTACATCACTTGTAATGTATTTCAATTTAAAAGGCCCATCATTTCATATTTTCAAATCAATAAGTATATGAATTGCTTTACATTTCAATCCTATGTAGTTTAATTTAATGTGTTTTTGTTGATGTATAGTAAAGCTCAAAATGGGGCAAATAGATACAGTAATTTGACTCAAATATTATTTAGTTGAAAAGACTGGGGATAGGTAAATGTTAACAATATATGTCCCAGAGTCTAAGATTTAGATACTCTGAAAACTGTCATCATGCAATCAATTAAAATTATTTAACACAAATGAATTAATTGTCTCAAGTATTACTGGTCACAGATGAACCTAGAACAATCATTCTAACTGGTAACAGGATGAGTTTTCTCCTCAAACAGAAAAGTACAATACTAGGTTGTTACACATGTGACAAAGTAAAAAAAGGAATCTATAATTATGGTGTTATACAGGTGGGGTTATCAAGTAAAAAATTCTCTTAAAAACAAGAAGGCAAGTTGCAATCCAAGAATACTAAGAAAGTCAACCATAATCAACTTCTCAATCAAGAAGTCCAATCAGTTGTAGAGTGGCTGAGGCTCTCACATCCTGTGCACCACAACTCAACCCATGAAATGTCATTAAGCCATAACAAAAATAGAATTCTGAAAGCTTTCAAAGGCAACTTTGTCTCCAAGTTTCCAGTGTGAATAGCTAGCTCATTGAGGATTCCATAATCCACAAAACCCAGATTCTAAAATTTCTCCACAGGTTCTTTCAGAGTTTTCTCCAACTTTCATGTACAGGGGAGGTGTCTGAGGGTTGATTCAAATGTCTTCCTAGATCTGAGTGAATCTTTTCCCAGAGATATGAATCAGTTGACCTGGCCCAGGCCTGGCCTTCCTCCTTGTCACACAACTCTCAAGGACACCTGATGGGGACTTACTGATGCTGTTGTTAAGTCTACATAAACACGAAAATGAAAAAAAAACAAAAAAAAACAAAAAAAAATCCTCAAGTAACTTTAATACATTCTAAATGCTCATTCTTATTGACTAGGCAAATAAAGGCAGTAAGAACTGATGTGAGGGAGAAAATTTACAGTTTTTGATTCTTGGTGTGCTTGGCCACAGAGAATGGGGAAAAAAGTGAAGCCAGGACTATTAAAAACAATGGATGTCAAAACCATTGAGCTTAAAAAAAAAAAAAAAACCATTGAGCTTGATTTATGTTTCTATTTCAGGAGGATAAAACAACACTTTTCAGTGACAGTGATGTTATTGGCCTGTTAGTCTCATTTAGCCTGAAGTTTACCATTCATCATATTTATTCTTCACTATAGGGTTGTAGGCCCATGTTTGTCAGCCCAAGGAAGTTCTAGGCCTTTACCTATCAGTGTTTCCCCTTCTCAAGTGAAATGTCTCACCATACAGCTAATTGCATGGTCCAGAAATCTCTAAGTGCAATCAATTTCTTAAATTCTTAAATGTTTCTTAAATGCTTGAATTAATGAAAGAAAGTCTGTTCATAGTCCTATCATCCTTCCCCATACTTTGTCTATTGACAAGCAACATCAGTTTTACCCCTATTTCTCCATTTCTAGAAAACAACCAGCCAGGTTCAAACTTCATCATCTCACAACTACACTCATACCCACAGACCAAATCATGGAACCAAAAGACTCCTCGGTGACCCCTCTCCTGATTTAAACTTTTTGGTGGCTTCATACTGCTCTTTTAAGGAAAAAACTCTTCAACATGTATATATAACCTTTTATAGATTGTTCCCTACTATCCTCTTTACCTGAAGCTGTTATCCTGGTTCCATCCACCCTACTATACTATGTTTATGCCAGATTCATCTTCTGTGGGTCTTTCTTGTCCACTCTGCTTATTCATGCTTCCTCCTTCCATAAGACTTCTTTCTACTTTCTCCCTCTGTGATCCCCTATGCACTCAACATCTTATAAATGCTTATGAATCCTTCATATTTCAGCTCAAATGTAACTTCCCAGGGGAAGGTTTCCTGTCCTTCCCCCTAAGGTCAAATCAGAATATTATAGGAAGATATAACCCATGTAGTTTCCCTTTGTAGCTTGTCACAGATAAATTTTACATTTTTAAACACTTGATTAAAAATTATTTCCTATATAACAAAATGTATTTAATTTACTTTAGTGTCTTCAGTTTTCAGCACAGTTAATAGCCACAGAGTATTTCTTTTTTTTTTTCCCATAAAGAATCTATTGGTTATTTTTTTTTTAATTTTTTTTATTCTTATGTTAATCCCCATACATTACATCATTAGTTTTAGATGAAGTGTTCCATGATTCATTGTTTGTGCACAACACCCAGTGCTCCATGCAGAATGTGCCCTCCCCAATACCCACCACCAGGCTAACCCATCCTCCCACCCCCTCCCCTCTAGAACCCTCAGTTTGTTTTTCAGAGTCCATCGTCTCTCATGAGAAAGTCTGTTCGTATCTGGAAAAATAAAATTACATGATTCTAAAAGAAACTGAAGTAAACCCAAACTGGTAATTGAAATTGTCCAGGAAAAAAAATTATAGTAACATAATTCTCAAACTTTCCAGCCTCTGGACCTACACTTTTAAATGCTATTGAGAACCCCAG
This sequence comes from Mirounga angustirostris, assembly GCF_029215605.1. Classification (NCBI taxonomy): domain Eukaryota; kingdom Metazoa; phylum Chordata; class Mammalia; order Carnivora; family Phocidae; genus Mirounga; species Mirounga angustirostris. The sequence goes on from NW_026991710.1 coordinate 53,991,470, forward strand.
TGGGCTTATGTTTATATGGGTTATATTTATGAATATTTGCCATGTTAGATATTAAAACTGAGGATGAAAATATACGTTTATTTGTAAATCCATTCAATACTAATACAAGTAAAATAAACCTAGGACATGTTACCACAAATAATATACTTTAATAAAAAAATATATTTTACCAAACAAAACAACTAGTAAGAGAACTGGCATTGTTTTACATTCATATAATCTCTTTAATATTTGGCTTAAAAAAGAGCTAAATTCTCATCCCTGCTTCTGCCTTTAATCTGCTGCAATATCACACATTGTATAGTCTCTGCAAAATTCCACTTGTAAGAAAATGAAAGTGAAAAAGTAAAAGAATTTTATAGTATGTTATGAAAATAATTTTAATCCTGCTGACCCCATGAAAGCATCTTAGGTAAACTCCCAGGGATCCCAGGCTACACTCTGAGAACCACTTGTATAATTTAGCCTCCAAACTGGCACACTTTAGAAAATAAAGGAATGTACAATAAGTGTTTATGCTAGAATATCAAGCATAAACAGGGATTATCATTAATATATGTTAATGAATGGTTATAGAAATAAGCTAATTAAAATCTTATAATTCAAAACAAATATAGACTATATGGCATAGAATTTTTTTATCATAAGCCCATAAGCTTTTTAAAAAGTTGGATACATTTTTGTATACTCATGAGAGTCAATATAGCACCTTATACAAAATACAAAATAGGCTTCAAAGAATATTAAATGAGCAAATCAATAAATTATTGTGTAAAGGAACAACTAAATAATAACTTATATTGCTTGTTTCTTAGGCATTATAGTCTGTTTTGAAATGAGTAGATGAGAGGGATTTATCCTGTTGCAGTGATTCTACCATAATATTCCTTACTTCCTCCAAGTTACTCAACTTTTCAGGTTATTACAAACCTGTAAAGGTAGAATCTGTGAAGCAGAATACAAAGTCTCCTATGTGGTATGATTGGAGAGGCACAGAGCCCTTCATACTGAAAAATTATTCCTAACTCTAGCTATCCTTAAAATATATTGACCATAGTTGTTAAGAATTATCTTCTCCCTTGTCCATGACAATTTTTAAATGGAAGTATGCTTGAGAGAAACATTCCATCCCTCATAAGTAGAGTGAAGTATCCATTCAACCAACCTTATATCCAAGTACTTAAGGTTTTCCTAAAAATTGTCCAAACACACACACACACACACCAAACACATACCACTTAGAACAGGATATTTAATCCTTTATTTCATCAACTGAGAAAACTTCCTGAGTGTGAGATAGCCTTAGATATTTTCTCTTCTACAGAGATAACCTTAAACATGAAGCATTCTTAGGTGCAATATAGTTTCAGGATAATAGGAAATGTTGAGGACACAGGTAAATGATTTAGTAAGTTGATACAAACTAACACACCAAATGCATGAAACTTTTTTTTTTAAAAGATTTTATTTATTTGAGAGAGAGAGATAGCACATAAGCAGAGAGAGGGGCAGAAGGAGAGGGAGAAGCAGGCTTCCAACTAAGCAGAGAGCCTGACATGGGGCTCAATCCCAGGACCCTGAGATCATGACCTGAGCTGAACTCAGACACATAACTGACTGAGCCACCCAGGCACCCTGTACATAAAACTTGTTTACTGAAAAGGAGATTATTAAGACCTGAAATTAATGAAAAAAATACTTAATACGTTTTATAAAATATGTTTTCATATATCAAAAAAAAACCCTATAATCATTTTACAGCCAAAAATAAATGAAAAGAAAAAGTAAATGTCTCTCCTAATTACTGTTTTGAATTTATTACTAGGTATTGCTTTATCATATTAATTGATTAGAATTATTCTTGATTGTACACAAGACATATCTAAATGAAAATATTAGAAATTAAAAATGATATAAAATAATTTGTTAAAAGATTAACTTACCTTATTTATTTTATACTGGTGAAAATGGTTTATTCATATTTTTTCTACATATTAATTAGACATATCAACATCCCTTTTACTACAAGGGATTCATATATAAGAAAAAGCTAGATTTGAATATAAGTGATAGGAGATCATGCATACAATAACTAAAATATAAGGCAATGATCCAAAGTTATGGTGGTTTCCAGAGAAAGGAAATATTACTTTTGTTTTAGTCATCTAGGGAAAAAAAGGCATATATATAAGCTTTTTAAAGTTACCTGTAAGATAAAGGAAGGGAATAGAGTAGCTGAATTCTTCCCGTGAAGATGAAATAAACCGCGTAAAAGAATTATCCTTGGAGCAGTACCTGAATATGAAGTAAATGGAAGGCTAGTTTTGACTGGGAGAATAGAGAATCAAAGTTAGTTTTCAGTTGTCTCAATTAGGAAACAGACGTAGAAACATGCCTGACAGTAGTAAAAGTTAAACAAGGAAAGATGGTAAAATGGGAGGTGGAAGCATAAGAAAAGAATTCACAGAAATGTTGATGGTCAAGATAATTGGAAAGCAGGAGGAGCTAGGGGGAATGTACTCAGCTTTTAGACTTATTCATCAATATAATGTATGGGTGGTAACCACATTAGGCTCAAGAGTTAGCCAGAATTTCAGGTAAGAACGTAAGATGCAAAACTGTAGCATAGGGAAAGATATGTCTTATTCATGTTTATATCTCTGGAACCTATAGTAGTTTTAGGAACTTAGCATGAGCTTGAGAAATGGTTACTGACTAAGGACTGAGTGTACAGTATATTGTCCTCGGCTCATGCTGGATAGCAGTGGATGTAAGCCTGTAAAAGACAACTTGGAGATAGACTACCGGGGGTCTTGACTATCCAGACAGATTAGGTTTTATTAGATTTCAATATAGCATCATAAAATATTTTTGAAACATGAGTCACGTTTTAAAGAAATACTTTAGAAAGATGTTCTCAATAGCTGCATTCAGGACAGACTGCATTCAGGACAGATTGGAGTAAGAGTTTTCAATCTATAGCTGTCATTTCTATCAGGGAAAACCACTCATCTGAGGAAAAAAAAACAGAAGGCAAGAACTAGAAAACTGAAACTTATTTTTTTTTAATGCCAGGCACTACATTACACACATCAGGAACATTTTCTGATTTCCTTCTCTGTCTCAAAAAAGTTTTCATCCACATTTCTATATGAGAACTCTGAGGTTCAGACTTTTTAAATAATGAAAGTTACATAGAGAGCAAGAAGAAGTAGATGTTAAAAAACAAAATTCAATTGAGAAAATTTGACAATCTAACTGGCTTTATTAAACAATTTATAATCTTTTAGCATTCCATCTAGCAAGTAGAGGGAAGTTCTGAAGAGCTGTACAAAATGGAAGGTTTTCATGAGAACAAGGCTGGGGCAAGAAAGCTATTAGCAAAACAAAAGGATTGTTCCAGGCAAGGTTGCTTTCCCCTAGGGGGAAAACAGGGGGTCTTATCATACAGATTACTTCATCTTCCTTTGGAGGATGGGGAGGGCCCTAGTGGCAGATTACTTCATTGGCATTGATCAGAAAATTCCTGACTGACTAGCTAAGACTACATTTCTGGGGGAGGTTGAAACTGCAATTAGATTAGGTATTAAGCCCTGTTTTAAGGAATTGGCTTAAGTGACACCATTTGGGGCCTGTGGTTTTCTTTTTTACACAGGATTTAATTCCAACTTTATCCTAAAAAAAACATATTATTTCTACTATAACAAAAGTTACATTCTGGGAAGCACCTATTTCAAGGGAGCTAATTAGAAGCCTTTATGGGAGAGCAAGTTTGAACATCAGTGTTGTAGATTAAGAGTGTCATGAGTTCATGGCCACACTCCCCATAGAGATGATGAGCCTACTTTTACCTCCCCTGGAATCTTTACTCGTCTGGAGCTCCTCTTGACCAATGGTATATGACAGAAATGACATTGCATATCCTCCAAGGGTGGGTCATAAGCCTTGGAGTTTCTCCCAAGTCTCTTGGAACACCCACTCTGGAGGAAAGGTAGCCACCATATAAAAAACCTGACTCTCCTGAGATCACCATGCTTCAAGATCCTCAGGTCAGTTGGAGAGATCCTGCAGAATGAGATACATGTGAAGAGAGAGCAAGTCCACAAAGTAACAAGGCTCCAACCGTGTGTGTGAAGGTGTGTGTGTGTGTATGTATGTGTGTCTGTGTGTGTGTTTGTGAAGACAGTGGATTTTTCAGCCCTAGCCACCCCTACTGATGCCAGGAGGATCAGGCATGGACTGCCTGGCTGAGTACTTCCCCAATTCCTGACTTCTGAAATTATAATCAAAATCAATAGTTGTTTTAAGTTTCTGGGTTTTAGGGTAAAATGTTGGGTAGTAATATGTAATTGGAACACCCAAGAATAGCAAAAGTCACAATAACTGCTATTGACTATTTTTTTAAAATGATATATCAAACGGTGTTGAAGATATTAGTGAACATTGGGCCTTACATGGATGATCTAATGCTTGATGATATGTTAAACCAAATTATTCTAATAAGGTAGCATAACACATACACATACATACATACACACACACACACACACACACACACACACCAAGCAACCGAAAAAAAAAAAGGCAGTTGAAAATGAAATGTGAGGAGAGAGGAAAATGCTACTAGTCAGCACTGATTTGTCAAATAGGACTCATTCTGATATCTGCAGTACTTTATCTCCAAGGGTCATTTTTAAAAATCCTCCTTACCTCTATGGGAATCCTTTAGCCCCAGTGACCCACCTTCAGTGACCAACCCTACAGCTAGGTCAGTTAAAATCAATTCTCAGTTAAAAATCAACCGACAAGGAAAGACTTAAAGAAAAGGAGAGAAAGATTTGACAAGGGTTTTATTGAAACCTCTCTGCCTTTACACATTTTGGGCCTAGAAATGTAATAAGCATTTATTGTTATCCTGGGAAAAGGTATTTTCTCTCCTCTCAGCTAGACCAAAATTTGAAGCTAAAATGCTTTGTCTAAAAAATCTCGCTCTTTAAAGAAACTAATATTAGACTGTAAACTAAGAAAGGTGCTGTGCTTTCAGAAAGCATTCCACCCAACTCATTGATTGTTTCCTACCCATAGATAATCCTGAGTAAGTATGCTCATTGATTTATGTCAGTTCTAAAAGCCCCAATTCACCTGAATTATTCTAGTACATTTCAAGCCAACCAATTCTAATTCATTTCTTTAATTTCTGGGCTGCATAAGAAATTTTCAGTTATTTCAACAGGAATTTTCAAATGTATAAAACACATTTTAAATGCTCATATCTTCTCTAAACATTTCATATTTCAAAATGATCTGTTGATGGGCACCATGTTCCTTTAAGTGGAGTTAAATATATATGTGTGGAGCTCATATACTGTGATCTGTCAAAGACCTTTAGTGACTCTGACAGCACTTAACGATTTGATCTGGGCATTTGTTCCTATGTTGTCTTCAGTGATGACACTCAATCAGCATAAGATTCTAGTAGCCATTTGACTTATTTCCTAATCAATTATTATTATAATAATAATATAATAATAATAACAGATGTAAATCATTATTGTTGCATAGGCTGGGAAATGTGATGTTCTTCTCTAAATTGGTATGATTGCTCTTATTTTCCTTTCTTAAAGTTTATCCTAAATACCAGCAATTGATAGTTCTTACTTTTTCATAGATTTTCTAGAGTAAATATTGAAATATGACAAATAAAACATTTCTGCAGGTGATATAGCACAATAATTCAAATAGAACAACTTTCACATTCTTCACATCTGCCTCCCTCTATATGTTACATGTAAATGAATTTATCATGTTGAAAGCTGTCAAATCCATAGGCTCAGGCTGCTTGGAAAAGAAATGACTTCTCTATGCCAAACCAAGAAAATGAAGCAAAGATAAGACAAGATCTTGGGCTTATTTGCACCCATATATCCTCTGCACTTAATAGTATCTGACATGCAATTGGTGCCCACAAATAGTTGCTGAATTGATTGAGAAATAAGTAGGTATTTTAATTTTTCACAAATGATTATTAGAGGACAGAGTTAAATAATATAATTATCTAAAATGCACCCTCCATCCCTCAGTAAACAGTCAAGAAAGTTTAACTCTTGCTTCTCATTCCTGGAATAATTAGGATTCTTAATTGGGATAGATCATCTGTCTGGTCACAGATGAAAGACTTATAGTTGACAATTACACATTATTTATTAAGATCATTTATATTGAAACTATAGCACTCTCGAGTTGGAAAAATCTTCAAGGATCATCTAGCTCCTTTATTTTAAAAGTAAGGAAAAGGCTGCAAAATGTTTACAGCCTTAAATACAAATACAAGACTGAGTAGAAAACATGTCCCAAACTCCCCATCAAGTGTTCTCATTATCCAGAGTGGTAAACTCCCTTCTTTCATATTTAGGTTCCTCCTTCACTCCTTTTATCAAGACATTTCCTGGCTTTATGTTCAAAGGGGTTGAGAGGGAGGGTAATGCAAAGGCTGATTTTCATCCCTTTTGAACAAGGAAGTCATTTTTTTCTTCCAGTCTGTATACAACCTCTAGGGTAGCTTCAGGTGGTATTGGTCATCTTATGGAAGAAGCAAGAGAAGCTTCTTCTAAAGCTTGAGATCAGGCTTTTCTGAGGGAAAAGTCCTGCCTTTTAAAAATAAATAGCTAATTTTATCAGGAGTAAACAGGACACTAAAAAATAATTTTTTGTATTGGTCTTTTCAGTTGTTGTAGAATTCAGATTTGTAACAGTTAGACTCACTGTGCTTTAAAGGATCATCCTCAACCATATGTGGTGATATTTGGTGTAAATGACCTTCCAGTTAAAAAAAAAATCAATGTAGCTGAAGCTTTTTGCTGATCTTCTTCCTCTATCTATCTTTTCATCCTCATGTTCCTTTCTTTCTCTGTCCCACTCTTAGTAAGGCCTCCTTGGCTTAAACTAATAGCTAACTAATCCCAGCTATTGTGATAATTGATAACTTACCTTCTAGGAGTATTCTGACTCTCATGTAAAATTCTTGGGGTGAGAAAGCGCTTTGAACCAAATAAAAGCCTACTCTGACTGCTTTTAAAAAATCACAACATCTCCTCCCAGCACACCCAATCTTTTTACTCTGCTCTATATTCCTTCCTCCAGAGCATATTTTCCTTAACCTACCATAACTATATTTATATATTTGTTTATAGTCTATTGTCTTCCTACTAGAATGTAAACTCAAATGGGAAAGATTCACTGATGTATTTCAAATGTCTAGAACAGCATCTGGAATTGTAGGTATTTGATATATGTGTGTTGAATATATAAGAGATACCTATCTATATACATCTATAGATATATAGATACATATGAATATCAACATTGTTTTTCTCTTAAAATAGGAAATAGGAATGGGAGAATGATTTCTTATGTGTACTATTCCTCAAATCATGCCATGTTTGAAGTCATTAATTACATATTATGTCCTGAGTCTGTTCTGAAAAATTCTTGCCAGGTCATATGGAGTTAGATTTGCTCAAGGTCATGAAACTAACTTGTAATAAAAAAAAAAATTTAAAGATTCATCTAATAAACTTTTGTAATTTTTTACAAAAATGTACTGAACATTAACAATAAAATAATATTTATAATATGTATAAATTACAAATATGTGTAAAGAATAAAAATAAACATCCATTTATTCACCACCATCTTAAGAAGAAGATCATTAGAAAAACATTGCAAGTTTCATATGTGCCCCTCCAAAATTCCCAATCTCTTTTCCCTCCATGTCCCAGAAGGACATTGCTATTCTATTTATAATTTTACCACATATATTTGTACCTTTCATGGAAAGATTGCTCTGTTTTGCCTGCTTTGACCTTTACATGACTGGAACTTGTAAAGTCTATATTTTTTAAGGAATATATACTTAAGATGTTCTCCACTGTATTGTTAGATGCATCATTATCATTCATTTTCACTGCACTGTGGTATTCCATTATATGAACATAATACAATTTATATATCATATCTTCTGTTCATGGCATCAATTCAAGGTTTTTGTTTGCTTGTTTTCTTAAATTACAAACAGTCTTGTTAGAGATACTCTTGTATATGTTTCTGTTTCCTGGTACCCATATGTGATAATTTCTCAGGGTATATATACAAGTGTTTTTTAAAGGTATATGGCTGGGAGTTGAATTGTTGGTTGTACATTGTACATATCTTCACCTTTTCCTGATAATGCCTTAATGTTTTCCACAGTGATTATACAAATATACATTCTTATTTTTTAAGATTTTATTTATTTATTTATTTATTTATTTGAAAGAGAGAGAGAGAGCATGTGAGTGGGGAGAGGGACAGAGGAGAAGGGAGAGGGAGAGAATCTCAGGCAGACAGACTCATTCTGAATGCTCAGCCAACTAGACATGGGGATTGATCTCACAGCCCTGAGATCATGACCTGAGCCAACACCAAGAGTGGGACTCTTAAGTAAGCCACCCAGGTGCCCCCTACAAATATACACTCTTAACCCGAGTATGTAAAAGTTCCAACTGTGCTCATCCTCACCAACATTTGATATTCTGATATTCCAAGTAAAATACTTTCTATTTTAAGATGTTGAACTAGTTTTGGGGAATTAAAAAACAAACTAAAATACCAGCATTTTATACCTAGAAAAGCAAAAAATAGCCAAGTCATAAGAAACAGTGCCTCTACATAGTTTTCGTGATGATCAAATACACTTATTTTCAATACATATATAGTCAAATGTCATTTAATATCCAAACACTTAATACGTTCATTCACAATATAGGCCAACTTGTATTTTAGGACATCATACAGAGATTAATCTCATTATCAATGCACACTAGTAAAATAAATAATTCTAAACTCCTCGACCATACCATATGGTTATTTCTAAAGTAGACCTGGCAAGGATTTCATATTCCAATCTTTATTCTGTGAAATATCTGAATTATGGTATGTTACATTAGGAAAGAATTTTGTGTTCCATTGAGTCTTGGAAACACTGAGTTTAGCTTGGTTCCAAAGTATTTATTTACTACAGATGATTTAGCCTTTATTAAGTTAATGTACATTTTGAATCTCCAAAAGGAACATCTAATATTTAGTGCTTTCCAAACTTTTTCAACCACAAAGCCCTTTTGTCTATAGTCTCATGGAACATAATTTTGGAATTGTGGTCACATAATATTCATATGAAATTATTAACAAAATCCCCACAATGCAAAACTGTGCCTTACACTACACCCTACCCTTCCATGAAGTATATATCCCAGTCTTTGATAAGATGGAAAAAAAAAAAAACCAAACTAAATCACACATTACTGCAGGGAATGCGAATTTATATAGCTTTTCCAAAAGACAAAATAATGGTATATATAAAAAGCTTTAAGTATTTTTACTTTGGCATTGTATTTTAAGACTTTTGTACTTTTGGACAGTGTTTTAGACCTTATATTTCTCAGCACTAGAAATTATCCTTACTAAATAATAAGAGATTTGTTCAAATATATACCCAAAGATGGTAAAAAAAAAAATTAGAAACAACCTAAATTTACAGTAATAAAATATCTTACTTATACTAATGCATACTGATAAGATAGAAAACATGCAAGGAGTAAAAACTCTATCCCAAAAACCCATAATTATTTAGTAATACCAGGAAATATTCATGAAAGATTTAGTTGCAATATGTGAATACTTTAAAGCACACATGTGCCTGTATTAAAATAGAAATAAAGGTAGAAAGAAACACATCAAATTCTTAATTTAGTGGTAATCACTGAATGGCAGAATTATGATTAATTATATTTTATTATTGAAATTTTGCATTTTTCCCAAATGGTCTACACAAGTATTATTTCTAACAGTAAGAAGAGGTGATTAAATATTACTTAATTTATAAATAGCCTTTGATATTTGCCATTAAATGCAATGAACAATAAAAAAGAAACGCTCTCAGGATAGGAAAAAAAATGAGATTTTCTTTAAATATACTTCTGAAGAAACAATTCAAAAAACAAGTTAGCTTCAAAAAGGTAGCTTCGGAAAGACAATCTATTTGCAAATCACCTAACCTGCTTGATAAAAATGGAGATTCCTAGGCCCCACCAAAGAGAACCTTATTCTGAAAGTCTAGAGAATCTTCATTTCCTCAAACAGAGTTAGAGGACCTGGTTTCTTGGGATGCCTGGGTGGCTTAGTTGGTTAAGCGTCTGCCTTTCTTCTCAGGTCATGATCCCAGGGTGCTGGAATTGAGTCTGCATAGGGCTCCTTGCTCAGCAGGGAGCCTGCCTCTTCCTCTGCCTGCCACTCCTCCTGCTTGTGCACGTGCTCTCTCTCTCTCTGGTTTGTTTTATAATACTGATTTATCACTTAAGTGCTCTGAGGTTCACTTTCCTCATCTTTTATCTAGTGGAACAGTTTGGTTGGACTAAAACACAGTACCCATTATTCCATTGGTGACTGCAACCACCAGGCATCCAGTCCCCAGCTCCTACGCCCTATTCACAGACCCACCTCCTTTGGAGCCATATTTCTGTTGCGATTTCTGTTGCTATATCCGAAACTCTTTATGTAATTGTCTTTTGCAAAGTTACAGAAGGATAAAGAAATTTCCCAGATTAAAAACAAAGAAATAAAAACAACAGCAACAACAAAAACCAAGCCCTGATCCCTCATATTGAGAAAAGAGAATATAAAAATAATGTCTGAATATTTCCAAACACCTGTGTACTGTGCAGAGGTATATGGAGATATAGGGCTGGACTGGAGGAAAAGCTGCGGGACTCTGCAGGGAACAGGTGCTCCACTGAGTCCTTATACCTCAGTGTGCCATATAACTACTGCTATTTAATAAATGTGCCAAGGTGTGAAAAAGATTGGAAAATTCTGGATTATAGGAAAAGACAACAGGGACTCAGATAATGACTTTATTTTATGGAATATTCTGTGTTTATTCCAAAAGAGAAGGCAGGTCTAGACTATCTTCCTTTGAAGCAGAATCAACTTTAAAATATCAGACATAAGATGTATGTGCTATTCCCAATACAGTTTGCAATAAATCCTGAATGCTATACTGGACCAGTCACATAAATGTCACAAGAGTGTCTCAGAAAATACGGCTAGATGTGTGCAATGGTGGACTATTGTAGGTGGAAATGTGTCCCCCAGAAAGATATACTGAAGATCTGACCCACAATACCTATGAATGAAAAATTTGGAAAGAGGGTCTTTGGAGATGTAATCAAGATAAGATGAAGTCACACTGGACTAGGGTGGGCCCTAATCTAGTGATTTGTAGAAGAAGGAAATTTGGACAGAGATACACAGAGGGAAGAAAGCCAACAAGAACAGAGGCAAAGATTGGAGTTATGTAGCTACAAACCAAAGAGGATTTGCTGGCCACCACCAGAAACTAGGAATGGCCACGGAACAGAATATCCCTATGAGCTTCCAGAAAAACTACCCTGCCGACACCTTGATTTCATACTCCCAGAGCTCAGACAATAACTTTCTGTTGCTTAAAGCTACCCAGTTCATGCTATTTTACTATGCAGTCCTAGAAAACTAATATAGATGGAAACCAACAATCCCAAAACCACTGAAGACTTGTCAGTTTCACCTTGGACCACTGGCTGACTTATTATAGTCTCTCAGATCAGCACTGGGAGACATAGGATTGGTCCTCTCTGGAAGCAGCAACTTGGGGAAAATATTTGCAGTACCTTATGCTCTTTGAATCAGAAGCCTAGACAAATACACATCAAAATGGAAAGTATCGTAACTACATCACAGAGGAGAATGTCAAGAATGTCATCCCAGAGGAGAGTGTGATTTTCAACTTGAAGTTTTATCTGAAATCTAAATCTTTGAGATTTCCTTTATAATATTCAAGCAGAAGCTGAGCTTATACTCTATACCAGACATTATTCATTATATGCTATATGTTATGTAGTATGTGTTCTGTACTATGCAGAATATAGTATAGCTATAACATATAGTAACATACTCTGGTTACTGGAAGGCCCCACTGACATTTTACCTGGCCCAGCATTAGAATGGCCTTGTCTCTTATTGTACATGGATGAGCCGATTTCCACATGGACAGGAGAAACCTTCCAGAATTGCAATTGCATATCCTCTGCTTCCTTATCACTTCCCACTGTGCGGATGTTAATTCATACTAATTTTTTTGAAATGAGGGAAAATATAAATTGAGAGAGCTTTTCTACATTTGAAAAAGAACATGGGAAAAACAGAAAGGACAAAAAATGTGGGAAAGGACAAAAAATGTATTTACGTGTTTATAAATACTTTATTATGTTCTATTTACAGTTTTTCTGAGATTATTTTTCAGTTTTTAGTTGGTAGAAGGCAGAAGGGAGAATAAGAGCATTTATGACTATTTGAATTGTATTTGAATTTGTGCATATTTGTTTACCCATGAAAAGAAACCCTTCACTCCTGTGATTTTAACTCATTTTCCTTTCTATCTCTTATAAGTTAAAAATTTTCTGGGGCGCCTGGGTGGCTCAGTTGTTAAGCGTCTGCCTTCGGCTCAGGTCGTGATCCGAGGGTCCTAGGATCGAGCCCTGCATCGGGCTCCCTGCTCCGCGGGAGGCCTGCTTCTCCCTCTCCCACTTCCCCTGCTTGTGTTCCCTCTCTCGCTGTCTCTCTCTGTCAAATAAATAAATCTTTAAAAAAAATTTTTTTTCTACACACCCAGTGGCAAAAGTGCAATGAAGAAAGAGGGTACAGCTTTACAAGATTTTGCAAATTCTGAAAAAGGAGCACAACAATTGCTGTTAAGTATGTGATTACCATAATCAGTGTTGTACTGTGCATAACTCAAGAATTTCTCCCATCTGGATTCAAGCTCAGATAATAAGGCATTGAAAATCTTGTAAAAAACCTTAAAGAATACTAACCATTGAATAATAAGCAAGTGAATCTGTGACATTTCCCCACCTATAACGCATGCCTTTCTCAGCCAAAGTGTTTTGAAATAGACACTTTTCTGTAATACTAATAAGAACTAAATGATGTCTTGGTTTACCACAAGCGTGGTACCAAGAAGCCAAAGGTACCTCATAAAACCTTTGTTTTCAGACCCTAAGAAAATCACCAGATAAGATATCTTCCCATAGTCCCAAAAGGCAGCACAACATCTTTAAGGAAGAATTTATGGCTGGGTTTAAAATTCTTGCAAGTCCTAAAAGATAATGTGATTGAGCAGGAAAGAAAAAAATTTTTTTTCTGACATCCCCAATATATAGCAAAGAAGATGGATACGTAGAGATAGATAAATAGAAAAATAATAGATGGATAGGTAGATAATATGTATGCAGTTATATGTGTGATCTGTGTGATATATGACATATTTATTTATCATATTCCTCACATAAGAACTAGAAACCTAATAATTGCAAAGCTGTAGATCTTTGATGAAATGTTAAACTCAAGTAAAGGGAAATTCAGAGTTAGAATTTTTTTACCTTTATAATTCATAGCAATTCCCAACCCTTCCTCAGACTAGAAGAATGATAGTTACTTTTAAACTTTTTTTAAGGTGTGAATCTTTCCTCCCGCTCATGAAAAGTTATCTAGTGAAATAACAAAAACATGATTAAATATAATAATCAATGCTTGGTTAGCTTGATTGATTGATTTTTGACAGGTAACACAGCCAGTGATGGATCAGACCTTCATCACAAAGAAAATAATTTATAGCACCCTTGGTTACATATAATTTCAGATATTCAGCCTAATGGCTTTTACAAAAAAGAACAAGAAAATTTTTATTCAATCCATACTTCTGTGTTAATCTGAAAATCATTCATTTTCAAATTGATATTTTTTTAAAAAATCATCTACTACCATGGAATAAAAATCGTTTGCTGTTAGTCAGCTAAAGATTCTCCTTTTTAAATATGTTGATTACCTGAGAATAATATATTGATTGCATTTGGCACAGTCTTATTTACAATAATTCAACCCAAGAGCAATATAATTTAGAAACTGGCCACCAGGCATGTGCTGGTAATGAATAGAATTCATGTTTAATTCAAACTTACAAGCAAAAGCATTACATTTAGGTAATACTAATATTGTGACAACCTGACAAAGACCAAAAAATTCAATTCTAAAGCTACCATTCTTTCTTTAACTCAGATATTTACCTAAGAAAATAAAAGAAAATAAATAAGCATTTTGACTTATATACAGATTTTAAAATGAGAAAGAAAAGTAGATTGTATTAGAGAGTTTGCCAAATTGTTTTGTTGTTGTTGTTGTTACATATTTATAGAGTAGGCCTAGAGTAGGCCGAATTTTTACCAAAATATAAAATGGCTTCATTGAATTCCATGCTAGTAGCCTCAGACATTCTCTAATGGGAGACTCTCCCCAATATCTCTGGAAGAAATGCTTTTATTTTGAAGAAAACTCATTTTCATCAGATGTCTTAAACAGTAGTTATAAAAGTTAGAAATTCAAGTCACAACAGCAAGTCAAAATGCTGTATTCCTCTTTAATCCAATAAGGTTTCATAAAGGCAGCAAGTTAGAGAAAGTATGAACATTACAATGTTAAACGTTTGGTTGAGAAAAAAATTAAAAATCTTTACTAAAAATGCTCATTAGAATAAACTAATTAGATGAACAATTAAAAAGATGAAGACAAAGCAGATGCAAGATATTTGGAATTTCTCACTGACCAGTTGCGTGATCCTGAGCAAGTAATTTCAAGTATTATATTTGCTCCATTAAATGAGGGTGAATGGCTCTAAAGATCTTTAAAGTTCTAAAATTTTATGTATTTACATTTTGAAAAGCAGCACATATGTATAAATCAAGGTTTAGTTTATCTATCTGAATTTTTTCTTACTCATCTATCACATAAATATATTGTTAAGAACAATAAAATAACATAACATAATAAAATTAAATTTAAAAAAAAGAACAATAAAAGCAAAGTCATTTTGAAATGTAACATCATTTTACCCTTTACATAGACATAGCCTAAACCTCACTAATAGGAGCATACACATCTAGCTTCTATATAAGCAGTAATAGTTTTTGCTATTGCTCTGCCACTTCTTTTCTCTTCTGCTGACCTCAGGGAGAAATTCAGGTATTCTAGAACATAGGAAGTTATTTAGCTTCCAAGAGCAAACCTCTGTGACATTAGACGAGCTGAATAAGCTTCCCTCTATGCTTCCCTCAGGACAAGGAGGATGCGTATCTATGTTCAAACCTATTCAGTTATTTTAAGTGACAGGGAAAGACGTACATGTGCACAATGGCTAAATGTGTTTATATTTATATTTATATTTGAATATTTCATCAATTTAACAAGGCTTTACCAACTGCAGCATATAGTGTTATTCACCTGACCAGGAATGTACTATATACCACACCGCTGAATTATATTCACTTTACATTGACATCGCAGAGACTGAGTACCAGAACTATCATGGTACAAGACTGTATCTGATGCCCTTGAATCTGTTAACTCAAATTGTTTTTTTGTTTTGAAATAACAGGGAGCACTAACAAACATGTATACAGTTCTTCATAAGGATTAAAGAGGAAAGCAATTAATTGCATCTGTCATATAGAAGGTGAGAGAAACTGAAAATCATAGTTCAACATGAATATTCACTTCTCATAATAAAACAACAAATTAGAATTGAAATTATGGAACTGTGAGATGTGGCTGCTCCAGAATGGTTCAAATTTTTGCAAATAAAGTGATGTATGGTATTTTTTAAAAATCTACTCCTGAAGATTTTTGAGATTTTTTCCTATTGTTTTGTACAAATCTAAAAATCATATGTATTCCAACAAGGATTACTTTTTCTACTTATAATAAAGCTCCTATTTAAATTATAAAACAAAGTGATCACTCTGTGTGAATATATCCTTACGTTGTATTGCTCAACAAAATTAGGATGTACATATAATGCCTCAATCACAGTAAGAGTTTATTTTCTAATTAAGCAAAGCCCGTCATGTATCCTCCTCTTTGATGGATATAGTTCACTTCAAAATGGTAATTCTGGGACCTGGGCTTATTCCAATATTATATGTCTGCTGTGCTCAACTCCTGGCTTGAATAGTCACCATGATTTTCTGCATGAAGCCAGAGGAAGGGGAAAGAGCACTTGAAGAAAAAATATACACTTTTAAGCCAATTCATTATATTCCATTAGTGAGAACTAGTCATATGTCCCCACACAGATGAAAGAGTAACTGGGAAATCCTTGTTATCCCTGACTGGATGGCGCTGTCTCAGGTAAGCTCTGTATTATAAAAAGGGAGAGAGGGAGAGAGGGAGAGAGGGGAGGGAAGAGAGAGAGAGAGTGCACACACAATGGTTCATCAAAAAAAAAAAAAAAAGCAATGGTAAAAAGTTTTTATTCTGTTGCTAAATATCATATGTTTGACCAAGTGAAACAAAAAACAATGTTTTTGTTCCTTATTTCATCAGGAAAAGTGTCCTGTCATAACACAAAATATAAAAGTATTCTGTAATAAGTTTTGAAGTATAAAAATTATCTGTGAAATTTTTCAAACATTTTCTACCAGATTATTAAAGCCATGATTCCTCCTTCTTTTCACCATTCTGAGAAATCTTTAAAATATAGAACACACATATAGCTATACGAAGATATTTAATTATTAGAAACATACCACATAAAGCATATAGAGCCAATGTTAAGGTATCACCACAATGCAAAATGAATCTCTGTACAATCTCAGTCTGGAAAACCTACATCGACAACCACTGACATTTATTCCTATCCCAAAGTTCCATATGAGATTAGAAGGAATGTGATTGATCTGGTGTTCTTTCAAAAACAACTGTACTATACAATGGAATATTACTTAGCCATCAGAAAGGATGAATACCCCCCATTTTCATTGACATGGATGGAACTGGACGGGATTATGCAAAGTGAAATAGTCAAGCAGAGAAAGAAAATTATCATATGGTTTCACTCATATGTGAAACATAAGGAATAGCGTGGAGGACCACAGGGAAAGGGAGGGAAAACTAAATGGGAAGAAATCAGAGAGGGAGACAAACCATGAGAAGCTCTGGACTCTGGGAAACATACTGAGGGTTACAGAAGGGAGGGGGTAGGGGGAAGGGTAACGGGGTGATGGGTATTAAAGAGGGCATGTGTTGTGATGACAACTGGGTGTTATATGCAACTAATGAATTGTTGAACACTACATCAAAAATTAATGATATACTATATGCTAGCTAACTGAACATTAAAAAAATTAAAAAAACACAACAACCTTACTCTTTGTGTTGAGCATGGAGAATTTACTGAGTTGAAAGGTTTTTGCCTCCCAAATTTATATCCACCTGGAACCTCAGAATGTGGTCTTATTTGGAATTAAGGTCTTTGCATATGTAATTAGTTAATTTAAGATGAGATCACAGTGGATTAGGGTGAGCCCCAAATGCAGACTGGTGTCCTTAATAAGAAGAGAGGACACACAGGCCTACACAGAGAGGATCATGTGAAGATACACAGAGGGAAGAAAGCCATGTGACAAGGGAGGTAGAGATTAGAGTGATAGAGCTACAAGGCAAGGGATGCCAAAGAGTCCTGCAACCACCAGAAGCTAGGATAGGCATAGAACGGGTTTTTTTTTCAGAGCCTCCAGAAGGAACTAACTCTGTCAACTCCCTAATTTTGGACTCTGGTCTCCACAACTACAAGAGAATAAATTTCTATAGCTTTAAATCATCCAGTTTGTGGTAATTTGTTACAACAGCACTAGTAAATGAATACAGGAAATGTCCCCAAATTACATCTCAGGGTTATGTCAGTTGAACACTCATGACCCTTTTCATGGGCATTGGATTCCCGTCTGGGTCAGCCTATGGTACTTTCACTTCTTACCTGCAGAAGGTCATAGAATAGAAGTAGCTATTGTAGCATACAAATCAAGAGAATGTTCCCCTTTGACACAAAGAAAATGAAATAATTACTTTTCCCAGCATTTACCCTCCCACTCCTTAACTTCTCTCTCTCACTTGACTTGATTTGGCAAGAGAGCAATTTTCTCTCTCCATTGGATAATACAAATGTCTCTTTCATTTCACTCAGTGATCCAACCCCACTTATTTTTATGTGAAACACTTTGCATGAGAAGTTCATTAGTGGGGAATGTGTCTTGGAATCCTCCATGGGGATTTAACACTGTAACCACAATGACTTCAATGTTTCTTGCATTCTGGACACTGTTACTTGTATAAATTCTAGTTATATCAAAACTTGGTTGTTCATTCATGGATCAGGACACCTTCTGGGGAACACAACTTGTACTTTCAATTGTTTTTGATCAGATCAATAAATAAATAATCTTCTGCTGCATTGCAATAACTCTCAGGTACCTGGAATAAACAGCAGGGACTAATTTGACACTATAACAGAGTAACTTGGTTTTTAGCATTGCTTTTTCAAAATAAAACTGCAATAGCAGCCTAAGTTCTCAAGGTTGAAAGTCATTTTAGATGTAGAATGTATGGGAATCAGAGAATTTTAGAGGTAAATGGAACTTTAGAGATCATTTTCACTTAATACATTCTTTCCACCACTAATCTTTTGTTCCTCTTTCGATCAAATTAGCCAGACACTCAATGGCACCTAAATCTAAAATAGCTTTTGAAATTCTCTATATTAAAAGAGTTTAGCAGTGACATAGCTATGATTATCCATCTTACTTATTATTCTCTGAAAATGTATTTGTGATTCTACTTGAAATTCCTTATTCCTTAATCTCCCTGGCCATAAATAACTGATGGTCAATGAATTATGGAAAAAGTGCTGACAAGTTGTGAAAATTTTATTACAACAAAGAATTCTGCCTATGGGTCTGATATTACCACCACCACTATCCCAAATCCCTGAATCTTTAAATAATATTACCTTAAGGGAAATGCCCCAAAAGAGCAAAAGTCACCGTTTCACACTGACTAATCCAGATATCTGTCTTATCTGTTCAGTCTTTTAAAGTCTGCCACAAATACAATTTCAGAAGATCTCCCAATTCCCATCATGAATGCTGTTTTACCTATGGCTTGAGATATTTGGTGATTTTAATCTTTGCAGTAATGTGTTGGGGAAACTTTTCTCTATAAAACACTTTTTATTTATCACCAACTACAGAAGACAACATGCTTTATTCTATAATCACACAAGCTTCATCCTTTGAAGTGGAATTTCAGTTACTCAGAGTATATTGTAAAAACCTCATCCAGACCTCTATTACACATATTTAATACTATATACTACTCGAGGGATAATACCTTACAGAGAAATCTAGATTTTATACCTACAATTAACTTAATCATAATTAATTTTCAGTAATTATTATAAATTATTTAAATGCACTCTCAGGAACTGACTACACTCCAGATTATTAGAAAAAATATGTAAATTGTTTTTACTTACAAAAAAGAGAACTAAGATAATAAATTGTATAATTTCTTCGATTCTATGTAAAATAAATGGCTATATAAGGAATCTGGTCATGACATTTGGAAATAAAATAATGAATCAATGTCTAACAAAAAACAGAGGCTTAAGAAATATTAATTGCCAGGGCGCCTGGGTGGCTCTGTTGGTTAAGCGACTGCCTTCAGCTCAGGTCATGATCCTAGAGTCCCAGGATCGAGTCCCACATCGGGCTCCCCGCTCAGTGGGGAGTCTGCTTCTCCCTCTGACCCTCTTTCCTCTCATGCTCTCTCTCACTCTTTCTCTCTCAAATAAATAAATAAAATCTTAAAAAAAAAAGAAAAAAGAAATATTAATTGCCATTGGAAAAAACTCTTATACTTTAATTGTGCATTTTGTTTTATTCTTTCTTCTTTTAGGAGGAAAAATATTATTTTGGATTTATTTTCTATTGGATTATATTAATATTATAGTCAAGTAATATAAGGAGAAATAGATGGCATTACAGGTTAAAACCAAGTGAGAATCTTTGAAATGATCAATAAATAGTTTGCAGATCAAATAAAATTATATTAGCATGTATTATTTCTATAAATCAATTAAATAGTAAATTACTGAATTATTTTAATAAAAAGACATTTTAATAATCTTATAAGATAATAAAAATTTATTATAACATTACTAATCTTTTGAGAAACCTCACTACTTCACAAAAGTCTATATGATTCCATGCACAAAACAATTTAAGTAGCATGTTTTTTTGGATATTTTTGTAAAATTCTACATTGTCTTTTGCTACTTCTGTATTCTTCAGCAACTCACTTAATTTTTCTGAGTCTTGGGTTTTTTATTCCCGAAATGAAGTTTATAATAATATCTACTGCAAAGGCGTGGGGGTCAAATTATGTAATGTTTAGTTCACAAAATTTATTCATTATATTTAGAAAAGGAAGAAAAAGAAGCGAGAAAGGAGGGAGGAAGCTTTCTTAATTATGTACAGCTAGGAGAAAGGAAATGTATAAAAAATAAAGAAATGGAAAAAATCAGAGGAGTTTGTATATGTGAGGAGAGGTAGAAATGGTTTAAAAAAGGGAGCTTTGGAGAAAAAGAAGTTGAGTACAATGAGTATATAGGCCTGCTGTTGAGATGCTGAACTTTTGGATTCTTTGATCCTAGTTCCTTTATCAATAAACTGAGCATTGCAATAATATGTATTATGTAATAATGTATGTAGTAATGCAATAAATGTGATAATAAGTATGTGATGGTACAGGAGGCTCTGACAATAGATGCACATTGAGAAACAACAGGAAAAGAGAAGTAGAAATATGTTGCCAAGCAAAATGGGTAACACTTTCTCTGAATTATTCCTGGCTATATCCCCAGCACCTAACCACAATGCCTGACATATAATAGATGTTCAATAAATATATGATGGATGCAAATTTGAATGAATGATAGAATGTAATCATTGATTCCATGTATTTGGCTGAAAATCAACTGTTGTTAAATTCTAAATGATTTCCTGAACTTGCTTATGGCCCACTAATATAAGTAAAGAAAAGGAGGTATATCTCCCAATAACTGGTTATAAAATTTATTTGGAATTCACATATCTCTCTAAATATCCTCCATCTACAACATCTCATAAATGTTTGTTGGCATATTTTCACCAAAGAGGTGTATCTATAGTGATAAGATATCTTTCCAAAAGGAAACTGTTCTATTTCAGGTTAAGACGTGAAAGAGACAGTATATGAGAATTTTTAAATGTTAAAAATAACCATACAAATAGATTATTTAAAAAGGAAGTAATCCTATAGTTCTATGTGGTAAATAAGAGAAAATGTTAGTTAGCCCTTTGAAATTTCTCCCTCAATTATGAACTTGAATTTCTTCAGGCTGTTGCAAACACAATTGTTGCAAAGGAATTGGTAACGTGGGGTCAGACTAGTACAAAGATTTGTGAATGGAGAGAATTCGAATCCATGTAAGAGCCTCCTACTCATAATAGGAATAACCAAATTAAATCCATAGAAAATAAATATAATATTGCAGCCAGATGCTGTGCCAAAATGAGTCCTACAATATGATAAATTTGGTGCCATGATAAGGAATAATTTTAAAATAAAACATTGGTAATATGTAACCCACTAACATCAAAATACATGAATCCTGTGATCATTCTGAAATTCCTTCTGTTTTCATGGTATTCACAGCCAACATTTTTTAAGATCAATTTGTGTTTATTGAACACCCACAGGTCACATGACAAAAATAGGTGTTTGAGGCACAGAATATTTCAGTGGTGACCTTAGTTACATGACGTTTTGCTTGGGAAGGGAAGATGTAAAATCAAGCATTTGAAGTCAGCCTTTGCCACTGGTCCCAGGGTGAATTATATATCAGTTGACATCTTCCTGCTCCAAGGATTACCTCTGAAATGCTAGGCTTCTGAGCAACACGTCTTAGGAAAAAAAAATCTTTCAGAAGGCTTTGATCCATGGGCCAGAAGGCACTCATGCAAAAGTTTAGATTTCTTTGCTCTCTTTATGAAATATGACAGTTTTATTAAGAAAAAATTATTTTAGGAGTTATACCATCACCTAATAATGTATTTTCAATGTCCTATGTTACAGGATTGCAGAGTGAAAGAATAGGATGATTTAGTAACTATCTCAGAAATATCAGAAAATAATATTTACTAAGTTATCAAAGTATCATGCACTTTTGTTATAAAAACAATCTTGCAAGTTTTTATTATCTATAAAAATTCATTTCTTCCAATTCATCCAACGAAATGATATCTTTAAATTACTTTGTATGTTCAGCTGTTGTCACTGCACATAGTAAGAAAAAATGCACCAGAAAAATAATAGAATTAGAAAATAATTTGTAATTGTGGGATTTGTAGCTTTCTAATTTTGTTTTTAAAAATTAACATGATTTTCGGCAATTTGTGAAATGTGACAGACAAAATTTAAATTAGTCATCATAACTGGAATCACTTGATTTAAGATTTTTTATAGTGACTTTGGTACAGATTGGTATGGTTCGTGGTGGTATTTAACTAACTGCAGAGAAACCCAATTGAAACATGAAGGCCCACCCAGAACACTATTACATTACTGAATATCATGTATTAATTCTGAACTCCTGAAAATAAAATTGCTTCCAAGTCCACTTAACAACTTCTATAATTGAACCTGTGCACCATTTAAGGTCAAACTTGAGAAATAAAAATTTTCCACAGGTTGAAGACTCTCATTATTAATATCTGAATGCTGATTAAAATGTGCTGTAAGTATCATTGTCATTATACTTATCTTCTTCTATGACATCTATTTCTTTTAGGGAAGTTTGTCTTCAATGTTATGGTAGAAATTTACTTAAATTAAAATCCTCTGTTTACCAGCATTTTTTCCTTTAGGACATAGATAAACATTGGTAGAAAAGGTTAAATTTAACTATTTAATTTAAATAGATCTTCTTTTCAGATTCTGTCTTATTGCTTCCCCTCTACATCTGCAGAATGTAGGCAATGTATGATAGAAATTGCAAAAGCCCTAGACTGACAGACGTGGATTCAAGTTCTGACTCTACTATATCTTTGCTAGGTAAGCATAGAAAAGTTACTAAAAATCCTAGCACCCATTTCTGCACCATAACTCTGATTTCAATGAAGGAGAATTTTCTCTAAGCAAACCCTTGCCCTCTGTCTGCATTGTCCTTCTCTCTGAATAACTTGCACCCTTAACTCAGCCTTACCCATTTTCTCTTGAGATGAAACTGCCTGCAGGGACCACAACTACTGTTTTTCCTCCATGTGAGGCACGTGAGGAAGTTCGTGGCCTGCTCTGTGACTAGAAGATTAATTCTTCCTAATTCTAGGGTTCAGTTTTAGCAAGTCCAGGTAGTGAGTAGACCTAAAGGCACATGCTTCAACCAATAAAAAAAGGTGGTATATTGGCCTTCATCTTTATTTTTTGATTTACTTCTCCCCTTATCAACCCAAGAATGAAAGAAGAGTGCTATTAATTGGAGGTCCTCCTGAATATCAACTTATCCATTTTTTGTTTGTTGATCATCTACTATTCACCTGCCATTATCATGGATGTGTTTCAGAGACTCCTTTCATTCTCCCATCTACCTTAACAGGCAGGCACATTTAGTTTCATTTTAAAAATGTAGAAATGAGGTTTATCAAAGTTAACCAATTTGCCCAAGATAATAAATTTAGTAATTGGGAGAAGTAGATTTCACCTGGGCTTAACCTCATACCACACTCTTTCTTGCTACACTGTATTTTTTAATATATGGATGGCCCTGTGTGATGCTTGGTATTAAAGGGTGGTCAATAAATTTTAGGACTCTGTATTAATTTGCTATTGCTACATAACAAATTACCACAAAATCAGTAATTTAAAATGACATGCATTTATTAGCTCACAGTTCTGTGGTTCAGAAGTCTGGGTAGACTCAGCCAGCTTCTTTGTTCAAAGTACCACAAGGTGGGGCGCCTGGGTGGCTCAGTCAGTCAAGCATCTGCCTTCAGGTCAGGTCATGATCCCAGGGCCCTGGGATCAAGTCCCACATTGGGCTCCATCCAGAAAATCCAGGATAATCTCCCTGTTCTTTACTCAACTGATAAGTAACCTTAATCACATCTGCAGAGTCCCCTTTGCTATGAACTCTATCAAGCTCATGATAATTCATCATATTTAGAGTTCCAGGGATTAGGAAGGAAAGGGTTTTTGTTTGTTTGTTTTTGTTTTTGTTTTTTTTAAGATTTTATTTATTTGACAGAGAGAGACACAGCGGTAGAGGGAACACAAGCAGGGGGAGTTGGAGAGGGAGAAGCAGGCCTCCCGCGGAGCAGGGAGCCCAATGCGGGGCTCGATCCCAGGACCCTGAGATCATGACCCGAGCCAAAGGCAGACGCTTAATGACTGAGCCACCCAGGCACCGGAAGGGAAGTTTTTTGATGGGGGACATCATTCTTAGAATTCTTTCTGCCACAAATTCACTGCTATGAAAAATGATGTGTAATTGGTTTTCTATCACTGCCATAACAAATTACCATAAGTTTAGTGTTTTACAACAGCACAAATTTATTATCTTGCAGTTCTGCAGATTAGAAGTCTGACATGCGTCTCACTGGGCTAACATCAAAGTGTTTGGAGTATTACAATCTTTCCTGGAGGCTTGCCTTTTCCAGATTCTCAAGACCATCTCCTCCATTCTTGGCTTAGGCCTTCTACCTCCATATTCAAAGCCAGCAACTTTGCATTTGTCTGGCCATTCTTCTGTAGTCATATCACCTTCTCTTTCTGAACACAGCTGGGAAAGGTTCTCTGATTTTAAGGATTTATGGTCCTAGATTGGACCCAACACATTAATCCAGGACACTCTACATTTCAAGGTCCTTAATTTAATCACACTGCAAATTCCATTTTGTAATGTCATTAACATATTCACAGATTCTAAGGATTAGGATGCAGATATTTTCGGGGAAGCAGAATGGGCATTGCTCCTCCTACCAAAAATGATGTCGGTACAGGTAAATTGTGTCCCAAGATCTTGAGTCATGAATGAAATTGCATTGTGCTTATTACCAAATTGTTTGATTTATTACCAACATAAAAATATTCATATTTTAGAAAGATTTTAAATCTCAGTAAGCATAATCACTTTCTGAATTAATAAGAATACTTAGAGTACCCATTCTTCAAGAATCGTTGCTTGTATGCTAATATTGTCCCACCAAAGATTCATTCTGTTGAACCTTAGAATCTGACAGTTTCAAGTCATTTCCTTCAGTGCAGTTTTAAGATCTATCATCACCAAGGCCTTAATTTTGAATTACTCATTCAAGGTGTCTTTCTTTCCTTCTTGACTGCCTTTTATACTCTTCATAATAATTATTAAAATTTTCCTTTCAGTTTGTCTCAATAGTGCATTTAAGAATCAAGTAGTAATCTAATAGAGAGCAATACTAGGGCCAGAAATTATTTTTTGACACTGAAACCTCCCAGACCTCCTCACAAACTCTTATATCAAGCTCAAATGCAGAGGAAAAAAAAAAAGCCCATGACCAGTCAAAAATGAAATAAAGCATTGCACTTGCCACATTTTCCTTAGCTGTGAAAATTTAAGCATGGTTGAACATTAAAGTCAATCTTGCTGTTACCATCTTACAACTCACACTTCCTCCATATTCACTGCAAACCCTCTCTCCCCTGAGTTCCTCTGAATATCCTGCCATCTTCATTTATTCAGTTCTTATTCCTCACTGCCTTACTTTCAGCTACTCTTTGCATTGATGTCCTCTACTTCACTGTACACTTCTCCCCTCTATTATGATGTTCCCGCCAGTAACCCCCACATTGTTCATTTCTGTAGTGAGTGTTCAATGGTTTTTTGACTAATTAATTGAAAGCCCATGCATGTGAAAGCTACTGATAATTCATATGATTTAAACCATTGGAATCCTAATTTGTAATGATGGCAGTATGTCCTAATGCCAAAATGTAAGGATTTAATAGACATCATTGAGAAATTTTGAATCAGTCCTTTCCAGTTTTGATTATACTAGGCATTTTAGCCTATAGATATTGATAGTCTTAGCAGAGTGTTATTTCATGAGAAAGCAGCTTAACAGCATTTGTATGTGCTTCTTGTATTAAATAAGGCAGTGGTAATCGGGCTTAAAAAATAATGACTTGTTTTGCTCATTAGCTGAATGAATGTGGAAAATGACTCATCAGTTTATAAATTTGTCATAAAGCCGTCTTTAGCATCAGCCAGCAGTAAGGCCTCAGATTAGCAGAGACATAGCAGGAGGCCCAAAAGATTACAGAAAATTGCTGTTAAAAAATGACTTGACAACATTTTAAGTTTGTTATTTTTTGGCAAAACAATGTAGTCAGCCAATTGCTGAATTCTCTGCACGCTGTTAGCTTTTGAATTATATTCAGTTTGTGGAAACATGATGTGTTTTTGTTCTACATGGACAGGACAGAAGGTTTACCAGCTTGAACTGGTTTTTCTGTGAAAAACTGTCCGGCACCCCACTGATGCTAAATGTGTCATTAACCTTCTACCTGGGTGTTTATTACCTTAACTTAGACAATATTCACAAATGCCCTTATCAGCATAATGAGGTCAAGGCAGCAATCAATGTCTACTGTGCTGTCTTGTTTCTTGAAAGTACAACTGCTTTTTTAAGTCAAAATCTATCATCTAGGTTAAAAAGAGAACTTCATTATACTAAAAGATCAGTATATATCTTTCTCAAAAAAGGGTACAAAAGTTGGGTGACTAAATAATTTATCATCCAAGGACACTTTTTAGAATAAAAGGGAGTACCACTAATAGTTACTGCAATAACTATAGACAAACACAGACTCTCTTGGACAAAATGAGATATATGGTTACCCTGTGCTAAAGGAATATCAAAGACAGTATTCTCTTCTTTGCAGTTTGACAACCATTAGAAGTTTCAAATTGGGCTTTCAGTTAAAACTTTGAACGTAATGGACCTTGTGAAACTTATCCAAGGAACCCATGCTGGCACATATTACTTTTGGTATCTTTAGAAGTTTCAATCCAACCACACCCAGAAACCAAGTAAACAACTTGCAAAGATGAACTTAATTTTATGGGGGTTTCCCCTTTTTCTTTTTTTTTTAACTTACCTTCAATTCATCAATTTTTATTAAAAAGTTGCTTTACTTGGATTTGCAAGAAGGATCCCAAAGACTAGGAACATTTCCATATCAAAGTTCAAGTCAACCAACTGGATAAGATACCAGCTTTAACCACTTAGAACTCTCTATGAGAAACAAAATATTTGACCCGTAGGTATATTTAAAAGGAAGTAGTTTTTATTTAAGTTTAAAAAGTCATTTGCCTTATTCTAAATCTTAAATTGGGTATTCGCTGCATGAATATAATATAAATAAATATAAATATAAATAATTTGCCAAACTTTCGAACTATAAAATTAAGATTGTCGTTTTGACTATATACAATTATACCTCATTAAAAAACTTGTTACTTTGCAAAGCCTTATATCAGTTAATTGCTAACAAATATTTTGGAATCTGTATATGTTTTGATCTCTGCACCAAAATTTATTCTAGAGACTGGGGATACAGTGGAGACTTGAGAGTCAAAGGCCTTGCTTAAAAGAATTTATATTCTAGTCAGATAAAGAGAAAATAAACACAAAGGAAATAAGTGATAATATTATATAGTAATTAGTTCTATGAAGAAAATCTCTGAAGAGGTGACATCTGAGTGAAGAGCTTAGTAAAGAGAAGTAGAAAGGACCATTCCAAACACTGGGAGAGTAGAGTTCTTGGATATGGTCATTTATGTAGTATTTTTAAGAGACAGAAATTACACTGATTAGGATGAAAGGGATAGAAGAAAATGAGGTTGGAGAGATGAATTGGGACCAAATCATGTGGGCTGGATATGGGTTTATAATTCAGTAAATTATAACTGGGAGTCTATAAGTGAGTGAGTTTTAAGTATAGTTTTCATGTCTACTGCCCTCAAATTTATAAATGGACAAAATTTGTATTTCATGATTCCTTTAAATATATTGTAAATTCTTGCCCAAAGAAATGTGTACTGAAGGAAACCAGTAACCTTTTTATAATATTAATTTCAAGAGAGAGTAAAAGGTGGGCCAAATAAATGTTATTGTGGCTTTGTTGCCTTATTTCCATTTTTTTTTTTTACCTCTCATTTGAAGCTTATAGTATCACTTTATGGACCAGTCTCCTTCACAGACCCTAAGGAACCATGGAGGTACATGTGAAACCAGAATGCTTGTAATTTATAAAACCACTTTATTGCATTAGGCTTTCCATGATAATTAAATATGATTTTGAATAATAATAAAATGAATTTATCTCTAAAAAGAGAGGACAAAACATAACTTCCAGGTGACTTAATGTTTCCTACATGGTTATTTGAGAAGATAAATGTTATATCAAAGTTATACAACATTTTCCCTTGATATCAGAATTTTAATAAGCATTTAATTTTCAGTACATTTTAAGAACAAAAATTAATATAGGCAACTACATTTTATTTTTGTTTTGTTTTGTTTGTCAATGTGTCATTATCTTCCAGTCTAATTTTCAAATGAAGATTTAAGAAGCTAGTATCAGCTCATTTTAGGAACATGATACCATATTTCCTTCTTTAAAAAATGCCAACATTTCAATGCCCATGCATATTACAGATGTTCAATTGGAAATGTCAGTATGTTATTAGCTTGCTAAAGGCATCTACATAGATGTAATACGACAATATTTGTTGAATGATTAAATGAATGGAGATGGCAGGAGAAAATGTATGTATCTGGAAGGGCTTGTACTTTGGGCGGGTTTGTTTACCAGTGTGGGTAAGAATGACTCTCTGCACGTGAAGGTACAGCAATTTGTTTTGTGGGATTATCCTTCTCAACAGTGATAATAAATAATTTTCAATGCAAATGCTCCACAAAGGAGGCTAATGCTGTTCTATTTTCTGTTTAGATTTCACCATTTTGGGCTGCCAAAACTATTTAAAACCTCACAGGATCTTGTTTGTGATAGGCCAATGCAAATATGATGATCCATCCAAATATATAGAGATGTCG
Organism: Mirounga angustirostris; assembly: GCF_029215605.1. Classification (NCBI taxonomy): domain Eukaryota; kingdom Metazoa; phylum Chordata; class Mammalia; order Carnivora; family Phocidae; genus Mirounga; species Mirounga angustirostris. Next base: position 54,020,623 of record NW_026991710.1, read on the forward strand.
CTTTAATGGTGCCATAATTATTAAAGCTGTCCTCTACACAGAAATTCTTAGCCACTAGTAGTAAATGACAGATGTGTTAATTAAGAGACTGAGGCAAAGCCAAGGTTGATGTTCTAATAAACAGGTCATTAACTTTGGTAATGACCAATTTGAGAAGATGATTGTTATTACAAACAATATTCCATGAGTTATGAGAGCAACAGTATAACTCTGGAGTACATCCAATGGTCAGATTATAATGAGAAGTCTTCTAAAACAATGGACATTTCTAATATGTCACCTTGCCTATTTATAACTTCACACATTTGCAAAATGTGCTGGCTTTATATAAAGCAAAACTTATTAAATGCTTAATTGATTAAAATCAGATAAATAACTGGCCTTTCCTTTGAGAGTCAAATGAAAAGCCTTGCCAATAATAATTTTAAGAATCTGTCTAACTTAAACTTGCCACTATGTTAGAATAGCAACTCTTTCCAGAGATCCCAAGTGACATTTAAATAGGGTGAAGAGATGTAATGAAGACTAGAATCATATCATAAAAACATTGGAAAGAAATTTGGGAGCAAATTTGTCTCTCCTTGAAATAATATAATAATTTCCTCTATGGTATGTATTGTAGATTGTTCTTAAAACATTTTATGCCTAAACTTTAAACACTGGAGTTTTGTTTTTTTTTTACTTATAAGAGAATCCATTTCATGTGGAATAGCTCTTCTGATAAAGTTCTATCTGATATAGAACTAATTTCTACAGAAAGTATAGATGATCTTTATTGCATAAAACATAAATTTAAAAGCCTGAAAATATTTTTATGTCTTTTATAAATCTTCCCTTTCTAATTAAAAATACTAGGCATTTGCAACCAATTCTCATGTGATATGGCTTGCACATCCTTCACTGTGGCAACTTCTTTTTGTTGGCCACAATAGTCGTCCCCAACACTGTTTTTTCCTGTCTGCTTCTACTATGGAAACTAGAATATCTAAATGTCCATTTTCCCACTCATTTCTGTAACTAAAAGTGAACATTCTCAGCCCCACTGAGCAATGAGATATAAGCAAAGCCTACTAAGAACTTTTGAGAAATACATGCTTCCTTATAATAGTCTCAATGGTAATATCACCCTCATTCCTTCCTTCCTGAATATGAATAGGATACTGTATTTTAAGGAGCTATGTTACAACTTTGAAGTGCCTACTTAAGTACAGAGTATCAATGTGCTAAGCATGGCATATTGGAAAAATAGAAAGGTCCTAGGACCTTGAAAATATCATGGAGTGGATAAGCCCATGTAAACATCCTCAACATTTTATAATAAGTGAAAAAGAAATCCATATATACTAAAGACACTACTCATTGGATTTTAGGTCCATTTCATGAAGTTTAAGGGAATTGAGTAGTTTTTCCTCTTGGTACTTCCTCATGGTTGGTTTCTCTCCAATCTTTACTCACTCACAATGGGAAGGATTATCCCTTGTCAAGGTCACAAATCATTCCATCGAGCCATAGGTATATATTGGCCCTTCCATGTAGTTCTCACATCCTGCCAATATCTCCTCTTCCATCCTTTTTAATGTCATAGTGCCTTTCCCAGATAGTTTTAAATTCTATACCACCTCTAGACCACTGTGAATACTGGGCTCTTCATAGGCTCTCTTAACTCTTCACACTCACAAGACCCCTATGGGGAACATTTGGCACCAGTGAACTCAAAAAGACATAGAAAAGGAGCAAAGCATGCCAACCTGACAGTGCTGGACATTCCTCTCCAAAGGGCATCTTCATGGCAGTTCCAGGTGCCATGAGACAAGATCCTCACTAGATGGGTGCTGCCCTAGCTTAAAAGCTTCCCCTATAGAACTTTTCTAGAAAAAGAGGTGGTTAAAATGTGAACAGTTGAACTTTTTTGAAAAGTTGCTTAGGGACCATATAGTCCAATCTGTACTTTTTCACATGAGAAAAAATGAGGTTTAAAAAGAATAAATGACGAAAAAAAAAAAAAAAGAATAAATGACAAGGATACAAGGTTACTTTATAGCAAATGTTAGATTAGAACACAGGCCTCCTAACTCCCAATCTAGTGTTCTAAATAACCATGTTTCATAAGATTTAATGAATAATTTTGTTGTTATTTTTACATTTATTTGGTTGTTTTTTTCTTTCCCCTCCAGAGTAAAATTCAAAAATATAAACATATTAAATTGACTTCCAAGTTACTAGAAGTGTAATTGACACTTTCATATTAGAATTCTAGTATTTCAGAGTAAATAAAAACAACATGCCTAAGTCATTACCTCACTAAAAGTAAAAAGAATGAAGTCACGTATCTGCTTACAGTCAAATATTGATTTTAAAAACACTTTTTTAATTTTTAATTTATTTATTTATTAGAGACAGAGAGAGAGAGAGAGCATGAGCATAAGCAGGGGGAGGGGGAGAGGGAGAAGCAGACTCCCAGCTGAGCAGGGAGCCCCATGAGAGGCTCAATCCTAGGACCCTAGGATCATGACCCGAGCCGAAGGCAGATGCTTAAACAACTGAGCCACCCAGGTACCCCTGATTTGAAAAAACTCTTAAACATATTCTGTTTTCTCTCTATTAAAAAATTTATAATCGTTCAGATCTTCAAATGGTAAAGCTCCACACAATGTAGTAATTATTGGAAAATTTAGCTTTGATTCCATCATGGCTCAAGATTAAAAAAAAAAAAAAAGTGTGTGCCCAATTCTGATTATAGGCAAAGACTAAAGAGAATAATAACTGCTATGAATAAAAATAGTCAAAACAACCGAGGAGTGCAATTATTAAAAGGCATAGCTATATTTATTATTGCCTAATGAGTGCCTACCATGCGCCAAGAACCATTTGAAAAACTTTACATGTATGAAACAACTTAGTCCTCACAAATACTTAAAATGGTGATTTTCCTTTTACAGATGAAGAAAGGCTCAAAAGAAAATGACTACCTGATCTAATGGTACACAACGGGTAATTGGTAGAGACAAGTTTATATAAAATGACACTTTCATTGTAAAAATGAAAAAAAAATCCTTCTAATTCCTACAACATAAAGTGCCACTGTTGACTCACAGAAATAAATATATTTTTAATGAAAATCATTTCTAATTAGACAATTTCACTGCTATCATTAAAGCTGTGCTTCTGACATGTTTCATATCCATTAAAATGACAGACTATAATAGATACTGATAACAAATGGGATAGCAGAATGTTGGCAACAAAATTAGAATTATGCTTCCAAGATATTTAAAAATGTGGTCTTTGGTTTACTTTCAAACAGTATTAGATATAATCCAATAAAGTGGCCTGCTTTCTTGAAGCCACCATTACATGTATAAAGCACCATAACAGCAAAAATTCTAAATTTTACAGGTTATACCTTTTATTTTCCTTATCTTTTCTATCTCTTTACAGTGTCAAATCAGTGGTAAAAGTGACACCATTCCATCAATTTACTGGCTGCTTTTTTTGACATGATTCCAAAATATTAGCATATATGACTCTTTAGCTAACTTGTCCGTTTTAATTAAATTGGCTGAATATTTTGTTTTATGGAATTTGTGTGTCTGTGCGGAACTTGTCAATATCACTAGAAAATATTGGTGAATTTATTCCAAGTGTGAAGGATGCTCTTTTGAATGTTACAAAAATCAAGTAGAAATAATTTCTTCAAACTTATACTAATATTGTATATAGGAGAAGAAATCTGCATAAATACCCACAGTAATAAGGAATATAATAATTTCTAGAAGATTGGTGCTACATGACAAAGAAATTCAAAGGAAATAAAGATTAATTCTGGTTGGTTTAGAGAATCGGATTTTAACTTTTTCTGTGTAAAAAAAAAAATGCATAATTGAAAATGTTTTGGGATACCCTTGAATAACAATGGAGACTGTTTTTGGGAAAGACATGATGTTGGGAAATGTGGAATGAAGAGAAATAAGGAGCCCTCACAAAAGTACAAATGAAACAGAGTACTGAAAGATAAAGTTGGAAAAATATATAACTAAAAATAAAAATTTATTTACAAGAGAGTAAAATTATTGGAATGATGCCTTACTCCTAGAACTATGCATATTTGTTCATTTGGGTTCTTATTAGGTCAATTGAAAAAATGAGATTACTGTTGCAAATAATTCAGGTGGAAGGTGGTCAGGGAAAAGACATCGTAATGTCAGAAGAAATGAAACATTAGGATGATAGGATGTGTGTTTGTGTGAGTGGTCATAAAAGTGTCGGTATAACAACTTCCTACAAAGGGAGAATCAATGGTACTTATTATTTGTTAGGTATTATGGGAGAAATAATTAGACACAGAGGGGAAAGTTAACATAATTTTGATAGGTCAATCAGTTCTTGGTTTCTATAGATGATGGTGCCATTAATAACAAGAAGCAGGTAGACACCAGGAAAAATTCAAGAGGAGTAAATGGTTTACTGGTAAATGTTGAGTTTAATTTTTTTACATATTTAGTGCATTCTGGTAGAGATGCCATATTACCAATATAAAATTTAAATCTAGATTTCTGGAAGGCAGTTAAGGCTAAGAACATGTACCTGGAGCTGTTCTCATTGAGAAAAAACATGAAATTGTGTTAGTGGATGAACTGCAAAGACCTCATATTGAAAGGAAAAGAAGAACTTTGCATAACACATTAGGAAATGGGAGGAAGAAGATACATTTTTTATAAAGAAAAAAAGATCATATAATAATATAAGGAACAGAAAGAAATTTCTGAGGAAATAATAGGAGTAAAACACACTATTCAGTCTTAACTCACTAAAGCCGAGCAGAGTCTCAGGCCCTACCTAACCTAAGGAGAATTGATTCTAGAGCAAAAGTCTCAACCCTCTGAGAAACCAAATTTAGCTGAGAGATTGTTATAGAAAGCTCTAGCAAAAGTAAACATGGAATATAGTGGCAATAAGATATAATCAAATGAATTGCTTAGCAGCAGTAGAGCAGCAACCCACCTAGGGTTAAATACTGTGCTATACTATAATTATTACCAAATACCAAGAATTGGACTCGATAAAGTCAATGATATTCTTAAGTTTGGAGGAAATAAAGTATATAGGAAAGTCAAGAAATCCAGGTATTCTAGGAACATGAGGATAAAAGAATCAGGAAAGATCAGAAAGGGGAAAATCAACTGACAATGGTGCATCAGTAATGCAAAGTAGATAATGACAGAATAACTGAGTAGCAGTAGTAGGTAGTAGAGGACATAGAGGAGCATGAGACTGTGATTAAAGAGCAAAGATATAAGGTATAAGATACACAGTGATCCCAAGTGACAGTGAGATCCACTTGAGGTGGCCATGTTTGTAGGTGGCTGACATGGAAGAGAAATGAGTACTTAAATGTTGAGGATGGTAGAGGATGTCAGATTGGTAGGGTTTTAACATGGATAATCACTAAGGATAATAGCAGAGAATTGGAGGAGGATAGAAAGAGTTCACTCTTGGTTTCATAATTCACTGAGTTGTGTAACTTGGATATTTAAAATAAGCTTTGTTATGATTTAATAGACTTGCCTGCACTAGCAAAGAGGAGAAACTGTAAACACTGGAAGGGCAATTCTCAATTCATGAAAACTTCATACTAGCACATATCAGAACATCACTGTACATTCTGACTTGGCACCATCAAAATATTTTATACACATTCAGTTCCTTCTTCCTTGCAAAAAAGAAATTACAATAGTTGTTTTCCCAGATCTGTGTTTTGAAAGTTTCTATTAACTTTACTTCTTTTCTCTCTTTTCCACTTCTCAATTCTCATTCTTTAAATATTATTAAGAATAAAGACTGTAGACCAGGTAACAAATGGTGGAAAGATGTTAGTCTAGAGTTAGAAATAATTATGTTAAGGAAAAAGAAAGAACAGTATTCATAAGAGGCGTTTAGTGATGATGAATGAATATATAATCATGATGTAGCAGCAGAATTCTATCACTTCATCAGACCCCTTCCTGGATACGTGAATTGAGAAAATTGGTGGAAAGGATGATTCCTTTGGAAGGGGAAGAAAAGTTTCTTCTAATTTAAGAGAAGCTGAAGTGATAGAAGGAAATGAGGAAATGATTCACCATAGAACGGTGTAGTCAAAGAGCAAAAAACTGTGGCATTTATTCTATAACTTGGTACTCTATTATATCCAAAAACTGAGAAAGATATCAAAATAGACAGGAATACGGGCGCCTGGGTGGCTCAGTCGTTAAGCGCCTGCCTTCAGCTCAGGTCATGATCCCAGGGTCCTGGGATCGAGTCCCACATCGGGCTCCCTGCTCGGCGGGAGGCCTGCTTCTCCCTCTCCCACTCCCCCTGCTTGTGTTCCTGCTCTCGCTGTCTCTCTCTCTGTCAAATAAATAAATAAAATCTTTAAAAAAAAAAAATAGACAGGAATACAATAATTGGAGGGCACCTAAATTCCACTTACCTCAATGGATAGATCATCCAGACAGAAAATCAACAAGGAGACAGTGGCTTTCAATAACACATAGACCAGACGGAGCCAACAGATATATTTAAAACATCCCATCCAAAAACAGCAGAACATACATTATTTTCAAGTGCACATGGGATATTCTCCAGAAGAGATCACATGTTAGGTCACAAAACAAGTTGCAATAAATTTAAAAAGATTGAAATCATATCATACACCTTTTCTGATCATAACGGTATGAAACTAGAAATCAATCACAAGAAAAAAATCTGGAAGGAACAGAAGTACATAGAGCCTAAGTAACATTCTGCTAAACATGAATCAGTCAACTAAGAAATCAAAAAGGAAATAAAAAATACATGGAGACAAATAAAAATGAAAATCCAACAGTTAAAAATCTTTGGGATGCAGCAAAAGCTGTTCTAAGAGGGAAAATTATAGCAATATAGGCCTACCTCAAGAAATAAGAAAAACCTCAAACCTAACTTGACACCTAAAAGAACTACAAAAGAACAAGCTCAAAACCAGTAGAAGGAAATAAATAATAAAGATTACAGCAGAAATAAATAAAATAGAGACTAAAAATCCAGATCAATAAAACCAGGAGCTAATAAAAACAAATAAACACTCAGAAAGATATTAAAGATAAAATAAATTTGCATGATTAATCTCTTATGTAGCCTTAAATCTATTACCTGCAAGAAAGAAAAAAAAAACAGCATATATAAGCACATACATATAAGATTGGCAAAAATCAAAATTTAACAACACTAACCTATCAGTGAGTACATGGAGCAATGAGGAACTTCATATCCCAGTAGTAGGAATGGAAATGGCTGCAACTATTTTGAAAAGTTGGGCATTACTCATTAAAGTAGAAGGTGTGCAAACCTTTTAACCCAATAGTTCCATCTCTAAGTATATACCCCAGAGAAACTTCCAAAGGTACAGTACACCAACAGTAAAGCAGGCAAATAAATGGTGGAATACTTCCACAATAAAATAAAATACACCTACAACAACATGAATGAAACTCAAAACATATTAGTATGAGTAGACATGAATATTTCAGGATAATTCTACATATATACATATATATAAAATTTGAGAATAGATAAAGTAACTATATTATTGAGGGATTCATATTTAGAAAGTAAAACAATAAAGGAAAGCAAGATAATTATCACAAAAATATAGATAGTCATTATTTCTGGGACAGGGAGGTGGTTATGATCAGCGAAAAGTATACAAGGGCATGTAGGGTGCTAGCAATGTTCTATTTCTTGGTTTGGATGGTGATTTCACTATTGATTGCTTCTAATTTATTCTTCATACTGTACATACATTATTATAGTATACCAAAAAATAAAAAGGAGAGGAGAAGGGAGGATGAAGAAGGGGAAAGGAAGGAAGAGAAGGAGGCGAAAAGGGAGGGGAGGGAGGAGAAAAAAGAAATAAAAGAAGTTGTCACTCAGATCTGGATAAACAGTGCCTTGCCCAAAGCATCCTAAGGTTCTGTAGCCACAGTGGAGAAACAGAATCACTGTAAACATAAGGCACAATGGTAGGCAGGAAGCTAGGGTTCTCCTCTAATTGAAGAAGCAAATGAGGTCAGAAAAATGATAGCAAGTAGCCTTAAAGGTTAGTTGGTACCCATGAAAATTGAAAGCTTTATAGCATACAACAAGGTTAAGGGTGCAAATCAGAACCTAAGCTGTGAATTTACATAATATGTAAATTGTCCATGATGATTCAAAAAATAGAATTGCCATGTGTTTTTAAAAATAAATGCATTGAATGCTTCATTAGAGCATTTATCACAATGAAATCTAGGATGAATATGTCAATATTTATGTCTCTGACACTCTCAAGAGAGTTAAACATTCTGAACAAGAAAATACAATTGGAGAAATAATGAACAAAGACTATCATAGAAAATATTCCAAAATGCACTTCAGACAAATGTGATATACTTGATTTCAAATGCTAGACAAAGGAAAACAGGCAAATTGAAAGTAATAATTGGATGGGAAGGATAGAAATATTTTTTAGATATTTTTAATAAACATAATTTAAAATAATGATCATAAGATACTGGACTTTAGAAAAGAGTGGAAAACATCAGCAAGACCCTTAACAAAGAGATTAAAAAGAATCAGTCAGAGATGAAGAACACAATAAATTAAATTAAAATACACTAGATGGAATATATAGCAGGAATGAAAGCTGCTAAAAGATAGACATATTGGTTGACTTTGTTATAGTTGACTGAAAATTTGGGGTTGCAATAATAAACTATTGTGTAGCAACTGATCAAAATGGCCATACCTTGGAGTGATTCGGCTGTTGAGAAAGCAGAAATAAACAGAAATAAACAGAAATAAACAAACAGATCAGCCCTGCTGTGGTTTGGCTTATTGTGCCCATCTGGACAAGCTTAATCATCACTTTCTGCTCCTTAACAATAAATACTGCTATTTGTACATTACTTAAATTCCGTATGCAAGATTATATAAAATGAATCACATATTGCTTATTCTCTAGATTTCATAGTGTTTATATCAATTTTATTCTGATTATAAATATCAGTGGCTAAAAAGTAAAATCAACCTTTTTTTTAAATAAGGGGTATTTGTCCTTAGATAATCTAGTAGAAATGACTGGGTTTTTTTTGTTTTTGGGTTTTTTTTTATACTGTAGATGAAGAAGAAATAAAAATGAAGTTCTGAATTAATATTCCTATATTCTTTATAATATTAATATGTTGAACTTTTTGAATTTTCCAAAAACATAAAACTTGTGGTGATTCCCTTTTTTTAAAATCCTTGCTGAGAAGCAGTATATTATATTTAAGCAAGCTAGCGGGAAAGGAAGCTGGTCTTAACTGGTTTTCCTTGGTGTGAAGCCTTGTCCCACAAATTTTCTCCAATGTGATACTGTGAAATTTCCTTAATCTCCCTTTCTTGCTCTGAGCCTTCTGATCTAAATGGACTAATGATAATTTCTATCTCATAGAGATTTGTTAACTCTGATGAAAGAAGAATGTAGAGAATTTAGCAAAAATTCTAACACACAGTAAATGCATCATTAATTCTTGTTATTAGTGATTATTTCATTATTACATTTATTGAGACTTAGAAAGGTAATGTAATTTTAGAATTTAGGCTGTAAGTTGAGTTCTTACAGAATAGGAATCAATATCTAACATGGCAAAAAGCAATGTGTGATAAACGATTGATAGATCTAATAACAACTGATTATTCTGTTTTATATATTTTATCTCCATTCACATTTTAATTTTAATTCCAGTGTAGTTTACATAGTGCTGTATTAGTTTCAGATGTACAATGTAGTGACTCAACAGTTTCATATATTACTCAATGTTCATCATGATTAGTGTAGTATAGTCCTAATGCCCTTCACCTATTCTCCACCATTCCCCCTACTCACCTCCCCTCTTGTAATCATCTGTTTGTTCTCTATATTTAAGAGTCTGTTTTTTTGTTTGTCTTTCTCCTTTTTTCCCCTTTGTTTGTTTGTTTTCTTTCTTAAAATCTGTGTAGGAGTGAAATCATATGGTATTTGTCTTTCCCTGACTGGCTTATTTCACTTAGCATTATACTTTCTAGCTCCATCATGTTGTTGCAAAAGGCAAGATTTTGTTCTTTTTATGGCTGAATAATATTCCATTGTGTGTGTGTATGTATGTATGTGTATGTATATATACGTGTATATATATGTATACACATATATATATATATATCTTCTTTATTTATTCATCAATTGATGGACATTTGGGCTGCTTCCATAGTTTGGCTATTGTAAATAATGCAATAAACACAGGGGTGGATATATCCCTTCAAATTAGTGTTTTCATATTTTGAGGGTAAATACCCAGTAGTGTGAATCCTGGATCATATGGCAGTTCTATTTTTAATTTTTTGAGGAACCTCCATATTGTCTTCCACAATGGCTGCACCAGTTTGTATTCCCACTAATAGTGCACGAGGGTTCCTTCTTCTCCACATCTTCACCAACATTTGTTGTTCTTTAAGTTTTTGATTTAGCCATTCTGACTTGTGTGAGGTGATATCTCATTGTGGTTTTGATTTGCATTTCCCTGATGATGAGTGATGTTGAGCATCTTTTCATGTGTCTGTTGGTCATCTGTAGGTCTTCTTTAGAGAAATGACTGTGTCTTCTGACCATTTTTAATTGGATTATTTGGTTTCTCGGTGTTGAGTTATATAAGTTCTTATATTTTGGGTACTAGCCCTTAATCATGTCACTTGCAGGGGCACCTGGGTGGCTCAGCCATTGAGCGTCTGCCTTCGGCTCAGGTCACGATACCGAGGTCCTGGGATCGAGCCCCGCGTCGGGCTCCCTGCTCCGCTGGAAGCCTGCTTCTCCCTCTCCCACTCCCCCTGCTTGTGTTCCCTCTCTCGCTGTCTCTCTCTCTAATGAATAAAATATATAAAAAAAAAAAAAATGCAGGCTCTAGGGACACCTGGGTGGCTAAGTGGGTTGGGCATCTGCCTTCGGCTCAGGTCATGATTCAGGGTCTTGGGATCAAGCCCCACATCAGGCTTTTTGCTCAGTGGAAGCCTGCTTCTCCCTCTGCTTGCCTCTCTCCTTCTCTCTTTAAAAAAATAAATTAAAAAAATCATGTCACTTGCAAATATCTTCTCCCTTTCAATAGGTTGTCTTTTATTTTTGTTGGTTGTTTCCTTCGCTGTGCAGAAGCTTTTTATTTTGATGTTGTACCAATAGTTTATTTTTGCTTTTGTCTCCCTTGCCTCAGGAGATGTATAGAAAGATGTTATGACCAATGTTTGAGAAATTACTGACTGTGCTCTTTTCTAGGATTTTTATGGTTTCAGGTCTCATATTTAGGTCCTTAATCTATTTTAAGTTTATTTTTGTGTATGGTGTAAGAAAGTGTTCCCGTTTCACCCTTTTGCACATAGCCCTCTGGTTTTCCCAAGATCATTTGTTGAAGAGACTGTCTTTTTTCCATTGGATATTTTTTCCTGCTTTGTTGAAGATTAGTTGACCATAATAGTTGTGGGTATATTTCTCAGTTTTCTACTTTGTTTCATTGATCTATGTTATCTGTTTTTGTGCCAGTACTATTCTGTCTTGATGACTACAGCTTTGTAATATAGCTTAAAGTCCAGAATTATGATACCTCCAGCTGTGTTTTTCTTTTTCAAGATTGCTTTGGCTATTCAGGGATTTTTGTGGTTCCATACAAATTTTAGGATTGTTTGTTCTAGTTCTGGGGAAAATGCTGGTGGTATTTTGATAGAGATTGCATTAAATGTGTAGGTTGCTTTGGGTAGTACAGACATTTTAACAATATTTGTTCTTGCAATCCATGAGCATGGAATGTTTTTCCATTTCTTTGTGTCCTATTCAATTTCTTTCCTAAGTGTTCTATAGCTTTCAGAGTACAGACCATTTACCTCTTTGGTTAGGTTTGTTCCTAAGTGTCTTATGGGTTTTGGTGCAATTGTAAATGTGATTGATTCCTTGATTTCTCTTTTTGTTGCTTCATTTTTGGTGTATAGAAATGCAACAAATTTCTGTACATTGCTTTTATGTTCTGCAATTTTGCTGAATTTGTGTATCAATTCTAGCAATTTTTTGGTGGAGTCTTTAGGGTTTCTACATGGAGTACCATGCTGTCTGTGAAGCATGAAAGTTTGACATCTTCCTTGCCAATTTGGATGCCTTTTATTTATTTTTGTTTTCTGATTGCTGAGGTTAGGACTTCCACTACTATGCCAGATAATAATGGTGAGTATGGACATCCCTGCCTTGTTCCTGACCACGGAAACAAAGGTCTCAGTTTTTCCCCCCTAAGGATGACATTAGCTGTGGGTCTTTTTTATATGGGCCTTATTATGTTGAGGTATGTTCCATCTATCCCTACTTTGTTGAGGATTTTTTTTTTTAAAGATTTTATTTATTTATTTGAGAGAGAGAGACTGAGAGAGAGAGCACATGAGAGGGGGGAGGGTTGGGAGGGTCAGAGGGAGAAGCAGACTCCCTGCTGAGCAGGGAGCCCGATGCAGGACTCGATCCCGGGACTCCAGGATCATGACCTGAGCCGAAGGCAGTCGCTTAACCAACTGAGCCACCCAGGCGCCCTTTGTTGAGGATTTTTATCAAGAATGGAAGCTGTATTTTGTCCAGTGTTTTTTTCTGCATCTATTGAGAGGATCATATGGATCATATGGTTCTTATTCTTTCTTTTATTAATGTAGGATATCACATTGTTGGATTTGTGAATATTGAACCACTCTTGCAGCCCAGGAATAAAATCCACTTGATTGTGGTAAATAATTATTTTAATGTACTGTTGGGTTTGATTTGCTAGTATTTTATTGAGAATTTAGCATCCATGTTCATGAGGGATATTGGCCTGTAATTCTCCTTTTCAGTGGGGTCTTTGCCTGGTTTTGGAATAAAGGTATTGCTGGCCTTGTAGAATGAGTTTTTAAGTTTTCCTTCCATTTCTATTTTTCGGAACAGTTTGAGAATAGGTATTAACTCTTTTTAAATATCTGTTAGAATTCCCCTGGCAATTCCATCTGTCTGTGGACTTTTGTTTGTTGGGAGATTTTTGATTACTGATTCCATTTCTTTGCTGGTTATGGGTCTGTTCAAATTTTTCTATTTCTTCCTGTTTCAGTTTTGGTAGTTTGTATGTTTGAGGAATTTATCTATTTTTTTTCATATTGCCCAATTTGTTGGCATATAATTTTTCATAATAGTCTCTTATGTTTGTATTTCTGTGGTGTTGGTTGTGATCTCTCCTCTTTCACTCATGATTTTATTTTTTTGGGTCCTTTCTCATTTCTTTTTGATAAATCTGGCTAGAGGTTTATCAATTTTATAAATTCTTTCAAAGAACTCGTTCTTTTGAACCAGTTTCAGTCATCTGTTCTACTGGAGTTTTTTGTTTTTTTTTTCCTGTTTGTTTGTTTCTGTATCATTTATTTCTGCTTTAATCTTTATTATTTCTCTTCTTCTGCTGGCTTTAGGCTTTATTTGCTGTTCCTTTTTTAGCTCCTTCAGGCGTAAGGTTAGGTTGTGTATTTGAGACTTTTCTTGCTTCTTGAGGAAGGCCTGTATTTTTATATACTTCCCACTTATGACTGCCTTTGCTGCATCCCGGGGGTTGTGTACTGTCATTTTCATTTTCATTTGCTTCCATGTATTTATTGCTTCTTTAATTTCCTCGTTAAACGATTTATTCTTTAGTAGGATGTTCTTTAACCTCCTTTCCAAATTTTTCTTTGTGGTTTACTTTATTTTTTATTTATTTTTTTTTTATTTGACAGAGAGAGAGATAGCGAGAGCTGGAGCACAAGCAGGGGAGTGGGAGAGGGAGAAGCAGGCTTCCCGCCGAGCAGGGAGCCCGATGCGGGACTCGATCCCAGGACCCTGGGATCATGACCTGAGCCGAAGGCAGACGCTTAAACTGAGCCACCCAGGTGCCCCTACTTTATTATTTTTTGAAAGATTTATTTATTTTAGAAAGAAAATGAGAGTGTGGGGGGAGGGGCAGACGGAGAGATTCTTGAAGCAGACTGCCCGCTGAGTGCAGACCACTGGTGGGACTTAATCACAAGACCCATGCCATCATGACCTGAGCTGAAACCAAGAGTCAGACGCTTAACCAAGTAAGCCACCCAGGTGCCCCTCTTGTAGTTGACTTTAAGTTTCATAGCCTTGTGGTCTAAAAATATGCATGATATGATCTCAATCTTTTTGTACTTGTTGAGGCCATATTTGTGACCCAGGATGTGATCTATTCCAGAGCATGTTCCATGAGCACTTGAAAGAATGTGTATTCTGCTGCTTTAGAATGAAATGTTCTGAATATATCTGTTAAGTCCATCTGGTCCAGTGTGTCATTCAAAGCCCTTGTTTCCGTGTTGATTTTCTGCTTAGATGATCTGTCCATTGCTGTAAGTGGGGTGTTAAAGTCCTCTACTATTATTGTATTATTGTCAATGTGTTTATTTATGTTTATTATTAATTAAGTCATATATTTGATTGTTCCCAAGTTGGGGGCATAAATATTTACAGTTGTTAGATGTTCTTGTTGGATAGACCCCTTTATTATAATATAGTGCCCTTCTTCATCTCTTGTTACAGTGTTTGGTTTAAAATCTAGTTTGATATAAGTATGGCTACTCTAGCTTTCTTCTGATGTCCATTAGCAGGATAGATGGTTCTCCATCCCCCTCACTTTCAATCTGGAGGTGTCTCTCAGTCTAAAATGAGTCTGTCATAGGCAACATATAGATAAGTCTTGGTTTTTTACCCATTCTGATACCTTATGTCTTTTGATTGGAACATTTAGTCCATTTACATTGAGTGATTATTATTAGATATGAATTTAGTGCCACCTATTATTACCTGTAAAGTCAGTGTTTCTGGAGATTTCCTCTGTTCCTTTCTAGGTTTGTGTGTGTGTGTGTGTGTGTGTGTGTGTTTTCTTTTGGTCTTTCTTTCCAACTCAAAGAGTATTTCTTGCAGGGTTGGTTTAGTGGTCACAAACTCCTTTAGTTTTTGTTTGCCTGGGAGACTCTTTATCTCTTTCTGTTCTGAATGACAGCCTTCCTGGATAAAGTATTCTTGGCTGCATAGTTTTCCCATTCAGGACATTGAATATTTCATGCCCCTCCTTTCTTTCCCAGCGTGACCCAGGGGATCCTCAAACCATGCTGTCCACTCTTGGGCCTCTGCCCCCCTTCTCCATAGGAGCACCACTCCACCCACCAGTCTCAACCCTGGCAATGGGGTGGACTTCTAAAACTTCAGACTTTCAGCTCTGCTGCTTGTAAAACTTGTGATAAGCAGCCCCTCTCATTTTTCCAGTCAATGGTTTTGGGGAAGTGTTTTTCTATGCAATCCGCTGTGTCCTGCTTTATCTCTCCCCATGCTGTGATCAGGGGCTCCCTCCCTTCCATAGCACCCACTATTCACTTCTCCCCAAAATTACATTACCACACCTCCTACATTCCATTATGTGGCCTCTTTTCTCCCTCTAATTATGCAGTTTGTTCTCAGTCCTCAGATCGATTTCCTGGGCTTTCAGAATGATTTGATATTTATCTAACTGTGATGAGGCAAGCATAAGGTCCTCCTACTACTCTGCCATCTTAACTCTCATAATACAAAAATTTTAAAAGAAATTAAGTTCCCACAAATATTTTTCTACAATCATATATAAGTATTGAGATACTTAATAGAGTTTTTCAAACATGATTTTCAATCATCTTGAATATTCACATGGGGATTATCTGAATGGTGACTCTGGAAAATTATACTAATAAGTTGATAGTATGTACTTGTACTTAGTTGGTCTTTTCATTGACACATAGGCTTTCTGTCTTTATCCTGTATTCTTCCAGGAAAACCTTGGAAACCAAACATTAACACTGTATCTTTTTCTCTTGGCTGACTCCTAGCTTCAACTTAAGTTACCACTATAAATCAAATTTTAAAATGTATTTTTTATAGAGCCAATGAAAAAAAGTATAGTATAATAAAGCCAGAATGGTTCAAAATATATATGATACTATATGGATTCACTGTTTTAAGACATGATTTTTACTGAGATGTATAATTATTATAGTTAATATTGAGTAGTAACAATGTTATAGGCACTGTCCCAAGTATTTTACATTGAATCTTTTTTAACCTGCAATGCATATTATGATTCACTTTTTAAAAGATGGAGAAACTGAGATTCAACAAGGTAAACTTGTCTAATCCATATGACTAGGGATTAGTAAACTTTTGTTCTAACCAGGCTTTATGGTAAGTACCCAAGCTCTAAATTAGGGTATATTACCTCATATTTAAAATGAATAAACCGGGCGCCTGGGTGGCTCAGTAGGTTAAGCGACTGCCTTCGGCTCAGGTCATGATCCCAGGGTCCTGGGATCAAGTCCCACATCGGGCTCCCTGCTCTGCGGGGAGCCTGCTTCTCCCTCTCCCCCTCACCCTGCTGGTGTTCCCTCTCTCGCTGTGTCTCTCTCTGTCAAATAAATAAATAATAAAAAAATAAAAATAAAAATAAAAATAAAATGAATAAACCAAAGAAAATTCCAATATAAAAAATAAAATATATATATTCCTTTTTAAATTATTTATGCCACAATTTTATAACTCTGGATAAATCAACTCTTCTCAAAATTAGCATAAAGAGCTGAACAAAAAAAAATGTAATAAATTGATGAGAGACAGTATAATTTCTTGAAAATGTCTCCTCTTTCAACCTCTGCTGGACCACTCCTTCCTGATGTTCTCCATATCTATCTCAGTATAGAGTCCCTTATTACATGCTCTTATTTTTGTGTTTGCTTTTCATATATTACTATTGTACTGAATTTTTTATCCATCTTCTCTTCTCTCTCTAAAACATCTCCAAGAAGTTTTCTGCACACCCATCACTTCAACATTGCTACTTTCTAAATCCATAGCTACAACTCTGATTTATTATTTTTCCAAGCTCCTGACGTATACCATGATAAAAAATGCCTACTAAATGTCCATTAGCCCATATACCTCTCAACTATTCCTAAAATGAAATTATTCCTCACTAAGCTACAACCTCAACCTAAAAACCCTGTTACCCTCCTGTTTTCCCTGTCTTAGCTACATGTCATACATCTAGTTGTTCAAGCCATAAGATGGAATTCTCGGAGACTTCTGCCTCTCTCTCACACCACAACCAATTAGTTACTAAATTAATTTACTCCTACTGACCTCTGAAGTCAAGGTTTCTTTCTTGATTTTCTCTCTTCTTTAATATCACTCCTCTGATACTTCTTACTTAGGATCATGACCACACTCAGCTAGTCTCTCTACTTTCAGCTTATTCATTCACATCCCCACCTTGTCGATCTATTCCTTGTGCTTTTCTCAGATACTTCATTCTAAAACTGAGATCTCATCTTGAATATTCTCTGGTTAAAATCCTTCAGTGACTGTTAAAAATTAAAACCCAAAGAGCCCCTTCATGATCTGGCCCTTACCTACCTCAGGCTATTCGACTATAGATACCCAATTGCCTAGAGTTGCCCAGAGCAGTCTTCTCTTCTGTGCTCTATTCTCCCTATGTGAATCAGTACTGGCTTTATCAGTCTAAGGAATGACTAAGCATCCTTTAAGGACCAATTAAAATGTCATCTCTTTCAGAAAGCTTTCTTTGAGAAGAACAAACAGGGTTAAGCATTTTCTCATTTTTCTTCCGATAGCTCTGTGTAAAAATCGCTACTGTAGCACATGTTATTCTTTTTGTCTATTTCCACCACTAAGCTGCAAGCCAGTTTTTTTTTTTTTTTTTTTTTTTGCAAAATACACAGGGAATGCCTATAATGGCCTCTAGTATTTGCCAAATATACTGATGAATGAGTATAGGAGTAGAAATGGAAGGGGGAAAACAGCATTTAAACCTTTGTATGTGAACTGAATTGCATCTCATACTTGAAGTACAGCTTAGTAGTAAACAGAATAACCTCTAAAGCCAGATGCTTTAGTTAGCTGTTGCTGCATAACAAAGTACCACAAATTTAGTGGCTTTAAACAATACACATTTATTATTAACCACTTACTTACACTTATTATTTTAGTGGATATTGCATTATCCACTTACATTTATAATTATCCACTTATTATTATCCCAAGTCCTGATCCTTGGGTCAGGACTTCATCATGACTTAATTGTGTCCTCTACATCAGATACTCTCAGAAGGCTGCAGTTAATGTGTTGGCCAGAGATAGAGCTGAAGGTTTAGCTGGGAAAGGATCCATTTCCAAATTTATGTGGTTTGTTGGCAGGTTTACTTCCATGCAGGATGCTAGACTAAGGGCATCAATTCTTTGATGCCTAAAGATCAGCAGCCACCTTTAGTTCCTTAACACTTTGCCATCTCAAACATGACAGCTGGCTTCATCAAAGCCAGCTAGTGCCTGCTAGTAGATGAAAGTCACAAATATTATTATGGAAGTAGCATCCTATTACATGTACCGTATTGGTCATGTGAGTTACTAGGCCAGCCCATCCTTAAAGAGAGGAGATTTCACAAGGGATTGTGTAGCCAACAGAATTTTAAAAATCTCCCCACAAGATTCTCATCCCTTAGGCATTCAATTAAACACTAACCTAGGCACTACTGTGAAGGATCTTTGAAAATGGAATTACAGTAATCAACTGGCTTAATTAGTAGGAAGATTATATATCTGGATTTCTAGATAGGTTCAAGCTAATTACATAAGCCCTTCAAAGACAACCATTTTTTCTGGCTCTTATCAGAGACATGAGGTGGAAAAGGAAAGGAGAGAAGTGAGGCAGAAGAGGTCATAGAGATTTAGGAGTACCTGTTCTTGCTGGCTGTGATGATTAAGAAAGTGAGCCACATGTGAAGGGATACAGACAATTCAAAATGATTTCTGACTTACAGCCAACAAGAAAATGGGAACCTCTGTCCTATAACCACAGGAAATAATTTTGGCTACAAACTTCAAAGAGCCTAGAAAGGTTTTCTCCTGGAGCCTCCAGAAAGAATACAACCCTGCTGATACCAAGACTTCAACCTTATAAGACTCATTGTGGGGGCGCCTGGGTGGCTCAGTTGGTTAAGCGACTGCCTTCGGCTCAGGTCATGATCCTGGAGTCCCGGGATCAAGTCCCACATCGGGCTCCCTGCTCAGAGGGGGGTCTGCTTCTCCCTCTGACCCGCTTCCCTCTCGTGCTCTCTGTCTCTCATTCTCTCTCTCAAATAAATAAATAAAATCTTTAAAAAAAAAAAAAGACTCATTGTGTCTGAACTTTTAATCCAAAGAAATTATAACACAATAAATATGTGTACTTTTAAGCTGTTAAAATTGTGGTAAGTTGTTAAGGAATCAATAGAAAACTAATAAACATGTATACCAGGAAGTGGGGATCATTAAGAGCCATGTTAGAATCTGCTGCTGGACCAAATTACCTGCGTTTGAGACTTACTAGCTATGTGATCAGGCAAGCTACAGTGCCTCAGTTTTCTCTTCTGTAACATGACGACAGTAACTAGTATCTAACTCTTAGGGTTGATGTAAAGCATAAGTAAACTTATATATGGAGAGAAGAGTGACAGGCAGATTGGAAGTGCTTTTTCTGTTGGCTATTAGTATGATTTCTAGAAGATAATTATTTCCATTTTTATTAAAATCTCAAGGCATAGTTATTTTAGAAGGAAAAGAGTTAATGGTATTATCAGGGTACAATATTTCATTTTCTTGCCCAAAATACTGGGGAAACAAGACAAAATTATAATATAGAAAATTTTCCTTATGTGAATAAACTAGGCAATAGACATGAAGTTCTTGACAGTGATCAGCTGGTGATAGTCATTAGGGCAAACCAGCATAAATGCAACCAGATATTTCATTCATTTCTACTAAAATTGATTCAGTTCAACCAACAGATTCTTTCAGATGAAAAGCTTAATATTGAACCAAAGGTATATATTTTCCACATATTTAACTTTCAAATGGTTTTGATCATTAATCAAGGAAAAGTACAATATGTCTCACCATCCCCAAGCATTCTCTGATTATACTGAGTTCCCTTAACCTACACATTGCATTTGGTCTTTTATATTAGATTTTTGAAATATGTTTTTTTTCATGAATTTATGTTATCAGCCATTCATATAATTAATCGCTTTCCTATTTTTCTTTCTGAATCTAATTCTTTTTCAGATATTATAGTTCATCTCTTAAGGGATTTAAAATTAGAAAGCAATTTGTGTGGAATTTAAATGTTATTCTTCTAGGTGAACTTGTTTTTCCTCATTTGAAACTGATTCTCAGGATTGTAAATTTCTGTATTGGACTAAGTTACATATTATTTTAAGTTGTCTTATCTATCTCAAGCCATTGGATTATGTTCTAAAGTCTGAATCTTGGAAGAATTTTTCTGCCTTTGCAATTTTTAGTTATTGACCATCCTCCCTTGAATACTTTTTATCCACTGATTTTTGTGATTATAGAAATTATTTTTACATAATTTATAATAAAAATAAAGTTTCTGCCATTTTTCCTTTTGAAATATCCCTAAATCTAGTTTTATGGAAATATGACATATTTCCATGCTTTCTAAATTTAAAGAATTCTTCTGCTTTATCATCATTATCATTATTATTTTACTGCCCCTCTCTTAGGGATACAAATAATCATGGTTGATGATTTGCCTGTTTTACTAATTCTTCATTAATCCCATCTTATATGTTTACCTTAACTTTTCCCAAACTTCCAACTTCATTAAAAACAATAAATAAATAAACGTTTAAATCACCTAGGCAGTTTGAGATGAGAGGGTAATCTATGAATAAATATATCCTTAGTCTCTGAATATCTGAACTAACATTGCCATTTGTGTGTGTGATATTCCTCTCCTTTCAGATCAGGCAAATCTAAGTGCATACCTCACTTCCACTGAAAAAAGGAAGGGATAACAATGCCAGGTGGTGACTGGGAAAACAGCAATGGAGTGTGGGTGGTTACACAATTTGAATTTCTTTTGGTACCAAAACATCATGGATGGTCCTTTTCCTTTTTCACACTTACTTCTAATTCACCTCTGTAGTCTGGAGTCTAAAGGGGACTCATGTAGGTAGCCCTATCATCCTGGGGACCATAATTTTGTCAAAAATTTAGAAGTCAGCACAAGCACCTGAAATCTCTCTATGAATTCTGTGATTGCACAGTGAATACTTGGTGAACCCATAGCAATCTCAAAGCAAATTGTCTAAATATCATTAGAAGGGAATTTAAAATTTGACCCAATTATTCTAATAAATAAGTAAAGTTCACCATAAAGATCCTGGGCTTCTCTAATGGTGGGGCCATCTCTCTCTTTAATGTCCCATTGTTTATTATTGATTTCATAAATGCAGTATTTTTATCAGAAACATTTATTACTAGTGTTTTGCTTCAAACTTAATTTTGCTATCATATTGAAATAAAGAACAGAATTCAATATTAACCTTGAAATTTAAACTGTGTCTCAGAGGGGTGAAACTATTCATTCTAGTACATTCTCATTTATATAAATGACTGGAAAAATATAAACACACTAAAGAAAGAAATGAACATAAAGCAAGCAGCCAGAACAATCCAAAAGGGTTCTGAGAGGCTTTGTAAATACAGTTATATGCTAATAAAGTGTGGTTTTGACAGATGTGTAATATGCTATTTGGCCTACAAAAGATATTTGTGGTCATTTCAAAAAAAAAAGAAGAAAGAAAACAGCATCAGGGAGAATTGCAGTATTACAAAAAAAAAAAAAAAAAAAAGAATGAATCTTAAAGCAGCTAATAACCTTTGCAGACTTTTACAATGTATTATAAAATGTTTTGTTTAATGTATAACCCATATAATTTTGTTCTAAGTATTCTCCTTCATTTTTACTTATAATAATCAGGGGTGAAGCAGTATAACCCAGGCAGACACATACGGAAAGAGTTCTACAGGCCCTGCTATGCTGGTAAATCATTTAGTTCTTGAATTACAACGAAGTCTAGCAGGGCGTGGGGAAGGTTCCATGGCAGCTGGGATAGTGGAGGATTCTCAGAGAGACACAGTGGAGCTTTAGTATCCAGTATGGAATTATTTAAATAGTATAACTGTGTCAATGTATACCCAGCTAAATAACAGCCCGGGTGATAATCTACAGTAGTTAAAGGCTACTTTCAATATATGTACATTTCTTCCAAAACAGTCAAAATATAATCTGTTTATTGACAATGATCATTAAATAGAATTTATTTTTTTTAAGATTTTATTTATTTATTTGAGAGAAAGAACAAGCAGAGGGGAGGGAGAGGGAGTGGGAGAAGCAGGCTCCCCACTAAGCAGGGAGCCTGAGGCGGAGCTCCATCCCAGGACCCCGAGATCGTGACCTGAGCCAAAGGCAGATGCTTAACTGACTGAGCCACCCAGGTGCCCCTTGATTTTTAAACATATTTTTTTTAGCACTTTGTAACTGAAAGGAAAAAAAAAAAAGGTTGGAGTTAACTTCATTTAAACCCTTAAGATTAGAGGGTGGGTTAATCAAAACAATCAATGAATGAAGTCTATGTGTGTATGGCTACTAGACATATATATGTGTGTGTCTGTGATATATGTACATATACAGTTGTTCCCTATATAACACATAGACATACATATATGCATATAGAGAGAGCTGTTTTAAATCATAATTGTAACCCCCATGCTGTTTTCTGCCAGAGCTACATAACTTTTAGAAAGAAAATATTCACTTTTTCCTATTTTCATTTCCAATAATTTCTCATTTAAAACTAGTCAGAACCTGTTGGGAGGGAAAAAATAAATCAGAATGCATTTATTAGCATGTTTTATAGCAAAGATGTACAGAGAACATGACTTTAAAAATTCTCAAATATAAAACATGTCGATGGAATTTTATTGGTGACAGAGTAATACTGTGAAAACATGAAGAGGAAAAAAACAAGGTTTTGTCTAAGCAAGAAAAGGCAAGATATAGCAAAAAAAAATATTTGCTGAACAATATTCTTAGTAATTTGAGCACCAAAACAAGTGAAACATTTATGAGAAGTTGGTTTTTTTTAGATAAACACAATTCTATTTTATATTTTTTAATGTATACTATTATTTTTAAAGAATTACAAAGAATAGAATATTCTGTGTCATGTTATACAGTAGTAACATAGATCTTGGGTCAGATTTTGTCCATGTCTCTCAAAGCCTCAGATAGCCTTGTTAAATCCATCAAAATGACTAAAGTGGATTAACCTATACTTAATCTGTGGAATTCAGGAAAATATTTTCCCCATCTGCTTATTTTCCTTAATTTTCAGTCAGTGCTTATCTTCTATGCTGGTCTAAGTTTCTTAAACGTTGGGTGTAATTGAACATACAACATGTACAATGTTTTGAACATACAACATGTACAATGTGATTAAATGCAATAGCATTTTTACCTTCCATTCCCTCCTTAAACTTTATTCAGTGGGGGTAATCTTCCTTTGGCTGAAAAGAAAACTAAGGTCAATGTCATGAGTTTTATTCCCAGGCTTAGGCAATGCAACCTTCCAGGCAACTTTAATCCATTAATTCTAATATCAGATATTATTCTATTATTCAATTTTCATTCAAAGGTAAGAATTTCCTTCACCCCATCCACTCTGTCCTGTAGATGACTGTTGCCTGCAGTGGGGGGAAGAGATGTGGCAGGTTTCAGCTCTTATCCCACTAACTTCTTTCCCCCTTCACTTGGTGATATTTTAGATCCCCTCACACTCAAATCGGGAAGGAGTGAAAGTACAGATAGACTGTTCTAACTTGGATGGGTGCATTTGAGATTTCTAGGCCTAGAAGTGAGTTAAAGCTGACTCTATCTGAGAAATTTTTGTGGATCATTTAGGACCATTTAGAGCCTTTCACAAGTCCTTCTCATGGCACAGGCCAAGTATTGATTTACCAACCTGGCCATGCCTACTCTGTTGCTCTGTCCCGGGCTCAATGGCTGTACCATCTAATAGTTAGACCATGAATTTTGATGTTAAACTTGGTCTTAAATATTGTTTCTATTACTTGCCAACTAGAAACCTAGGGCAGATTATTTAATTCACTAATTTCAGGTTCTCTCTCTCTCTTTCTCTCTCTCTGGGTGGTGTGTGTCTGTCTCTGTGTGTGTGTGTGTGTGTGTGTTCAGTATTTTCCATCAAGATTGAACACTAATTTCTTTCCTCAGAGACTGGAAGCCTAGAAAATACATTTCCCAGATTCGCTGGTCATCAGAGGTCAGGTTCACATTCCAAACAATGAGAGAAGTTGTACAAGAATTTTATGGTAGAGGAGAAGGAGAAGCCATTGTTCTGTTATAATGGTAGCAGGTATGTGGAGGGGAAGAAACTATCATGAAAATTTTAGTAGCTTCAGGACAGCTCCTGAAAATCACCTGCATTGGTGTTGCAGGCAATAGCAATCACCAGCATTGTTGTCATTTTAGCAATTCCTAATTTCCTCACATCTAGTAGTCTTTTTCTCTGGACTTTAATCCTCAGCCCTACCAAAGTTTTGTAAGCATATCACATAACAAATCCCTTTCTTCTAAAATACGTAGTTTCTATTCTCTAACTTGACTAATACATGTATAATAGGTGTGAAAATTAAAAAAAATAATAATATTATATAGTTCATTGGATTGTAATGCGAAGTACATGAGATAAAGCATTTAGCACAATGCCTGGGCTGCTTTTGTAATCACTATTGTTTCACCATCAATTGAATGTCCTTCCTGACCCTAACCTCCCTGACCAGACACAGATCACAAACAGCCACTGTACCTAAGAAAAAGAAGCTGACCTCTCAGACTCAAAATTTCCAAGAGGGGTTTCATCATCTGCAACTGAAACCATCTTGACATAGCACTATTTAGAACTTTGGACTTGAAACTTGAGAATTATCTTTGACTGGAAACTTTCTATACCCCATCATTGTCAATTATGTTCATTCTCTCTCTGCAGCATCCCTCTCATTTCTTTATCTCAATTTCTAAGGGGCTACCATAATACAGAAATAATGAAATGTAAATGATATAACGTATTTAATCATCCAGGATGGCCAGTAGAGTCCTGGTCCATAGTAGGCTTTCAATTCTAATTACTTTCTCTTTCCCATAGGGCTGTTAATATTATTGTAAATATTTATCTCTAAGCGGTGTCCTTGTAAGAATGTCTCCTTGGTAAATTCGCCTCTGGTATCTCCCAAGTCTCATCTATATTGCATTGTATTGACAAGTTAGTCTTCCTAAAGGAGATTTCTGAGCATGGCATTCCAGTTGTCAGAAAACTTCAAATACCCACAGAACAAATGTTTGCCTTTCTTGCCAAGAATTCAAGGTTCTCCATACTCTGTGTCTAACTATCTAATATTACCTTCACTGCTTCTCTCTTTATAACTCAACTTTCTTAGTAAAACTGGACTAGTTCATGTTCACTAGTAAATGCCATACTTTTTATATCTGCTTTTAATTTTTGTCCTTCTGCCTAAAATGCCTTTCTTCCATCTTTATTTACTATGATCTTTATTTACTACATCTTCCAAGGTTGTTCAAATCTCACATTGGTAATGAAGCCATAGCCAAAGTGAATCCTCTCTCCTTTCAAGCTTTCTAATGGTCGAATTGACTATAGTCTGCCTTATGTTATAGTAATTTGTATATTTTTGCATATTCTGGTTAATTATCTTGACTTTTCTGCCATAAGGCAGAGGTGAGAACTACAAGTAAATCCTGGAATGAGAAGATGCAAGACAATGAAAAATGATTAAAACCATTAGCTAAAAATGCAGATCTGAGTTTAACTTTCATCTCCTCTACTTTCTAGCAGCATAACTGCATAACATAGGTTTGTCTAAGCCTCCATTTCTATCATTAAAAATAGATAACATAATAGTATACTCTTAAAACTTCATATACTACTTGATCGATTAATAAATGATTCATTTCACTTTCCTTATCTATTAGATTTTTTAAAAACCAATATTAGAAAAACATATCCATTTTCATTAGAAGTTCACTTTATAACCTACATGTTTTGACCCTGTAGATGTTTAATGTTTGTTGTATGAATATATATAAATTACAACCTCTATAATAAATTTATAATGAGTATCACAACAGCTCAGCCACTTAGAGCAGAATGATTTCTTTAGTCTTTATAAAATCTGAGGATTTCCTCTGTCTCCAGACGGCTTTATTTATGTATTTATTTTTAACACTGGCACCTGGTTATTTCCATTTTTCCAGCGCAAATCTTTCTTTTAGACATCATGGGTCAACAGACTCCTCACTTCTCCCCTCTTCATATTCCCTGTGGCTTGGATTATCATGCTGTTCACCTTCCTATATACAAATTAGTAATCTCAACAGTCTAGTTGATGAAAGGATCACCTTGGTACATGTTTACCAAACAGAACATTAAACTTGGCTTCCAAAAAGGAAAGTACATCTTCCCCCTAAAGGGAAGAGATGCATTCAATCACACATGAGCAACTTGGATTTTGCTTGGTTAGGGATTTTCTGTCCATAGCAACCTGAAAGGGCAAAGTATTTCTCATGCCAAATTTTATAGAACACAACTGACCAATTAAAAAAACAAAGGTGTCAGCATTTGTGTGTCCCTTCAGGAGGCATCATGTCAGCAACTTATTCTTCACTGCAGAGTTTTAACACACCATTAGGCAGCATCTGTGGCCAAACTGATATCACTGTGACTTTTGTCTGCTGCTCCCAGCACCTCTGAACCCTAGATCAGCAAAAGAACACCCAATGCCCTTGTAATCATAGAAAGCAACAGAGTTCATCTGGACGAACAGTGGACCTGAAATTCAATTACTTACTCAATTTTTCAACATTACTAATCAATTACTGTATGATAGCTGTTGGGAAAATTCCAATTGAGAAAGTGTAGCAGATAGTAATAACTCTGGGAGAAGGAAGAGACAGGCACAAAACAAGTAACAACAACTGAACGCAGAAAATGAGATACAGCAAAATACTACAAATTGCCCAGATGAGAGAGGCATTTATGGGCCTCTTCTCTATGTGACTTGTTACTGAAGTTTTTCCTCCTCATTTAACCATTATTACTCTAGAGCTTATCTGCTAAATACCAACTAGATTGACATTCTTCTTTATGTTCATTCATCTTATCTAATACAACACTAAAGTCTTTACCATCACTTATGAAGCTTTCATTTTTTTTTTAATTATAATATTAGTGTGATAAATGCTATTATCGTAGCTCCTTGGGGACAAATTTTAACTAACAGAATTATTATCTGGAGCCATTTTTAAAACAAGTCTTATGCGTGTGTGTATCAAATACAAAGTTTTACCATAGATTATAATTGGACCACATTTTATATCCACTTCAATTCAGACTCAAAGAACAAAATCTTTAAAAATTCCGTAATTGGGGGGCACCTGTGTGGCTCAGTCAGTTAAGCGTCTGCCTTAGGCTCAGGTCATGATTCCATGTTCCTGGGATCTAGCC
Source organism: Mirounga angustirostris (assembly GCF_029215605.1). Classification (NCBI taxonomy): domain Eukaryota; kingdom Metazoa; phylum Chordata; class Mammalia; order Carnivora; family Phocidae; genus Mirounga; species Mirounga angustirostris. The sequence continues at coordinate 54,048,211 of NW_026991710.1, forward strand.
CCTCTCCCTTCTCCCCCTGCTCGTGTTCTCTCTCTCACTATTTCTCTCTCTCTCTCAAATAAATAAATAAAATCTTTAAAAAAAAATTCTGTACTTGGTCCAAAGGAAAAGCTCGTTGTTACTATTCCTAGTAAAGATCATTACTGACTAGTCACTATAAAATAATAAATAAAAGAGTAATATTCACATAGAAAAATTGGCAAAAGACGTTAAAAATAAATTCTCAAAATAAGTGAGAGGACAATAATGTATATTTCTTCAATCCCACCAATGATCAAAAAAACAGGTAAATCAAAGGAAATGACATTTTTTACTTGCAATGTTAGCAAACATTCTTTAAGGATAGTTTCCACTATTTGTGAACATATACTTCTTCTAGGAGCATTGCTATATTTCTAGGGAAACTTCATGTACCAAAATTCCAATTTTAAGAAATTTATCAAAAGCAAAAAAATCAGAGATGCAGAAAATGTTTTGTGCAAGAATGTTCTTTTAAAATACTGTTATAATAATGACAGATGACATCTATTGGAAACATCTGGAACTATACTATATACTTATTTATATTTTCTAATTATAACAACAACAAAAAAAAAACGTAAAGCAAGTGTAGGCAACCAAATGTAAGCATGAAAGGAAAGCATTGCATGTAGAAAATTTTAAAACAATTTAAACACCTATTAAAATTTATCTTTTTTTATTATTGCACTGTCAATTCTAAACGTCACTGATAGAATGCTCCTCCACAAAAGTTTTTCTTAGTTTATGTTCTAAACAATTACTGTGATTACTATTGAGATTTAATAATATAGGTTTCAAATTAAGGATAAATTATTTATCCTTTAATAAACATTTCTTCTACATCGTTAATTTTGCAAGCTTCCAGTTATACAGCCAGCTTCCAATACATATGGACTCAGCTATGAACCTTTATTTAGAAAATAACTACCTAATGATTTCAAATCATTGAGCTAAATTCAGGTGTAAGGGGGCGCCTGGGTGGCTCAGTCAAGAGTCTGCCTTCAGCTCAGGTCATGATCCCAGGGTCCTGGGATCGAGTCCCGCATCGGGCTCCCTGCTCAGTGGGGAGTCTGCTTCTCCCTCTGCCTCTGCCATTCCCCACTGCTTGTGCTCTCTCTGTGTGTCTCTCTCTCTGACAAATGGATTAATAAAATATTTAAATAAATAAATAAATAAATAAATAAATAAATAAATAAATTCAGGTGTAGGTTGTGTCTCCAACCCTTGTGATAGTACCCATTTTTATATTTATGAGCTAATTTGAAATAAACAATGATATCACAGTTGTGAAGAGGAAAACACGGACATGAGTTACTTTGAATCAGTCATTTTATGTCTATTGGAAGGTACTTGTAAAGTAGGTTTCATTTTGAGGTCTTCCCTTGGTTTGTAGACAGCTACCATCTCACTGTATGCTCTAGGACCTTTAATCTCAGCCTGAGTGTCCCACCTCATGACTTCATCTAACCCTAATTCTCTCCCGAATGCTCCATCTTCAAATACCATTACATCAAGGGTCAGGGCTTCAACAATTAAATGGGAAGGGGGGGTGGACACAAACATTTAGACAATAACACAAACCAATTCAGGAGAAACAGATTTATAATCTGCTTGTCTTGTAGTCAAAAGTATATCTGCAACTTCAGTGAAGGAAGTTAATATGTAATCCATTGCTTTTTGCATAGATCATTGCTGATAAAGAGTATGCATATCTTTTTCTCAGACTAACAGTTTTCTGTAATCATAATATCTGTACCACATTGCCTTTTTTCACCCTGTTGTCTGAGGATATTGATTACACAGGGCATGCTTGGTCATTATATTGAGGTTGAATGAAACTATGTTCAAAAATGACATAGCATATTACGTATTCTCTTACATGTGGTCCAGTATACTTGAAAATTCATTCTTCACAGGTAATGCCCAAGGGCTTTGACAAAAGGGAATTGAATCACTGATGTTTTCTTCATTGTGGGTTGAATTGCAAATCAAGCCAGTGAAGAAAACCACATTAGTCATGAAGAGCTTTCCAGGTCAGACTATATCAAAAGAGATATGTGACACGTGTATATTACTAAAGATATTCAGGCTACCTATCACAGCATGAAATTTAAATGATAATACAAGAATCAGAGCTTTTAGGAAAGGAGATACTCTGTGACATCACTTTTGTGTGACTAATTTTGACAGTTCAAAACTTTCTGAAACCAAACACAGCTGATCATGGAAAAAGCCCAAAGGCTTTTGAATCAAATGAAATTAAGCCTCCACACTGCTGGGAAGTAGATGCGTCTTAATCTTTTAGATTAGAAAAGAGTAAAATGGAGGCTGAAACATGTTAAATGAATTGCTCAAGGCCACTCATTAAAAGCATCCCTGGCCTTTCTGAAGTATTTTATCAGATGAAAGGCAGACAAATTCTCTGATTTTATTACACCCATTGTGCTTAGCTGGGTTAGTAGATACTTTCCTTTCTCTGGAAAAATTATAGATTTATTACTCTTTTGTTTGCAATCTCGAGGGGATGGAGAGTGACAAAGGGCACAAGTTTTTGCCTCACAGTATTTGAAATGTCTAGAAGCCACAGATCCTATCTGTCTTTTCCCCGTGCCAATAACACAGTTTTCAAATTAATGTACTTATGATTATTGAAAATAAAATTCTACTCCATCAACCAGAAAAATTTAGTGTGTCCTATTACTTTGTTGTTTCCCTCCACCCCTATAGTTTGAAGAGAAGTTAGTTCTTTTCCCATAAGTCAGGGGATCTTTTCATTACTTTAACATACCAAGGGGGACTCAGGCCTAGTTAAATTTCCATGTTTCTCTTTAAGAGTACATTTTAGAATGACTGTAGGTAGCTTTAATGTGACTCCTATAGGGTATACTTTATGGCTTAACAAAGATGAAATATTGAGGCTTATTCATTATGGTTTATTGTATTTTTTTAAAGATTTTATTTATCCATCTGAGAGAGAGAGAATGAGAGAGAGAGAGAGAGAGAGAGCGTGAGATGGGGGAGGGTCAGAGGAAGAAGCAGACTCCCTCGCCTGATGTGGGACTCGATCCTGGAACTCCAGGATCATGACCTGAGCCAAAGGCAGATGCTTAACCGACTGAGCCACCCAGGCACCCCGTTATTGTTTATTGTAAAAGGGATTTAAGTGGCATACCCTACACAAGCATCCCAGGATAAACTAGTACTCACAGCACTAGACCAAATACTACGGTATACATTAGGAAACAATTTTCCATTAAATTTTGAAAACTTTCTCTTCTTTAAGTAAAAATAATAGAGTTCTTCAAAATTACTTTTTTTAAAGACTTTGAAAGTCTTCCTAATAAGATGTTTATAATAATTTGGATTATTATATTTTTATATTTACAGCACCTGAATGTATTTTTCAGTTTTCCCAGTCCAAAAGCCCAAACTTACTCAATTATCACAACCTTGCTATAATAATCATGTGTGTGTGAAATATATCCCAAATAAATTTTAGAAAATTCCAGTGAAACATCAAGTTTTTGGACTGATATACCATATTCATTGCAACATTATCATGAAATGGACAGAACGTTACCTTTTTGCGACAGCACAATGGCAGTAAATCTCAATTTCCACCAAGCTATTATATACACTAATCAGTTTCTTCCATTGAGTAATGGAGGTTCAAAATATTGAGGGAAATCCCAATCAGAAATTTTGCCATGATTCACATCAATATAATCTAGTGGTATATAACATTTTTTATCTCTATCTCTGTAACATATTGCTCATAGGGCATATATCAGTCAAGTAGACCCATATATAACCCATTTCCAATGAGTTAAGCATCACATAATTCTATCTACACCCCCAAATTACCCTTGAAATCATCTTAAAACCATAATCTGCATGTGAAAATGTAATATACCTGTGTTTTTACTAATAATAAAACAGATTTAATATCTCATTAGGTTCCATCTTTAATTTGTATTATTGCAGATATTCTACTTTAAGAAATAACCTGCAGGAGTGCCTGGGTGGTGCAGTCGGTTAAGCATCTGACCCTTGGTTTTGGCTCAGGTCTGATCTCAGAGCATGAGATCCAGCGCCAGGCCAGGCTCCATGCTCAGCTCAGAGTCTGCTTGAGTTTCTCTCTCCATCCCCCTCTGCCTCTCCTCCCTCCATGCTCACTTGTGCGCTCGCTCTCTCAAATAAATAAATCTTAAAAAAAAAAAAAGAAAGAAAGAAAGAAAAAGAAATAAGGTGCATTTAAAATTTTTAAATTCATATGAACTAGTCATCTCCAGTTAGCAAATGTCTATTTACATCAAAGAAAATAGAAAGCCTTTTTTAAGCAGCACTTTTAGGAAAAATAATAGTTTTTTTGGAACTACAACAAATAGTTTGAATTAATAAAATATTTGAACTTAAAAGAATTGTTAGTTGTATATTCTGTGTTTTTGAATTATGTGGTATTGAAATATCAATATATACATAGTATTAATAAAGTATTGCTTTATGCGCAAAATGTGAAGCGCAAAATATGAACTGGATAGAAAATTATCTTCAAGTATCCATCATTTTAAAATCGGTAGACCAAGTGATATGTAAATTGTGTTTATCTTTAGCAATTTGGCAAAGCAGTTTATAGATTAAGCAGAAGTAATCTCATCCTTTGTCAGTATCCTGTGAACCATGTTTTGGTTATTCGTTCTAGTTATGTTCTATACAGTCGCCACAAACATTGAATCAGCAAGTACTAGAATCATTGCCCATAGAGTAAATAAAGGATTAAGCTCTTTGGGAGCCTCCATTCTCAATATTTCATCAACTGAGCACTACAGATCCTTGTTTTATTTGTATTTTTGCATAGTGACACCTTATTTAATATATATTGTTGATTAATTAACTTTGAATTCATGGCCAACAGCACTATAACTCATGCCTGAACAAAACTCATGTAACACATGTATATTCTCCACAGGACACATCACCGCCTTCTTATGCTTAGGAACACTAGAAGCACTGCAGCACTGTGCTTGGGCGCCAGTTTAAACAGCCAAGTCACTAACATAAAGCACAAAATGTGAAAAGCATGGCACTAAATAGACTGCAAATGGACAGTTGTTTACAGTATGAAAGCTGAAACCAGAAGGCAGAGCATCACATTGTTCAACCTTGGCTGGAATATGTGCCATCAGATGACTGGATTTTTGCCACTCTGCATATGCACATGTCTACAACTGATGGGAAAAGCCCTACCCTTACAAGTATTGATTTTAGGGTTCCAAATAACTTTTAGCCAGCAGGCGAATTCTAAATATAGAATTAATGAATAATGAGAATGGACTGTTTATACGTTGGAACTTGTGCAAGTGATTTTAGTGACTTTTGTGCTTTTTTTTAACAGTCATGTATATGATAATTAAAAGTGTTTTACATCCTATAATGATGTAATTCAAGCATATATGGGGTGTTCTCGCTCATGCTAGTGCTAAAAATCCTACCTCAACTTTGGAGTAGATGTTAAATGTGATAAAGCCCAAGGCAAAAACAACGCCACTGCTCACTTACTAGAAAGCACTTTATAAAGTGCTAGAGATAATTATGAGGTCCTCTAAAAAGTATTTCAGTAAACTTGCTATCATAGTCGTATACTTATGTGTTCTGAGACTACATCAACCCAAGTTTACATTAACTTCTATTTGAAAACTCATCTTGAATAATTCATTTTTTTCTACTATGTAAGGTCTCCAGAAGTGCATGCCTAACATATAAGTCTTGTCTATGTGTAAACAAATCATTTATACACCCTATGCTGTATATATTTGATCATTTTTCCATTTATCCATTCAATAAACGTTGAGGATACCATGACACGTAAGACATCCTACCTGCCTTTTTGAGGCACGCAATCCAGTGATAAAGTCAAATAAATAAAATATAATAACAATATATTACTGACTTACATGCACAAGGATCGGCAGAAGAGACATCTATGTCAGACTTGGTGGAGGTAGAGTGGAAAGCACAGAGGCAGCCATACAAATGTTTCCAGAAGAACAGACCTCTGAGCTGAGCTCTGAAGAAAGAGTGAGAGAGGAAATGATTGAACAATAGAATGTAAAGGGATGACAAATGTAGGAAGTCAGGCACCAAGTATTAACAAGAATGAAGTAGGAGCAGGAGTGGAGAACACGGAAGTAGAAAGAAGTGAGGCTAAGAGGTAAACTGTATAAAGACTGTGACAAGTTATGCTTCTATGATTGGTCAAAATACTTAAATGAGATAATGTATGGAGGCACTGCTGAGTTTGAAACAGAGAAGTGACACATTGATTGTGACAGTTTTAAAACATGGTCCCCATTCCTTGACACGTGTCCCATTGGGTCAAAACTCTGTGACTGTGACCAATCAAATGCAGCGGAAGTGAGGCTGTGCCTGTTGCCTTTGTAGCCAACAGCTACTTCCTGTGTCTGGGGACAGATGCTCTTAGAAACAAGCCATGATCTTAAAGGAACTCCAAGCAGCCCAGAAAGGCCCATGAGGAGAGGACCTAAAGTCCCTGGCCCTCTGCTGAGCTTCCAACCAGAACCGACTTGCAATTGACCATCTTGGAAGTTATTTCACCGGTACTGCTTGAAGCAGAGATGGGTCTTTCTCTCCCATCCCTGACCAAATTGCAGACTTATAAGCTAAATAAATTGTTATTGACTTTAAGCCCCTGATTTTTGAGGTGGTTTGTGAAGTGGCGATGGATAACTAGAACAGTAAGACTTGCTTTTGCAAAGATGGCAAATCTTCGCAAATATTTGCAGTATGGAAGTAAGACTGGGAAAGGCAAAACCTGAGATAGGAAAGCACCTGAAAGACCACTCAAAAATCCAGATAAGAAATGGTGATAGCCAAACTTAGGTAAAAGAGTGGGGATCACTTAGAATAGTGAAATGACATGATATGAGTGAATTTTATACGGGAGACTTGTGCACTAATAACACATTTTTTTTTAGAAATAGGATAAAATACAGTGCTCAGGTTTATGATTTAGGCACTTATGTGGATAATGCTCATGTGAAAATTGTGTAAAGAAATGTCATCCTTCCTTGAACTTTTATTTCTGTGCCAATGGAAATGGTCATCTTGCAAGTAAAAATCTTGGCTCATTAATTTATTACCAATATGATTTGCAATATTTTGACCCACAAAATTAAAAGAATGTTTTATAAAAGTAATATATTACTTAAAGTGTATTTGTACTGTGTTTGGGTAACAAACTGTTAATAGCTGAAAATAAACATTCAAAGCTGATGTGAGGCTTTTAATTTAAATAGAAAATGTAATACTGTTGGTACCTCATGACACAGGTCTATATGACAAATGAGAATCACACATTTTACTTTAGTTCTTTTCTACAGGAAACTAAGTTTAAGGAAATGATTCAGGAATCAACCATTCATTCACAACTTGTATTGAAGGACTAGTTGGTGTCAGGTACTAAGAGTAGGATTATTACAAACTATACATTTCGAAATAAGAAATAACCTTTCCAAGTAGTAAAATATATTAATATCCCATTTTGACAGATGAGAAAAAAATTATGTTCAGAAAATTTGAGATCTGAGGGGTTTTTTTCTGAAAATCACACACTAGAAGATGAGTTTCCGTCATCTTAATAAGTAGTCAGTCCCACGGTGTTCCATGAACATCTAAAACCTACATTTTTAAAAACCTTCTTGGTAATTAGAGCTTGATCAAAATTGTTAATATAAACTGTCTCCCTTTTAAGAGAATGATATATGGATGAAGGCTGACCAACCATTTACTACTTCGCTTAGGATAGGCTGGGTCAAAACTATGATGATTGATAGCTGTAGGGTGAGGCTGCATACCTAATAGAAATGTTACACACAAAGCAACTTCTGTCAACATAAATGATTGTCTCTTTAAATGGCAGAACAGTTTAAAAATGACATCCTGAATCAATCCTTAACTAATTGGAAAATTAATTAGTGCCTGTCATTTTAACCCGAGTATTTTTAAGCTTGAGAATGATTACAGTTAACTAGCTGCCTGCAAGAAGCCAGTCTGTAAATTCAATGAAACTGTTGCCTGAATTTTTCACAAGATAAGCTATCTTTTATAATCTTGGTATATATTAATGCTTAAAAATCCATCAACCCACTAATGCCCATCAATGATTGGCAAATTAGTAAACTGTGTCATGTGTAATATATCTCTTTCATTTTATGCCTTTTAAATTTAGCTATTGCTACTGTCTTCATTAGGCTCTACTAACACATTAAAATGATGCTTATCCTAGAAAAGTAATAAAATGTGTTTATGTTTTCTCTTTCCCCTAAGGCTGAATGTTGAGTATTTTAATACTTTGAGTATGTGAAAGGGCCATAACACAGGTAAATAAGCATAAAAATTAATAATGAATTATTAGTATTTACAGTCAAAACATCAGGTGGTTATTATTATAGCTCCTTTAGTAGTCATGAAAGTAAAGTCCAAGAGTAATTTTATCAAAGAAAAGGAGTCAACATTTACTAAACATCTGTGAGTTGCTGTGCTGGGCACTTAAATATTATATTCTTAACCCTTAACACAGCCTTATAAAGTAGGTATTATTATTTCCTTCCTGCGGATAAGGGATAGAGAATCAAAAAAGCTAAGTTATTTGTTAAAGACCACATAGTCAATGGGGTATTATATTATAAACAAGCTTTCTAAGCCTGTGTTCATTCCACAGCACTATACTCCATCCCATTTATGGATGAAATATGACAATAGATAATTCACAAATATGGAGACTAGTATATGAACATAGGGGAACACTTCCACACATGAGAATAAATGAAATATAAATCTAAATAATCATAATATATTATATTTACTTGACAAAGAAGTGTTGACTTAAAATATTAATACCTAAAGCTGGTGAGTATGGTAGTATGTGTCCATTTCTACTTTGCTTGAGAAACAGTAAGGTGGTACCGTATTTTAGAAAAATGTTGGAAATGATATAACACAGGTCAAAACAGGTTCATTTCATTTAATTCAATGATCTAATATAAAATAGGGAAATATGTTTTTTATATAAAGATATTTATCATTACATATAGAAACAGTCATATAAATGATTATACATCTATTAGATAAAATATGATGCAGGCCTTATAGTTATTATGAAAAGTGCCCTATGGAAAACATCTTAATATAAATCAAAAATAATCAGAGGAAATATCATATAAACATTGTTATCACAATTTTATAAATATAGAGAAAGAGGAAAAAGACTGCAAGAAAGTTCACAAAAGTTTTAACAGGGCTGGTGCTACCATGAGTTGTATGTTTCTTATATCTACTGCATACCTTATAAAGCCAACACAAAAAGAAAGAATACCACAAGTCTATAAATTCATCTGCAAACTGAGGCATAGAATGATAATTGGGTACAATCGATTCCTTAAAATCAACAATAAGAGAATATTAATTATTTTGGAGAAAGTGTGTGTTTGACATCACAAGCAGCAATTACTCTTTCTTCTTATGATGAAGTTTGACATGAATAATCTAGAAGGAATGTTTCCACCAATTAGTAGGTCTTGTTTGCCAGTAATCGTCTATTAAATCAGATCACATACAGGAAAGTGTTTGATAAGCTTTGGTATGGTGCGTATTATGCTATTATTACTATTATGTAGAGAAAATTATACAGAATATACAGAATATATATAACTATATATATAAAACTTTGGATTTCTAACATGAGATCAGTTCAGATATTCCTATTTTTTTAGAGGTAACTTCAGGATCCATACTACTCAAGCTTACAATCAGCACTCCTTTCTTTAGACTTTTTATCTTTAATTCCCCTCAGGGTTCACATGCCCTCCTTTTTTTTTTTTTTTTAAAGATTTTATTTATTTGAGAGAGAGCACTAGAGAGAGAGAGCAAGCATGAATGAGGGGCAGAGGCAGAGGGAGAAGCAGGTTCCCCGCTGAGCAGGGAGCCCAATGCAGGGCTCAATCCCAGGACCCTGGGATCATGACCTGAGCCAAAGGCAAATGCTTAACCGACTGAGCCACCCAGGCGCCCCTACATATGCCCTTCTTAATGTTTATACCAAATACCTTTTCCTCCATTATACATTGTGCTTGAAATAATCAAACCAAGGAACATGGAAATATACTACTGTGGAACTTCATATATCATGGGTAGTTAGAATAGGCAAGAACTTGTACAAAATTAGATAATAGGTTAGTATATATTAATAATAGAAAAAATTGAGTACTAATAATTTACACAGGGTGTTCACACAGAAATAAGTTCAAACTGCAGTCAGATCTGCAGTCAGATCTGTACTTTAAATATTATGCTAAATTGAAATGAAGCAATTTTGAATCACTATACAAAATGTTTCCCATATCACTACTATTTACTCTTATACCTCTTCATGGTTTCAGAATGGATATAGGTGAAACATTATCAATCTTTAAATATAAAAATTAATTTTTCAAATACCTATTTAGGTTCAGGAAACTGACAAATTCTAATGAACTGAAGACAATGGATAAAATAGCATATTACTCCAATAAACTATAAAAGGGAGATGTTGTCCATAGTATTTATTGTGCATCCCACAATGACTTCAACTTTTCCTAACTGTTTTTCAAATTTATTCAAACGTTTCAGGTGAGTTAATTTTCTCCTTCAAGCCCGCTTCTAATATCTCTAGACAACCTACCATCTTTCCCCATCTTAGCTGCCTTTGTACACGGGAATGAGTAGGCTTCTTGGAGAGACATTTTATAGGTAAAATAGGTTAAATGAGATTGCAGGGAGACTGGGAAAAGATGGTTTTATTTGGCATGTGTTGATGTTGAAGTAATTTCAAGGCAGAAAGCAGAAGGAAATCTAGCACTTTCAGAAATGGCAAAGGAGAAAGATTTCTGTAAACGTGTAACTCTTCATGTAATTTTGAGTTTTCCTATTTTGTATACTTCACAAGGCTCTTAAATTTATACATGATTGTCTTCTTATGACTTTTGTTGCAGCCCAAAATAGTGTTCATTTTTAACTCCATATATAACATCCTTGATAATTCTTTAGAGATGCCTTGACTCAGTAGGAACCAGTTACCATTGGACACTAACAAACACGTAGCAGTCTTAAGCAAAGGAACATTAACACAGCAGCTTAGGAAATGTAAGGCAGCCGCGACTCACAATATATCTGATTCGAGCTACTGATGATGCATAATGGGCATGAAAATGAAATCTGTGCCCTTGACTATTAAGAACAGACCCTGGTGGGGCGCCTGGCTGGCTCAGTCGTTAAGTGTCTGCCTTCGGCTCAGGTCATGATCCCAGGGTCCTGGGATCGAGCCCCACATCGGGCTCCCTGCTCGGCAGGAAGCCTGTTTCTCTCTCTGCCACTCCCCCTGCTTGTGTTCCCTCTCTCGCTGTGTCTCTCTCTGTCAAATAAATCAATAAAATCTTTAAAAAAAAGAAAAAAAAGAACAGACCCTGGCAAGCCGCTTTCCAACAGGAAATATATATGGAACAAAGACATGCTGTTGCTTTTTCTCCCACATATATGAAGAGTGGAGAGATGTTTAAGAGGCTGGAAGAAAGAAATGTTTGGCAATTACACATGGGACTACATGGCCTACTGTTAATTTACTTGTGACAGCTAAGAAAAATGTTTAGATAAACCAAGCCCACACGTAGATAACCGAAGCAATGATCCTGGAGTCTCGTCGCCTCCTTTCCTATCATGTTCCTTCTCTGCTACTGCAAGTCAAGCATGCAGAACAGCTCTTGGCACATGGCAAGCACTTACGAAATACCTGTTACTCTGCTGTTGTCGCTGCTGCACCTGCTACTCCGAGTACTGCTGCTATTGTTACTAGCACCACCACCACCGCTCGGCACCTAGTAAGCTTCTGGGAGAGAATACAGAATTTTCTCCAATAGCACAAAGCAACAAAATAATCCACCTCTGAAGTCAAGAGATCTAAATTAGACTTCTATCTTTACCATCTACTTGTGTGCTTCTGGGAGGGTCAAATAATGTCTGCAACTTGTCTCTCTTTGCCGTTAAATAATGCCCTTAAAATAAAGGTCTTCAAAATGATATTTCACAGAATTATTAAAATAAAGATGTTATGAAATTAAATGTAATATATAAATACTATCAGTTATTAACACTCTGCCTAGAATGTTGCAGATGTGGAATAAAAATGGCTTTTCCTATCTTTTATTGGGGCTCATTTTGACGTGATATTTTCTAAATGATTAGCACAATGAGGGTAAATCACAGATTACAATATAGTTACTCTCCTCTCTCAAGCACTTACTTGGAAAGTGGAAAACAGTATGGAGGTTCCTCAAAAAATTAAAAATAGAGCTACCCTATGACCGAGCAATTGCACTCCTGGGTATTTATCCAAAAGACACAGATGTAGTGAAAAGAAGGGCCACATGCACCCCAGTGTTCATAGCAGCAACATCCACAATAGCCATACTGTGGAAAGAGCTGAGATGCCCTTCAAGAGATGAATAGATAAAGAAGATGCGGTCCATATATACAATGGAATATTACTCAGCCATCAGAAAGGATGAATACCCAACTTTTACATCAACATGGATGGGACTGGAGGAGATTATGCTAAGTGAAATAAGTCAAGCAGAGAAAGTCAATTATCATATGGTTTCACTTATTTGTGGAACATAAGGAATAGCATGGAGGACATTAGGAGAAGGAAGGGAAAAATGAAGGGGGAGAAATCGGAGTGAGAGACGAACCATGAGAGACTATGGACTCTGAGAAACAAACTGAGGGTTTTAGAGGGGAGGGGGCTGGGGGGATTGGTTAGCCCGGTGATGGGTATTAAGGAGGGCACGTACTGCATGGAGCACTGGGTGTTATATGCAAACAATGAATCGTGGATCACCACATCAAAAACTAATGATGTATTGTATGGTGATTAACATAACGTAATAATAAATAAATAATAAATAAATAAATAAATAAATAAATTCAAAAAAAAGAAAAAGAAATCAAAATAAATAAATAATAAAAACAAACTAAAAATCTGTCCTACCCTTCCCAAAATGCACTAACTGCATTTATGCTGCTTACGCTTTGGTTACCAAAACAAGGATATGTTAGCAAAATCAGATTTGGTTAAAATCCTTCCCTTCTCAGAGAATGTACTAATGAATCTTCTTGGAAGTAGAATTGATACAGAAACACAGTTAGCAACAATAACCTTTCCCTTATCCTCTCCTCATAGATTCTGTTTGGACATCTTTGCCTTGCACTTGGTAATTCCATCAGTCAATCCCTTAGGCAATATCCATTTGCCACATACCTAGTATATGCTCAAACACTGTTTTAGTTTAGAAACTGTGTGACTATAAAAGTAAAATGTCCCACTTTTGAGGACCTTACAGCTCCATTAGTAAAGCAAGGTATACATTCACAAAAACAACCCAAAACTTAAAATGAATTTTATTAATTGCATAGAGGACAGGATACTAAGGTTGTCTAAACCAAAGCCAATTATACGAAGTGATGGAAGAGTGCAGATGAAGCAGAATAAATCACAAGCATTGTGGAAGCAAGTTTTGAAAATATCCAAAGATCTAAGTCTAAACTTAAAGCCTAAAGCATTATTTTTAAAAAGTCTGTCTTCCTTTCCTTTTGTCCTCTTTTTCTTTTTGACCACTTTACTTAAAGGACATCACCACTAGGCAACTGCTAGAACTGGATAAATAAATATAGTTGCATTGACTATATGGCCTAAAACGCCTTTCCCTACTTCTTGGACAATGTAATTTATGTGGGTGATCATTCCATGATGCCTGGCATTTGATATGCAAGTGGGACTCCACTGGAGTTTATACTCTGACAACCAACATTAATATTCTCATTCCAGAAAGTGAACAGATAAGTGTATTCACTGACATATAGATGATTCTATAAAAACAGACTCTTTATATGTAATTCTATAGCCAAACATCATGTTAGTATTAATAGTTGGTTATTTTTCTTTGTGAACTTCTCCTTTCTGAGGATTTCCTGCTTTTAGTTTTTTGGGGTTTTTTGTTTTGTTTTGTTTTGTTTTGGGGTTTTTGTGGGGGTTTTTTGTATACCATAAGATTCCCTTAGGATTTGTTATCAGTAAATAATGATGTTCAAATACACTGAATGAGAAATAACTTATTCATTGGAGATTATTTACTCTCTAGTGGCCAAGCAGCTCACAGATAGAATGCAAGGGAGACTTTTTCTTTTCCTTACTATTCTTTCTATACCATTGTGATTTTATACTTCCAGGAATCATCTTTTGAGGTGCATGCCATCTTAGCTTACCCTTTCCACAATACTTGAAATTATCTACCAAACTTTAGATCACACTTCCATATTCGGTGAAGTGTTTGTCAATCAACTCACACTCTTTCTTTCACTACAACTCCTAGCTAATTTCAACATCTATCCTAATAGTTCCTTGGCTCCTTTGACCTAAACACTTGACCTCTACTCCTCTTCAGTGCATTCTTCTACTGCCCTACCCATAGAGTATCGTCATCGATAGCTACTTAACTTCTGAAATTCTCAAAATGAAAAAACATTGAATTTCATGCCATCCTTCTAACAGTTCTCTCATAAACTTTCCTATTATTTTACCTCTCCAGAACACCCATTAGCACTAAATCTCTTCTTTGACTAGTGTAGATCTCCAGTCCTTTGATCTAGTCCTTCATAAGACCCTTTGGGATTTAAATAATGCCAACTTAAACTAGCTCAAGCATAAAAGGAAAACTTAATCTAAAATGCAGACATATCTCACTAATCAAATGAATGGTATGAATAAAGTCAAACTTAAAAAGGTATTAGAATCAGAAACTGCAAAGGCATCAAGGCCCCAAGTAGTATTTTCTTTATTTGTTCATCTCTGGTCTCTCTGTCTGTTTCTTTTCCTACTGGACTTCAGCGTTCTCTGCTTTGTCATGTAGCAGTAGCAGAATCTGACTATAAAGCTCTTTTATTTGCATTACCTCAATGCCAGCCTAACCCAAATTTAATGACTGTTTCTGAATTCCAGGTCATGGGAGAAACAAACTTATTTCTCAGTAATCTGCTGTTGATTCACAGGCCAATGAAAACCACCAAGTATTGAACCTTGGGCTAATTAACTATGGTTCGGGATTGACTATACAGACAGATAAATATGACTACTAAGTACTAAAGAAATGGGGGTTTGTGAGGAATATAGACATAATATAAAATTACAGGTTTTTTCTATTTTTCCAGTCTAGTAGCATTCCTCATAGATTCATTTTTCTCATTTTACACTCAATGTTCTGATCTCTCTTTAATGATATTCTAGGTTGCTCTATTATATTCACATCCTCTCTTCCTTGATAATGTTTAACCCTGGCTCATTCAAAGTAATGACTTTATCTACTTGTGCTCACTGGCTATTGAGCACCATGGAAGAAAATGTACTCATAGAAGTCTGCATTATTTAAAGGTATGTTTTTAATGACAGTCTGGTACTAAATACATTCCAACAGTCCTTTCACTGATCCCTAATAAAACTATTCCTAATTTCATGCTTTGGCTATTCCAAATTTATTCCCACATCTTAAACTATTCTAGCCCACCATTATCACCCATCACACCCTCTCCCCTTCTACACATACAGAGTTTCAGTATCTGGCATTATCTCCAAATTTTCAGTAGAAACAGAGGTCATCATGTAGCAGCTCCTGAGTTCCCTCAATTTCCAAACTCATCTATGACTTGATCTCTACTCTAGTCTTAGGCTAGATTTTAATGACCATCTATAGGCTAATTATGCCTAATTCCATATTCTAGCCTCCTTCTCCTCCTGAATTTAAAAATAATTCCTTCTCCCTGCATTCATCTATTCTAATCTACTCTGGAACTTATCAATTATCACACCCACTTCTTATATCTGATTTTTTTTCCTTTCTATGTGCACCCCCCCACCAAAGCATGTAAATATGATCAATTATCTCCCATGCCCTGAATAAAAAGCTTTTCCTTAATCTCACTCCAACATAGGCCGCTTCTTTCTGTCTTCTTTACTAGAAGTTGTTTGTTTGTTTGTTTGTTTTTAGGAAAGCAGTTTCTACATCTATTTCCTCACCACCCATTCACTTCTTAGCACACTGAATTTTGGCTCCTAATAGTAAACTCCATGGAATTTCCAGAGTAAAAGTCAGTAGTGACCTCCCATTTGTCAAATCCACCACCATTGTATGGTCTTCTTCCATTTCTTCATCTACTTCAACACCATGTCTTCTTCCTCTTGACCCTCAAATATGAATTTTACCTAAGACGAGTCAAACACTGTTGGTTGCTAATTAAACAGCCATTTTCTACCCCCTTCCCTCACTGCAAATCTCACCACCTATAATAAAGGCTGAAAATAAATTTTATTCCATTTCCCAACCTCCCTTGAAAATTTTGATGTCTGTATAGTAAGTTATCTCCAATGAGACAGATGAAACAGAGAAGACTCTTCTAGGGGTCTTCCCAGGAAGACATGCTTCACAAATGGAAAACTAAAACTCTCAGCCTTTCTCTTGTTCTTTGTTATATGTGGACTGGTTGTATAAGTGGATGATACCAGCAGCTTTGGGAGTCATTTTTTGACAATAAAGTCACAAGCTAAAGATAAAAGATGGAAAGATCCTTGGTGCTGACGACAGTGTAAGCTCCTAAATCAACCCGGGCATTGCTCATCTGCTGATTCATCAATCTCTGGGAAATAAACATTCTTTTGCTTAAGCCACTTTTAGTTTTCTATTACCAGTCATCTTCTCTTCCTCCCCCATTTCACTGTCACACCCATTTAATTCTTCTGCTCCAACTTTAGTATATTACATGGCACTTAAAAAGTGCATGGTAGCCTGGCACATAGTAGATGAGCCATCAATATTTATTAAAAATTGACTAAGCTATGTTGATTGTATCTATAAACTAGGATATATTCTTATGTTCTTCAATAAAATTCTAACTCTTTAGGGGTGCCTGGGTGGCTCAGTCGGATAAGCATCTGCCTTTGGCTCAGGTCATGATCCCAGAGACCCCGGGTTGAGCCCTGGAGTCCCCAGATCGAGCCCTGCAATAGGTTCCCTGCTCAGCAAGGAGTCTGCTTCTCCCTCTGCCCCTGCCCCTGCTCATGCTTGCTCTCTCTCAAATAAATAAAGAAAATCTTTAAAAAAAAATTCTAACTCTTTGGCATCATAGCAAGACTATTTCTCAAATTGACCCTGTCTTCATTTGAACTTTGTGTATCTTTGCCACTGCTAATGCTTTTAAGTTGCTTTTCCTCTCCCTTCCTCTTCAACTTTGTGAAGTCTTGTTACAAGGCATGTACCAGCTACTCTGATAACCCTTGCTTTCTGATGGAGGCACTTAAATACGCCCTCCTCTATGTTCATGTCATCTGTTCATACATTTATTATAGCATTTATCAACTTATATGGCAATGATTTGTTTACCTGTCTTTCCCTACACTGTGAGTGCCATGAGAAAAAGAACTGTTTCTTATCTAAGTGAGCCCAGATCCCAGCTCACTGTCTGGCACAGAGTGGAAACCCAATTAATTATTCTGTTATGAGTAATGACTCTTGCTCTTTAGTTTTTCAGGAACAAAAGTCAGATAATAGCCTGATTTTTATTTCCTTTGTAAATTCTAAAAAGATGACAGTCCTAAAAAAGCATATGTTGTGAGATTAGATAACAACAACAATAACCCTGGCTGAAATTGTGCCACATATGTATTAACAAACACTAAACTTTGCCAATGTTTCAATATATCATCTTAATTAATTACAACACTTGCATTGTTACAAAGCCAGTAGGGGACATTTCTCATACTTTATTACCTCATTGCAAATATATAAGCAAGGCATACATCTATCAAAGGATAATTTCAATTCTATCATTAACTTTTTATGTTAATACAGTTTTTCCTCTAGGAATTCATATTTTAGGTAGAATTCCTAAGTTTTCTCTGACCCAACTAGAGAGCAACCCCTTCCTTGTGATATTATTTTGTTTCAGGTCCCTTGTAATATGCCACTGGCAGGAAGAAGTGATCATCATTTCTTTTTTTCTTGGCTAGTCATAAGGTACACTGATCATATGTGCCCCACCACCACCACTTTTCCCTTGAAATGTTTCCTCTAATTTGGAAAAGACAGCAGGATGGAAGGAAAGATGCTCATTTAGCTCTAGCACCTGGTTTTGTGGGTAAAGCTAAGGTTAGAGCCAAGCTTTAAGGTTTATATGAGAAAGTCTTCTCATGCTTATCTTGCTGATTCCTAGCAAAACTTCACAGTTTTCATTTGTTTCTATTACCTAACCCTTGTTTTGAGGTAAATTTTTGTACATACCCAATACAGTCAAAAAGCCAACTAGTTATCTTTTTCAGCTTCATTGTCTAAAAAAAGATATCGATCCTCATAATAATTGTCACTCCTCAGCATCATCCCTTTGAGTAATGTGAGATGCCTCCCAAGTTCTGGTTAACTTGTACCTCCTCTAATCCCATTTCCAGAAACAGCAGAAAGTAAGAGCAGTCCCCCCCCCCCACCCCTCTTCCCAGGAAGATGAAAATGGATTAAATATCTGGTGAGAGATCACACTGAAATTTCACTGCAGAATACAGATCTAGAACCAGGCACCGTAACTATCAGCTCAAATAGTCACACAAAAAACAAAAAACAAAACAAAGCAACATATACTTCAGGTAAAAAATATCTCTATAAACAAAACTTGAAGAGAGCAGGATGGAAGCATATGTTGCAACTAAACTAAAACACACATGATTAATAAGTGCTTACTGAATGGATGAATAAATGAATATATTGTGTTGGTTTTATACTTTGGTAAAATCTTGGTTAAATCTATAGAGTAAATGGTGTCATCCCAAACCTGCTCAAACTATTTTTTTTTTAAGATTTTATTTATTTATTTGACAGAGAGGGAGACAGCGAGAGAGCCCAAGCAGAGTATGTGGAAGGCACAGGGAGAGAGAGAAGCAGACTCACCACTGAGCAGAGAGCCCAACGTGGGGCTTGATCCCAGGACCCTGGGATCATGACCTGAGCCAAAGGCAGATGCTTAACAACCGAGCCACCCAGGTGCCCCCCAAACCTGCTCAATCTTAAGGAATGTTTGATTTGAGCATCCAAAAAACATGCATCCATCCAGGATAATATTGTCCAACAATCTGCATATCAGGTTAATCTAGACACTATTATTTCCATGAGTCTATTTTTCATTAATATTATCAGCCTGAAAAAAGTCCAGATGCACCACATCTCTTATTCGTCACGTAAAATTCTCAGTTACTCATGCCTAATAGCAACTACAAAATGAAAATTTCTCCCTGGCCCCCAAATGTCTGCGGGGGAAAAAATCAATGAACAGGCTTTTTCTTATTTCTTGCATCCACATCCACATAGGCATCTCAAAAAGCACTACATAAATAAGTAAATAAATAAAATTTAAAGCCTGTTTTCCCCCTCCAAAGGAATCCAAATTCATTTAAAGGAAAAATGAATTAACACTGAAGAGTACTTGGGATCAGGAGTACTTGGTAGCACAAAGGAGCATTTCTCAGTTGGTTGTGATTGTGTTAACAAATAAAGACACTTAGCAGACTGAGACAAAATTCATGTACGCTTTTATAATGGATAAACAATTCTTTTCTATTGCTTATTATTCAAAAAAAAAAAAAAGAAAAAAGAAGAAAACCAGATTTACATTGGAAATCTGTCCATAGTATGAAAAACCTAAGTACTGGGCGGGGGTGGGGATCTCTTAAAGGAGTAGGAATTCACTTAAGCATTTTTAAGAAAAAAAAAGCATATATGTAGTTATCAGAAAAAAAAAAAGAAGGCATGATAAAAGAAATATTCCAATTGCATGAACATTCAGAGTTGTTTTTTTTTGTTATCTCACCATAGCAACTTAAAAAAAAAAAACCTACCTTGTTTTGAATCATGATTCCTTCCTCTGTGAAAGTGAAGTAAGAGGGCTTTAGCAAATTATGTGATCACTTTTATCTGCAGGGATTGGGATGAAAGACCACCATAACAGCTCATTTTTATGAGCATACATGGCCTTTCAAGCAAGTACACGTTTTCATTTCCTTGCCTTCCAATTTGGATCATTTCATAGCACTCTAAGAGTTATCTGTGAAAGCCTTCCCTTGTCTAGAAATGGCTACCACTAATGCCATGAATAGGCCAATAGTCTCCTATAGCCTACAACAAACACCCTACCTCTAAGGAAAAGAATTGCCTCCAAGTAAGTGCAATGCTTTCCTTTTCATTCTTTTTCATATTTCCAACATCTGAGTAAAGCTGTCCTTTAAAACACCTCAAACTTGATCGTTTAAAGGGAAACCCGAGCATTCAATCAGTCGAGATGGAGTTTTTTTCCCCATAAAAATGTTTCTACAAGGGGGTATTATGACTCTGAAAGCTGTATCATCATAAAGAAAAAAAAAAAGAATTTGCTACTTACTCTGAGGTGAAATTCATATCAATTTATTTCAAGATGGACCTGGGTCTTCCAGAATAATACTACCTATAAAAGACCATTAAAGGGGCGCCTGGGTGGCTCAGTTGGTTAAGCGACTGCCTTCGGCTCAGGTCATGATCCTGGAGACCCGGGATTGAGTCCCGCATCGGGCTCCCTGCTCGGCAGGGAGTCTGCTTCTCCCTCTGACCCTCCCCCCTCTCATGTGCTCTCTCTCTCTCATTCTCTCTGTCTCAAATAAATAAATAAATAAAATCTTAAAAAAAAAAAAAGACCATTAAAAGTCTCAAGTTATGTGACTGGTAATTTTTGACTTTAATATATTAATATATATGTACATATTATGTAACCCAATGAATATTAAAAAGAATTTACTGAGGATAGTCAATAGCTGCCATGCAATTAGAGGTACATGTTGAAATCTACATAGGAGGGAGGATTCTGGGAAGATGGTAGAGGTGGCTATGCAGTCTTTTAATCCCACCAAATCCCCACATAAAAACAGAGCACTTAGATTGCAAAACCAGTAAGCCAGGACAGCATTTAAAATAAAATTCGAGAGATGCCTGGGTGGCTCAGTCAGTTAAGCTTCTGCCTTCAGCTCAGGTCATGATCTCAGGGTCCTGGGATCCAGTCCCTTCTCATCAGGGAGACTGCTTCTCCTTCTCCCTCTGCCCCTCCCCCCACTCTCTCTCTCTCTCGCTCTCTGTCTCAAATAAATAATTTTTTTATTTTAAAAAATAAAATAAAATTAGATGAGGGGTGTCTGGGCAGCTCAGTCAGTTAAGCATCGGCCTTCAGCTCAGGGCATCATCCCAGAGTCCCAGGATTAGCCCCAGGTGGTCTGGTCAGGCTCCCTGCTCAGCGGGGAGTCTGCTTCTCCCTCTCCCTCTGCCCTGGCTTGTGCTCTCTCTCTCTTTCTCTCTCTCTCTCGATTGCTCACTCTCTCTCTAATAAATAAATAAAATCTTTAAAAAATAAAATAAAATAAAACTTGATGAATAGTTACCCCATAAACTCCAAAATACATGGGGCAGAGGCAAACCACCTACAACTTTAAAACTTCATGATATCTGCATCTGTACAGGAGGAAGAGGAAGAAAGCAACAGAGCAGTATCTTCGGAGTCTGAGAATAGGACACTAAAACTGCCAACAGATATTCACTGGAAAGCAGAGAGCAATGTGGGAACAGCAGCTGTAAGTATAAGGAGTTTGTGAATATAATCTCTCCCCTTCCAAGAAGTACTGAACAACCAGGAACAGAGAACACCTTTAACTCTCAGAAATGGCCCACCAGAACTGGCCCTTCCAGGACAAGAACCCACACTGAAAAGAAATTGCTAGAAGGGGAACCAAAACTGAACAGGATAGAAATAACAAAGAAAAATAGGAGAAAAGTCCAGATGAAATCACAGAAAGCACATTACCACACTTTTAAACAACATAAAAACAACAGAAGAGGGAGCTCTGTAAAGTTATATAAACTTTCCTAAACCCTGCCTTAGAAAAATTCATTTCATATAAACAGGAGCAACATAAGTATCAAGGTCATATCCCAAAGAAAGTTATCATAAGAAAAAGAGTGAAAAAAAGCAGAATAATGTACTGCAGACAATAAAAGCCTGCCAAAAAACATGCCCACAAAACAGAACAAAACTGTAACCTACTATTTCAAAACTAACTAAGAAACATTAAGAAAATGCTATAAAACATGAAAGAAAACAACATAAATCAGAACTAGAAAAGCTCAGAAACAATGTTCCATAACTCTGGATATAATTAGAAATAAGAAAAGAGTGAATTCCAAAAATGAGAAATAACATAAATAGGGAATAAACGCAGCAGATGATAGCTTCAGCAAAATAAAAAGTGAGAGAGAAAAACTTTAGAACAAGTAATGAAAGAAAAGAAGGAATCAAGAGAAAGTTAAAAATACTGAAGACAGGCAAAAAAATTTGAGCATATGGATAGTAGGAGAAGAAAGGAGATAAAACCAAAAGTAAGGAAACAGAACAAATACCAAATCCAGTAATTGCAGAAAGGTTTCCTAAAATAAAAGATGTAAAACTGCATACTGAAACTGTACATAGTATTGCTGAGAAAATGAGCCATAACAACAAAGACACATTGCAGTAAAATTAAGTGACTTTATAAAGAAAGGAAGGAAGGGAGGGAGGGAAGAAACAAACTTTAGGTACCTAGAATATGAAGGTAAAAGAGTACAGTTCAAAGGGCTTAGGTAAATTCTTACCAGTGTGCAATAATTCTAGGAATATTGTTCCCTTGAGCTCTTACTAAGGAATCTACTGGAGAACAACCTTCAGACCAGCATAATGACTAGAGAGACACTCATGTAACCACTGGTAGTGCATAAATACAAAGTTACCTGTGGCACGAAGACTAAATGAGGGACAGGGACAGTGAATATGGAATGAAATGGCTATATTCTCAGGCAATAGGTATAGAACAGCTATAACAAATGGAAAATAACACAGAGAGCAAAAGCAAAACAATGCTAGTAATTCAGTAATCATTGATGGTAGTATTAGTATTGTTACTCTAAGACTATTTCATGTGTAGCAGTAGATAGAAAAAAAATGAGCAATGATGAGACTTTCTCTTATTTTTCCATGCCCTTAAAAACCACTGTTCTCAGTGATAAAGATGCAGACACAATTTTAAAAAGAGGTTAAGCAAGAGCCCTGAAGTCTGGAATTTGAGTTGGAAGTATCGGTCTGAACTTAGGCTAGGTAGTACAAGAGAGAAAATAAAACAGAATTAAGGCAGAATATGGAGGATTAGTACCATAAATAGGAAGGTATAAGAAGATGACTCTTGAAAAGATATGGAATGATGTAAGGGGATCAGCCATGTCATATCTGGGGACAGAGCAATCTCAGGCAGAGAGAGCGACATGTAAAACCATCCTGAAGCTCAATGTTAGGTACATTTGTTTCTGTCTGTAATTCCCATTCTCCTTTAGCATACTAGAAAATTATTTCAATTTTTTAAAATTCATAAATCAAGACTTCAAATCTGAAAATATAAAAGTTTAGAAATAGATATCTTTACATGGAAAAGATTCACTATTTGAATGTAGTTTGTGAGATACTTGGAAAATCCTGTCCAGAGAGTAATGGAAAGTTTTCCTTCCCATTCTTTCTTTTGCCCTTCTACTCCAGAAGGAAAATTCTAACAAGAGACCCGTCTTTGTCTTTTCCCTTGGTGCTCAGTGGATATTAGGGGAGACAATGTGAAGTGAGTATAATGGACTCTGGAACTAGGGCCCCAACTGTGTCCCCTATTATTTTTATGACTTTGGACAGTGTGCCTAAAGTCACTGTACCTCAATTTCTTCATCTATGCACTACTGAAAATAATAGCATTTACCTTAGAGAGCTCTCATAAGGACAACATGAAATGCCACATGCAGAGAACTTAGAATGGCTTATGTGAGGCCACAATAAATAATACCTATTATTACCATAGTTGATGGAACATCACCAGATAGAGAAACTTCTATCCCAATGCAATGTGAGTCAGAAGATATGAGATCACATCCCAGGTCCAAAATGTACCAGTCTTTCCCCTCACTCGAGTTTCTTAACCTTGAGGAAATGTCTTCTTTCACTAATAAAATATGGATTACAACTACATACTAAAACTAACATGAAGATTCAGTACATTTTGGTTGAATCTGGTTATTTATCTATCTATATATTATCTTAAATGCTTCCAAAATAAATATTAAATATACATACAATGTCCATCATAAAAATAAATCCTAACATTTCCTTCCCCTATGTTCTGAAAAATATTAGATGGCAAATTTCTGCCAAAAATTAAAATTCTGAGAGTGCTTGATTTGGCAGTATATATTGGAATGAAAATTGGAACAACTCAGTGAAGATTAGCATAGCTTTGCACAAGAATGACATGCAAATTTATCAAGTGTTCCTTGTTTTTAAAACTCATTGAACTGTACACTTACAATGGGGAAGTTTTATGTTGTGCAAATTATATCTCAGGAAACCTGTCTTAAAAAAATGTTCTAACTAGAACCTAGAAAGAAAACTTTCCTTTTTGTTGATTTGCCAGAAGAAGAATTTTTCCCTGGGCCTATTACCTACTCCCCCAAATTTCCACAATTTCTCAAGGATCCTATGCATGTAATTATGGGCATATTTTCTTCTTCAAGACTCCACTCCAGGCTGGCTAACATAGTGAAGGTCCATGTTTAGTCCAAAGTGCGGTTGTCTGTTATACATGCAAGAGCACTAGAGATGCAATCTTTAGTGGCCGTTTGGCCAACCATATGCAGGCAGAGATGGAAATAAATCTTCCTTTCCTGTTGCCTTCCTGAGCTGCACATAAGGATGGAAGGCAGATTCCACCTACTATCCTCCTTATTAGTGTAAGGAAGTTAAAATAATTTATACTTTAAAGTTTACCAAGTTAAAATTATTTCTTACATTTTAAAGCTCCATGCCATCATTTGGGAAAAAAAATAAATAAATAAGCAGCTGAACACATTTTTATGAAAAGAAAAATTAAGTACAGAATCCTCAGATAAATTTGTTAAGCTTAGTAAAAGTAGTTCTCATTTTGAACAGTATTTCAGTTTTTCTGGTTTAATTAAATAACACCAGTCCCCTGAAAACACTGTTCAAATTTCAGCTACCAGCATATATTAACTGTGAGTGACGGCATAAAGAACAGTCGGCTGCTATCTCTTCACTCCACAAATCACTATGTAAATAACAGATGCAAATCATGACCAGTAACAAATCATGTCATTTCTTTCTTTCAAAGTCTGTTAGTGATTGGTCACTGTATATCTGCTACTCATGCATAGACAACAAAAATGTAGTCGTGCTGCCTCCTTATCTCCCAGTGGTAGAGAGATACAAAAGGCAAAATAATCTAGAACATTTAAAGCACTAATACTGGTGGACATTACTCTAGATCACTCTAATTTTCTAGGGTACTTGCATAAAAATTTCTACCACCTTTCTACCGCCAAACATGACTTGATTAAGCCAGCTTCTGGACTGAGGAGGTATTTCAACTTTTAAATCTTTTTATCTTAGATGGACTTTTGGACAGACTCCTGAAACTTCAATTGGACATCATGTCATTTCTTTAGCTGAGTTTGGAAAGATACATAACATAAAGCATGCAACTGAGAATACTCAAGCATCATGGCAGCAAGCAAAACGCATGCAATATGGTAGAAACTTCTACCTCACTTTGAAAATAACTTTGCCAGATTTGAATTGTACATAAATGAAATTTTCAACGAAAGAGCTGACCATGGAAATGTTGACAGTGCTGCTAACAGACTATGCATACACAGCCCGAGGAACACAGCGAAGGTGAGCCTACTGGCATCAATGAGGAGGGTGCTTGTGAAGAAGAGGATAAAGATGCCCCAGAGGAAGTGATGCTGGCAAAAACACTTCACACTAAAGAAACTCTCGAAGATATTTCACAACCTTGACAACACAAACAATATTTTGTGGAAAGCTGATCCAAACTTAGAAAAGAGTATAATAATTACCAAGCCAAATACTCTATGTCACAAGTTACACAACAAAAAGAAAGCAAGCCCTGTTCAAACTGTTCTTGATAAGATTTTTCCAAAAATAAAACAATTTTCTGTTTCTAATTTTTAAATAACAGCGCACTAAATAAGAGTTTTACTATTTTGTTCATTTCTCTATAGATTTATAACCAAATCAGAGAGATTTTTAATATTTTTGCAAAAAAAAATTAAAGGTTATGAAACAATGATAATTTCCCCCATTGTTTTAGGATCACTTTCCCAGTTTCAACTCGTACAATCATTTTTTATGGTTCTGCACTGCTGTGCAAAGTGAGGACCACCTGCATACCTTTCACATACATGATAGTCTAAAGCAGATATTTGTATTCAAAATTAATATCATCTACACAAAGCTAACTGATGTGTCTTCAAGATATTGGAGCATTTTAGGGTGCCTGGGTGGCTCAGTCAATTAAGCGGCTGGTTCTTAATTTCAGGTCAGGGTCATGAGACTGAGCCCCAGGTCGGGCTTTAAGTGCTGGGTATGGAGCCTGCTTAGAATTCTCTCTCCCTCTCCCTCTGCTCCCCCTCCAACCTCCATTCGCACTCACTCTCTCTCTCTCCAAAAAAAAAAAAAAAAAAAAGATATTGGAGCATTTTGCTCAATTTTGGATGTCTAGAAAATAATTATTACAAAAAGTTGTTATTAAAAAATTATGAACTAACATGGAAATAGGTTTCTCTGCTGAAGGAACCATGGGCTTTGCTCTAAATTTCACCAAAGAGGGTTAACTAAGTTTTCCCAGATTTCACTGTGGGGCCTTTGATCTGCACTTTGTGCTTCCTGTCACACAGTAAACTTGATAGGGCCTCACATTTTTTTTCTTCTCACCCGCAGGTTCTAAATTAACTACCATAATGTGTTGGTGTGAATTAATCCCGTTTCTAATGACTATTTACCTGCCAAGTTTATTCTCATTCAGTTTATTAAGAACAACCCTCTCTAGGAACATTCTGTATTTTCTTTGATATTTAAATTTTAAAATATTCTTTTTTTAATAAAAGATTATTTATTTATTTGAGAGAGAGAGAGAGAGAGAGCATGGGCAGGGGAAGAGGTAGATGGAGAGGGAGAGGCAGACTTCCCCATTGAGCAGGGATCCCGACTTGGGGTTCAATCCCAGGACCCTGGGATCACAACTCAGCCAAAGGCAGACGCTTAACCTACTGAGCCACCCAGGTGCCCCTAAATTCTAAAATATTCTGATAAAAGTGGTGACTAGATATGTTCCTACTCCACAGGAACAAAAAAAATTTGAGGTTGGCCAGCTTTAAACCAATTCAGGAGGCTTTTTAAGTAGACTTAAGGAAGAATTTGAAAACAGTATTTTAAACATTGGAGGAATTTATGAAAGAAATACCTCTGGAAATATTTAAAGAAACATTTCCCAAAATATTTTTATCTGTTGATCAATGAGTTTGTAAGTATCAATTCAGCATTGAAAGTCTTGCTTAGAAACTTCTAGTTACGTTAAGCTCTGTTAAAAGGTAAACTGAGGTGCATTAAAATTTTCAAGCGTTTGCGTGTACAGATTACAACTAGTCAGCGCCAAACCACAAGTGGTTAAGAGCAGTCCCAGACAGGACAGGAGCAGGGGAAGAGCTTTTGATAGAAAAGATGCAGAAGCAAAGCAAGGAAACTGATTGGCTATGGCTTGAGCATCTGCCTCCTGTGGGAAAGTCTACTTGCCTGTCATTGGTTGTTCTTAAGTTTCATTTTCTCAGACCAAAGCTCATTGACTCCAGTTTAGGTTTTGGCTTGCTTAGGTAGGCTGCCAACGCTACCTAGGAGCTACCTTGGTATAAGGGCCTCCTTGTTTAGTTATTTTAACAGCACTCACTCCTAAAAACTAATAAATTAATAGTTCAAGTGCAATGAATTTAAGGTAGAACTAGCAATAACATTTTAAATTTTAATCACCTTTTACAAGGCAAGAATTCTGGTTTTATGTCCTTGCATTAACTAAAAATAGTTTGCTCATTTCCATAGTTAGAGGAGAGCACCAAAATTAACAAGAATATATTCCCATGGGATCAAATTAGGACTAGGGAGATCACTTCTTTAATCTTCTTAAACCACTTAAGACTGTGTCAGAGTGGCATGGTCTTTTAAGCATGACTCTCAAGCAGGGCCTGACTGTTCAGAAACTGTAAGCAGACAACTGTTACTAACACAAATTAGTTAAAATAATAATCAAAAGCGAAAAATATTTATTACCTGTGTGTGTGTGTGTGTGTGTACGTGTGTTTGGAGGAGTACAGTTTCAAACAATTAATTACATAACCGAATTACTCAGTGTTTGTGTTATTGTGTTGATCCTTGTTGCTGCTCTATTTTATGAAGTATCAGAGAATAGGTTGAAAATTATTTTCTTTAGTGATGCTGGAAGAAGTGGATGAAAAGTAAAAAAAAAAAAAAAAAAACCCAGAAATATGTGGCCTTGCTCCGTAACAGAGAATGAAAATAATGCATATGTTCTTAAACAAATTATATGTGACCTGACTTAATTTATTGGTTCTTTTATTTCCCAACTAGTGGCTACATAGGGAGATTCCTGACTTGGAATCTAACTATGGAGAAAAATTATTTCTTTGTGTATCTATTTATACCCTGCCAGCCTCCAAAAGGAAGACAACTATTTTTTAAATTAATCTCTATACCAAGGTATCCCTACAGTATGAACCAGTGTCCAAATGAACCTATTTGGTTTTTTCTTTTGTTTTGTTGTTGTTTTTAAATTTATTTATTTGACAGAGAGAGAGAGAACAAACAGGAGGAGCAGGAGGGATGTGGGATTAAATCCCAGGACCCTGGGATCCTGACCTGAGCCTAAGGCAGCAACTTAACACTGAGCCACCTAGGCGCCCCTAAATGAACCTATCTGAACAAACTCAAAGAAAGTTCTAATAAATTCTGTCCATTAATGAGGTAGTAAGTAATAGCATCATATCTTTCACTAACATTATTCATTAAATCTTAAAAGGGAACTCCTGACTCTGAGATTTTATGTACACCAGAATCCCTAGTGACAAAACAGGCATATTAAATGAGAATCTCTAGAAATAGGGCTGGGCATATGTATTTTACTAAAACTTCACAGAGTTGATTCCTATGTATTCTGAAAGATGCTACACAAGATAACAATGAAGTAAACAACATAGGTTCAACCTCAAGAAGTTTAGAATTTTGTTGGAGGAAGAGATTTAAAAATATTTTTAAAAATTAAATGGGACCATTTAAATGTACTATATTCACTCACGAAGAGATAAATTTTAAAGCTATTTAAAAATAACAATCATTTGTTATGTTTGTTTATTTCTAATAACTCTTCCCTGATTATAAAGAAATGATCTTTATTGAAATGTATAAATAGATTAAAATAAATCAATGAACAAGCAAAAATAGCACTGGAGATAAGGAATGTTAATGCACTGCCCTTCAGTATTTCTGTAAATACGTATGTGGTGGGTTGGTTTACTTGGAAGATTTTTCTCCCTTAACATTATATTATCATATCAAGAAAATTTCCTTTGGTATACATTAATTTGAAGAGATATATGCACCCTTGTGTTTGTTACCACATTATTTATAGTAGCTAAAATATGGAAGCAATCTAAGTGCCCATCAATAAATAAATGACTAAAGAAGATGTGGTATATATATAATATACACACAATGAAATAATACTGAGCCATAAAAAAGAATGAAATTGCCATCTGTGATAACATAGTTGGACCTAGTAGGTATTATGCTGAGTGAAATAAGTCAGACAGAGAAAGGCAAATGCCATGTGATATCACTTATATGTGCAATTAAAAAAAAAAAACAAATCAAACTAGTACATAAACAAAAAAAGAAAGAGACAGAGAACAAACTGGTAGTCGTGGGGGTGGGGGAATAGGTGAAATAGATGAAGGGGATTAAGTGGTACAAACTTTCAGTTATAAAATAAGTAAGTCACTGGGATGAAAAGAACAGCATAAGGAATAGAGTTAATAAATAATACTGTAATAATTTGTATGGTGACAGACGGTAACCACACTCATCGTGGTGAGCATTTTGCACTGTATATAACTATCAAATCACCAGGCTGTGCACCTAAAACTAATACTATATGTTAACTATGCTTCAACTAAAAATTTAAAATTTTAAAAACAAATAAAATAAATTTAAAAAAGGAAAATTTCCTTTGGCATTAGTCTTCAAAAACACTGTAAACAAGGCATTTGTCTATCATGTGGAAGAACTGATTAATTGAAAAGTTTTTGTATTATTACTCATTTGAATTTCTACATTGTGCTGTTTTAAATAACACCATGATAAAAAATAACACTATGATAAATATTTTAATGAATATTTGTACATATCTGATTATTTTCTCTTTTTGAATGAAACTGACACAAAACGAAAACATCAAGGCACTCACTATATGCTACCAAATTGTGTTTTAAATATTTTGCCAATTTGCACTCACATAAGCAATGCTTGAGAATGCTAACACTGATTATTATCTTTTCATATCAGTGACAACTTGAAAGAAGGGAATGGTATTTGATTGATGTTTTAGTTTGCATTTCTTTCCTTACCAATGAGGACTAATCCTTTTCTCATAGATTCTTTGGCTAAAAAATATTCTTATATTCATTAACAAGAGTAAATCTAAAGGAAAACATTAAGGAAACTCTATCAGGATTATAAAGAGTATTTCAGTTTGGCGACGTTTAGAACACAGCTGATACGCATAGATTTTTGTTCTGAATCAAAACCAAACAGAACATAAAATTTTAGGTCATATGTTTGGTATTTGGCAGGTTAAAAGAAATGTATATATTAATTCTCATAAAACATTAAAAGTCTCTTCAGTTGGTTAGAGAGACGTTTCAGAATTTTAAAATTTATGCAGCACCTACAACAGAATATTTTAATTAGTCAAGCCTAAGTGACACAGAAACATATGGACCTGGCAGTAATCTGGTTGCAGAATGATTGAGCAGTTGTGGGTGAAACAAGTTAAAGAGGATAATCAACATTAATGTTAATTTTTTTTAAGCATTAATGGCTCCTTAGTTCAAAGCTTCACAGCTTCCAGGTGTCCATCCAGATGCCACACATTAAAATGGTCCTTAGGTGCACACTGAGTCACTCATGCAGGGCACAGAATAGCAACCAGCATGGAAAATTATTCTCAGAATGAAGGCACTGATGGGACTTGCTTCAATTTCCACATCTTTGACAGTCATAAGGATTATCCCCTGTTCTAACTTCAGAATTTTAAAAAATTTCAAAACCCATTAAATATAACATCTTTTTTTTTAAAAAAAATATGCTTTTGTACTTGTATTCCACAATCTTTGCAAAACCCACAGGCTGATCCTATTAATACTGCAACAGTAATGTAGCAAATTATTGCGTACACACACACACACACACACCATAAAGCAAATCACACCTCCTCATCACTGAAAACTATAAACATAAACACCTTATACCGAGCTGATTGGATTTTAGTACTGCCCTAAATAGACCAGAACTGAAAGCAGGATTCAAATGTAGGTCAAAATGGAAGAATTTGAGCTGATTGGCCTGAACAGCCTCACGGTACAAACATTAGAGTCCTTCCATTATCATCAAACACAGTGACTATTCCAATGCATACCCAACACTACATGAAATAACTAATCATAAGAAGACATTTTCAAAATTATCAGCTCCAATAAGCAGAATTGATCTAATGCTTTGGGGCTTGAAGATGTCAACTAATAGAGTATAATTCAGTCTAAATATCTTAGAAATGGCCTATTTCTGACCAATTTGCAAAGTGAGTAATGAGTAATGAATGGGAGCCACAGGTAAAAAACAAAACAAAACAAACAAACAAAAAAATACCACGCAAGAGAAATTCAGACTAAAAATACACATGCATTAAGAAGCTTGTCAGACAAAAAAGAAATTTTGGCCAAGATGTGGAGACAAGGGAACCCTTGTGCACTGTTGCTGAGAATGTAAATTGGCATAACCACTACAGAAAATTGTATGGAAGTTTCTCAAAAAAGTAAAAATAGAACTACCATACGATCCAACAATTCCACTTTTGGTGATTTATCCAAAAGAAATGAAAATACTAATTTAGGGGCACCTGGGTGGCTCAGTCGGTTAAGTGTTTGCCTTTGGCTTAGGTCATGATCTCGGGGTCCTGGGATCGAACGCTGTGTTGGGCTCCCTGCTCAGTGGGGAGCCTGCTTCTCCCTCTGCCCCTCCCCCCACCCCGCTCGCGTGCGCGTGTGTGTGTGTGTGTGTGCGCGCTCTCTCACTCTTGCTCTCTCTCAAATAAAAACTTTAGGAAAAAAAAAGAAAATACTAACTTAAAAAGATATCTGCTTCCCCATGTTCTTTGCAGCATTATTCACAATAGCCAAGACATGGAAACAACCTAAGTGTCCATCGATGAATGAATGGATAAAGAAAATGTGGTATAAATACACAATGGAATATTATTCAACCACAAAAAAGAACGGAATCTTGTCATTTGCAACAACATGGATGGATCTTGAGGGCATTATGAAATAAGTCAGACAGAGAAAGACAAATGCTGCTTCACCTCATCTATATGTGGAATCTGAAAAAACAAAAACAAACAAACAAACAACAACAACAACAAAAACCGCCTGTGGATACAGATTGGTAGTTGCCAGAAGTGGAAGATGGCAGGTGGGAGAAATGAATGAAAAGGTCAAAAGGTACAAATTTCCAATTATAAAATACACAAGTCACAGGGATGCAATGTACAGCATGATGACTATAGTTAATAATATGATATTGCATATTTGAAAGGTGCAAACTTGAAAGTTCTCATCAGAAGAAAAACATCTTGCAATTATGCCTGGTAACAATGTTAACGAGACTTACTGTGATGATTATTTTGTAATAGATGCAAATATCAAATCACTATATTGTACACCTGAAACTAACATATGTCAATTATACCTCAATGATAATAATGAAAGAATTCATGGAGGAACAGCAAAAGGGTTAAATGCATATGCAGGGAAAATTGGAACTTCCTCCAGGTGTACAGCTTGAGGAGAAAGAAGGGTTAGAGAAAAGGGCAGTGTTCTAGATCAACCTCAACAACTTAGGACTCCAGGGCTGGACTATTTAGGGGCACAGTGTCCATGTTATAGGCTAGTTCTTTTTTTTTTTTTTTTTAAGATTTTATTTTTAAGCAATCTCTCCACCCAGTGTGAGGCTTGAACTCACAACCCCAAGATCAAGAGTTGCATGGTCCTCTGACTGAGCCAGCCAGGCGCCACATAGGATAGTTCTTCAGGTATTATTTAACCACTTATCTATTATTCTAAATCATAAAAGGAATCAAAATGACTTTGAAGCCAACATTGAATTTACTTTCTTTTTACATCACTCCCTCATTATTGTATAAAGAATCTCTTAGATTAGTTACCTATGCCATAATATTTTCACCTAAGGTTACACAGGGCACGCTAAGCGTATTGAAATATGAGCGTATGCCTTCTATCGCAAAGACAGCAGCTATTCACACCTAGGTTGAGTCTCCTGGGTTAAGTTAGCCAAACTTGCAGCCACTAGATCCTCAGACAGACTTAGAGTAGAAAAAAGCTAGCATCCAATAAGCTCCTTTGCAAATTTACTTTACTTAAAGGGATGGTCAAAGGCTCACCTGTTATCACATTTGTCTGCCCAGTAATATATAGCCCTGCTGTCCCTATTAAACCTCAAGGGACACTGTTAAATGGCCCTCCTCAGGTTACACTGTTATTGGAGTGACTAGTCGCCAATGATGGTGAACTAGAAGCTGGCATCCTGCCTCCTATGCTCTTGGTTTTTGGACACACCTACGCTTTGTGGATAGATTATCGGTATGCTGCCTTTACTGATGCAAACACATTGTTTTTGTTAAAATTACATTTCATTGTAGGGGAAAAAGCACTAGGAAAATTTTATAAGATCTTTGTGCTTATGATTTACTTATGATCATGAGAAAAATGTGCTTCTTAAAACCAAAATTTTAAAAACATTGAAGCTGAGACTGACACTGGTTACAATGTATATAACCCTAAAAATTTTTCTTTTTTACATTTGGCCATCAGAGCAAAAAACACTTTAAATTCAAACATTGACTATTTCTTGTTTTAACAACATGTAGTAGATACAATTAACATAGAGTAATCCTACATATTTAACATTTACAGTTTGATCAGATTTGCATTTGTATATACCTGTTAATTCATCACAATAATCAAAGAAATTAATGTATCTACAACCCCCAAAGGTTTCCTGTGCCCTTTTGTAATGCCCCCACTGCCATTCCTGATCCCATCCCCATTTCCAGCCAACCACTGACCTACTTTATGCCATTACAGATTAGTTTGCACTTTATAGAATTTTATATGTGATATAACATGTATTCTTTTATAGGGCTTTATTCTGCACAATTATGTTGAGACTTATCTGTATACTTGCATGTATCACTAATTCATATTTTTTATTGTTGAGTGTATTCCATTGTACAGAAATATCACAACTTATTCAAGCATTCATTTGCTGATAAACATTTGGGTTGTTTCCAGATTTTTGGCTATTACCAGTAAAGTTTCTGTAAACATTCTTGTACTTGTCTTTGAAGGGATATATGCCTTCATTTATCCTGAGTAAATATCTAGGAATGACATGACTGGATCATATGATAGGGGCATGTTTAACTCCTAGAAAGTGCCAAGCTATATTTCAGAGTGTCTGTACCATTTTATATTCCCACCAGCAGTGGATGAGAGTTACTGTTCCTCCACATCCTTTCAACATTTGATATATCTTTTTAATTTTATCCATTCTAGTAATTTTTTAGTGGTTTCTCATTGTGATTTTAATTTGCATGTCTCTATTGACTAATGATATTAAACATCTTTTCATGTGATTGTTCACTATCTATATCTTTTTTGAAGTGTGTGTTCAAACCTTTAGCCCATATTTTTACTGGGTTGCTGTTATCTTACTAAGTTTGGGAATTCCTTATATAATCTGGAAGTGTGTGTCCAAACCTTTAGCCCATATTTTTACTGGGTTGCTGTTATCTTACTGAGTTTGGGAACTCCTTATATAATCTGGATATAATCAGGCCTTTGTCAGATTCATAATTTGCAAATATTTTCTCTGAGTCTATGGCTTGTCTTTTCATTCTCCTAATAGTGTCTTTCAAAGAGTAGACATTTTTAGTTTTGATGAAGTTCAATTTATCAATTTTTATTGCTATATATTGATATATGGTATCTAAGAAATCTTAGAATAAACAAAGGTCACAAAGATTTTCTCCTGGAACTTTTTAGTTTTAGGTTCTACATTAAGCTGTATAATCCAAACCTGGTCGATTTTTGTCTATAGTGTGAGGTATGAAGTGTGCTGCTTTGTTTCACATATAGATATGCGAGTGTTTCAGAATCACCTGTTGAAAATGCTATCACATCCATGGAATTGCTTTTTTATCTTTGTCAATAATCAGTTGTCCGTATATGTATATTTCTGGAATCCCTTCTCTGTTCTATTGATCTATCTGCTTGTCTTTATGCCAATCTCACACTGTCTTGATTAATGTACCTTTATAATGAGTCTTGAAATCGAAGAGTGTTAATTCTCCAGCTTCAAGATCCGTTTTCAAAGTTGTTTTGGCATTCCACATGCTTTACATTCTGATGTGATTTTAAAATCGACTTATCAGGGGCACTTGGGTGGGTCTGTCATTAAGCATCCACCTTCAGCTCAGGTCATGATCCCAGGATCCTGGGATCGAGCCCCTGCTTCGGGCTCCCTGCTCAGTGGGAAGCCTGCTCCTCCCTCTCCCACTCCCCCTGCTTGTGTTCCCTCTCTCGCTGTGTCTCTCTCTGTCAAATAAATAAATAAAATCTTTTAAAAAAATCTACTTATCAGTTTTTACCCCCCAAATCATGACTTCAGGGAATTTTTCTAAGACTGTGTTAAATCTAAAGATCAATTTAACCTATGAACAGGGTATGTATCTCTTTTTACATAGGTCTTTACTGAGTTTTCTCAGCAATAGCTTATAGTTTTCAATGCACATGGATTCCACATCTTTTGTCAGATTTATCACTAAGTATTTCTTATTTTTGATGCTATGGTAAATGGCATTATTTTATCATTTCAATTTCTAATTTTCATTGCTAATATATGGATACAGTTGACTTTTGTATATTGATCTCATATCCTGCAACCTTGTAAATTCAATCAGTTCTAGCCTCCTTGTATATTCCATTAGCTTTTTTATACATACCATCATGTCATCTGCCGATAAAGACAGTTTTTATTTCTTTCTTTCCAATCTAGGTGTTTTTTCATCCTTTTACTTGAATTACTGTACAATGTTGAATAAAAGTAGTGAGATCAGAAATACCTGTCTTTCTTAAGCTTAGAGGGGAAGCACTCAGTCTTTTACATTAAGTATGATTTTAGCTGTATGTTTTTCATTGCTGCCTTTTATCAGGTATAGGAGGTTTCCTTTTATTTCTGGGCTACTGAGTGTTTTTCTTGGGAATAGATGTTATATTTTGTCAAATATTATTCTGCATCTATTGAGGGGATAGTAGGTTTTTCTCTTTTATTAATCTGTTAAGTTATATTGATTTGTTATTTTAAATATTAAAATGAGCTTGCATTTCAGGGATAAATTCCACTTGGTCATCAGTTAATATCCTTTCATATATTATTGGATTTTATTTCCTAAAATTTTGTTTAGAATATTTGCATCTGTGTGCTGATGCATACTGTTCCATAATGACCTTTTTTCTGTAATGTCTTTTTATGATTTTGGTATCAGAACTTCAAGAACACCATAGTAGCTTCAGCTGAGCTCACATACTTAGTGGTGGCCTCAATTATATGTAATATGTTAACTTTTACTCTGAGAAAGATGGGAATCCTCTGTGGGGTTCTGAGAAAAAACGTACATGATCTACCATATGTTTTAAAACATTAATTCTACAGCTCTTGGGAAGATATACAATGGAGGAAGCGATAAATATGAACAGATAAGTAGAAAGGTTATTATAATAATGTAGGTAAGAGATGATGGGGCTTGGACTCATGTGGTAACAACAGATGAGTGAGACATTGCCAGATTCTGGTTACATGTTTGAAGCAGAACAGATAATATTTGTTTGTGGAGAGGATATAGGGTAGAAGAAAAATACAGAGACAAAGGTGGCAGTCATTGTTTGTAACTTAGTGGTTTAAGTAGAGTAGCCACCATTAAGTGTCTGGGAAAGAAAGTATGCAGAAAGAGCAGATTGTGACATGTATAATGGAGATTCCTTTTCAATAATCAATTGGAGATGCTGAATACACCATTAGTTATAAGAATCTGGAGTTCAGGACCTAGATTTAACCCAAGCCATACATATGAATTTAGCCTGTACACAGTATTTAAAACAATAAAAGAGTATGAGATCACCCAGGGTGTGAGTATAAAGAAAAGAGGAATTCTGAAACCTGTCCCTGATGTTTACAAGAGTCTAACCACATTGTGAGAGTTTTGCATATGTTATTTTTAACCATAAGAGTATTTTAATATATAGCTTGAGATTGCATTAACACTACATAAAAGCTGACTCAAAAGATGCCAAAAATACAAGTTGACACTCACATTTTAAATATCTATTTTTTCATCAGGAATTATTCTTATTTGCAGTTGCACTGTGTATGTGTCATGTACTACATTTAGATTTTGGACACTTGGCAGTGTTGTTGGCTGAATGTAAAGAGTGAAGGGTTTTGTTAACTTATGACAAGCTATTTCTGATTAAATGTGATCTTTTAGAGTGGAGATCTTTCCTTTTTGCTAGTTATGGTGGTAATTGTGTTATCCACATTCTCATTACCAGTGACATGATAGGTCACTGAACAAGACAAATAAATCTGGCAGATAAAATGAAAACGGAAGTATCATTCAATTCAAATAAATATTCTCTAAATTATATCCAGGTACAATAACAATACCTACTGTGGTGAGCAAGTCTCCTTACGTCATAATGAAATACAAATAACAGACTTTTCAAGTTTCAGGCAGTTGCTTGTTGCTCAGTCAATTGCTCAGACAAAACAAACAAACTCCACCACTCTCATTTTGTCTCAAACATGCCCAACTGAGAAAAGTCTTGCTTTTTTTTTTTTTTTAGCATGACCTGAATTCTAACATTCACCAAAATATTGCATAATTTCAGAAGAGCAATCTTTACACTATTGTCTACATAAATGAGGGCACTGGGAGAGTTATTTAGATATAGGTAGGTTAATATTTTATAGTACATGGGTACTAATTTTCAGAATATAAAGTGATAATATTTATTAGTCAGAGATAACTACAGAAAAAATATACTGACAGCGACAAAGCTCTACTTTACTACATTTGCATTATTTTTCCAGGTCAGTGGCTCTCAAAGTGCTGGCTCTTCACTCAACAAGACTGGCAACTTCTTAGAAGCAGACAGTCTCAACTCTACCCCACACCTACTAGATCAGTAACTCTGGGGGCAGGGCCCAGCAATCTGTGTTTTCATAAGCCCCTTACATGGTTTAGATTTACATTAAAGTTTGAGAACCATTGATCTAGATCAAAATGTAAGAAGAAGAAAAGGAGAAGGAGAAAGGGAATATCATCCAAAATTAAGGAAAACTTTACGTGTACTAGGTAGTGCATTAGGTACTCCACACATATTTTTTATTTTACCATCACTTCCCAAGATAGTGATTACTATCCCAATTTTATAGTGAGGAAATTAAGTCTCACAGAAGTTAAAATTAAAAATTTTAATTGTTTCACTATTCAAAAAATGGTGATGTTTTTCTCATTCTAAAGTTCTTTAACTTTCAGGGGGAAAATTGATAGATGAGCTTCAAATCTTTGAAAGATAGGAATGCAGAACCATTTGCTGATGCTAATAAGCTCTTAGAAGAATTTTTCTCGGCTGTTAAATTTTTGTAATCAAGTGTCAACTTAATGATACACCATTGTGAAGGACTGTACAGAAATGAAGAATCAAACTGCTATATTCTACAAAAATTAGAAGCCAACAGTAATAGTATTTGCTTAACATGATCATCTTCATTCTTAGTGAAAGGTTAAAAAAAATAAAAGGACTTGAGAATACACAACAAATAGGTAAAAGGAAAAAACTCAAAGACTTTTTAAGCTTTTCTTTTTTTTTTTTTTTTTTTTTTGGTTAAACACAGCAGGTAGAGATTAACCATTCCTTTAAAAAGATGTATAAAGACTATGGAAGACTACACTATGAAGAACACTCACTTGGAAGAGGACAAAGAAAATGGGGACACAGAATGTCCACTGCATCTCAAAATGCCACACACATTCAAAAATCATTTTTGCTCCAATCTATCAATGTCATTTTTTGTTTGATCCTCACTAAAAACTAGGACGTAATCTCTTTAAAAAATGCAATCCTTTTCTAAATTTTCTGCCTACATTTCCTGATATTCCACAGCCAATTCCCCCTGGGTGGAGCAGATTTCCAAGTGTGCTTGTAATGTAACTACAACGCTGGAAAGCTCTCTGAAAAAAAAAAAGAATTCATTTGAGTCATGTCTTTTACCAGTACATATTTTTCTTCTCTGAGTCATTTTCAAAAATAATAATGATCACAGAAATCATCATTAGGGTTTGCTTGCTCACCAACTGCTACTAAGCAAATGAGAAAGACCTTACACATAAATATAACTTATGACTTGAAGTAGAATGCAGGCAAAATGATGCAAAGGATGTACATCTAAGGAAAAGAAACATTTTGGCAGAAAAGCCATAATCGATTGTGCCAGAAATATTTGGAAACATTCTCTGCAGTTTTCTGACTTCCATATGTTGGCTTAGAGAAATAACTTGAATCAAATATTATCAAAAACATAAAATGAACTGAGGAAACCAACACTTCATTACAGGTTAAACATATGTTTTCTTCCTTATTGTCTTCATTTTTGTGCTCTCAATTTGGAACAAATCCTCAAGACCATGAAATAAATCTATGGAAAGGGAATAGGTGAACAAATCCCTGTAAGTCTCTGTTCATCAGTTTCTATCTTCTGAGAAGTAATTGGAGGGGGCAGGGAGGGATGAATAAAGCATAGAGGATTTTTAGGGCAATATAACTCCTCTGTATGATACCGTAAGGGTGGTATGTCATTATACGTTTGTCCAAACCCATAGAATGTGCAACTCCAAAAGTAAACCCCAAATGCAAACTGTGGAATCTGGATAATAATGATGTGCCAATCCCAGTACATCAATTGGAGCAAATGTACCCCTGCGGTGCAGGATGGCCGTAGTAGTAGAGGTCCTGTGTGGGTGGAGAGAGGGGGATCTGGGATCCTCTGCACTTTCTGATCAATTTTTTGTGAGCCTCAAACTTCTCTGAAATATAAAGTTTGTTAATTTAAAAGAAAAAATGGAGTAAAAATCAGGTATTTGAAAACAAAAATACGGAATTAAAATATTCTTTTAAAAATGTCTATGTCTTGCTAATACACACATTTCCTAAACTGCATTTTCTAATTTTATTTTAAAATGTGTATTAGGTAGGGGCGCCTGGGTGGCTCGGTTGGTTGAGTGACTGCCTTTGGCTCAGGTCATGATCCTGGAGTCCCGGGATCGAGTCCCGCATCAGGCTCCGGGCTCGGCAGGGAGTCTGCTTTGCCCTCTGACCCTCCGCCCTCTCATGCTCTCTCTCTATCTCATTCTCTCTTAAATAAATAAATAAAATCTTTAAAAAAAAAAAAAAAGGGCGCCTGGGTGGCTCAGTCGGTTAAGCGACTGCCTTCGGCTCAGGTCATGATCCTGGAGTCCCGGGATCGAGTCCCGCATCGGGCTCCCTGCCCGGCGGGGAGTCTGCGCTTCTCCAACTGACCCTCCCCCCTCTCATGTGCTCGCTCTCTCTCTCATTCTCTCTCTCAAATAAATAAATAAAATCTTTGAAAAAAAATGAAATAAAATGTGTATTAGGTAAATTCAGTAGTCTGAAGTAAGTTGTTTAAAAGAAAAAATACTTGGTATATATTCTAAGTCAAGTACTAAAGATGCATACAAGGTACTAAAGATGCAGTGATGAATTAGATGTGGCCATAGCTACTACGAAGCAAATGTATTTGTGGATAGATCAATCAAAGAAATAATAAGTGGATAAATGTTGACTCCACTAGCTTTCGATCTGCTTATCTTGTTTTGTTTTAAGCATATTCAAGGCAAGTCTCTTGGACATATTAACCACATAAAGATAGTAGACATTCTCTTTCACAGATTTATCTTTCCCTATATTCTCCCTTAAATGTTAGTGTTTTACAGGCTTCCATTCTAGACCCTCTTCTCTGAATGATCTTATGATACTGTATTAGCTTTAATTACCTTTTAAATGCTGATGGCTTTCAGAACCATCTTTCTAAACAAGATCTACCTCACATTAAGGATGAGCTGTTGATGCCTCCCGTAGCCGTATCCCCTTGGCATAGCTTCTTACTACCAGGATCTGTGACTCTGTCTGAGGGCATACTTTATTTGCGGAAGTATGCTAGAGTCCTGCATGCAGGGTAGGACACAAGTGTGGTGAGCTAGCTCCCAGGAAGCAGCCTCTACCAGAGAGAGACAACAGTAGATAAATAACCTAGCAGCCTCACCTTTCAGGGGGAACTACTCAGGCACATTCTACACAGTCTGTCATAGGACCCCAGTGGGACAAAATCTCAGTTTTATCACACAGGGAACTTGCTAATAGCACACTCTGTTTTAACTTACTTCTTTTTCCTTTCTCATTTCTCTCCTCTACCAGTGCTTCCTGAGATTAATTCCCAAATCAACTAATTAAGCACTTTAAGATACATAAACGAAATATTTACCAGTGAAATAATGATGCTTTAAAATACTCCAGGTACTCATATCCAAGTTTCAATTAAATGTCTATCTATTGGGCCTCTATATCTGGATGTTACATGGGCAACTAAAATTCAAAATGCACAAAACCAAACTCACCTTCTCTAGCTATCTAGCTTTAATATTCCCGATATTAAAAAAACAGTACTAGCATCCACACTGGGAAACAAAAGCCCAAGTATCATTTTAGATTTTACTCTTTCCCTTATTCTCTGTATCCTGTCACCAAAATTTCTCAATTTTAACTCAGCCCTAATATATACACCCTAGCATGGCATTGATCATTAAAAGAAAGAGACAGGGAGGAAGGAAGGGGATTGATTATCACCTCAGGGAGGAAGGAAGGAAGGAAGGAAGGGAGGGAGGGAGGGAGGGAGGGAGGAAGGGAGGGAGGGAGAGGAGGAGGGAGGGAGGAAGGGGATTGATTATCACCAATCTGATTAAAACCAGTGATTGTACATTGCTTTTAGGTTACAATTCAAGTTCTATGAGTATGGTATACAAGACGTCTGCAATCTTTCCTCAACAAATATTTCAAGCCTCATCTATTCATTTGATACCATAGTCATATCGAATGCTATGCAAGTCACAGAATACTTCAATGATCTCCTTTAAATCACCACTTGCAAATAACATGTCTTGAGTACCTAAAATATCCTCCCACACTCTCTTTCTTTGAATTAACTCATTAAGGGTCAATTCTAGTGTGGCCTAATCCAGGACATCTTTTCTGATCCACTTCAAATCCAAAGTCTGGTTTAGGTGTACTTTTTTTTTTTTTTTTTTTTTAGTATAATTGACACAATTCCACTACTGGGCTTAGGTGTACTTCCCATGCTTTTCCATAGGTGCCATGTGCAGACACTGAGCAAAATGCTGGGGAAGACATGAAGAATAAAATATAGTTCCTGATTCCACAGAAATCACAGTCTAACTTACAGTCTAGAATACAAGTTTAAGAAATGTATTTGAAATGAGTACAGACCAAAAAAAAAGTATAAGATGCCATGATTTCTCACAACAGAAATCCAGAAATTTCAAAGCTGATTAA
The DNA here is from genome assembly GCF_029215605.1 of Mirounga angustirostris. NCBI lineage: Eukaryota > Metazoa > Chordata > Mammalia > Carnivora > Phocidae > Mirounga > Mirounga angustirostris. The sequence continues at coordinate 54,091,449 of NW_026991710.1, forward strand.
AGAAAAAACTTGATTTTGGAATTATAATTTGATATTTAAGCACCCTCAGTAATTATTTATCCATATAAAATATGTCATTTTATAACATCTCTCTAGAAATAAAGAAAGAGAGGGACATTAGGAAAATAAATAATTCTCAACTAAACAATTTTAAGTCCTAAATTATAGAATATTGAGGAGTGCTAGCAATATAGATAAGAACTGCAAGTATGAGTTATTTTGGGGAGAAGAATTCACTTCCTATTTTACATTTATTTAAGATTTTAAAAGAGAGAAAATAATAGGCCATTAAACAAATATAGCACTGTGTTAAATTAATTTAGAGAATGTAAAAAATATTTAAAAAGACAATCTTTCAAACAATAGTAGAAGGAATGATTAATAAAGGAAAAATTTGTGTATGTGAGGTACTCTGGAGAAATCAATTGACAGAAGTAAATCATAATTTCTCATGTTTCCAAGCATCAAAAAGGAGTTGACCTTGGTGCCCTTAATTGTGTCTGTCCCTATCTTTCCATTTGAGTTCATGAAAATCTGTATAAATTTGCCAACACGAGCTGCAGCCCAAAGCCCAGGTGTAATTAGTTGATGTGTTAATTTGCCAACTAGAAGTGAATTGAGTATTACTACCATGGACTATCATGCCAAACCCTAGCAGTAAAAGCCCTAAAGGAGATAAAGTATATAGGCCACTGCCAGTCTCAAACTACTCCCTGAAAGTTTAACACTGTCAACAAACAATTTTGTAAGAGGAGAGCAAGCCTCTGTTCTCCCCAGAAAAGCAAGTATCCAGCAGCATAAACAAGTATTTTTGAAGAATTAGAAGTCTGCAGCACCATTACTGTCATAGAAACAAAAGAAAAAAATGCTTATAATAAAACTATCCTGTAATAATTTAACTCAAATATTCACTGTGTTACTAACTGATGTATTATTAAAATTCCATTTAGCTAAATGTTAAAACTACAAAGGGAGAATATGTGAACTGCTGCATTTGATTTATATATTTTCTAAATGTTTGTATCTTCTTATAATGAAATTATTGTTTTATGTAGATCAGAAAAAATAAATATAGCCATTAATATTAAAAACCATAATTTAGTTAGATAAATGCAAGTCGTCAATAACCTCACTGTAACTAAAAAATTGAATTAACAATCACAAACACAATTTGGAAATACCTTTAGGAGTCAACTTCATGGGAAAACGGATGAGAAATTCATTAATCTACTCTTTTTTTTTCCTTTCTCTTTCACTGACATGTCTTCGGTACTTTAATTTTTGTATTATGATACAGGCATGGATATGGCATATATGGCCATGGCAATATGGCACTGAAAACTGTGCCTCAGACACAGAAAGAATGTAATAAATATTTATGGAAAGAATATCTAGATGAATGAGCACAAAGTTCCAGAATTGTCCATAAGAAGCTAATGCAATGATACAATTATATAATAAATACAGATAGATGATCCCATGAATGAGTGTTTGAAGTGATTGCCAAGAATTAATGCTGTATTTCTAGCCATATAATTAATATACACATTTGGGAAGCACAAAGTAAAACTTGCAAGATTGGAATGACAAAACTCAAGAGAATAACATTCCTCCTTCCTCAAGCCAAACCACCAACCCGATATGAAAGAACAAAGTAATTACCAAAAAAAAAAAAAAACAAAAAAAAACCTGAATATATTTCTAGTCAAAGTTTAACCCATGGGTTGAGAATCTACTGATATAGACACACAAACTATCTATAATAATCAGCTTCACCAAACCTGTTGATTTTTTTTTTTTTTTTTTTTTTTTGCTTAATGGATTAAATTGTTTCGCATTGAGTATAGGGTCCTGGAACCCAATTTAATTTCTTAATTCCCAATAGATTCTTATCTCCTTATTTAAGATAAACAAACAAACATGGTTTGTGAATACTGACGCAATTTACAGGGGGGTATGGTATCTAGGAAAGGCTGTAACACTTAAGGAACCCGGAATCGTCTAAGTTAGGTAAATGAAATTCTAACCTGCAATTTGTCAAATGAAAGATTCCAGACCAAACCACGATTTGGGTTCATTCCCTACATCTGACTTTCTTATGGTTCCATTTCTCTTAATGTTTGCCTCTACGAATTGTGTTTACCTAGTTCTAACCTAGGTGCTATGCTCAATCTTGACACAGTTATACAGAAATGACCCTCTAACACCAACACTTCCAGGAATTTCACATTTTACTAATGATTTAAGGGGATGTGGCAAAAGGTGACATAGGACATTGCCCCATCCTTCACTATCACATTACTTTTATTACCTTTCTCTTTCCTTCCATTTCTCTACATCACCAAATGTAGCAAATAATTCTCTACCTTATCTCATATGTAAATTGTATTGATTTCCTTTTATCCTCCCCCACCAAGTCACAAGCAGTCAAAAGGCAGAAGAGATTTTTACTATTTTTCTCTTACAATAAATAGGAGTAAAATAACCCAGTATTCTGGTTATTCTCAATTTGCTGTCCACCAACCGAAAATTCTTTTTTCAAATGATTCTTCTGTTGCTTGCTTTCTTTGCCTTCTCATACTCCCATTGCGTGTGTGTTATACCTTTCATAGTTGTCTCATAGTTCTTAAATATTCCTTTTTTTTTTTCAATCTTTTTATTTTCTTTGCTTTTCAGTTTTGGTAGTTTCTGTTGACATGGCCTCAAGTTCAGAGACCCTTTCCTCAGCCATGTCCAGTCTGCTAATTAGCCTGTCAAAGCCATCCTTCATTTCTGTTACAGTATTTTTTATCTCTAGCATTTCCTTTTTGATTCTTTCTTTGAATTTCCATCTCTCTCTTTACATTATCCATCTGTTCCTGCATATTGCCTACTTTTTCCACTAAAGCCGTTAGTATATAAATCATAGTTGTTTTAAATTCCTGGTCTGGTCATTCTAACATCCCTTTCATATTGGAGTTTGGTTCAGATGCTTGCTTTGTCTCTTCAAAGTATGATTTTTGCCTTTTAATATGTCTTGTAATTTATTTTTGAGAACTAGACCCAATGTACTAGGTGAAAGGCATTGTGGTAAATAGGCCTTTAGCAATGTGGTGGTGAGGTGTGGGGGAGGGGAAGAATTCTATCATCCTTTGATTAGGTCTCAATCTTGTAGTGAACTTGTACCCCTGGACTGTACTTCGCAAGTGCTTCTCAGTTTTCACCCACCCTTAACATGGAACAGGATGGCCAGAGGGGTAGAGCTGAATATTTCCCTTCCCCTGGGTCAGTTAGGCTCTGACTAAACCCCAATAGGTCAGGCTGTGGTAAAATAGTTTCTCTTGAATGCTGGCTTTGTTAAGAAAAGAATGCTCCAATATATTTCAGATGATTACTTTTCCCTCCCTCTGCTGGAAGCCCAACAGGATTTTTCTCCAATCTTCATTGTTATAACCTGGCAGACATCCTGCAAGTAAAACTCACAAAAGTGTAGGTGTTCCCTCATAAGACTTGCCCTCCTGGAGTTTTAATTCTCCCGTTTGTCTGTACTGAGCCTTCTGCAATTTGTCAGTTACAGTTTAGGTTTTCCCACCCCAGCAGAGGTTCCCGCAGAGGTTTCTGCTCCTGGGTCTCTGTTCTGGTAACTTGTTATTCTCTATATCTGTTTGTCTTTCCAATTTGGGGAGCAGTGGTTTACCCTGTGACCTCAATTCTCTGATGGATCCAAGAAGAGTTGTTAATTTTCATTTTGTTCTGTTTACTTATTGTTAGGATCAAGTGATGACTTCCACAGACCTTACATGCTGTCCAGAAACCAGAAGCCACCCACCTTCTTTTTCTAATTTTTTTTTTCTCTTTTGAGCTGAATTCTAAGTGGCTGAACTCCACAGACTATATCACCATGATACTTGTCTCTGCTTAGGTTTGGTCAAAGAGAGGACACAGGTGGGAGATTAAAGGATGAGATGAGAGGCAGAGGGATTATTTTTTCCTGACTCCCCCTCCTTTTCACTGCAATGTCCCTGACAATAATTCAGCATTCCAGGAGTGTTGTTGCCACTGAGCTGTCTTCGTCCACAATACCAGCTCTCTGGGTGCCAATAACACCCTTTCCTGTTCTTATCCCATGAGATCTGGGGTAGCAAAAATTTCCCATTGTTGTACGTCTTTGTGTGTCTTGCTATTAATACGTGTTTCCTGCAAATAATTTGCTCACTAAAGCTCTCTTCATTTGAAGCATTTGGGATAATTCTACTTCTCATTGCAACCAAGTGTAGATGTAGGACACAAACAATAACCCAACCAAGCACTGACTATTTCTTGACTCTTTGCCATCCCTATATCTAACAGTGGGATCAACATGGTATTAGTAACAATCTCAAATATTTTAGCAAACAAGGTAGGAAAAGGTCTATGAGTTTAGAGCAATTGAATTAAAATTTCGTAAGTTGTTTCCATCCAACTTTCTGAAATCAAATTGGCTATGTTTAAATAAAGTCAAGTCTATTTCTCTTTCACAAAAATCTGTAGCTTCCCATGGCAATTTCATATGCTCACTTGAGGTTACTATTTACTATCATTTTTGGTAAGGAGATGACTAAAGCTGACTTGGTGGAATGGCAAAAATATATGACACCAAAACAGCTCTTGTCAAAGTCACTTTCATGTAGCCAAATATTCTTTACCTCTCTTGCTCTGTATGCAGCCTTCTCACGAGAGATGGCTGTCACTTACTTCTTGGAATAATCTCTTCTCTTGGCTTTCAGGACACAACTCTCTCCAAGTGTTCTTCTCCTGCACTGCCTACTGTCGTTCAGCCCTTTTGCTATCTCCTGCTCCTCTTCACAATCTTAAATGATGGGAAGTCCTTGATCCTAGACTTTCTTATCTTCTCCTGTTATAGTCTTCCTTAAGCAAATGCATTCATTCACATGACTTTGAGAAAAACCCATCCACTGAGATCCAAATGTGCATATTCAGCATCTTCCTTGACTTTCTATTCAAAGGTTTCACATATCTCAAACATAACATGCTCCAAATAGATGTTTTTTTATTCTTCCCTTCTTAAAACCTGCCCCTCAACATTTTCCCAATTTAGAAATTCACATCAAACTTTAATTTGACAAGTCTGAAACTTAAATCACCCTTGGTTCCTCTTTTTTCCTTCATCTTCTTTGCATCACACCAAACACATCAAAGATTCTTACTTATGATTCTAAAACATGTCTCAATTTCATCCTCTTTATTTCCAATCACACCTCCCTAGTCCAGATTACCAAAGTCTCTGGCCAAGGTTTAGCAAATGACTCTCAATTAAATCCATACTTCCATTCTTATTCTCCTCAAATTTGTTTTCCAAAGAGCAGAAAGAATTTTCTTAAAACTAATATTGGATAATCTTACTTCCCTTCAAGTCTTTTCCTTTGCACTTAGAATAAAACCCAAAGCCTCCTTTTTGGCCTGTAGGACCCATCTGTTCTAACCACTAACTTGTCCTCAGTTTTCAATCCCCTAGACCGTCACATTTCTCTTTCAACTACAGCCGCATGCTTCTTCTTCCTGTTGCCAAAACATACCAAGCTCTTTCCAGGCTTGGAGTCTTTGAACAGGATGCTCCTTCTGTTGAAAATACTTCTCCCTTTTCTTTGCATATATAGTTCCATTTCACCAGTCTTTGAAATGCCACTGTCAAAGATCTATCTTCCTTGCCCTTGTTTAAAGTGAAAGTTAAGTTTTAAGAAAGAAAGAATAAAAAAATCCTCCTTGTTATCATCTACCTCGGTACCATGTTTTTGTTTTTGTTTTTGTTTTTGTTTTTTTCTAAATAGCGCTTGATTACAATTTGCAGTTCATTAAATTTTTTTTGTTTCCTTGTTTTATTGTCTGTTTATCCCACTAGAATGTGACAGAAGACCAGAAATCATGTCTATTTTGTTCATTTTTGAGCCACAGCAGAATAACCCTAAATGGTCATAACTAAATATTTTTAAATGAGTTTTCAATATTTAGAAACCTATTCTGTTTGAATGTGTATTAATCTGCCATCTTAGATTTTCCTTCTTCTCCCTCAAAAAAATTTACTAAGTGCTGGCACCAATGCAACAAGTTTCTAACCTACTCACTCAGTATGAATGATAAATGACATACTTGGAAAAAGTTCAAGGCAATGGGCTTTGAGAAGGTTTAAATAGCTCCTTTAACCATTTATTCTTCCCCCAATAAATTTAGTTCTTTGAAATTATAAAATATGCACAAACTACACTCAAATATAAAGTTTGGTTCTAGTATCTGATCAATCATTTTTCTTATATTATGCTTTCCAAATAATCCACTTAAAATATCTTAAGAATCTGCAATAATCAGGAGTATGTTCTTTAGTGTATTGTTTTTATAGAAGAAAACAATGAAATTAGTTTGCTTTCTTAAATAAAATCTATATAATTAAGTTTTTACTAAAAAACTGCAAACCTGATTGAATTCTAACATAATAATATAAATATTTTCCCTAGATGAAGAGCAAGAAAAGAAAAGAAAGGAGGGAAAAGTATAGGTCACAAAGTATCTTAAAATAAAAATGGTACCAAATATCAATGACTTTTTGCTAGGAATTAGTTACCCATTAAAAGATCTTAAATGCTACATCAGAAGCATAAAAGGGAGGTGTATCAATATAGAATTAATCCAAACAGACATCCTTGATCTCTTTTTGAAAAAAAATTAATTTTAAATAAAACAGAAGAGGACTAGTATTTCCAAGGAAATGATGGATTCTTACTTTTTGTAAGATATTTCCTCTAGACAAATTCCAATGCAATTTGTAACATCTCCAACAATTTTAGTCACCTGAGGAATCCAAAACCCTTATAGTCCATAGGAGAAACCATCTACACTTCATTATCTCTGCCTATTTCAGTTCCTATCTAGAATTCAGATATTCAACAATTAAAAAATTCATCAGCTTCAGATAGCCCTGCTCTAAAAGACCGTTAAGAATACTAAGGAAATAGGGGCACCTGGGTGGCTCAGTAAATTAAGGCTCTGACTCTTGATGTCAGTTCAGGTCATGATCTCAGGGTTGTGAGATCGAGCCCATTGTGGGGTTCGGCACAGGGTGTAGAGCCTGCTTGAGATTCTCTCACCATCTCCCTCTGCCCCTCTCCCCAGCTTGCTCACTCTCTCTCTCTTTCAAAAAAAAAAAAAAAGGAAGAAGAAGACTATCAGGGAAATATAAGATCATCTATTTATTTTGAATTGAATTATTTGAAAGTAAGCTTATTGTGTTAGTTGGTTTAATTCACTATTTAACAGTCACTACATGTTATGCAGGTCACTCCTAGACACCCCAAGGCTCTTAGAAAAGCACTGTACATACTTGATTCTAAAAAAATATTTGTATATTCAGAATTAATGGAGTCTCTGTCTCTAAGGAGTAGTTGGACTTTGGACATACTGCATCATGTAGATTCATTTTTTTAAAATTCCAAGCCAAACTTTTTTATAACTTAAATAATCATCATTATAAGCATACTAACTATATCCTTGTATATGATAGGTAGTACTGCAACCCCATCTCTGTAAGATCAGATAGAACAAACTGGAAGAGTTTCACCTCAAGTAAAGTTCACCCAAGATCTGCAAATTAATGACTCTAACACATAATTGAAATTGTAATGACCAAAATACTATTCTCCCAAGAAATGTCTTTAGGTTGAACCAAGTCTGACAAAAACCAACTGAGCATTATCTGTATTGAATTATTAGCAAATACTGGCATTAACATATTTTAATTGTGCACATATTAAGCATCCTTTGTTTGATAGTTCATTATTTACCTAAAAGCATTATTTTAAATAAAGGTAATAGGAGTAATGCTATTTTTAGGACAGAATTAATTTTACCTAATTCACATAAAAAGGTCATATTGCACTTTGCATTCATTATTCTAACAAGTACATTTCAGTGTTTTGAGGCATGGCCTATCCTATAAAAATATATCATTTTATTATTTTATATTTTGTAAAAATTCTTTCTGATAAAATGAAATTTTAGTCTGCATTTCTCCCTTTAATATCTAAGAGAAAAAAATTTTTTAAAAATCACTATTTGCATATTAATAAGTTTCACCAGATCATGGGAAAAAATGAACTTTTAAAGCAGGCAGAACTAGAATTAGAAAAATTATGGGCATTTTCTAAGACATTCAACTGACCTGATTATAAATTGTTTTAGTTAAGCCAGGATTTCATTTCGTCAGAACAAGTGCCTTGCAAAAAAATATATGAGAGAATCACTTTCCTTACGTGGAATCTGCAAAGAATAAGAATGTCCAACTATTTTTTCCTGTCTTAAGTCCTTCCTCCAATTTTAGATGTACCTGCTGGTTTTAATTCCTGGTATTTCAAGGTGTTCTCAGAAGGAAATGACTCACTTCATTGCACTGTATTCCTCCAGTGCAGGCAATCAGATTTCCCTTTTCTCTGAACTGTTAAGTCAATTACCATTTATTCTTTGTTTTCCCCTTTCCACTATTTTATTGACACATCTTTTCTGTTGTCATCTTCTCTCATTCATTTTGCCCATGTGGATTTATTTTCTCTCCTATTACTCTTAAGGAGCATTATAGATAAATAGATATGTTTAGTCAAAGTCTATACACATTTTGTAAAATATATGAATATAGATAACATTTTTAATCTATCCACCCATATAAAATATGTTACGTTTAATTAAGTTCTTCAATATATTTTTGAAATAGTACATAAAGGGGAAAGTTATGGGAATATACCAAATGTCTATAGTGGTTGTATTGGTATAGTTGCTCATCTTCTTTTTTCACTTTTATTTCTTTTTAAGTTTTTTGAGGTTGTGCATGTTTCCTTTCATATTGGAATATAATGTATACTTTGTTCTCTTAAAGCACAATTGGATTAGAACATTTTATATTTAAACTATTCATCCTAAAAGTAGACACTCTCTCATGTCTTCATGTTGGAAAGAAACACGAAAAAGAATAGGAAAAATTAGAGAGTAAGGTGATGTGGCCTTTTTGGCTTAATTTGGTTCAAACTGTTTTGATTGGTTTGGCTGCAAATGGTTCTTTCCCTTCTGCATCAGTTTCCCTGGGCTACACTAACAAAGTAGCACAACTGGGTAGTTCAAACACCAAAAAATTTATTTTCACACAATTTTGGAAAAATCCAAGGTCAAGATGACAGTAAGGCATGCTCCTTCTGAGGGTGGTAGAGAAGGATGTGTTCTGGTAGTTTCTTGGTTTGCAGCAGCATAATTGCAATCTTCACATGGTTTCTATGTGTATGTCTGCTTCTGTGTCCAAATTTCTCATTTTTATAAGGATATCAGTCATATTAGATTAAGTCCCACACTGATGACCTCATCTTAACTTGATCATTGGCAAAGATCTATTTATAAATAAGGTCACATTCACAGATACTGGGGGTTAGAACTTCAGTATCTTTTGGGGTGAGCCAATTCAATGCCTAATGCCTCATTCATGTCAAAAGACCCTTGGGAATCCCAACATTCTATTCACTGCATCCAGATGGATTTCATGTCAAACTGTGACTCTCTCTAAAAAACATCTGTCCTAGAGCAGTGAATCCCATCTATAGCAGATCATCAGAATCACTAAGTGTTCACAAATAAATACACCAGTACCTTCCAATCTTAGAGATCCTAACTGAGTAGATATGGGGAGGGGTCTAGACAATGGAAATTTTAAAATTTCTCCAGACTCTTCTAATGCTCACTCAGATATGAGACTCACAAATCCCCAAAGTATGCATCTCTGGGTATGCAGAATATAATCTACTGGAGTGCAAGAAAAAAATAGGAGAACTTCTGTTTTTATTCATTCCACTGTAGACTTTTAAATGTCTGCTTATATATTTTTCACAATGTACCTTATGTTACAGTAGTAATCATATATATAAAGTTATATGTGTGGATATATATAGGTATATAATTTATAAATTAGAATATATATAGGAGGCACACTTTCTTTTAATTTAAATTCCAGTTAATTAACATACAGTGTAATAGTTTGAGGTGTACAATTTAGTAATTCAACACTTACATAAAATCCCCAGTGCTCATCACAAGTGCACTACTTAACCCCAATCACCTATTTAACCTGTCCACCCACCCACCTCCCCTCTAGTAACTACAGTTTGTTCTCTATAGTTAAGTGTCTGTTGCTTGGCTTGCCTCTCTTTTTTCCCTATGATCATTTCATTTGTTTCTTAAATTCCACATATGAATGAAATTGTATTTGTCTTTCTCTGACTCACTTATTTTGTTTAGCATAATACTTTCTAGCTCCAGCCATGTCATTGCAAATGCAAGATTTCATTTTTTTTATGGCTGAGTAATATTCCATATATAGAGAGTGAAATATATACATATATATGTGTGTGTGTATACATACACATACCACATCTTCATCCAATCATCAGTCAATGGACCTTTGGGCTCTTTCCATAATTTGGCTATTGTAGATAATGCTGCTATAAACATCGGGGTGCATGTACCCTTAGAATTAGTATTTTTTGTATCCTTTGGGTAAATACCTAGCAGGGCAATTGCTGGACTGTAGGGTAATTCTACTTCTAAATTTTTGAGGAACCTCCATTCTGTTTTCCACAGTGGCTGCACCGGTTTGCATTCCCACCAACGGTGCAAGAGGGTTCCCATTTTCTCTGCATCCTTGCCAACAACTGTTGTTTCTTGTGTTGCTAATTTTAGCCATTCTGACTGGTAGGAGGCATACTTTCAAAACTTTAACTGAGAGGTAACTGCAAACCAAGATTTGTGGAGGCAACGGCCCTAAAAGGTACTGAGATAGATTATTATCTGGTCTTCTGTATCATGCAGGTACTCACTAAAGATAAACACAATTATGAAAATGACAATGATGAGCAGGACTCCCAATGGACTTGCAATAAAAATATGTTTATGGGACATTACAATAGATAACTTTATACTTACTATGGGGACTTTAATTCGTATCACTAAAATGTTCTATATACCAGCCTCATTATATAATATAGATATTACTAAATAACGAACAAAATATGCTTATGCATAAATCACTGTTTCACTGTGCATTTTAAAGCAAAAGAAGCACATTGAGATAAGAGGTTTGTTTGTTTGTTTTTAATTTTACTTTGAAAAATAAGTGGAAAGATAGACCCGAAAAGTAAAGAACAATAGAAGTTGGTAATTCCGTTACAAGATAGATTTTCATATAGCTTGAAGGAGGAGAGAGAGAAAAAAAAAAAAAAAAGAAAATAGGAAAGGGACAAAAAAATATTTTTTTTAATGGAAGAAAGATAGAAAGATTCCAGGTATTAAATTAGAGGGAAAATACCTTCCCTATAAACAATAGAGTCCTGCCAATTATGCTGAGAGAGAATGAGGTGGAATTGATTGTGCCAGAATTAGATAAAGCACTAGCTAAACAAAGAGCTTCTGGCATCCTGAAGAAGGAGCCAGAAAGTACAAAAAAGGATCAGTTCGGTGGCAGTCAGCCATTAGATACCAATGAAGCTAATCCACACCACAAACTTGTGAACGAAGTAGATCTTCCTCCTTGTCTGTTCTCACAAATAATCATTAATTTTAAGTGCAGCTTGGGCAGGTGCTCAGAGAGTCCCTGCTGTTTTGACATTGTGTTGGAAACTGTCCAAGCAGCAAGCTGGTACAGTCCCTGAGTCCCTTCCACTTCACTGCTTCTCAAATTCACTTACATCTATAGACAGCCTGGCTCCTACCTGTAACATGCAGGGCAGACCAGCAATTCTGGCATCCAGAGAGGTTCATTTTCAAAAATTTGGAGCCAAAACATCCATAAACTTATTCAGCGAGTGGCAGCAGGAGCAACCAGTCACTGATATGAACTGTCTAGGATAGTCTACTTGGCTAATATGCTTATTGATCATCAGCCTATTAGATCAGCTACTGTGGACTGAATTTCCAACATCTTTATGCTCAAGGAGATGTGCTATGTATTCTGACTCACTGCTCGTAAGATCAGTGCAAGCAATATACATATTTATACTGGACTCAACATAAAGAGGGCATTAGAAAGAAAAGGGCAAACTTACAGATCTAAACCTTCACCATTGCAGTTTCTATTGTACATTCTACAGTGTCCAAGACTGACTGTCCTTTTACTTTGCTCACCCACTTTGCCTTTACCCTTGGGGAGGGGGAGACAAATAAGAAATGAGAGAGGAAAAGGCTAGAAGCTGTTTTATCTACCTCTTTTCTCCCCTTCTTAAAGCCCAGAAATTCTTCCAGTCAAGAGCATTAGTGAGTGTATCAGTGGTTACAGTTCATTAAATAAGAACAGATGTCACAAAGGGATTGCAAAACCCAGGGAAAATGTGTCCCCATTGTGCACATAGCACTCCCCCATCCCCAAAGGTTTATAGACAGTGCCACCTGTCTTGGTGACAGATCCACTGTGTCCACCACAAGCTTTCCAGGTGGTAAACAGAGTAAGGCCTCATGAGGAACCATTTGTAACATAAAGACATCTGCCAAATCTCCCCCCAAGATTTGGTGAGGACCAATGACATATGTATAGATCAATTCAAGTTCCTTAGAAGGAAGGACCTGTGAAATAAGTACATTAATTTTCCTTAGAAGCTAGCAGGTAGCTAACGACCCTACCCATAGTATGTGGATATAGCTATTGACATACAGATTAGATGGATTGCTCACTAACATGGAAGAATAAGTGACAAGGTTAGAAGAAAAAAATATGAAACACTATTGTCTCCTAATATCGTAGTAATCAATGCTCTGTTCACTGAAGGAAAGATTTATGTGGATACTATCAAGACACAGAAAATTTGAGTTCCCTCTCTATGTTTCACATACTAGGAAATAACTTTTATAAAATACACTATATAAAGATCATCTGGTAAATGGATAATTTTTTTTTTTAAAAAAGGGAACTTGACAAATTAGAAACCAGTGAAGAGTGCAATAACATGTCACTTTTAAGACATCTAAGAAAAAATAAAAATAATAAGCCAAAAATTGATAAAGAAAAATCACTCCAATTTTGGCTTAAACCCAGACCATACTCTTTTATAAGTTTTAAGACTATCATGTTTAAAGATTTTTAAAAATGGAAACTTGAGGAATTGTGAATGCAGTTGGCCCTCTGAGTTAAAAAGATATTCATGTCTTGAATTTTAATTCCAATTATACAGCTTGCAGGCTAATACCGAACGGACCTGTTTTCCTCTCTGTTTAGAAAAAGGAGGAGGGAAGGGAAAACTACACATGGCATCATTGGAAAGAAGCCAAATGGCAGAGTGCTGGGGAAGGAATTGGCAGCCATACTATCTGAGATCAAACCAGTGACAACTTTCAATGCACTTCAAAAATAAGATGTAGCATAGTATGACAAGTATAAACTTTTTAATAGAAGCGGTGAAAATTGTTTCATTCCCTCCCTTTTTTGCAATTATCATTCTAGCTTTCTAAGTTTTCCCATTTGATTTCAGCTATTTTGCTATTTTGGTATAAATGTCAAGAAATCTTAAAGACTATATTTTTCTGATCTTGAAAGATGCCTCAACTTTTTTTGGAGAAAACAAGGTTCTGACAAACAAAGGAACTTTGGAGGTAACTTCTGCCTAATTAAAAATGGAAAATATCAGAAGGAATTACTGCTAAAGAAAAACAAACTAGCTATTAAAATTGTTAGCAATCTACAAGACCCATAATCTACTCCATGATACCTGAACATAATGGCTCCTTTTATGTGAGGCTCTTGGAGCATCTCCAAGGCAGTTATCTTCTTTAATCTCCAAACTATTGTGGCAAGAGAGAGAAGTGCTGTCCATCAAAGCCCCATTTTCCAGATAGTAAATTCTCAAGTGCAAGAAATTTAAGTCTTACTTAATGATCCAGGAAAAAAGAGGGGGTTAGGAGAGGCTGGCTGGGTCTAAAGTGTGTCATGTCGGTCCAGATTGATAGGTATGGCTTTACCTCCTTATATCTCACAATCTCACCTAGGGAGGAATTTACACTGCCTCCCAGGAGGGAATGATATTGGAGGAAAGATACCCACATCCTCTCATTCACATTTCACTAGAGAAGAGGAATGGCTCATTTTAGGGATGAGATCAAGAAATAGGCTCTGAGCAGATGTAGCTCAAACTCCTCTTGGTGCACTCTCCCACCTAGCTTACCTCTGAATACAAATACTCTGCTCTGCTCCCCGTGATATAAGTCTATCAGAGTAGGCTCTGCCTAGAAAGGATAGAAACTTACACGTTAGGATGGAAAGGTCAGTTCAGCTGGGGAAAGAGCAGGAATCCTGATTTCAGTTGCAGGTTTAACTAGGAGCCTCCAGCCAAGCTTTATTAGTTATGAAACTGTTGTTTCGGTCATCTTCTATGGCCATCCTTCAACTGGTTCAGAATATAGAAGGAGAAGTATGAGGGGCACTTCAAAATCTCCATAGAGTGTCTATCAAGTAGTTTAAATCAATTAAAAGAGATGGCCTCGTCACAAGATTAACCCCGTGATAATGATGCCAGTAAGGACAGTAGTGATACCGCACGCTTTGACAGCTCCCGTGCTCTGAGCACTATGCTGCCCATAACTGATTTGCATGGATTAACTCACCACACTGTCGTATAAGTCTATGAGGCAGAGACTACATTTACAGTCTCACATGAAAAATTGAAGCAATCAAGGTTTAAAAACCTTTCAAAGAACAGAGTTTGCTCTTTTCACCACCACCCTTTTTAAAGATTTTATTTATTTGAGAGAGAGAGAGAGGGAGAGAGAGAGCACACAAGGAGTAGGGGAGGGGCAAAGGGAGAGGGAGAAGTAGACTCTCCACTGAGCAGGGAGCCCAGCAAGGGGCTCAATCCCAGGACTCCAGGATCATGACCTGAGCCAAAGGCAGACTCTTAACCCACTGAGCCACCCAGGTGCCCCTCACCATCACTTTTATTGTCATTAATAACATCAGGTATTATCTACTTCTCATTTGATGCTTATCAGTCATTTTGTAATGAACAGTGTTTATTATTTTTTAATCTGTTCACTGTGACTACTGAGCATGATATGCTTATGTATCTATTATTTTTTAATTATGTTATGTTAATCCCCATACATTACATCATTAGTTTTTGATGTAGTGTTCCATGATTCATTGTTTGCGTATAACACCCAGTGCTCCATGCAATACGTGCCCTCCTTAATACCCATCACCAGGCTAATCCATCCCCCTCCCTGCCAAGCCCTCATTTGTTTCTCAGAGTCTATTATTGTTCTTTACAGTAATTTTCAAAAAAGGCAAGAATAATAACAATAGGTACAATACCTAACATTTATGTGTCAAGAACTATATGAAGAACTTATACTCTCTGATAACAGCTTCAAAACAATTGAATGAAGTAATGGTATTATTTTCCCCATTTTTACAGAGGAGGTTTAGAAACTTGCAGTGCCTTTGCCAAGGTTGTTAAGTATTAGAGGCAGTGATCAGTGCATATGTGTCAGGCTCTGACATCCATGATCGCAACTCTATGTCATATAGATGAAATTTGAGACATCTTTAGTCATTGATCTGTCTGTAACACCCCAGAAAGTTAACTCATACAAAACTTTAACTTTATCCTAATAGTAGACCATTTAAATATGTTTATTATTTACCTTCATATCTCAAATCATAATTATGATGTGCTTTTTGCATGCTTAAGTCATAAGCCTCATCATAACTGTCTAACCTTAACGTAATTTGGACAAATTTGAAATGCAAAGGGATTAAAGTGTTTTATAGCACCTCACTGGAAGCACTGTGCTCATCCCAAAAAGCGCCCTGGATGTTTTTGTCTAGGAAAACTAGAGTTCACTTCACTATCATAATAGTTTCGATAATTCTCTCATCAAAACACTTTTCTGCTTTTTCCAGAAAAAAAAATCTTACATTTAATTATTTTCTATAATTTTCATATATCTCTTCTAGATGAACCATTCTGTTTTTGAACAGTTCATTAGCAGCATCTAAAAGTACTACATATCATTAAATGGCAAGTTAGAATTACCAACAAGGAGGCTCTGGAATGCAGCCAGTCAACCTACATTGAAACTTAATACAACAGAGCCACCTCCCTGTGTTTTGCACTTAATTGGAGCTCAGTAAATATGGACTGCCTCGTTGATCTACTAAGTTAAATCAGTGGGAGGATAGATGTGCTCAGGATATTCAAGCAGCTTATGGATGAGGAGCAAAGTAGGGTACCTACAAACAGAAATTAGAAGCAAAATGTTTTTAAAGATACCCTGAAGCATAACTTCAAACACTCTCATGGCTATAGACCATGGGAAACCCTTGCAGCAGATGGCTCGAGCTAATGCCCAGCTGAAATGAAATGGCTGCTTTCACAAAAATACCAGCCAACCACCAAGAGGAGGAGATGAGTTTTCAAATGTAGGACAGTCTGCATATGTATATGGTAGAGAAAGAGCTGTAACATATAGAATATTTTCAGCTCAAATGTTCTAAAAAACAAGCAGATTCCCTCAATATCTCTCCTCTCTCTCTAACTGCATTCATTTATTTATATAAATGTCTTACCGTTCAAGTCATCAATAACATCACAGAGAGCACAAACACATAATAGTTTTAATGACATTAGAAGACAAAAAGTTGAAAAGCTTATTATTCCAAAATTCTATGTTAGGTAAATAGGCTCATGGATCTTCTCAGCCTACTTAGATTTGAAAAAAGAAAATGTGTATATATATATTATATATACATATATAGTTATCTGCTTTGATTGGCTGTATTAAGTATGCACATTTTTCTTTTTTTTTAAGATTTTATTTATTTATTTGAGAGAGAGAATGAGAGACAGAGAGCACGAGAGGGAAGAGGGTCAGAGGGAGAAGCAGACCCCCCGCTAAGTAGGGAGCCCGATGTGGGACTCGATCCCCGGACTCCAGGATCATGACCTGAGCCGAAGGCAGTCGCTTAACCAACTGAGCCACCCAGGCACACAAGTATGCACATTTTTATATTAAACCATTTTGTTCACAGTTGTTGACTGTCCATTATTCACAATAATTGATATCTAGAATGAAGCATATTCACATTGTCCTTATCACCACACTTCTTAATTTTTTCCATGGGGTTCTCATCTATCTGGATTTCAAATAAAAATAATTTAATGTCATAAAAATTGGCCCTGAGGCAAAATAATTAAGTAGGAGCTCTCAGCACAATCTCTCTCATCTCATCTTTTAGTTTCTTTCCCATTTTTCCTGTCAATGCCTTTTTCATGTTAGAAATTCTATCTCCAGTGAGCTCATGTTCTCTCTGCCCTCTGGTTACCTAAGCTTTTCTTAGCTGTTAAATAAACCAGATGAGAAGATCTCCCCCACCCATATGGGTGGCACCATGACAGGAGTGGAGTCAGGAAAACTGAACACAGCAGGACAGAAGGTGGGGTCCATGAAACAAGAGCAGGAGCATTGCTTTAGAACCAGGCAGAGAATGGTGTCTGGATCCTGGTGCAGGATGCACTACAAAGGCTGCAGTGTGCTTGCTGGGCATCATCAGGGACCACACTGGAAAGGAACTGATAAAGTAATTGACACCAATGTATGATCAAGTTATAATAACTGCCTGTTTTATTCCCGCAAGGGTTATATAGAGTTCAAAAGGGATAAAGTAGTTAGGATTAAAGTTGGGAGATTTATTCGATACCCTTTTGTTTTCCATGAGAAAAGATCTTATCTAAATAGTCCTGACTCCTTGTTTCTCCCCTACTCCTCTGTATGGGGGTAGAATGTGACACTTGGTGGACTGGTTTGAGCTAATCCAACACAAGCCCTAAACAAAAAGGATTTCACACACCTTCTGTCCTCTTATCCCTAGGTGAGTAGAAGGGCGATGTGTCCCCAGGCAATGGTGTCTATTCCTCACAGGCCTGGGATAGGAATACTGGGAGTAGTACCAGCTCGATCTAGCACATATTGGCTGCAATTACATCTGTAAGACCTAATCTGTTCTCTATGTCTCTAACTCCCATCTATTTCTCAATTGGCTCTAAAGACAGGGAGTAGAGATGTCACTTATGAGACCTGATAATAATTTTTAATATCTGCCTAGAATTTGAGTTATCCAAGATGGGAACACAAGAACTATTCTGACATTCTTCAAATCATATTCCTTAGGCAGCAACTGACATTAAATGCCCATAAATCAACTCTGAATGTCATTATACAGATCTTTCTTGACTTACGATAGGGTTATACGATACAATAAACCCATTGTAATTTGAAAGTATCATAAGTCAAATATGCATTTAATACATCTAATCTACTAAACCTCATAACTTAACCTAGCCTACCTTAAACATGCTCAGAACACTTGTATTAGCCTACAGTTGGGCTAAAATCATCTAACACAAGACCTATTTTTTTTTAAAGATTTTATTTATTTATTTGACAGAGAGAGACACAGCGAGAGAGGGAATACAAGCAGGGGGAGTGGGAGAGGGAGAAGCAGGCTTCCTGCGGAGCAGGGAGCCCAATGTGGGGTTTGATCCCAGGACCCTGAGATCATGACCTGAGCCGAAGGCAGACGTTTAACGACTGAGCCACCCAGGCGCCCCAAGACCTATTTTAAATTAAGTGCTAAATATATCATGTAATATTCATTGAACACTGTACTGAAAGTGAAAAAACAGAATGGCTATATGGGTACAGAATGGTTGGAATTTTATTGATTGTTGACCTTCATGATCATGGGGTTGACTTGCACCTACAGCTGCTGCTGCCCAGCATTACAAGAAAGCATCATATGGTTTATCACTAGCCCAGAAAGAAATCAAAATTCAAAATTTGAAGTATGGTTTCTATTGAGTGCATATCACTTTCTCACCATCATAAGTCAAAAAAAATCAAAAGTCAAACCATTGTAGGTAGGGGACCATCTCTATTTTCAAACCTGTTACCTCGCTTACTTGTCTAAATTGTGATATTTTTGGTACAAATTAGAAGTGCCTTTATGTTCTTCATATTTAGAGTATAATTCTGTGCCATCTTTTAGTATCCAAATCACCATTTAAGCCCCAGCTAAGGTCACATGACTTTTTTTTTTTACTGGAACTCCCAGTTATTTGCCCATTTTACTTTCCCAGTTGATTTATTATGTGTGCCACACAAATTTTTCCTTTTCTATTATGTCATCTAAATATCAGCTGTGGTTTTCTTCCCAGTTTAAGAGGCAGATAATATTTTACCTTCCATGAGCTACAGAAGGTACAATGCCTTCAATAAGATCTCTGTCAATTTGTGGGATTCATGAACCACTGGTCACTTCTGGTTCCCTTTCCTTGCATCTGACTTCTATTGTGCTGGAGTTTTGTCCTCTACTTTGTCTTTTACTCTCCTTTATCTCTATCCCACTATGGACTCAAACTTGGAACACTATTCTTTTATTATGTTTCCATAAAGACAGGTCAAAGAAAGTATTCATGTGCTTAGCATGAAATGCAAAATAATAATTAAAATTCAATATTTTAATATTGAATATTGCTGTACTTAAAAGCTCACTTTGTCATTATTCTATGTCACTTGACCATCCTCTCTTATTTTTCTTCTCCCATTTCTCTTTTTTCTGTCCTCTGCTCTGCCAGGAAATAAAAAAAATAAGAATAAAAGAAAGTAAATATTTCTTACAGCCCCTTTGCTCAAACTCCAGTCAAGACTCTGCATACTCAACAACTCAGCAGAAGCTTTGAAAGTACCACCTATGAGTAGAGTGGGCAGAATTCAGGGTATCACATGATGAAGGTTTCATTCATCTGCTCACATCTCTAATACCTACTTTATTAGAATTTCATGATAACAAATCTTCACTCTTCAACTCACTGAATGAGTCTCCTCGTCAAGGATAGTGTTCGTATTTCACACCTTCATAGTACCCAGCACAGTATAAGGTGCGAAATGTTTTCTTAGGACAATAAGAGAAGTGCTACCTGACTAAGGAGTTGCTCAGCCTTAAGCCCAGATCAGACTAAGGAATAAACAGACCAAGTACTTAAGATCTCCAACTCCTTCTACCTTCATGGGTAGCTAGCTTTAACTGAATTATCAAGTGATTCCACTCTTGTCTTTGGTCTTTTTCCAGCTGCTGCTTCAGCTTGGGAGGTGGTCCCGATTTCCATGATCCTTAGTTTGAAGCATAAGCTCTACACAGTTCCACCTCTGTTCAGTCCCTTAGCAGGAACAGACAAAACTGTTCTCTTGAAGTACTAAGAGGAAATGAAACATTTGTGAAAAAAATCTGCAGATTTTTTAATTTAATTGTTCTTTCAACTTTGTTGTTGTTTATTACCAAACTAAAAACATGTCCATGACACAGAGAAAGACTAGAAAGAAGTGACAGATATTGTAGGCAGAGTCTAAAAATCTCATAGGCAGCACCAAAAAAAATTCCCTTAAATTAGGAACAAGGAAATCATTTATGCCACTGGAAATTTTATATCCTTGGGTAGTCCTAGTATCTGAAAAAACAAACTTCTAAGTATATTTTACTTCTAGACCATCTGCTTAATTTCTTAATCCACATGCAGTATAATTTTGAAATATTAAAATCTCAGTTCACCAAAGCAATTTAAAATATCATTTGCCTTTTTCTTCATTTCTCTGCAATCAAGGATTACTTATTTATTAAATATTTATTAAAGACATGGTATATACTAAGCACTTTGCAAGGTACTAAAATGCAAACATAAGTAGTCTTTTGCAGCAAACTAATAATAATAATAATAAATTATGAAAATTGTCTTTTTTTTTTTGGTTGGGAATAGTATTTTATACTTCTGCTTCAATGCAAAAAAAATGGCAAATTTTTGCAGTAACTTAAATTAATGCTGCCAAGCAACTAATGTCAAAATTTAGAAAGGACTATTTTTTTTTATTTTAAAGCATGTGTATCTGGTTAAAGAAATCCTTCTACAATTCATGGAACACCATAATTTCCTAAGTGAACCACATGACCTGAGAGAGAGTAGAAAAATATTTCTTACTTGTCTCTGCATCTTTCCATGACCATGAAACCCAAGCCCTGAACTAACCATAAAACTTGGCATTTATTCTCTATATCTAAGAAGAGCAGTTAGAAGACCTAGAGGAAAGACATACCCTTTGAAGTAGCTCCATATACAAGAATAAAATTCCTGAACCTAATTTCTAATTTTGCAAAACATACCTACTATATGTCAGAGAGAAAATCATGAGAAAGAAACTTGCTCAGTTGGAAAGGCAATAATATTAGAAGAAAATGGAAGAGGATGAAATTTTTAAAAAATTATAAGGAGGTTTAAAAAATGTAATAAGAAGATATAAACCACCTATACTGGGAAAAAAAATAACAATCAGAACTGGTGCTGAAGAAAATAAAATCCCTGACAAGGACCCATATTACAAGCCATACTCTGACTGCAAAGTGATATTCATATCAGATAAATAGTTTTTTAAAAGACTAAGCAGTTAGAAAAATTTTCATATTCTTTGGTAAAAAGAAAATGAAACCAAAATTATAGGCTACTTGAAAACTAGTAACGATAGAATGGTTATATACCAAATCTTAAGGTTATAGCCAAAGCTAGTGCTGTATGCTTTATAATTAAAGAAAAAAGGAATGAAAATAATTGAACTGGGCATTCAATTCTATATGTTAAAAAAGAAAAATGCAATAATGATATGAAAAATAAAGGAAGATTATTCATTAAAGACTAGAAATTAACAAATTAAGAAACATGTCTCCAGAGCTAATTATTTGAACATGTCAATAAAACAGAGTGAAGGTGTTCATAATTGAGGAAGAGAGGGAGGCTGGGAGTGGGGGAGGGAGAGGGAGAAAGGAAAGAAAGAGACTTTTTGGAATGAGAAAATTGGAAAAGGTATACCATTCATCATGAAATGTAAATGTTTGAAAGTAAATATAATAATATAAAATCTTTGAAAGTAAAAATAATGTAAGAAGGCTTATCATATGATATATTAAAACTGAATAAATAAATGGGTGAGTAAATAGATAAATAAATGAAATAAGCAAATGTATAAAATAATTCCTTATACAGTGAAGAAAGGTGAATTTAAAACGATAGAGGTTATTGAGAACATTGAAAAATGTCCTGTCCGAATGGCTAAAATCAGCAACACAAGAAACAACAGGTGTTGGTAAGGATGTGGAGAAGAAGGAACACTTGTGCACTGTTGGTGGGAATGCAAACTGGTGCAGCCACTCTGGAAAAGAGTATGGAGATTCCTCAAAAGTTAAAAATAGAACTACCCTACAATTCAGCAATCACACTAGTAAGTATTTACAAAAAGAATACAAAAATCCTACTTCAAAGGGATACAAACCTCGATGTTTATGCAGCATTATCTACAATAGCCAAATTATGGAAATAGGCCCAAGTATCCATTGACTGATGAATGGACAAGGAAGATGTGTTATTTATATACAATGGAATAACATTCAGCCATAAAAAAGAATGAAATCTTGTCATTTGCAATGCAATGGACGGAGCCACAGAGTATTATGCTAAGCAAAATAAGTCAGAGAAAGACAAATACCATATGATTTCACTCATGTGGAATTTAACAATCAAAACAAATGAGCAAAGGGAAAGAAGAGAGAGAGAGAGAAACAAATCAAGAAACAGACTCTTAATCATAGAGAACAAACTGATGGGTACCAGAGGGGAGGTGGGTGAGCGGATGGGTTAAATAGGTGATAGGGATTAAAGAGTGCACTTGTTGTGATGAGCACCAGGTGATGTATGGAATTGTTAGGTCACTATATTGTACTCCTGGAACTAATATAACACTATATGTTAACTAACTGGAATTAAAATAAAAACTTAAAAAGCCAAAACAAAAAATATCATGGTAGATTATCATATCACACTTTATTCCAAAATGAATTCAAAATGGATTAAATATTTAAATTAAAAAAGAAACCATAAATGTATTAGAATAAGAAATTACTTTTAATTACTTATTTCAAAGGATAAAACATACAGAGTTTGATAGTTTGACTACATAAAAACTAAAAATATGGTAAAGGAAAAACTATCATTAATAAAGTGAAAAATCAAAGACCAAACTTTGAAAAAAAACCTACAACGTACACAGCAATAAAATGCTCAGGATCTTCAATATAAATAGAACTTCCACAAATCAGTATTCAAAGTATGAATAATCCATTAGAAAAATGGGCTAAGGGCACCTGGGTGGCTCAGTCGGTTAAGCGTCTGCCCAGCATCCTGGGATCTAGCCCCTGTATCAGGCTTTCTGCTCAGCAGGGAGCCTGCTTCCCCTCTCCCTCTGCCTCCCTGTTGCTCTGCCTACTTGTGCGCTCTCTCTCTCTCTCTCTCTCTCTATCAAATAAATAAATAAAATCTTAAAAAAAAGAAAAATGAGCTAAACTCCATGAATATGCTATTTACATAAGAAACACAAATGGCTAATAAACACATTTTTAAAAACTTGGCCTAACTGAAGAAATTCTGATTAAAACATCAATAAAAGAAGTTCTAGAACTACCTGATGAGTAAAACTTAAATAAATGTTAATATTCATTGTTGGTAAGCAATTCTCATAAGGACAGTTAGATGTCCAAAAGTAGTGACTTTGGGGAAGATAATTTATTCATATGAATAAGGACATTAAATGAGATTTTTCCTGATATCTGAAGAATTGAGGTCTGGGACAAAAAATCAAGAGCAATAAATATCAAAATGAGTTGGTGGGTCAGGTAATTTTTTAGTATTTATTAAGAAGAAAACAAATAATTATCCTTCATACAAGCTTCACTTTCTTCCTATTTGATAAACACAGCAGACCAGCAAAGAAGAGGATATCTTGAGTATTTAATCTAAGGGAAGCTATGCCCTGTTCTTCCTCTAAAGCCAAATCATGAATCTCTGAGAAAATCAATTAAAGAGACTGCCATCTAATTCATTAGCTGGGGATCTTAATACAGCATATTGAATGATCTGCACATAGGAATATTTGAGCAGAAGTGGAAACAGGAAGTTGAGAGGGAAGATAGAACAGAAGAGGAAGAGAGTGGTGTATTCTGTACTCCAACCAATTTTGTCTTAGAGAAAGTGGACATTACGAAAAGCAATAAAACTTGAAACATCGTGTTTCTCTGAAAGTCATGAAAGCAGACAATCAAGCAAGGGGAACCCAGAAACAAAAGGCTGTGTTGACAACCAGAAGGAGGACCTGAGGTGTGTTTGACAGGTATCAATGAAGCAGACGTCACATGTCAAAGAACTGAGCACTGAGGAGATCCCCTTCTAGAATCACACAAACACCACAAGAGAGCCAGTCTACAGAATGCCTGCCACAGGAGAAAAAACAGCCAGGAGATCCAAGAAATGACCTAATCAGAAACTTATAAGTAAAAAACACTTTCTCTCTCTCTTTTTTTCTTTTTATCATACCTCCCCATTCTACTAGCTGGAAAAGAAAAGATGTGTAAGAGGGAAAACAGAGATGGAATAGATGTCTTAGGAGCTGACTGTTTCATCTCTACTCCAAGTTCCCCAAGCCTAGCTTGCAGGGGAACTAGGAGGAGAGGAGATGGGCAATAAGTTGGATATGCAATTGGACTTTTAAACTGGACTTGAATTGACTAGACTTTCTTATACATACCTGAATGTACCAAGAAAGCTGAGGGAACTGTCCAAGATGCCCTCCAAGAATGAAAAAAGGAAATCTGAGAGAGCATAGAACAAGGTAATTTGACCATACCTAATTCAGACTGTTCAATAGACCAGTTATATGTTCCACAGTTTCTAAAATAATGCATTCCCTTTCACCCAGAAATGGCACTTCTGGAATTTATCTGTGGTGACACAAAGATCATATTGTCAAATCAAACTACATAAATCTTAGATTTTATCCAGTATCAAACTTCACCAATGATTTAAATGATACAGGAGAGAAATTTCTCCTTGGAGGACTCTGAGACCCTCAGATACAGCTTCCAAGAGAAAAAGGACTTTCTTCTCCCACGACAGGACATTGTTTGGCTCCAGGTTAACAGATAAAGCATTTGGGCAATGTATGCATGCACATCACTCACACAGAGGAAGCCATTTGGGCTATCTTACATTAATTACAGCTTATGTGACCTTCCTCAGCTAGCCATCTCCCATAAATTTATAAGTTGCAGAATTACTCACAGTAAGCAACACAGAATAGTTTTCTTCCTGCTAAAGATCTTTTCATTGACAAGAAGTTGCCATTATCCTTCTGCTAGTAAATATCACGAGTGGGTTTATCAGGTCATTTGTATGTTCACCAGAGGTTATTAGCATGTCTGCCAGGAGGTCATTAGCATGTTTGCCAGAAGATTTAATGCAGTCATTCTTTGTGCCTGGACATCTCTAGGAGAAAGTGAATTGGTACAGGACTGCTGAAAATTCTTTTCTTTCTGAGCTCTAGTGAAATAATTGGGTAAAAGTATATTTTTTAGGTACAAGGATGTTGAATTCAAATAATTTTAAACAACCTAAATATATGATAAATGAATACTTTAAATAAACTGCTCATACATTCATATTATGAAATAGTCTATAGTCATTATGAATGATACTAGGCAGATACTTATGTTTTGTCATGAAATTATGTTTATGAGAAATAGTGAACAAGCAGGTTACAAGCAACACATACTATATGATACAGCATGACATGAATTTCATAACACATGCACACACACATAGAAAAAAAGACTGGAATGTTTCAGAAAACATATATATATATATATATATATATATATATATATATATAAACAAGATCCATGAACATCACTTCTCCTGTCAAATAGATTTATTCTACCCTTGAGTTTTTTTTAGCAGTTTATCCAACTCATGAAGACACATCACACTAAAAATTGTCTAATCCCCTTATACATACTTACAAAAGAAATTTTCTTAACCTGGTAACTTACTGCAAAAATATATGGAAATCATTATAACCCTCCTCACTTGCCCATTAGATATAGCTCCTTTCTTCTCCACTATTTCCCTGTTTATGCATATATAACGACATGTCACAGCTATGCATGCTCTTGTTTGTCTCTGCTACTAAGTTGTGAAATTCCCTCAGGCAGGAGCTACCACTATTCTCTTTCTATCCCTATTATAACACCTGGCATGCAGAACCTATTATCAAAAGGGTTCTTTTTCCAATCTGGACAGGAAGAAAAAAGAGAAAGGCATAAAGTACCACAAGGCATGGTACTATGTGTTATAGGAAGTAAAAACAGAGATACAGTGATTATTTGCATTCATAAGAATTTGGCTTGGAAAAATAAAATAAGACCACAAGTTGTTTGCAAACTGTGGGCCAGAGTTTCTATAGGAGCAGAATAACTTTTACCAGATTCTACTCCCATCCCTTTCCTACTTTGTTCCACCTACTATAGGGTAGGAGGATTGCATCCCTTAGGAGTTTGTTCTCCAAATAGCAGAAAATCCAAAAAACAGTAGTTTAAACCAATACAGATTCATTATTCATATATTACCAGAAGTCTGGAGATTAATAGTGGCTGGCACTGTTTCTTCTTTTCAACAAGAAACCAAAGCTTCCTATTTTTCTGTCCTTCCATCATTAGCCTGTTGGTTTGGGGCCTCATAATTGCGAGATGACTGCTAAACTTCAGATATTACATCTGCATTTCGGGGAGGAGGAGGTGAAAGGACAAGAGGTAAAGTGGCATGCTTGGTAAATATGTCATATTTTATCAGGAATTTAAGAGCATTCCAGGAGCTCCACTTCGCTGACAGCCACTCATAATTCATTGCTAGAAAAACAGTCATAAACCCATTACTAGATAGAAAGAAGCTAGAAAGAAGAGTATTGTATTGGCCAAAAAACATGGCAGCCACATTTGTTAAGCTACTTATTTATTACCTGGGACATTTTTTGGAGGACAGATATTTGTGAGCAGTGTTACCATGTTTAGAAGTCACAAACCCATATTAAGCTTTTTCTCTTTAAATTATTGACTCCTACATTCATGTGATAAGCAGACTTGGCCAAAACTAGCCTCCTCTAGTTATGCCCAGCCATGCCTCTTTTTTCTACTCCTTTATTTGATGCAGTCATGTGGACAAGCAAACTTAAGACCTGCCCCTTAACAGGTCCTACCAGTTTTTCTATCTTCACCTTGTTTCTTCCATATAGATAGTCAAAGAAGACCAGTTTTAACAATTCCATTAAAGAGGCTGAGGGATGCTAGGACAACTTACTTAAACTTAAACATAGTTCTTTTCTCCCAGATTTTACCAACATTTTCACTGGGGACAATATGTACTAAGTCATTTATATAGAGAGTAGCATTTCCATTTTCATTTTTATGATTTTTGGGAAACACTGTAAGCAGCCAGCAGAACTGGAATGTTTCAATTATTTTAACATGTTCTCTCCATAACACTAGCTATGTTTCTCATATATAAATTTCTAAAAGACCCATAACAGGCATGCAGCAATTGGATCCATGAGTGCACAGACATATTTCGGTTCTCTCAACCAACAGACAGTAAAAATATAACCAGTACAACATGATGTGTATTAAGTAGGTTGATGCTATAAAGGGGTTCCTTTATACGCAGGAAAATTGAAAATTGAAAACGCTGTCCCAAATTGAGTTAAACAGATTTTTTTTTAAAATCAAAGAAGCAAGCATGTTTTCATGGTCTGGGATTCTGAAACGTTAGAAAGAATTAGGGGATATATAAGACCAAGAAACCAACTATGGAAACCAAATTACACTGGTGAGGTAAAAAGAAGAAACAGATCTATCTGAAGAAACAGATGTACCAATACATGGAAACATTCAAACTTAGATTTTTAAGAGCAATATATAAAATATGCATGGTTAATGCACCCAAATGATGTGTTACATCAGAAATAAATAAAAATTCACAAAAGTTGAGATTTTTGAAATGTGTTATGGCAAAACAAGTATGTTTCAGTTTATATGCTATTATAAAATAGAAGGTATTTACTGAAGTTGGTGAATGGATTACTATTAATGAATATCAGAAAGAATATTAATCTCATATCCTATTTTATTGCCTTTTTTTATTTTCCAGGAGAACATTTGTTGGAATAGGAAGTATAAGAAAAATAATGATGAGAGGAAATTAAAACCAAGATATGCAACATCATCAAAAGAGAATTTAGGCTCCTTAGGCTTTTATTAGTAGTTCCCAAATGCTAGCCCACAAACTGGCCAATAGAAGAAACACTGCAGGAAATGTTTAAGTATAGATCCATGGACCTACCTTTGAAGGTAATGACTCAGTATGCCTAAGTAGAGCCTAGAATTCTGTACTTTAGAAAGTTACATGAATGATTTTCATGTGCAGTAAGATGGGAGAACCGCTGAAAGAACTCCAGTCTCATGACCTGGATAACTACATTCCCTAGATACTGAAAGAAACTATGCTTTCTGTGATCTTTGAAGAATCTAGAAAACAGTGAAGGCAGTAAAAGAAGACTGGAAATGTATAGGAATGTTCAAGGCAGGGAAAAAAAAAGCCATTAATTTCAAAGGTCCAGAGGAAAGAAGGGGTTTGCTAGGATCAAAGCACAGCAAGAAGGCCACAGGGGTTAGAAAGGTGTGAGCAGGGTGAGAATGGCAGGAAATGAGGGAGGAAAGGTGGATGGGGACCAGCATATGTAGGGACAAATATGTGGGTTATAATAAGGACACTGCATTTATTTTCAATACATGGAGAAGCTATTTAAGGATTAGGGGCAAAAAAAAATTGTTTTAATTATGTTTTTTAAAGATAACTTTTGTTATTGCGGGGAAAGAAGTGAGATAGACAAAATTTGTTGTCGACCCCAATAAATTACTGTCAGCTTAACATATATTTGTTAGAATGGCAGTGGTGGAGATAGTGAGGATTTCACAAAGTCTGGGTATATTTTAAAAGTGTAACGGAAGGAATTTGGGTGACTAGTCTATCAAGGATGAAGACAAGAAAGACCTCACGAATGATTCCTAGATGTTTGCACAGCCCCTGGGTAAATGATGGTGCCATTTTATATGATGAGGAAATCTGAAAAATGAGCATATTTGGGGGGCAAGGGTAAGGTGGTGATAGAATTTTATTTTAGACATATTAAATGTTATATGCCTATGTGATGACCAAAGTGGAAATGTGAAGAAGGCAATCAGACATATTAGTCCAGAGTACAGAGAGAGTTTAAGACTGGAACTGAAATTTGGGAGGTCATCACTAAGAGATATAATTTAAAGCCAGGGGACAGGAGGAGATAATCTAGGGCACAGGTGTAGAAGAGAACTAGATGAGAGGGTTGAGGAATGAATCTTGGTGCAGTCCAACTTGAATAGATCAGGGAAGCAAAGGAGAGGAATGGGAATCACCAGAAAAGTGGGAGGAAAACTCAGACAGTGGAGCTTGGGAAATCATACAAGAAAAGTATTCCAAAAATAGGGAATCATGAATTCTATCAAATACCATGAAGTAATGAAGCCAAATGAGAATTGCACTCAAAAAATGGATGACTTTGTCAAGAGTATTTTCTGGAGAGGTAGAAATGAAATCGGATTCCACTGAGGGAATAAATAAGATGATAAATGGAAAACTCTTCTGAAAAATTTGCAACAAAAGAGAGTAAAGGTATACAGGCAGGGGTGGGGATAGAGATAGAGGGATTTTTTTTTCTTTTTAATGGATGCTTTTGCAGTACATTTGTATGTGGATGGTAATACTTTAGTAGTAAAGAAAATATTCACTAACCAAGAGGCAGATTTATTTTCCAAAAATGACTACAGCAACATATCCCCTCCCACATGCTATTCTGCAATGGGACCTTAACACTCCTCTTATTAAGAAGTGGGATTATGTCCCTTCTCCCAAATTTGTGTAGTCTGTGACTGTCTTATAATCAAAAGGATCAGCAGATAGATGCTGTGTGAAGCATATTCTTGTCCTGAGGCTAGGACAGAAAAGATAGTGAAATGTACTCTGGTTACTAGGACACTCCCACTGTAGCCCTAAACTACTATGTAAATGTTTTGACTGCCCTAAAGCTACTGCACTGTGAGGAAACCCAAAGCAACCCAGGCAGACATATCACAGAGTGATAGTTTTTGAGACTATCTGAAGTGAAAGAAACACTTGGTCAATCCCCAGCTGCTCCTGACGCTCTGCTCCATCTGTGCTAGTTCCAGCCATGATCTGACTACAATCACATGAGGGCTCCTTGGACAGAACCATCCAGCTGATCACTTACTAAATGCCTGATCCACAGGACCTATGAGAGATAACAAATGCTTGTTTTAAGACACTAAATTTTAGAGTGTTATGTTATGCAGCAATACCACTGAAAACAAAGAAAAAAGGAAAGGAGAAAATTGTGGGATTAATTTTAGTAAGTCAGATCAACTGTAATCCAATGCACAAATGTAGAGTTCATCCATGGTAAAAGATAGATAGGCAATAATTATATGTCCAGATGCAGGGAGTGGCCAGGTTTCATGTGAAAAAAATGTGAGTATTTGTCTTGTGATTATTTCTATTTTCTTAGTGCTATAAGACGAGAGTCATCAACTCAGAATGAGAAGGTGAAAGGGATATTGAAACCCTCAGGAAAGGGGAGAAGATGTGCAGTAATCTTTTGAAAGAATGAGAAGGTGAATTGATTTTTAAAATGGAGTAGGATAGCTAGGCAGTCCTGAGGAAACACATGAAGCTTGCGATTATGATTTTAAAGTGAAACCAGTGAGTACGTTTATGTTTTTCCTCCAGCTGCCTTTGGCTGCAGTGGTGCACGTATGCCTAAAAGGAGGACTTACCCAGTGTTTGTATCTTACCAGGCAATGTGGGGAAAAAAGAGAGACAACCGAGTTGAAGTGAATTCAAGGGAGTATCAAGATGATAAAAATAGTAGTGCAATGCAATCCAAATAAAAAGAAAAGTGAAGATTTGTGAAGTTATAGGTAGATTAAAAAGGTGGCATGCCTCAGGGGTACTTACAGGGTAGAAGAATTGTAGGAGTCATAATGAAATAAGTGAGCCAGAAATATTAGCAGACAGAGTAGAATCCTTGAAATCAAGATTTTGTGGAAACTGTAGTTTTTCATAATGACGAGCTCAGAGTATGCCTTAAGGGTAAGTAGAGGACACAATCATTAGGGATAATGCAGCCAAGAAACTGAGGGTCTAGGGTGTTAGAGTGCTTATCTCGATGTTCAAGATACTAAGAAAAATAATAGACATCGTGAATGAGTTAATAAAACAGCAGTCCTCTTATGAGAAGACATAAGTGGGACTTTTGAGGATGAGTGTTTAAGAAGTATAGAGGATGCCGTAGTCATTTGCTTCTAACAAACTGGGAGTTTTGACAAAAAAGGGACAGACAGGGATTTGGAAGAGACGATGAGAAACATGGAAGACATCCAATCTACCTCTGGTCCCAGTAGAATATGGAAGAAAATGATGTCACCATTCAGAGAGCTGTTTTCTAAGAGGATATCTGACTTCATTTGGCATAAAAGGTGAAGAACTACCTAGAGCAAAAGATACAGGGAATTTTGTAAAGAGCACAGTAGAAGAGGGTGGATAACTGGGGAAGGGAGGGAGACCGATTCAGATTAGGGAACATATTGAGCCATCTGAAGCTAAAATCATGATGGATATCCCTGGAGTCGGGGACTTGAATTTGTGCCCCAAAAAGGGCATGATGAAATTAATCCTGATGGTTTCTTAGAGAATGTGAGGAATCAACTTGATTCTTGGTCTCATCAACAGTATGTAACACTAAGAGAAATGTTGTAGCTAGTGATGGATATAGAGAGTGACAGTCTTACTAAAAGCATGTGGAGTTCTGGGGCTTCCTAAAATCCTGCTTTGGCCAGTGTCAAAGCTGTGGAATCATAATTTTACCCGAAGCAGAAGGAATTCTTTGGAACCGCCTTAAATCCTGCTATAAGTGCTACTGTGACAATATGAGAGACAATCTTACCACAGCCAAAGGGAACTTTGGGGCCCAAAAGAGGTTAGAGATAATAGAGTCAAGACCATGGGTGGAGAATATTAGCCTTGAATAGGAAAGTTATTTCTATTTCTGAAGCAGGAGGAAAATATGTAAAGAATAAAGATATGTAGAAATTTTGATGTAGGAAATGAGATTTCTGAGAGTCAGACAATCTCAGAAAAGTAGGTAATAATGCCTGCCACAATGTGGTAATGGAATATAAATTGGAGAGATTAAATAATTGTTTTGAGATTGTTGTGTAGTATGCAAGAGAAAGATAAAGGAAAGGTATGTGTGTACTGCCAAGTAGCCCGGAGAGATAAGCATGAATGTGTAGATGGCAGGGATTATGGCTTCTCTGATCTTCCAAAATGTATCCATCCAAAGCCATGGCATGAAATCACCTAAGAAACTATATTTAAAAAGGAAAGGTGATCATCGACATTTGATCTTTATACCTTTCATCTGATCTAAATGTGATAGTGCTTTTTGGGGCTTACCCAAGTTGGAAGATGTTTACTATACATTATTACTCAGATTTGTCATTTGACATTCTAGAATTTAAGCTCTCTGAGGTCAGGAAAATATATACATATGTATATGTATCTTTGTAGCTTTGGCTCTCATTGTAGCATCTGATACCTGGTAGGCATGCACGAATGGTGAATACAAATACAACTACACATATGTATTTGAGACACCTGCTAAGGAGAAGAATGTATTTTTATAATTTAATAAAAATAGACTAAGATAAGATTTTCTGTTTTTATGTTGTGAAGATTCTAGTACATTTCTACTTGTTATATATGTATATTACATTAATATAATATAATATAATAATATAATATATATTAGTGAAAAATCTCATCCAACTGCTAACCTAAGACCAGTGTTGGTAATTATTGCTCACATGTTCATCCACCAAAATGGCAAGAAACTAATGTGAAGGGAACATGGTACTGCTGGTGTTCTTTAAAAATAAAAGTCTATTGTATTGCAAGATTTCAATGCCCAGGTGTTACCTAATGTGCTGTAAATATGTACAGCAAACAATGTCAGAACAAGCTATTTCGTTTCCATGGAAACGTCAGGGCCACAATGAAGGGTGCTGGTTAAAAATGGATTCTTTTCAGTAGGACCACACAATAGGAGGGGACAATTAACAGACTGAATAGAAGTCCTAATGAATTTAGCAAAAATACAATAAAGCTGTCTCCCTATTTTTATTGTAAACATTTAGGAAGCAAAACTACAAATAAAATGCTTTGTTTGATACATTCCAAACTATTTCAAGAGACAATTCTACAACTCTCAGATTTCAAATGTTGCATTAAATATTTTATGATTTCCTGACCAGACTGAATAGGAGAAAGAGGAACAGACAAAACTAATTTTTGTTTTGATTATTGAGATCACTTAAATTCCATCTAATAAACAGAATTGTGAAACTTAATCACTGTTTAGTGAAGAAAACTAGAAAACTCAAAAGGACCAATTAAAATTTAAATAAGTACAATATAAGAATAAGTCAAGCCATAAAATATATATTTTCCCCACTCAACTGGGGCTGCTATTGGTCAAGATTGAAATAATTTTTTTTAAAGTCATACATTCATTTGCCTGATATTCTGCCACTGTGTAGCACCGAAGAATATAATTCAAAGTGAAAACTGTATCAGTCATTCAGAGGTTTTGCCTACACAAGGCTAAACATCTGCATATTTGGATGAATGCCTGGCTTTCTAATTCACTAGCTTAGAGGAGATGCACCATTAGTTGTTATCCTAAGCATCAAGAATGTTAATTCAGTATGCATATCAGATATCAGTGCACTTCTTATTTGGGCTATACCTTATCATCTCAGATTAAGTTGATTTTATTTAGATTATACTCACAAATAAAGGATAATTATACTGCTATGTGACAGGAAAGAATCCACTGTTAGAGAAATCTGCTAAAATGAAATTTACTCCCTGGATGACCTTGGGGGGGGCGGGGGGGGGCGGGGATGGAGTATAGGAACAAGAACAAAAGGCATGTAGCAAACCTCTTTCACTAAATAGCAGCCCTAGTTCTCTCCAATCTCTTAAGATTCTGTGCCTCAGTCTTCTCAGGTATAATACAGGCTTGAAGTCTTTTGATTTACATATCTCTAGATACAATGATAAAATTAGTGATTAGTGATAGATTAGTGGTTAAGAGTACAAGCTCTACAAGCCTGGTTCAAATCCTAATTATCACTAACTTGCTATAAATTTAGGCAAGTTTCAGCTTCCTCACCAGCAAATTGTGGACAATCACAGTCTCTGAGCATTAAATGGGAACGTGAATTCTGAATGTTTAGCATAGTGCCTAGAACACTGTAAGCAACCAATACATACACATTTGGAAGAATCAAAGAGAAAACATGTTCAAAGCAGTTTGGAAAATGAAGAAAGCCATAGAATCCACCATTCTTCAAATTTGAGATGCCAGAACATGTAAGTCACACCCCATTTTCTAGATCCCCAAAGGTGAAAATGAAGAAACTATCATTAACACTATCATAAATCGCACACAAAATTCAATTAAAAAGTACATGTATGTTCCTGCCTGCCCCCATTCATCTTTATGTTCCTTTCTTAAATTTTGTCAACAACAACAGAGATAGCACAGAAGTTTCCAGAAGTCAACCAATCCTCCTACACCAAAGGGATCAAACTGGAGGTCAAATCTGACCTGTGGCCATTGCTTCCTCTAGTGTCACAGTACTTAAAAAGATTACTCAAAACCTGAAAATTTGAAAAAAAAAAAAAACCTGAAAATGTGGAGTTTTGAAATAAAATCAAGATTCCTAGCTTAATTTAAAAATTAGAAAACCTGGTAGCCCTCAGCACACATAACCATATGGCATAAATCTGATGAAATATAAAAGCAGATGTCCTCTGTAGAAAGGTAACTCCCTAGTTCTCATGGTCCTCACTTCACTTTATTATTTCTCTTGATACCAAGGCCTAGTACCAGTCACTATTTACTGTCACAACGTACCAAATTGTTTTTCTTTTGGGGAAGAAACAACTCTTAGTACTCACGCCTCTTCTTTTTTAATTTTGTTAAAGATTTACTTATTTATTTGAGAGAGAGAGAGAGAAAGCACAAGTGGGGATAGGGGCAGAGGGAAAGGGAGAAACAGACTCCCACTGAGCAGGGAGCCCGACACAGTGTCCATCCCAGGACCCTGAGATCATTACCTGAGCCAAAGGCAGATACTTAACCAAATGAGCCACCCAGGCACCCCAGTATTCACACCTCTTCTAAAGACTAGAATAAGGAAATAAGAACTTAGGCTCTAGGTTTAAAAAAAAAAGACAGACAAATAATTTTGTGGATTTGAAGATATGTTGGGACATATTTCTTAAACTTTTTATTGAAGTAAAACATATATACATAAAAGGACACAAGTCATAAGTATACAGCTCAATAAATATTCATAAATTGAATTCATTTATGCAACCAGCACCCAGATCAAGAAAGAGAACATTATTAGCACCCAGAAGCCCCTTTGTGCCTTCTGCCATTCACTGTTCCCACAAAAGAATTGATATCCTAACTTCGAATGCTATTGACCTGCTTTGTCTGTTTGAACTTCATGAAAATGGAATCATTCAGAATATATTCTTGTACATTTGCCTTCTTTTGAGTAGATTGTGAGATTCATTCATATGGTTACATGAAGTTATAATTCCATTGCTGCATTTCTAATGTGCAAACAAAGCTTGTCCATAACTCACTTAACTGATATCACCTGTCTGGCCCCTATTGGCAACAGAGTTTGGCACCCTAATCTAGATAGAAATCTTTAGGAAATCTTTCCCTTTACAATTCTCCTAACACCTCAAAATCCCTTGGCCTTTCCACAATCATTTTACTCCCCGTCGAGTGATTTAAATTTTCAAAGGGTCCTCTTTGCTCATGCACAAAGTTGCAAAGATCACTTTCTGATTTGATCCTCTTACCTAACATCGAACTCGTTCCCCTCTATTTCAAAGGCGTCCGAAACATCTTGAATTGTCAAAAAGAGAAGTAGGATTATCTGCTCCCCGCCCGTTGTGCTGCTGCTTATATGTTCTTGATGAGGAGGAAGCTGCGTTCAGGTTTCAGTCTCTTTGTAAAACAGCCCAGAATCAGCGTTTAGTGAGCAAAGGATTAGATATATTAAAATAACACTTTGGGTCAATCCTAAAGGATAAAAATATTTTGTATCTGAGATGCGGCCGTCTTTAGCAACTGATACCACATCATCAATTACCTAAGACTTTTCAGGAGAATAAAACCCCTGATTCCTAACCACAAATTTATAATCTGTCCAGAAGTTTAATAGTTAACAAAAACTCTTGTGTTAAGATGCCCACACATGAGATAAGTGTAACTTTAAGTGCTTTTTTGGAAAAATTAATGTGTCACAATTCAAAATATTATTTGGACAACAAAGAGGAGAAGATTGCATTTGCTACCAACTAAGAATAATTTCTCTGGGAGTCCTCTGTTCTGTATGTTCTCTTGAGATTTTCAGTAGGCTTTTAAAGCAGATGCTGAGCTCGAAACTAATCCAAGAAATAAAGAAAGCCAAGGGGAAAAAACAATAATAATGGACAGTTGTACTTGATTGTTTCCATGGTCAGGGCATCCTCCTGAGTGGCAGATAATTCATCTTCTGTCAGTTTCCATTGCCTAGAGATCATTCTGAGCATTGTTATCAGCAAAACCTCCACAAAGTGAAGGATTTTCAAACAGGAAACCAGATGTGATGGGGTCAGGCCCTGCATGTGATGGGGATATTTGGGTTAATGATGATTGATGCCATATCACATTTTATAAAGTACACACTTGCCAAATCAGGTATTTCTGCCATCACATAAAAGCAGTAACTAAATGTCTTTACAGCAAAGCACCAAGGTCAAAGAGGAAGCAGTGGATGCAAAAGAGCCCACTGCCCTTAGAAAGGTGGCATAATAAAATTGAAATAACCATGTTGCATACTGCAATTCTTTCTAAATGTCTGCTATTTATCAGGGAAATCTAAAACATTCCAAATTCCCCATACCTATAACATGCACATTATTGTTTTCTTTGGGGGAGGTATATTTTTTACTTTGTTTCTCTAAATTACTATATTAAGTAAATTCTTAATGCCATTACTTTATCAAAATCAATGATTAAAATGTGAAATATTAATTTTCACAAAACACATTTGGTGATTTGGGACAAAAACATCATGTAAAATACAAATGTATACCCAGTGAGTATTCTCTTTTATTTGCTGGTACACATAAAGGTAATGATTTTATTATCACTCCTGCTTTAGTAAAAAATTAATTTTGATTTGTATGGTATTTCAATATGGGCACATATTTACATGCTATAAAGGAATAATATACAAACATGCTCAAAGGGAAAAGGGCTCTCACCATTTAATCTTAGAAATAACTCCTCACAAAACCATTATGCTATTGTTTTAGAATTTGATGTTTTCAAAGGGTAATGAATGTTGCAACTATCTGAAAATAGTCCCGGAAAAGCTTAATATTTATTATTAAGTTGATGTATTTACAAGGCTCTTGAAGCATTCTTGGTTTTTATAAGTATTGATACAATATCAACTTTTCCAAAATAGGCATACAGTCAGGATTGGTATAGAAGTCTGCATGGTTGACTTCACACTTCCTTTTCTACAGTCAAGGCCTCCCTTGTGGGAAGAAACTGAGAGAAGAAATAGTACTGAAAGATCAGGTGCTAAATAAAAAAAAAATTTAAAATATAACTTCATTGTCAATGGGATATTGGGAATTATTTGATCTAATAAAATGTATACCTGAGATGATTAATTTTATGTGTCAACTTACTGGGTCATGAAGTACCCAGATATTTAGTTAAATATTATTCCTGGTGTATCTGGGAAGGTGTTTCTGAATGAGATTAGCACTTGAATCCACAGGCTGAGTAAAGCGGAGTACCCTTCCCAGTGTAGATAGGCCTCATCTCATCTGCTGAGGGCCCGATTAGAGTAAAAAAAGCAGTGGAAGGGAGAATTCTCTGTCTCTCTGTCAGTGTTTCTCTCTGTCTCTCTGTCTGCCTTTCTCTCTCTCTGTTTGACTACTTGATCTGGGACATCAATCTTCATCCTGCCCTTGGACTAGGACTTATACCATCTGCTATCCTGGTTGTCAGTCTTTAGGACTCAGAATGGAATTATATCACCAGTTCTCCTGGGTGTTAGGCCTTTGGACTCAGACTGGAATGATAGTACTGACTCGCCTGGGTCTCCAATGTGCCACCTGCATACCATGGGACTTCTCAGCCTCCATAATCACAATCATGAGCCAATCTTAAAAATGATATTTTATTTTATTTATATGTAGGCTTTATATACATATACATAGGTTTTGTTTCTTTCAAGAACTCTCACTAATACAGATTTTGGTACCAAGAATGGAATGTTGCCATAGCAAATAGTTAAACATGTAAAAGCAGCTTTGGAACTGGGTAATGGGTAGAGGCTAAAAGAGTTTTGAAGTGCATGCTAGAAATATGGATGTTAAGAGTGATTCTGAAGGTGAAGTCTCAGACAGAAGTGAGGTTATTGGAAACGAGGGGAAAGGTTATCCTCATTATACAGTGGCAAAGAACTTGACTAAACTGTGTTCTAGTATTCTGTGGATAGAACTTGTGAACAATGAAACTGGATATTTAGCTGAAGAGATTTCTAAGCAAAGTGTTGATGGAGTGGTTTGGTTCCTCCTGACTGCTTACAGTTGAATGTGAGAAAAGGGAAATGAATTGAAGGAGTAATTTTTAAGCTAAAAGAAACCAAAACTTAAAGATTTGGAAAATCCTCACCCTGTCCATATTGCAAAAACTGAGAAAGTATGTTCAGAAGAGAACATGAAGATATGGCTGACCAATTATTTGATGGAGAGATGAATGTCGATGTGAACCATGGACTTAATCTCAATAGAATCCAGGAACTGAGATAGGATTACACCAAAAGAAACATCTCTTGCTGGGATTAAGGAAACAGACAAATACGATGGAATGAAGGAAGGCTGTAAATATGCATTACCCTTCAAGGGCCACGTGTGCGAAAGGGGGACAGCTGGCAGTTTTAGAAGCACAAAGAGCAGAGATATGCCCCAACCGGGAGACGAGGACTGGGAGCACTGCTGAGGGGCACACAACCCAGGATGCTGCAGTTTATAGCAGCATAGACAGAAACAGAGACAGTGTGGCCTGGAGAGCTCACTGAAGAACAGACTGCGATCTCTCTGCTCTGAGGCAGAGGGTTGAAAACGATCTCTTCTGCTCTGACTCTTGGAAGAGACGTGGAAAGCCGTCAGAGAACAAAAGCCCCCCAAAACCGGTTTTCACTGAGCTCATCACCCCCACAGGGGGCAGGGCAACTCTGCCCAAACAGAGTTGCCTGAGTAACAGTGTGGCTGGCCCCTCCCCCAGAAAACAGACTGGGAGAACAAGAGGCCAGCAATTCTAAGGTCCCTACATAACAGGTGCATCTGGCTTGGGTTGTGGTCAATAATTTGGACTCCGTACATTCCCTCAACCAACCCTCAACAGAATGACTAGGAGGAAGAACTCCCAAAATAAGACAGAGATTGTGACTTCTGCCACAGATTTACAAATGGATACAGATATAACCAAGATGTCAGAGATGGAATTCAAGATAGCAATTGTGAAGACAATAGCTAGAATGGAGAAACCAATTAATGGTGACATAGAGTCTCTAAGGGCAGAAATGAAAGCTGAACTGGCAGAACTTAAAAATGCTATCAATGAAATCCAATCTAATCTAGATAATCTAATAGCTAGGGTAAGCAAGGCAGAAGAACGAATTAGTTATCTAGAAGACCAATTAATAGACAAGAAGGAAAAAGAGGAGGCCAGGGAAAAACAATTCAAAATCCATGAAAACAGAATCAGAGAAACAAGTGACACCATGAAACATTCCAATGCCAGAATTATTGGGATCCCTGAGGGGGTGGAGAGAGAGAAAGGACTAGAAAATATACTTGAGCAAATCGTAGCTGAGAATTTCCCTGATCTGGGGAATGAAACAAACATTTGTGTCCTAGAGGCAGAGAGGACCCCTCCCAAGATAAAAGCAAACAGACCAACACCAACAAAACAGGCATGTAATAGTAAAACTCGTAAATCTTAGAACCAAGGAAACCATCTTAAGGGCAGTTAGGCAGAAGAGATTCCTTATGTACAGAGGGAGGGACATCAGAATAACATCAGACCTAACCACAGAGACCTGGCAAGCCAGAAAGGGCTGGCAAGACATATTCAGGGTACTAAACAAGAAGAACATGCAGCCAAGAATACTTTATCCAGCAAGGCTGTCATTTAGAATGGATGGAGAGGTGCAGAGCTTCCACGACCGGCAGAAACTGAAAGAATATGTGACCACTAAGCCGACCCTGCAAGAAATATTAAGGGGGGTTCTATAAAAGGAGAAAGACCCCAAGAGTGATCTACAACAGAAATTTACAGGGACAATCTATAAAAGCAAGGTTGTCACAGACAACATGATGACAATAAATTCATATCTTTCAATAATCACTCTCAACATGAATGGCCTAAATGCTCCCATAAAATGGCACAGGGTTGCAGATTGGATATAAAGACAGGACCCATCCATATGCTCTCTACAAGGGACTCATTTTGAACCTAAAGATACATCCAGACTGAAAGTGAAGGGATGGAGATCCATCTTCCATGCCAACGGACATCAAAAGAAAGCTGGGGTAGCAATTCTTTTACCAGACAAATTAGATTTTAAGCTAAAGACTGTAGAGACACAGAAGGACACTATATCATTCTTAAATGGTCTATCCAACAAGAAGATCTGACAATTGTAAATATCTATGCCCCCAATATCTATGCAGCCAACTGCATAAGCCAACTTAAATTAACCAAATTAAAGAGTCATATTGATAACAATACGTTAATGGTAGGAGACATCAATACTCCACTCTCAGCAATAGACAGATCATCTAAGCAGAAAATCAACAAAGAAACAAGAGCTTTGAATGACACACTGGACCAGACAGACCTCATAGATATATACAAAACATTCCACCCTAAAACAACAGAATACTTATTCTTCTCGAGGGCACACGGAACTTTCTCCAGAATAGACAACATACTGGGTCACAAATCAGGTCTCAACCGATACCAAAAGACTGAGATTATTCCCTATATATTCTCAGACCATAATGCTTTAAAACTGGGACTCAATCATAAGAAAAAATTTGGAAGTGGGGCGCCTGCGTGGCTCAGTCATTAAGCATCTGCCTTCAGCTCAGGTCACGATCCCAGAGTCCTGGAATAAAGCCCCGCATCGGGCTCCCTGCTCAGCGGGGAGCCTGCTTCTCCCTCTCCCACTCCCCCCGCTTGTATTCCCTCTCTCGCTGTGTCTCTCTCTGTCAAGTAAATAAATAAAATCTTGAAAAATATATTTTTTAAAAAATTTTGGAAGAAATTCAAACCCTTGGAAGTTAAAGACCACTCTGCTCAAGAATGTTTGGGTCAACCAGGAAATCAAAGAACTTAAACAATTCCTGGAAACCAATGAGAACGAAAATATATCAGTCCAAAACCTATGGGATACTGCAAAAGTGGTCCTAAGGGGGGAATACATAGCCATCCAAGCCTCACTCAAAAAAATAGAAAAATCCCAAATTCACCAATCAACTTTACACCTTAAAGAACTAGAGAAATCGCAACAAACGATACCTAAGCCACGCATTAGAAGAGAAAGATTTAAGATTAGAGCGGAGATCAATGAATTAGAAACCAGAAACACAGTAGATACATTCAACGAAACTAGAAGCTGCTTCTTTGAAAGAATTAATAAGATCAATAAACCACTGGCCAGACTTACCCAAAGGAAAAGAGAAAGGACCCAAATTAATAAAATTATGAATGAAAGGGGAGAGATCACAACTAACACCAAGGAAATAGAAACAATTATTAAAAATTATTATCAACAACTATATGCCAATAAATTGAGCAACCTGGAAGAAATGGATGACTTCCTAGAAACCTATAAACTCCCAAGATTGAAACAGGAAG
Organism: Mirounga angustirostris; assembly: GCF_029215605.1. Classification (NCBI taxonomy): domain Eukaryota; kingdom Metazoa; phylum Chordata; class Mammalia; order Carnivora; family Phocidae; genus Mirounga; species Mirounga angustirostris. The sequence continues at coordinate 54,133,662 of NW_026991710.1, forward strand.
AAATTGACACCCTGATAGGCCAATAACCAGTAACGAGATTGAAGCAGTGATCAAAAACCTCCCAAAAAACAAGAGTCCAGGGCCTGATGGATTCCCTGGGGAATTCTACCAAACACTCAAAGAAGAAATAATACTTATTCTCCTGAAGCTGTTTCAAAAAATAGAAACAGAAGGAAAGCTTCCAAACTCATTCTATGAGGCCAGCATCACCTTAATCCCCAAACCAGGCAAAGACCCCATCAAAAAGGAGAATTTCAGACCAATATCCCTGATGAATATGGATTCCAAAATCCTCAACAAAATCCTAGCTAATAGGATCCAACAATACATTAAAAGGATCATCCACACGACCAAGAGGGATTTATCCCTGGGATGTAGGGGTGGTTCAACATTTGCAAATCAATCAATGTGATAGAACACATTAATAAGAGGAGAGAGAAGAACCATATGGTTCTCTCAATTGATGCAGAAAAAGCATTTGACAAAATACAACATCCTTTCCTGATTAAAACTCTTCAGAGTATAGGGATAGATGGAACATTCCTCAAGTTCATAAAATCCATCTACGAAAAACCCACAGCGAATCTCATCCTCAATGGAGAAAAGCTGAGAGCCTTTCCCTAAAGATCAGGAACACGTCAAGGATGCCCACTCTCGCCACTATTGTTCAACATAGTATTAGAAGTCCTAGCAACAGCAATCAGACAACAAAAAGAACTAAAAGGTATTCAAATTGGCAAAGAAGTCAAACTCTCTCTCTTCACAGATGACATGATACTTTATGTGGAAAATCCAAAAGACTCCACCCCCAAATTACTAGAACTCATACAGCAATTCAGTAATGTGGCAGGATACAAAATCAATGCACAGAAATCAGTTGCTTTCTTATACACTAACAATGCAACTGTAGTAGAAGAAATTAGAGAAACGATTCCATTTACAATAGCACCAAAAACCATAAGACACCTTGGAATGAACCTAAGCAAAGAGGTAAAGGATCTATACTCTAAGAACTACAGAACACTCATGAAAGAAATTGAAGAAGACACAAAAAGATGGAAAAATATTCCATGCTCATGGATCAGAAGAATAAACATTGTTAAAATGTCTATGCTACCCAGAGCAATCTATACCTTTAATACCATCCTGATCAAAATTCCAATTACTTTTTTCCAAGTGCTAGAACAAATGATCCTAAAATTTGTATGGAACCAGAAAAGACCCCAAATCGCCAAGTAAATGTTGAAAAAGAAAAACAAAGCTAGGGGCATCACATTGCCTGATTTCAAGCTATATTACAAAGCAGTGATCACCAAGACAGCATGGTACTGGCACAAAAACTGGAATATAGACCAATGGAACAGAATAGAGAGCCCAGATATGGACCCCCAACTCTATGGTCAAATAATCTTCAACAAAGCAGGAAAAAATATGCAATGGAAAAAAGACAGTCTCTTCAATAAATGGTGCTGGGAAAATTGGACAGCTATATACAGAAGAATGAAACTCGACCATTCTCTAACACCATACACAAAGATAAACTCAAAATGGATGGAAGACCTCAATGTGAGACAGGAATCCATCAAAATCCTAGAGGAGAACATAGACAGTAACCTCTTTGACATCACCCACAGCAACTTCTTTCAAGATACAGCTCCAAAGGCTAGTGAAACAAAAGCAAACATGAACTTTTGGGACTTCATCAAGATAAAAAGCTTCTGCACAGCAAAGGAAACAGTCAACAAAACAAAGAGGCAACCCACAGAATGGGAGAAGATATTTGCAAATGACACTACAGACAAAGGGCTGATTTCCAAGATCTATAAAGAACTTCTCAAGCTTAACACCCAAAACACAAATAATCAAGTCAAAAAATGGGCAGGAGACATGAACAGACACTTCTCCAAAGAAGACATACAAATGGCCAACAGACACATGAAAAAATGTTCATCATCATTAGCCATCAGGGAAATTCAAATCAAAACCACATTGAGATACCACCTTACACCAGTTAGAATGGCAAAAATGGACAGGGAAAGAAACAACAAATGTTGGAGAGGTTGTGGAGAAAGGGGAAACCTCTTACACTGTTGGTGGAAATACAAGTTGGTACAGCCACTTTGGAAAACACTGTGGAGGTTCCTCAAAAATTTAAAAATAGAGCTACCCTATGACCAGCAATTGCACTCCTGGGTATTTTAGAATATTCCAGGCTACTTTTATTTGGAGGTTCTAGAATTCAAATGACAGGAAGTCAATAAAGTCTTGCATAGATTTTGTAACTGAAATCAAAAGTAAGGCAATTCTATATGACTTAGCTCCTATTCTTCTTTTGACAGATGTTCCAGCAGGAAATTTGGCCTGAAAACAAAAGGTTGTTACAAAATTCATATTTAATTGCCTCCTCTTGTAAGTCAGATAACCCTAAACTGTCACCAAGAAATTGAATATTCTTTCTTATGTGGTAGGGAAATGATGAAAGTGCCTAGGACAGCCAGTCACAATTAGGCAGATGAAGATCTATTCATTGCCCACAAAATGGAAAGTTCTCCACCTCAAGTCTTTTCTCTCTTAACCCTACAGTTGCAAATTGCCAAACTGTCTGGGGGTTCAGAAAGTAGTTTGCGTATGAGAAATAAATTTGAAAACGATGAGTTCAAAGAAAGCATTTAAAGCCATGGAAAGAAATAAATTACTCAGAAAGGACATAAAGGAAGGAGACACAGAAGAGAGCTCTGGGCTTCATAGGGTTTGGGTAGAAAAGTAATCCTACAGTGCCTGGGTGGCTCAGTTGTTAAGTGTCTGCCTTCAGCTCAGGTCATGGTCCCAGGGTCCTGGGATCGAGTCCCGCATCAGGCTCCCTGCTCAGCAAGGAGCCTGCTTCTCTCTCTCCCTCTGCCTGCCACTCCCCCTGCTTGTGCTTGCTCTCTCACTGTCAAATAAATAAATAAAATCTTTAAAAAAAAAAAAAGTAATCCTATGAGGGAGACCGAGAAAAAGTTGAATAAAAAGGATGAAAATCAAAAGAGTATGCTGGAAACTAAGAGGAACTAATGCTTTTTTTGATAAAGAGGAAATGAGCTATTATATCAATTTTGCTGAGAGGTTAGATGATAGAATAGAAATTGAGTATGGCAATATTGGTGATCATGGAAAGAACAGATTCCCTAACATGATGAGAGAGGAAACAAAATTACAATGGCTTAATGAGTGATTGGGCAATCAGAGAGTGAAGATACCTTACATAGAAAATGCCTGCCCAAAATTGGGATGTTAAAATGAGCAGAGAAATGCAGCAGTAGCTGGAAGGACGTGAAAGTGAATGAAATAATTATTAGTGTACCAAGAGCTCAGCAGAGAATGCACAGCAGTGCCCAGCAAGCTGAACAGACCCTATTAGACAGTGTTGACCAAGCAAATACTGAGCACACTGTGGAGCCATGGCCAGAAGGAACAATAAGATAAATCCACTGGCAGAGTCCAGCATTAGGGGCTTCAGAGCTCTGGGCTCAGAAAATGTCCTCTAATAACCTAAGGTAACTTGAAGTCATATTCTTTGGAGCAGTTAAATGTTGTGTGAAACATTATGGGACTCTGAGAGATCAGAGAACTGTGCATATGACCTTTAGTTACTCCAGTATTCTTGCTACTGATACTTGCTGATGTCCTTTATTATTATTATTTATTATTATTATTATTATTATTATTATTATTATTATACCTCTTTGTGTGATACTATTTATATAGTCTTGTCATGTGCCTGGCACTGTCTTAAGTGCTCTTACAAATATTAACTCATTAAGTCCTCGTTACAACCCCTAAGGTGCATAGTATTATTATCTTTATTTCACAAACTGAGGCACAGAGAATTCTGTAAGGATAGTAGTCTTTTTCCAGAGGCCATGACTTCAAGCTCTGCATTAAGTTGGTCCTATTTCACTTAAGTACTTGTTTGCAAATGAGCATTGTTAAGTTGTCAAGATGGAAAGCACTTCCCGCAGCTTCTGGCTGAGTGATTCAATCCAAGTGTAGAACACCTCTTCCATTAATAATTATTCAGCACTCTTGGGGACTTGTGGCATTGCTCACCTGAAAGGTCTATGAGCAAGCTGCAATGGCAAAGCATCCTCCATTACTCATTTTCTTTAACATACATTAGAAGCAAGCACCTGGTTTAAAGGCTTAATTTTTATAATTAATAGGTATGGCTGATGAATAACTGATTAATGTTTTTGTTTTGTTTTACTTTCGAGGATAAGATTTCTATTTCATGCCCTGACTCCTTTACACAGTTTTCTAAGAAGTCTCAAAAAGAGCCTCTGTGAGAATTGCTGCACCTCTGAAACCAGAAACTCATCATCCCCTGTCTGGCAAGCTGATTCTTTCTCTCATGCCCACTGTACTCCGTGTGTTGTTTGACCTCAAGGTATCTTGATTCCTTTGTCCCTCCTTTTTTTGCCCTATCACCTTATTTCTAACCTTATTTCCTTAACTGTCTATCCTAAATCTGTATATCAATTTAACCAACCTCTTGCCAGCACCCTCAATTTCTTTACCCTAATATGTTTCTAGTTCAACATCCTGAAAAATGATCACTTAAATAAATCCAAACTCTGCATGCTCTCCTCTACTGCCAGACTTCTGAAAGCCCAGACATGTCACTATGACAATTATATGGACTGATGATGCTAACAAGTCCTGGCCATCACGCATCAATCCTTTTAGATGGTTCAGGGCAGCTCTCTTTCTCCTTATCTCCTCCCATTAATACATGGGCTGGACTCCATCTGACTCAATTTCAACTTCACATTACAGAGAGGAGTAAAGTCTTTCATCTGCTTCCTCACCATCACCATCACCTTCATCCCCATGTCAGAGGGGATGTCAGACACTTCTTTTTCCCAAGGCATTTCTTTCATAAATGCTTTCTCTCCTGTCCTTTCTTGCTGCCTCCAGAGTTTTGCTCCAACCATTATCCAGTCGTCCTGTACTGACAACCTTTCTCATTCCATTAGCTCCTTCCTATACATGGAATCCAAAATATAGTCAAATAAGAGACACAAATAAAAATAAATATTGGGGTACCCGGTGGTTCAGGTGGTTAACATTGACTCTTGATCTCAGTTCAGGTCTTGACTTCAGGGTAACAAGTTCAAGCCCCGCACTGGGCTCCACGCTTGGCATGGAGCCTACTTAAAAAAAAAAGAAAAAAAATTAATTAAAAAAATAAATAAAGGGGCGCCTGGGTGGCTCAGTCATTAAGTGTCTGCCTTTGGCTCAGGTCATGATCCCAGGGTCCTGAGATCAAGCCCCACATCAGGATCCTTGCTCAGGAGCCTGCTTCTCCCTCTCCTATTCCCCCTGCTTGTATTCCCTCTCTCACTGTCTCTCTCTCTGTCAAATAAATAAATAAAATCTTCAAAATAAATAAGTAAATAAATAAATAATAGAAAATACCCTGCATACTGTTTCCTTTCATCTGGTCTTTAACTCTACCCATCACATCTACCCTTCCCATCGTACTAATACTGATGAAAACTTCTTAGAGCACTCTGTGTGTCAGGAACAGTTCTAAGCACTTTACATGTATGTTAACTCAATCCATATAGCAACCCTATGAGGTAAGCATTTTATTATTCTCATTTCACAGAAGAAAAATTGAGTCATAGCAAGTTTAAGTACATTTTCCAGGGTCACACAGGAGTATTCCCCATTGTCTCTTTGACTTATTAATAAATTTTATGATAAATTACAATAAATAAATGGGCAGTTACCTGTTTAAATTTTCCCAGGTTTTAAAAATTTAAGCAGACCACCTCTTTGAGGTTTTTTTAAATATCCTTTTAGATTTTTATAATTTTTGCTTTCTTAGATTTTTCTGAGCACTATTTTATATTTTATATTTCTACCATAACTTCAACTATACTCATTCTCAATGCCCGAAATTGTTAAAAAATAAACTGTCATTAAATTTAAAGTACACAAATCTGAATATATTGTCACTCATAATGAAATGAATATAAAAAATATTCCTCATATGTTATCCCTGCAATTATTTTTCCCTCAAATTATTTTTAAGTAATTTCAAAAGAACTCTTAAGAAGTAGTTAGGAATATGTTTTAAATAAAAAATATTAAATAAGGCCAAAATTTTTAATTTTAAAAATGTTGATTAAATTTTATCAAATATTTTATAAAAGTAAAACTCATCACAATTTTGAATTTAATTTCCGTCTAGTTACCAATGTAAAGCAACAATCAGTATTACGCTTCATGAAAGTTTTATCTAAACCTAAGTAAATACAAATTTAAGAGAAATATGAATTATTTAACCCTGTAAAATATTATAAATTTGCAACATATTGTGAATACTTGCTATTTGTGAGTGTCTTTGGAAACACAATTAGAATGTGAACAGCAACAAGAAAATACATGCTCAGCACTACTGAGAAATGATACTATATTTTGCAAGAATCTGTTGGGTTTATATGAGCATTTGACAGTTCAATTAATTGATCTTGTCTCTTACCCAAACCCTTCCCTGCTCTGATCCTCCCCTCACTCTGAAGCTATGCTTATTTCCAATGCCATCTGTGGCACGGCCCACAACTTTCATAGCATTTGGACACAGTTGCCTTTGCAAGAAATGAAGAAAAATACTACCCAGGGGCAGGAGTGATACTAGTCAAGAGAGCAGATATTTGCGATAACAGGGGTGCAAGCACTAAGTGCTACATTCCAAGTGAAAGAAAAACCTATGTGCTTTTTTTTAAATTGATGGGCACCTGCATATAAGACATTTTAGGTCTTCTAGAATCCAGCGCTCTGGGAAAGGGCCACTCTTGCCTAGCTCTAAGGGAGTGTTGCTCAAGATAGAAACTAAGTTCCATTGTAGAAAAACAAAGAATGATACATTTGTGGCCTACCAATTCATGGCTTGAGAATATATCCAATACACACTGCTGTAAATTGCAAGTACTTTACGAACCTTTATTGACAAATCTTAATAAAGATTCTTATTAAACTGCAAGCTTACTAAAAACTAGAATTAGGTCTCAACTGATGACCATAGTCCTTCCTAATAAGGAGCCCTTCTTCTGGCACACACCAGGGAATACCGCTGTAAATGGTGCACCTTCAAAGAAGGTGAAGCTGGGATCAAGCACACATATGCGATGAACATGCTGAGGGCGAAAATACCCCCAAGTGATTTAAATGAGAGTATTTCAAAAGAAAATTAGATGGCCAATCCAAAGATTATTACTAATGTAATATGTACATTTTTTCTTTTCTCATTTTTTTCTTTTTGAATGAATAATTTCCAGCAGTAAATACAGAAAACCAAGAGCTCTTTAACTATTAAATTTTCTGATAGCTATTACTTGTATGCAGTTGATATACAAGGAAAAATGTTGCTATTAAACTAAATTTTAAGTAAAAGCACATTATAGTAGAAATAAGACCCTCCAGAGTATAATTTTATGAGACCATTATTGCACGGTAGCTTGGGCAGTTGAACTCACATGAAACAAATGGCTCCATAAAACAAGTCCCAAAGTGGCCTATTGCTTAATTAAATTCATATACAAAGCATCCCTCTGCCTTGACATGTGTACATACATATATTAGACATATCTTAAAATTCAGTCTGAAAAATATGACCTCATAAAGATGCAAAGGTTTAGACACCACTTCAGAGCCAAAGAACTTCTTGAAGCAATATTTTACATGGAACTGTGACTTTTAAAATAATTGCTTTTTTTTCTTAACACAGTGAGGACAGTCAGTTTGATGTATACAATATGTTTAAACTTTCTGCCTATAAAGATACGCCAGAGTCTATATGAAATGCTTGTATTGAATGCAAGTACTGCTAATTCTTTCTTCTATTTCATCAAAAGGGAAGCATTTCTAAAGAAGTCGGTGGGCGGGGGAGGAGGGCATCGGAAGAAACACATTTACAAGATCCATAGCCTAATCCTTCAACTGAAATGTGTCTACTTGGAAGAATGTTAATTTAATGAATGCAAATAAATTAAGACATATTCTTTGCTTTGAATATAAAATTGTTTTACCACAATGTATTACTCTACTCTTCTGTTTCATGAACTACCTACATGTGGGTAACAGCCCTCCAGGAGCAGAATGCAGTCCAGTCTGTTCAATAGCCTAAAAACATCCTAAAGCCATCTGGTAGTAAATGTGTTCAGGGAAGATGGAAGCAAGGGAGTAAAATGAAGAGACATTATTCAAAACATGTTACTAATTGATTATAAGATTTTGTGTCCACAAATGTTCTATCAGTTTCAAGATTTCACACTAAATAATGTGGAATGAATAATTTTAGCCTTTCAATTTTCACCTATTCTTTTGGGAAATTCCTCAATAATGCCTATTGAACCAGTTACCCAAAGAAGAATGGGAAAAAGTGCATAAAATCTAGACAAGTACATACAGGTGATTCTCAAATATGGAAAATAAATGAGACCAGTTTTAAATACGTAAGCAAGATTTTCTACATCTGGGTAAAATTCTCTGAACTTATAAACAGAAAAATTAGGAGGGCTTTATGCTGGTGTGAATAATTTTGGCACCCAGACACTGAAAGTGTCCTGCTTAACAACAATAGCAATCATAAGAGTAATTATTATTTATTTAGAATTCATGGGGCACCAGGCACTTTGTGAAGCATTTTACATCGGTTACCTCACTCTAATCCTCATGACATATCTATGGAGGCAGTCTTCTTTAAGATGAAGAAACTAAGGCACACAGACTTTAAGCAATTTGCTCAAAATCACAGTTAGTAAATAGCAGGGCTGACATTCCCTTTTTTCGCTGACGTAAAAGCTCATGCTTTTAATTCCTACCCCCTTGCTCCCAGCTTTAGCTTCAAGTCGTGATCTGGCCACAGGGAGAACCTGGGCAGTGCACCTTTAGAACCTCATAGAGACAACTTCACATTTAGGCCACTGACAAGAAAAACAATCAGAGATACATCCCAAGCATTCACCTCACCAAAGGTAACTGCACAATTCAACCTATGTCCAACCCTATAGTTGCAAAGAAATATTTCTGTAAAAGAAGAGGTTTATGTTTAGAAACAGTAGGTGTCTTTCTGAGTCATTTATACTCATGGAGGAAAAGCACACAATCTTTTTTCTGGGCCAATCCTCTCAAGGTGTGTGATAACTAAAGAGAGGTCGTAGAACATGTACTATCCAGCAACAAGGCTGAATGGATGGTGTGAGACTCCAACAGCAGAAAGTCTGAGTGAGCCCCCTGTCTAAATGAAGAGCATGTGTGAGCTGTCATGGTCCTACTTATCACTTCCACCTCAGTCACCTTCTTGACAAATGGCACAGCTAAAGAATAAGGGACAGACTCTGTGTGTGTAAGAGCAGATATTACTATTGAATTGCAAAAGAAATGCACCCCATATTCAAAATAATGTTTAGAGAGTAGAGGATAATATTTACCAAGCATGCACAAGACTATAGACACTTGACAAGGAAATGTAATGTTTACTTTGTCAGGATACATAATCATAATGAGGACAGAGGGTCTTTCTGTTGTGCCCACCACTAAACATCACACTTCACCAAATACAGAGATATTATATGTTATCCAGATTGTTATGAGAGGCCCTGATGAGATAAAATGAATCGCAACCCTCCTAACAACTATTTCCATGGCGGATTTGGTTGCAGGGCCAGAAGCGGGGAACACGGGGATCTGTTTCTGGTTTGCAACTGGAAAATGGTATTCAAAATATTCGTAACAAAGGGGTAGATGAACCATGAGAGACGATGGACTCTGAAAAACAAACTGAGGGTTCTAGAGGGGAGGGGGGTGGGAGGATGGGTTAGCCTGGTGGTGGGTATTGAGGAGGGCACATTCCGCATGGAGCACTGGGTGTTATGCACAAACAATGAATCATGGAACACTTCATCTAAAACTAATGATGTAATGTATGGGGATTAACATAAGAATAAAAAAAAAAAAAGAAAGTGACAAAGATATCTAAGAGAGGATACCTGAATTCTTACTCCTCTCTGGCATCATAGTTATGTCTCTGGTATTGTCACTTTTAGCAGGAGAAGAAACCATGTGACATAGTGTCACTAGCAAGACCCCAAGACCTGACCTTTACTGCCCACCTGCTTGTATTCACCAACTTTTGTCCCGTATTTTTCCTTAAGCTCTTCTTGCCAGTGTATCTCTTAACTCAAGCAAATGGAAAGTGAAACCGCCCCCCTCCTCCAGCTGGCCCAGACTACCCAGACCAGTTTGAGCAGAACACTTGACTCACGCCTGTGCAGATGGATCCTGGAGTGACCTCTAGAATGACTGACAACTACTTTTAGCTCATTATAATACTAAAATCTCCACCCAAGGAGCCTCAGCCTCATTTACATAACATGCAATGTTTGTATCGGCATGTTTCCCTAAGGCACATGCACACTCTTATGCCTGCTTCTACATATGATGGCAAATATCCCTATCTAAATATTCATTATAACCCTAAATAAAAGGAACCCATCCACCCTTGCTGGCGAGTCACAGCTTTGGAAGTCATTCCCCATGATCTCCTTATTCACTGCAAGTAAACCTTTCTTTGTGCTACAACCTGGTATAGTTCTGACTCACCAAGGAGCAAACGCATTGGTTCAGTTACAACAGTAGGATTATGTATGCACCTCAGAAATTTAAATTGATCTTTCAGTAAGGATAGAATCTTTTAAGACCTCAATAGAAAGAATGTGGCACTGATGTTTGCAAGTATTTTTTTCCTGCCACTGTTACATAATATTGAGATTTTGAGGATTAAATATTTTCAGATAAAAGGCTCTTTTGATGTGTAATACTCTTGAATTTTATCCCTTGATTTTTTTTTTCAAGGGAACTCATTTTTCTTTAAGTTTATTTTATTTTTTTTTTTTTAGTAATCTCTACACCCAACTTGGGGCTCAAACTGATGACCTGAAGATCAAGAGTCGCATGTCCTTCCTACTGAGCCAGCCAGACGCCCCTCAAGGGAACAAGGGAACTCATTTTAAGATCTATATTTAAAAAAAAAAATCTATATTTTCAACAAATATTTATCAAATGCCCCTAAAATACAGGCATTTTTCAGTGGTGTCTCAGAAGACATAAATATGTGTAAGACATGGATAATTCTTGACCTCAGAGGGAATGTATTGTCAAGTAACAAAGGTAAAAAATAACCAGAGCTATAATGCTAAACAGCCCAAGAGAAGTGCTATTTGAATGATAGAAACTAAATGCCTAAGAGAACTTCAGAGTTTCAATTTGGCTTCAGAACTTTTGAATGACCTTATAAACCCTGACTGTGGCCAAGTTCAAAGCACTTGAGATAAGGAAGACTCTTTGTTTTAAAGGTCCTAGAATGTAAATTTCTTGGTATTCCAGTGTTATAAGCATCCTCCCTGGCTCAATCCACATGATAATGAAAGAAACCAGCCTGTAAACTGTTTACTATTAAATAACTTTGATTCAGTTATATTGCAATGATATCATTGTCTTTTGCCAAAACACCAAAAACTCACTCAACATTAAGTTTGTGTCTTTCCTTTATATGTTTGAATACTTTCATGAATTAAAGGCATAAAGAATATTTAAGTTGCAAGAAAATTTAGAAAGAAAAAAAGTTCTCTATTATACATGAAATGCTGAAACCCAGGTAAGTGAAATGAATCATAAGCAGAAAGGAGATTAGAACATGGGTTTCCTAATTTCTTAATGCAGTGTTAGTTCTACCACACTGTCCTGATTAATTATTGTCATTCAAATTCCTTTAGTCATTGAAAATGCTGTCTATAGGTATTTTTGCTTTGATCATCTTTGACTTTTTATTAACATTGTTTTACAAGTTATGTATCTCTGTCTAAGAAAAGCTTGAGTATAGAATTCTTAAAGTAAGTAAAAGGGTAAAGCAACTTGACAAAAAAAACTGCTTTTGACCCACATTTTATGAAGCACAGAAATCTATCTTTAATATGAGAGTTGATGTGTTATCGTTTTTAGATTTTGAAAGATGAATGCCATAGAATGATAGGGACTGAATCTGACTTTATTGTTGAAGCTAATTTGGAGATCCTCAACTGCACATCTTACCCTTGAAACACCCCTGAAGTTTACATTTAATTTACAAATGAAAATCATCAGGGGTGCCTGGGTGGCTCAGTTGGTTAAGCGTCTACCTTCGGCTCAGGTCATGATCCGAGGGTCCTGGGATCGAGTCCCACATTGGGCTCCCTGCTCAGTGGGAAGCCTGCTTCTCCCTCTCCCGCTCCCCCTGCTTGTGTTCCTCTCTCACTGTGTCTCTTTCTCTGTCAAATAAATAAATAAAATCTTTAAAAAAAAATGAAAATCATCTGTCAAGCTAACTCCCTCAACCTGCTCTTACTCAGTTGTGAGCCAGCCTATGCTAACCTCTCCCATGGCATTCTATGGCATGCTATACTTTTCATTCATGAAACTTTTCTCATGGAAATATCATGACTTGAAATCTTGTATCTATATCGATATATGTGTGTGTTCAGTAGTTCAATATTTGTCATCTGACACATTGTAAGCTGTGTGAAATTAGTCAAATGTGCATCAATTTCATCCAGGCACCAGTGGTTATTCAGTAAATATTTTTTGAATGACCAAAGGGTAAATGATTGGGTAATCTTCTGAATTTGAAAATTGATGGATATTCTTAAATTTTAGTTAGGTACAATTAATAAAGGCAGAGTAGTGCTGTATTACACACAATAAATATTGTTTGAAGTCTATTACTGCTTGTATTAAGCAGGGTCATTTTAGGCCCAAGTGATAAAGCTCTATCCAAACTCATTTAAACAAAATTGAGAATTTATCAACACAAAACTGGAAAACCCATGGTTACCACTGAGGTGAAATTTGATCCTGTTTTTAATGCATGGCACTAGAATGAATAATCAGCAAAATCAGAGATATTGGTCTGTTTTGTTCAATAATGTATCCCAAGTTCCTATGTCAGTGCTTGTCACATATTAAATGCTCAATAAATATTTGTTGACTAAATGAGCGATCAATCTCTGTCTCTCAGACAAACCTTCCTATCTGATGGGGTGGCAGGCAGAAAAATCACCCCCAAAATGATTCATGAGGACCTGTGAATATGTTACCTAACATAGCAGAAAGAAGTTTACAGATATGCTCGAGGTTAGGACCTTAAGATGGGCAGATTATCCAGATGGGCCCAATCTAATCACATATTTTCTTAAAATCAAAGGACCTTTCCTAATTATAATCAGAGATAAATATGACAACAGAAAAGGAGGCAGAGAGATGTGACATGAAGACAAGATCTGCTGTTGCTGGCTTTGAAGATTCATGCTTGGGGGAGACTGGGGCCACGAAGCTGAGAGGCCAAGTAGAGGAGGAACAGTTTGTAAAGGAAGCAGTAGATTATGTTACCAGAAGGAAGGGAAACCTTCAAGTTTCTTGACATGTTATAGGGAAGAAAGAATTTACACATGAAATAAGACCGAATTCAGTTAAAGGCCAAATACACATAATAACAACTATACAATCTGAAGAAGGAAAGAAATATCATTAGCCCAAAATGTTACTGAAACATATAGAGTAAGAAAACTTAAAATGGATTTTGAAGATCATGGGAAAACAGAATGGAATAAAAATATGGAGAGGATCTTCTAATTAGAAATTATAATAAAAGCATAGCTATCATGGAAAATGTGAAGAGACAAGGCAATTTTGAATGGAATGGTACTCTTTATGACAAAAATCTTCAAAATGTTAAGAAAGATAAATGAGAAACTGAATGAAGGCATCAAGGTATTAAAAGTTTCAAAAAACTGTCTACAAATATGCATGAGATTATTTTTATAAGGATATATTATAAAGTAAAAAACATACTTAACTTTATAACTTCACTATATACTGAAGCTAGAAAACATTTATGGCTTCTAATTTTGCTCATCTCTCAAAAATTTTATTGAAACACTATTGTCTGAGAAATCTGAATGTTCCAAACTGCAGCAAAACATGCTGCTCTGTGTGGATCCAATATTATGATCATAGAAATTCAAAGAAGCAACCTTTCCTATTGAGGCAGGATTAGAAAATCCACTGTAGAAAGGTCTGAAAGACTTAAGGGAATCAGTATAATTAAAGAGAAATGTTGATATTAAGCCTATAAAACATATGAATCATCCTGTTGCTCCTAGGGTGATTCTTCAAGTCATCTGATATTTAATCCTTATTTTCTTTTCTTCTTCAGGGAGAAAAATGTAGCTGGAGCTATAGCTTCCTATTTGCCATCAACAAAATTATCAGCATTTTCCATCAACCACGCCCCATCAGTTCCTCCCTCTCTACCACATATTTCCCCCCAGTTTCCCCCCAAGCATTTCAAAGGTACTTTGTTCTCTAATTTTACTTAAAAACAAAACTAAGTTAAGTCTTCTCTAAGTCTCCCTCCACCTACTGTCTAGTTCTCTTTTCCTCCTCAGGGAAGCACCTTCAAAAACTAACCCTCATTTCCCATTTGGTCCTCAATTGGCTGCACTGTGCCTTTTCTTCCAACCTTCCAAAGAAACTGTTCGTGGTGAAGGGACAAAGATCTCTGTTCCTCCCATTAGTTCTCTTTTATTTCACCTCATCCAGGTCTCTGCTCAAAATAACCCCCTCACAGAATTTTTCAGTGCTTACTCTCCTTTATCTCTGCCCCAGCTTTTCCAACCTAATGCAAAGAGATCTTTTTCTTAACAGTCCTGTTTGGTTTGGGCAAAAGTCCTCTTCATTATCTATTCTTTTAACACTCTTCCCATGTGGTCTTTATTTGCTTTCATAACTTTAGTTACTATGTGCTCCCTGACAACCTTAAAATTATGTCTCTACCCAAGACCCCTGTCGTGCATTCCAAACAGTCTCAGGTAGCCTACCAATGCCTCCCCATGGAGACATCTGAAACTAAATAATGCATCTTTTCTCCTCTCCTAGGTATGCCCTGTGCCTTTAATTTATATTTACTAATTCCTAATTCATGTCAGTACCCATTCCTTTAGTCCTTCAGGCATTATGCCTTTTCAGTTCTACCTCCTCAAGAGCTCCCAACTGCAGTCATTTTTGTCTATCCCCAATGAAATGGTTATTCCTCAGCCTTTCATTATTTCCTACCTCGATTCTTCCCACAGACTTTTAACTGGTGTCCTTCCCTGTTGTCATGCCCACACCCCTAATAAACTTGCTATTATTGATTATTAGATTGGCGACTTAAAAATTCAAGATAACATCATACAAAAGGCCCATCATGGCATCTTCCCTATGCTTCACCCCCATTACTGTTGAGCACATGCCCTGTGCCTTCATTCATCTCTGTGCCTTTTGCATGCTGCTCCCACTGTCTCTCGTGTTTTCCCTCATCATCTCTTGGGCTGGCTAACTCTTACTTGTCTTTCACGTCCCAATTGAAATCTCGCTTCCTGCATGTTTCCTCTTCTGACTGCTACTTGCCCCCAACACCCAAAACTACATTAGGTGGCACTCCAATATATTCCCACAGCTTCCTTCCCTTGTTGTCATAGGCCCTTTGTACTTGAATTAGCACAATATTAAAATTATGATTTCCTGGCTATCCTCCAGTATCAGTAAGGTAATGCTGGTTGCTGAGATAAACCAGCCCAAAATGTCAGTATTTTAACAATAAAGGTTTATTTCTCACTCCTAAAAGTCCTGTCAAAGACAAAACTGGGTCTGGGACAAAATTAACAAAGCCTGTTTATTTATAAACTTGGTCAAGAGAACCCATGTGCCATCACTTTTATTTCATCAGAGGATCAAAGGTGTCAGAAAGGAAAGTAAATTTTAAAGACTATAAAGAAGAATACAAGTGTTCTATTAAAATGGTAACTTTGGAAGCAGGGGAGACTCTCTAATTGGTCTCCAGATATTTTTGGCAGACAGGTTGGCTGGAGGGGAAAAGTGAATAGTTGCTGGGCATCTCAAAAGAGGAAAGGTTACTCAGTGTTAGGCCTGGAGGGGTTTTTGTGTCTGGCC
The DNA here is from genome assembly GCF_029215605.1 of Mirounga angustirostris. Classification (NCBI taxonomy): domain Eukaryota; kingdom Metazoa; phylum Chordata; class Mammalia; order Carnivora; family Phocidae; genus Mirounga; species Mirounga angustirostris. Next base: position 54,149,736 of record NW_026991710.1, read on the forward strand.
ATTTCTTCCAACAAGTGGAGGTTGATGGAGTGCCTTCTTGTGGCTATATGTCCTCACAGTCTTTAGTGGGGTGGCTGCCATGGGGCAGGAAGGTTCTCAGACCAAGCACAGTTTTCTTGGCAGTTGGGTGGCTTTCTTCCATGTGGTGATTGGGTATCTAGGCTTCTTTTTATCACCCTGCCATCCGCAAGGTTCAAAGAGCAGATAAAAAAATTGGAACTATATTCACAAATCTCAAACAGGAACTAATAAACATCACTTCTGTTCACGTCCCATAGGCAAAAATCTTGTCCTATGGCAATGCCTGGATGCTAAAGGTGCTGGGGAAATGTAGCCCTCATTGGGCATCTCCCTCCCAGGGACTTCTTCCCACTATGAAGGGAGAACAGAACTTCCAGATAAAAGCTCCTAGCTACCATCTTTACCACACATACCCACTAGATTTTGAATTGTAAAAAACAAACAAAATACACACACACACACAAACAAAACTATGTATTTCCATTGCCTTGCAAAGTCAGAATGCCACATATTAGTTGTTCAAAAACAAGATGGTTGAATGTTTAAATCAATAAATATTTGAATAGCTCTGTCATCTGAAAACTCTTAATCACTAAAATTGTGTCTTTCTATTCCTAAAGATTTACTCAAGCAAATTATGGTTAATAATGAAATAAAAACATATAATCTATAAATATAAGGCATCATTCTGAAAGCTAATATTGAATATCCCTCTACTTGCAAAAAATGAAAAAGAACCTAAGAAGCACTAGATATGTAATACATAAATAAATAGCAATATTTTAAATAGTAAAAATCAATATTATAAAATAAATTACAGGAAAAAATGCTGAAAACCCTTGCCAAAGAAATCTTCCTAATATTTTGAGAGGGGAATTCAGAAAGTTCATAGATTTGAGCTTAATAATTAACTAAAAGTGGGTTTCTATACAGTATTTTGAGATAATTTTTGAGGCACAAGATCATTCTTAACAATGTGTTCTATTGGTCACTTGAAGATATTTCTAAAATAAAATTTTCAAAAACAAAGTATGAAATAATTATCAGCACATCACCTAGTGAAAAATAGAATAAACAACTTTCCAATTAGTTTTAGAGGTATTCAGGAATGAATTATCCTCTGCTTTCAGGTTTTCATGAATAATTCAAATTCCGCTGTCAGTAGACCTAATTAGCAATTATCCAAACTATTTCTAAATTATCTGGTTTGAAGCTACCTGTGTTGCAACTAGATGTATTTCTGATATAATTATTAACCCCATCTGTGTTGGTCTTACCTCTCTTTCTGTTGCTGGTAATAGAACAGGCATCTCCAGACAGCAGAAGAACCTACAGATTCAGTTTATTAATGTATCATTACCAATGAGCCCCTCTAGTGCTAAGAAACTGACAACATATACCATACGAAGAGATATTTTAAGGCCTTTACAAATGCTACATTCTACTGATTTAACTATGTAACCACAGGAAAAGAAAGCTGACTTTAAAAGGAAAGAATAAACTCTATAGTAGACATGATGTAAGGATAGTGGGGCATAAGGACTTACTCAGGGATGGAGTGAAACATACTCCAGTAGATGTAGAGGCCCCACCCACAGAGAAACCTTCCCCATGTGAACCTTGACATTAATTCAACACATTTAGAAGTAACACGGTACAAAAAGGAAAATTCATTATTTTAATGTTGCATCATAATGCTAGAAATTATGTTTTCTTTATATTTTAAATTGCAGTATATTTCATGGTATATATTCCTTGACAACAGTATTTGGACTTATTAATATCACCCCCCAAAAAAAGTTTACAAAATAAATCTTTACATCCTGACCCCAAAACAAAATCTGAAACCTAAAAATTCCTAACAAGTTTTGGGATAAAACAAAACTTAAAATTATAATTGTTATGTAAACCATACTTCACTGATGCTTGCAAGTGCATCATGTATTCTGGGATGAAAATTCTAATTAATCAGGGACATAGTCCCTGATTCATTCTCATAGTTCTAGATTTAGATGAGATTATATCACCTTTCTCTTCTTAAAAAGTTTTTATTGAAAGCTTGCAGGGATTATTACAAGCTAGGCAATTCTTTCAAAACAATCAAAAACGTTTAGTTTTAACCTGCAGGAGTACATCATAAAATTTTCTTTCACCATAGCTATTTTTCCCTAATAATAGCTTTAGCTATTATTGCCATTAATAACTTATTTCATCTCCATACACATGCAAAATAAATTTTTTTTAAAAAACTCTATTTTGTTCTTTTTTCTTTTCTTTTTTTTTTTTTAAATCTAGATTTTGCCAACAACTGAGAAGTATAAAAGATGTGATAGACTTGTGGTCATTTCTTGAGTCTTTGCATGTTTAACATTTTTGCTTTACAGTGTTTTTTTCTCTGTTCTGTTCTTTCTCTTGGATGTATTTATAGAAACTTTTCTTATTTCCTTTGAGTCCCTTAGCTACATTATTTCATTTTGCTTTCTTGACTCTCTTATTGTGTGCCTGCATTTCTTGATGGCTAGCTTATATCTATTCCTTTCAATCTCCCCTCTTTTCCATTTCCTGTACAATTCTATTTTGTATTTCAGCGCTTAGAGAAACCCACCCTCACCCACAGATATTTTTTAATCTTCTCTGTATTTTTAGCCTATATTGGAATCACTGTTGAGCTTTCCATGCTGAGCTCATCTTAAAACTTATTTCTTCCCCTTTTTCCCTCACCCTAGCAGTCGGCCACTGATTTCATTTGAACTGATTATGTTGCTCTACACTGTCATAAAAAACTCTTCAACTTTAGCCACTGTTCAGTATATTAGGGACTTTGAACAGTTATTTAACAATTATAAGGGACTTACTCATCTGAAAACAAAATGGGGCATTTTATACCTATCTCCATGGTGTTGAACAAACAAGCAAATGGGTGATACAGTATCATTGTATTCTAAGTCCTTCTGAGTGATTGAGATAGGACTGGCCTCCCTGAGCTAGGACAACAGAAAGTTCAGATGACCTCTTCATAGACAACTACTGTTGATCAGCTGATGGATATAATGGACAAACTGTGAGAGTTGGTACCACTACTATGGCCAACCCCAGGTTCACTTATCCTAAAGCCATTCTGTATTAAAATCCTCCTGGGACTCAGAAAATTTATTAAAGTAACCTTAGCACCAAGGTATATTTTTGAACTCTCAAATTGTACATTATATTTATAAATATAGCCATGGATCCCTAGAAGATGATGTCATAAGAACACCTAGCCTAAAAATCAAAATTTCAAGTTAAAGACCTTTTAGTTAAACCTACAGACATACATTTTCAGACAAAAATCTAACAAATGTCTGTGACTAATTTTGGATATCTAAGAAAAGACCTGAACCCTCACAAATTTTGTTAACCAAAATCTACCTTCAAAAAACAAACAAACAAACAAACAAAAATCTACCTTCAGATGTAACTCCTGTTCCAGCCCAGATATTAAAGATGTCGTCCCAATAATCCATTATGTGCTCTTAAATGAATGAGCTGAATCCAAGGAAATTAAATTAAAACCTTGGCCTTCCAAACATGAAAGAAATATAGAGACGATATGAAAGACATTGCAGCTATAGATTGCTTATGAACCATCAGGTGGCACATTTATGAGCAAGGGCAAATATTACCTCATTTCGTTTGACTGGTACCAGTTGAAGAAGGAACAGAAATTACATATTAGTTTCAGTATGGCTATTTAGATATATCAATTTGAATCCATCTCTATATAAAATATGTAATATTATATAATATATATAATATATAGACCTTTTATATTTTTGTACACAGATATCCTCAAACATCTAAATAGCTATAAAGCAAATGATCAAGCATAAAATCAAGCAGTCTCTCACAGGAAGTAGAGGAAGAAAAATCAACTTTAAGAACCTGCAAACAAGACTGCCTGCTAAAGGATTACTCTGTCCCCTCCCCACCCAAGTAGAAAGGAGGGCATTTTCTATATGCATCTGTAAATAAATGACATATAAACTTGGTCATGAATAAAAGAAAAAGGACAACTTTTTGTACCATGAAGAAAGGGTAAAAGTAAAATATCATCAACATTAAGTGGATTTTTTCTTTTTTATAGATTTTACATTTTAAACACATATGTCGTGACATTTTAATGTAGCAGTCTGAAATGGAGAAATAGCACATTGATTTTGTGCCCCAGAGAAAAATAAACAATAGCACTTTCAAAAAAGGTTTTGGCCTGAGATTCTCTTGAACCATATAAAGGACATTTATTCCCAAACTGAATGACATTAGTAATGATTGTACTTCCTTGACTACTCTTTCCATCTAAATATTCTGGTTTGATCCATCAGTGAGTTCACCATAGTGCCCAAGCTGTAATACAATGCACTGATGAAAAATTACTATAAACTCATATTGACATAAAGAATACCACCAAATCTAGAACACACTGTATCGATACAGAATTAATAAGGAAAGATTGACTGATATCTTTCATGTATTTAGCTATAAAACCAGCAATTTTCGAGAAAATTTTAATGAGAGTCATTTAAAAATGTATATCCAAGTAGCATATATTTTAAATATTTTTCCTACCTGAAATTCTTTTCCTTTCTATTTTTAGTTTGTTGGAGACAGATTCTGTGTGATGAGTCTTAGTAGTCCTAAAGTGAAATGAAAGAAAATGCTCTTTTCAGGATCAAACTAAATGTTCTTTAACATTTAACCTCTTTAGGTTAAAAAAATGTATATTCTACGTTTTACATAGGTAAAATCTAGTAATGGTGATTTGAGTTACATTTGGCCACAGAGGAATTATTTATAATTATAAATAATAATTATTTATACCTTCTCCTAGGTTTAAATACTGTCATCTGAAGATTCTTGTTGTTGACACATATAATATCTGAGGTCTATTGGAGATAAAGAAAAATAATATTTCTATACTTTTCTTTTATGAAACACACTACTCGCTAAGTGAAATAAGTCAAGCAGAGAAAGTCAATTTTCATATGGTTTCACTTATTTGTGGAACATAAGGAATAGCATGGAGGACATTAGGAGCAGGAAGGGAAAAATCAAGGGGGGAAATCAGAGGGGGAGACAAACCATGAGAGACTATGGACTCTGAGAAACAAACTGAGGGCTTTAGAGGGGAGAGGGTGGGGGGGATGGGTTAGCCCGGTGATGGGTATTAAGGAGGGCACATATTACATGGAGCACTGGGTGTTATACTCAAACAATGAATCATCAAACGCTACATCAAAAACTAATGATGTACTGTATGGTAATAACATAACATAATAAAAAAATCAAAATTTCAAAATATACAAAAAAAAATAAGAAACATACTACTAACTTCACCAAAAGATATACATTGGAATTTCATTAAAATACTCTAATTGAGATGTATGATGCACAACTGTGATCTTTAAAAGACATTATAATAAGCTAATATTCTTCCAAAGCCAGATTTGAAGAATGGAATATAATACAAGCTTAGAGCATATATAAACAAGTTGGTTGACTTAGAAAATATTAACTCAAATGCCAGTTTGACAATGGTAAACTCCCATTTACCATTTTTTTAAATTACAAATTAATGAAGCCTTCTTTACTCACTTCTATGTTATTTTCTCCAATCACAGTAGAAACATGAAGTGTAGTAAACCTTAAAAGAAGAAACTCAGGATGACACATCCTCTGTGCCTCTTGGAAAACACAGGGAAGCCTAGATGGCCCGTTCCCACCAGACATAGGAAGAGAAGGGCCAAATAAAAAAAAAAAAAAGAACTCCTTTCAAAGATATGAAGAAGGTGCTTTTGGTCCTTTGCATCTAATAGTACTTGCCTACAGTGCTTTAAAAGATGGATGAATGTTTGATAGGCCTGCCTAGAATTACCAATGCCATCGTATGCTCTGGACTCCGCCCATTTTTCGTGAGTGTATACTCCATATGGACAGTCATCTCTAACTGAGTACTAGGCCATAATCTGATGCCACAGAGGCCTCCAAAACAACTGTGTGTTTTCATTCCCATTTTTATAAGACTTCTTGGGGAAGCGCAAGTGGTAATTTGAAATTTCTTATTACAGTATGCTTCTGAGTTTAAAATTCAAGACAACGACAACTTAAGTCAGCCGACATTAGAGCTATCCAAAATTATTTTTAATCCATAGACTTTTTGTAAACAAACTGGTTGGCTGAAATGTGTTAGCCTCACACCCTTACTGAAGCTCATTTTATATTTCACATTCAAGAATCTGAACATCTCAGGAATGTCAGTACAAATCACACATTTAGCCCAATCAAATTCATTTTCAGTACAGGCAAGCCTCTTCCAAAAGACCAAGTTATTTTATGTAAATACTCTGCCTTTCAAATTGGATACAAACTAAGCTTTGGCATTTTTCGGTAAAATATTTATTTATGTAAATAAAATAGCTTGATACTGGTTGCCCCCCCTTCATGATTCAGACAGTCAAAAAAGTAAGAATAAGCCCTGAGTTAATTACATTTGTCAACACTTTGTCATTACCATGGGTTCTATTGAAACTAAACTTGTGAAGGTTTCTAGATAAAAACTGAAGGAGGATACGTGGTAAATATTGTAGATTAAGTGCATGCATCACTCTTTGCTCTCTCCTGTAAGCCCACTAAAATTACAGAAAAAGAAGAAGAAGAAGAGGAGGAGGAGGAGGAGAAGGAGGAGGAAGAAAAAGAAGGGAATAACCCCAGGACTAAGGAGGAACAGAAAGTGTATAATAGCCAAAAGATGTCAACAAGTTTTTGAAGCATGAAAACCAAGTGGATGAGCAGTAAATAGTTATTTAAAATAGGAGAAACTGAAAACCTAAAAAAGAGAAACTTGAAACCCATGTAGGAAAGGACACCAACACAAAGCAACCATTTATGTAGCAGAATCCCAGGAAGAGGTAGAGATTGCTAGCACCAGATATTTCAGAATGTGGACATCATAGTGAGACTAAAATTAGGAGTATTTAAAAATCAGTTTAAAGGAACAGTTAGATCTCCTAATTTCCTTTCCAACCCGAACCATCCACAAGACTTCTCTCAACTTTGGTATATTTGGGGGTCTTAAAAGAATTAGACCCTGGACACAAGGATGGAGACATTAGTAACAGCTAAGAATAGGACAATTTAATACTGAAAACAGACTACTTACATATATAAATTTATGATTTCTACTACATTGTCCAGGACTCCGGGAGCCTGGTCGTACTGGTTATACTGCCCCAGCCTATAACTGGAGAATGTTCCTTGGGGAAACAATCAGACCAAAGAAAAGATATACAAATAGTGAAATTTGGACATCCCCAACAAACTGGTGATTCTGCCTGATCATCCAACAGTGAAGTCCAACAGCCAACAAATTCTGCCCAAATACCAGATTCTCTGGTTTTTAGTGTTTCAATCTTTAATATAAACAGATGGTCAAAGATCACCCAACACTTGAGGAAAACCTTCAACATAAATGTTAGAAATAAACAACAACAATAACAACAAAACATAAAAACAAACAAATGCAAAGAAATAGGTACAATACAGGGTATAGAAGTCAACTTCAAAAGGTATATATGATTAATATTCTTGAAGATACTGCTCTGTGAAAAAAAGAACAGGATGCTGTTTTTTTAAAGAACAGAGAAAAAGAAAAAGAAAGAACTTTTGAATATATAAATATGACAATTAAGCCTTCAGTTCAAGTTAGACAATTAACATAGGAAGCCCAATTGCTGCCCAACAAAAGTTCCAGAAAAAAAGGTACAAAGAAAATGGAAAGGAGGAATTTGTTCAAAAACTAAGATAACATTTCTCTAAACTATAAAACATACAATAGTTATCACCATAACTAAACACCCACCATGGCACATAAACACGAAGTTTCTGAGCTCTGGAGATAAAGATATCCTAAATGCTTCCGGTGATAATGATGACGATGATAAAGAGGGATGGGGGATAAATAGAGTGATAAGCAAAAATATAGGAATAAGGTGGGTGTTGATTTTTTTTCAGAAGTTTTCCATCCTAAAATATTTTCCAAAATTATTAGTTAAGTGGTAAGATAGAATAAAGACATTTTTTGACAAATGCCCAAAAATGTAACTCTCTTGTACTATACCTAAGACAGCTACTCCAAAAATGGTGGCTGGAGACATACAGAAAAAGGACAAAGGAGGCAGGAAATAATGGTTCTGTTTCAGTGAGGTAAAGAGAATTCCCAGGATGATGGAAGGAGGGAAATGCCATGTTGATAATTGAACAGCAGGCCAAGAGGGCAAGCAGTCTCCATGGGACCAGGAACATGAAGGGCACCAGAAAAATGTCTCACATGAAAGAAAAAAGCCTCTGACAGATTACCTAATACGTTTGGCCTTAGTGAGAAGCATTCTTTTCTTTAAATGAACTTTATATTTAGAAATTAATTCAGATTTACAGAGGAGATTCCAAAGATAGTCCATATATTTCCTATATATTTTTCACTTAGTTTCTCCATGGTTAACATCTTGAATTACCATGGTATATTTGCCAAAACTAAGAAACTGACATTAGTGCTTTACATATAAATAAAGTCCAGACTTTTATTAGATTTTACCAGGTTTTCCATTAATATCCTTTTCTTCTTCTAGCATCCAATTCATGCTACCATATTGCATTGAGTTGTTATGTCTCCCAGTCTCCTCTTATCTTTGACAGTTCTTCACTCTTCCCCTGTATTTCATGTGACTGTCTTGAGGAGTGCTGGCCAGGTATCTGAGTTTCTCAGATATTTTTCTTATGATTAGACTGGGGTTAAAGTTTATCTCTTGAAGAGGGGGCAAGGGTATCTATCTATCTATCTATCTATCTATCTATCTAGTTTGAATTTTTCTTTTTTTTTTTTTTAAGATTTTATTTATTTATTTGAGAGAGAGAGCATGAGAGGGAGGAGGGTCAGAGGGAGAAGCAGACTCCCTGCCGAGCAGGGAGCCCGATGCGGGACTCGATCCTGGGACTCCAGGATCATGACCTGAGCCGAAGGCAGTCGCCTAACCAACTGAGGCACCCAGGCGCCCCTAGTTTGAATTTTTCTATAAATAAGTTGTGTCTCTTCTCCCCCATCTATTTACTTATTTATTTATTCATATCAGCATATAAACTCATTTGCATTTATTTTTTACTTCATGTTATAATCCAATACTACTTAAACTGCTCCAGGTTTTGGGTTATCTCCTGTGCCCTTTGATATGACCCTACCCTTCTGACTTAGAGTACTTCACTACTTTTAGTACTAAAACATGCTCCAGGCTAATCTCCCATTTGCACTGCCCCAGCCCTAGAGTCAGTTATTTCTCAAAGGAACACTGATTCTTTCTATTAGAAAATGGTATTTAGAATACAGGACCTGAGTATGCTGGGTGTGCTCATTGCTAGTAGCATATCATTGCTTCTAGGCAAGTAAGAGGATGTGATACCATGTCAGAGAGCTGGTGGAGGGTCAGTAATGGGTACATAGAGAAGAAAACAAACCAAAAGAGGTAATTTTTAATTTTACATTTAAGAAAAGTTTCAAAAGAAAGCAAATGTAATTATAATATGGTATTGATATTTTGTTCAGCTATAACAATATTTACATATCCACAATGATATAAATACTTAAGACTATTTCATTTCCCTGTTTGATAACCCAAATATCTTAATCGGATGGTCAGAATAGGCATGCTGTAAGTACTTGTGAGTTTAATTGAAAGCTAGTGGTCTCTGAACACAAATCCTCATCTACCATAAAAGAAAAATCAATAGATATTATCAAAAATTCAAAACTCAAGAAAGAGCAGAATATGTATTTTAATTTAGAAATATTAGTGTAAATTCCAGAGATATAGCTAAAATGTTCAAAGTTCTTTCCTCTGGAGAGTGGTATCTTGTGGGTGGAGTATGTGACTACTTTTAATTATTATACTATTATATTTTAAACTAAGTAAATACAGCCTACAATAGAAAAAAAATTAATCAGTTTGTCAGGGCTATATTTAAGTAAATTATGAGTGCCTTTTTTACGTCTTTACTGTAGTTTCCAAACTTTCTAAAACATATGAAATTTCATCAATGGTCAGAAAAAATGTTTTACAATTTAAAAAATGAAACAAGCATACCTAGCAACAGTTAATATTTTGTAATAGAGTTGGATCAAACTGAAATTTTAAAAAATATGATCAGCAATGCTAGAAATAGAAAGTCACCTTGGGAAAAAAAAAAAAAAAAGAAATTCACCTTGGCAAAAATCCCTTGTTAGAGAATGTCAATGTAAGGAGGAGGCAAGGAAAAAGTGAAAATCATGTTTTAGTTGTCAATTTAGAGCACAAAAAGAGTTAACACAAGGGGGAAAAAGATTTAGAAGATTCATATGTCTGTATCTGTGTGTGAACCAATTTGGCTACTTCTATATGCTTTGATAGGAAAATGACTATAGATAGCACAACTTCTGCAAATTTAAAAGAATGTTATTATCTTTTTTCACCCATTTCACAGATTGGGGAAATTCTCAAACAGGAAGAATCTGAATAGTTCATGAAACTCACATTGTACTCATTCTCAAATGTCCTGTGCTCCCATGAAGCCCTGCTCCAACATACTAGCAAGGACTTTTGAAGATATACAAAGCAAAGTGAGGCAAAAGTTAGAATAAAATGGGCCTACCTACCTGAATACTCAAATAGAAATATATTCCCTAAAGATGGTAGCAGCATATGCCTGGGACACATGCCTTAGTTCTCCAAAAACCTCCATTTCCTCAGCAATAAAATATGTATAATAACGGCACCTACCTCATAAAGATGCAGTGAAGATTAAGCAAGGTATTTTGTTTAAAATACTTAAAATTCTGTCCAGAAAACAGAGATCCATAAACTGTAGCTAGTATTTCTTTTTAAATTTTTTTTAAGATTTTATTTATTCATTTGAGAGAGAGCGAGAGGGTGAGAGAGAGGATGAATGGAGGTAGGGGGAGGTGGAGGGAGAAGCAGACTCCCTGCTGAGTAGGGATCCTACAGCAGGGCTCGGTCCCAGGACCCCGGGATCATGACCTGAGCAGAAGGCAGAATCTCAACCAACTGAGCCACTCAGGCACCCCTAGTATATGTATTTATATTCATGTACATATTGGTATCATTTAACTCATTAATATCACTGCTGTTTAAATGAAGGGAATTAGTATAAGTGTTAGATGCAGAAAAGCAAAGCCACAGTGGGTACCTGAGCTATGCATTATCTAGGCCACAGAAAGAGTAAGAACCAGATAGGCCCAGATCCTCCCATTGTTTCCTTTATTCCTCCTCTGATCTATACACCAGTTCGCCTGTCCAAACACAGCAAATACAGAAACACAAATATGTATCATGGTGAAACTTACATAACAGTTTTTAAATACTGATGAGATCAAAAGAAAATAGAGAACTAGACACCTTAAAATATTTTTTTTAAGAATAAGATTATTTCTCATAGTTTTGTTTAACTAAGTTCAAAGACTTTCTCTTTCTTGTGGCCTAGGGATGCTCTGGTTTGTCTGAAACCTGATTATTTAGCATTTCACGGTAACTATGGGAAGTGTTTCCTTGAAAATACTCTCTAGGAAATGATCATTTTTGGTGCTTGACTTGGGACCTTCTAGGTATAGGAAACAGATAACTGCACAATCAGTAATTTCCTTCCAGGGAGTTGAAGTTAATTAAATCCATAAACTAAATTATGAGCATTAATGTCAATATGACCAACTGGTTAGATACTGAATTTGTGTTCTAGAAAATTATAATAAAACAAATGTACAATTGCTGTCAAGAATTAAAAGTTTTTCCTCATGAAACAGATGTGTGCATTGTAATGTTGACATTGAATCAGTATGGATAGTGTTTAAGACTCACTTTTGAGTTGGACTTCATTTCTGATCTTGAGAAGCTGTGTAACCCCATGAGCCTTTTACATTGTATGTTATATAGATATAATAAAATAATGCTTTTTAAAGCACTTAATATGAGACCTGCCTTAAAGTAAATCCTAAAATCATTCATAATAGACTATTAATTACATCATTACCATTATTTCAAAGGTAAAAAGTATTAAGGCTATTTTTCCCAGAGGCACATAATTATTAAGAAAATAGTTAATAAATTATTATTTTACTATTTACATTTGCTTTTCTAAGCCCCCAAATGTTGGCTTTTTCCATTGAAAACAATTTAAGTGGCAGAACTGAGATTTGATTCCAGCAATTTCACTCATTCTATAAAACCTTAGTTTCATCTCTCAGTCATAAATTGCTAAAGGATTATTTCCTAAAACATAAATTTCTCCCTCTCTCCCCTTTCCTTCCTTCCTTCCTTCCTTCCTTCCTTCCTTCCTTCCTTCCTTCCTTCCTTCCTTCCTCCCTCCCTCTTTACCTCCCTCCCTTCCTTATTTCCTTTGTCTTGGTTGTCAATGAACTGGGCTTATAGCTAGGGAAATGAAAAGAAAAATGTTTAGGGGCACCTGGGTGGCTCAGTCTGTTAAGCTTTTGACTCTTGGTTTCAGTTCAGGTCATGATCTCAAGGTCATGAGATCGATCCTTTATCAGGCTCCACACTGGGTATGGAGCCTGCTTAAGATTCTCTCTCTCCCTCTCCCTCTACCCCTCCTTGACCCCAGTCATGCACATGCTCTCTAAAAAAAAGAAAAAGAAAAATGTTTATTGAGTTGCACAAATGGTTCAAACATTGAACACATGCCCACATTAAAAGATTTTCTTTTTTTTTTAGTCACTAATGGGAAAACCACAATAGGAAATTATGACTTGCTCTAGGGCAACAATATTTTTACAGCCTGTCAATTGATTGAAGCCCCAAGGTTGCCTCATATTTGAATAGAGAAAAGAAAAAGAAGAGAGGATTTTATGAGAGGTCAAGGGAAAAGGATTCATGTAGTGGCCTGAAGCAAGGCCAAGGGCACATCCCTCAATAGAGTAAGAAATTATTCTAACAATCTCAAAAATGTTGGAATTTAATATGGTTTTGATTATTTTATACTATATTCAAATATCTTTCAAAAAGTATATAATCTTTCTTGTCAGAATTCATACAAGTGTTTCTTAACAAATCAATCTTTAGTGTAAGATAGAGCCAACTAGCTTATTATAGTTTATAAAAGATTTATAGAGTTTTAGGACCAGAAGATACCAGACTTTCCTAACCTGATTAGATCAAAGAATTATTTCTGGGGTGCATCTCTCCCAAAGAAGAGAATCCATGATTGACCAAATAAGCTAAGGAGTCATTTGGTTAAATAAAGTTCAACAACATTTTTGTTTTTTTCTTTTTTCTTCTCTTTATTTTTTAAATTCCAGAACTTCTTGAAACTTTTAACATGCTCATGTAGGTTGTGAATTTCAAAGAGGAGAATACAGACTGCTTTATTTTTCAAGCTTTTGTGACCAGAGATTTTTTTCCTAATAGTACACTTATCAAATGATTCTTTTAGAACAATGTTTAGAAGAAAATACTCATGTAACCTAGAAGACTAAATATAGGACAAGACTGAATACCAAAGAATGAAGTTGTTTTCCTTAAGAACAACCAACTAATTGGTAATATTATAATATTAAATTGGAGGTGAACCTTGGTCTCCGGATTCCTAGTCCAGGATATTTTCCATTCTACCATTCTAAATGTTAAAGACTCTCTTAAGACAGAAATGTTATTTTGCAGCTAGAGAAATATTGTGCTTTTATCTTAAACTAAATCAAGTTACGTGTCAAAAATCTAACACTTGATGATAGGCATGGAAATGTCCTGGATGAGCAGTTCAGAACTGTTTTTGTTTTGTTTTTGTTTTTAAGATTTTATTTATTTATTTGAGAGAAAGAGTGAGCAAGAGAGAGAGCACAAGCAGGGGGAGCGGCAGACAGAGGGAGAAGGAGAAGCAGACTCTCCGCTGAGCAGGGAGCCCGATGATTCCCAAGGGAATTAGAAGAATAAGATTACAATTTCCATAGGGGAAAATGAAAGATCATGTGAAAAGCAAAAATAAATGAGAAATGGAGAAGTAAAATAATCAAAGAGATTGTGATCCTAACACCACAGCCTGAGTAGTGAGTATAGCCAAGGAGATAGCAATGGTAAAAATCTATCATTCCACGGGCCTCTCCAAAAAGAAAAAGAAAAAAGAATCCTGTGATCTCTCTTTAAGGTGCATTTGACAGAAGATAACTCACAAATTAGAAATGAAGTAAAAGGACAGACACACACACACACACACACACACACACAAATGGAGTACCTGTTAGTTCAGCACATTCATGAGTATTACAGGAAAACAAAGCCTGAGAAAAATGAATACAATATCCCACATGTGAAGAATGGCAGCTGTATGATGGATAAAAATGCCTCCTGCTCAGCATTATGATGCAATGGTAAAAGATAGAAATGGATGAACAAATATATTAAAGCAGTATAGGGAAATTTTCTAAATTAACAGAAATAGTTCCTAAATTGGATTTAGGGATATGACGAAAGAGCCTGAGACAGCTAAGGGATTAGAATGCTTCTAAGGATGCTCCATCCAAGTATTTCCCCAAAGAAAGAAATTTAAGAATCCAAAGAGGTACCAGTCCAAAAAGCAGGATCCAGAGTAAGACTAAAATTTTACCTCTTATCTCGAAGTAGCTAAAGAGTTAAACTTATTCCTTATTTAGGAAGGATATACTAAATGAGACTCACATTCAATATATATGCTGCATTATGGATCTTTTTATTCATCTTTACTCCATCCCATCTTTATCCCACCTCATGTTTAGCACAGTAACCTATGTTTGACATAAGGTAGATGCCAAATAAATATTGGCATGTTTTTAGTGTAAAGTGTAAGGACTTTGGAAATGGATCTGGTACCTTAATTTCTTGGGCCTATAACAAAAGGATACTGGCCTCTCTTGGAAAAGAATTTGAAATAAAAGATATTTTTCCTTTCAGTAACTCACTCCTTTACTGTTCCCAAACCATATATCAAAATCCAGGTACTTTATACAACATCAAGAACACTTTGCTATCAATTTATTCAAGTTTGAGGACACTGTTCAGGCCAAATTTATTCAGAATTAGAAATTTGTAGAAGTCTGGGTGACTCAAACACACACAGACTGGGTGACTCAGACAATAGAAATTTATTTTCTCACAGTTCTGGAGGCTAGATTTCCAAGATCAAGGTGTTATTAAGTTTGGTTTCTAGTGAAGCCTCTCTGTCTGGTTTATAGACAGATGCATTCTTGATGTGTCCTTGTATGGTCTGTGTGTGTGTGTGTGTGGTGTGTAAAGAGAGAAATCACTGGTGTTTCTTCATCTTCTTGTAGGAATATCAGAATTAGGGCCCCATCCTTATGACCTCATTTAAATTAATTACCTCTCTAAAATTCTTTCTCCAAACACAGTCACATTGGTGGGCTAGTGCTTTAACAAAGGAATTTTAGGGGAACACAATTCAGTCAATAGAAAGGTTTGAAATAAAAGGATGTGCTAGCTAAAAAGTTTCTTTACCTCTTATATCTTCTTTGGCTTCTTAATTTTATATATATATATATATATATAAATATATATATATATATATCCATTACCTACTGCCACAAAATTGCTGTATTACAAACCTATTTTAAACATAATGGCTCAAAACAGCCGTTCTTTATTCTCACATATCTGTGGGTAGAATGCGGATTTAGGCTGAGTTCATTTGGATTACTATACCAGGTGTGGGGCATCCTGGATGGCGCTCTAACCTACCTGTGATGGGTAAGCTCCATTCCATTTAACCCTCCTCCTGGGACCGGCAAGTGGGCCCTGTCTTGTTCATCCCATAACAGTAGCAGAAGCTCAAAAGAGTTGTCTAATCACACTCAGGGACCTTGCTTTTGTCAAGTCTGCCAACACTCATTGGCCAAACAAGTTATTTGGCTATTTCCAGAATCAATGTAGAGAATTACACTATATCCATGGAAATGGAAAAGAGAATCATTTTTAAAATTAATTTAATATAGCATTGTACATACAACTTTTTGCCACATTCATGTTGAGATCCAAGACTCTGAAACTTGGGAGTAGAAACAGACTGAACAGAACATTAAACATACCAATAATTTGGTTTTAGAGCTTAGAAATGGGGTCTCAATACATTACGACTTAATTAATTAAAATTCTACACTGAGATTTGGGAGCCTCCACAAGTGTTAACTTGTCTTGCTTAATTAATTATGCATGAATACCCTTCAAACTTTCTCTCAATCCATACTAACTTTTGTTTAAAATGGTATTAAGAACCAGCGAGATAATATGTGACAGCATGAAACACAATGCCTGACACAAAGCAGGTGCTCATGAAAGTTTTCTTCTACACTTTGTGTCTGCCTGTTATACAAATGTAATTCAAATTGGCTCATGCACAGCATTATTTCTTCTTCTTAATGCCTTAGCCTCCAACATTTCAAGTTTCAAAGCTCCTTTAAAATTTTAAAAGAGAAACACCTAAATATAGTTGAACTGAACTGAGAATTTGATCTCAATTTTAGTGCCTAGGCAGGACAACAGTCCTAACTGAGTTTGCCACCCATCAATTTCCCAGAACCTTATTATAAAACCAGTACACTTTGGGATAATCCTCAATAGGGAGAGGCCAAAGTGCAGTCTGTTTAATCTAACATATGCCATAAACTTGTAACATTCGCAAGGAATATGTCAAAAGACCTTTGCAAATTCCCGCATGCGTAAATGTCACTATAGCATATAATTTTTCACATAAATCTGTTGAATGTAATGATGCATTTAAATAACCCCTCAAGATCTCTAATGAGGGCCTCTGCTTACCTAAAGACAAGCTAAGGACAACAGAACCATGCTGACATTGAGATAGAGTGGCTGATGAGGCTCACTCATAGCCTTATGATTTTCTCCCCTCAGACTGGCCTCAAGGACACACGATTCAAACATGAACTCCACACATTTAACAGTATTGCAAGTCATGAACTTTCCAAATTTCCTGTGACTCACTAAAACCACAAATGTTAAATCTGTGAATGGCAAGGGTCCACTCAACCATGAGGGGAATTCAGGGGAATATTAGGAGGTAAAAGATATTTGCTAGAAAAGGAAATGAAATAAAGCACATAAAACCCCTGCAGGGGCACAAATGAGAGGCTGCGTATATTCAACTCAGCCTTTACATGATCAGGTAAGATGTGCAACAACTAACAACTGAGTACAAACAGGAACTATAACCTGAGTTACAAGCTCGGCCATAAGAAATACTTATCCCCATGCTCCCATTACACAGTGAACATCCATTAGCATATAACCTTCCACTTACAAGTACACATGGGAATCCTGCCAATAGGACACTATGTGCTGAAGATGATTAAATCAGCATTACAGAGAGAAGAGCACAAAGAGACCTTCTAAACAATTTAATTACCAGCTCCACATTTACTGGAAGACAGAGTTTGAAATCTCTTATCACTAGCTATTTGTAAGATGAAATTTCAGACTAGTAGGAGAAAGACAATACCAGATGCTCTTTATTACCAACAATTCTGCTTTTCTGTAATAAATGACCTTTAACTTTAATATTGGGGTGTTCACATAAATATTAAATTATATTAAGTGGCAGTGATAATGATGATGAGGAGGAGGAGGAGGAAGAGGACAGTGGGTGACATTTATTGAATCCTTTCTACCTACCATGCTCTGCTTTATGTGTTAAACATGAATTATGACATTTAGCTATAACAAGTTGGTAAGATTAATCTTATCATTTTCCCCATTTTATAAGAAAAGAAAAAGATGCATAGAACTAGTAAGCATAACAGTAAAGACAGAGCTCAAAATACAAAGATTTGAAAGAGTCTGAGCTCTTTACCAAAACATTTTACTGACTGCAGTGCTAAAAAGTGATTAATAACATTTACTAGAATTCAAACCTCACCTCTTTGGTTTACTTGCTATGCAAATTTGGGCAACTTACATAAAAACTCTAAACATGAATTTTTTCATATGTAAAATGAATATGAATAAATATATCTAACATCTAATTAAGCTTCTTGTAAGGTTTACATGAGTTTAAGCATTGTAAGTCATATAAAGCAACATGTGAAAGAAAGATTTCAAAAATATTAGCTCTTATTAAGAGCTCTATTAGCTCTTATTTTGTTAAAAGTATATTTGATTCATTATATACTACTCTCATTCCTAAGCAATGAGTCATTGATCCTAATATATAGCTTATTAAAATATATCATAAGCTGAATACTTCTATAACAATATATATATTCACAAAGTAATTCTTGTTAAAAATATAATTTCATGCATTTTAACATGAAAACTTGGAAATTTGGAAGGTGTTGTTATATTTAGGACAATCACTATAGAATATAATTAGACTTTTGCTATCCAAACTTATTACACATCTTTACATTTCTTTTTTCTTAAACCCAGGTAAGAGGTTGAAATTCTAAGTGAGCTCACCTCATATAATGACAGGGAATTTGAAGAAAAATTATTTGATAGCTTTAAGAATTTTCTTTAAGAAAACTCCGAAAACTAAGAGCTTGGAATCATGAAATTACTATATCAATTAGCTATTGATGCAAAACAAATCAGCACACAATCCCAGGGACATGCAACAATATGTTTTGATTCTTACTAATTTGTAGGTTGGTCAGCCAGGACAGCTATTCTTCTCAGGCTTGGACAGCTGAGGAGGCTCTGCTTCCTCATGAAGATCTGAGGTTGGCTGGGTTGACTCTGCCTCACATACATTCTCTCTGGGTCTCAGTGTGGAAGAGCAATACCCCCTAGAGATGGCTCTTCTCATGGTCATGGCAGAGGTAGCTCAAACAGAACACACAAAGCATCTTAAGGGCTAAGATTGGAACTGATAATGTGTCACTTCCATCTCATTATAATGGCTAAGACAAGTGGTATGAGCAAGCTAAGGCTAAGATGAAAGATATACACATTTTCCAGGATGAGGCTATTGCAAAGTGTGGATGAAAGAATTGGTGAGAAATCGGGACCAATAATTCAGTCTAACAAAAATATTAGAATCTCATTTGAGAAAAGAAAAGCTGATAAGCAGTGACTTGAGCAAGATCGTCCTTCCCAGACCCTGGTCTCTTGGTTTCTTGATTTCTTTACCTCCAGTAATCTTTTTCTGCACCCTGTCTCAACCGTCAACTACCATCTTCACATCTTTTATTTCAAGCAACCCTCCTTCAAATTATAACCTCATCCTTCCAGCTCACCTAGCCAGGTAATATAATTTTATTATTATTAATGAAATATTATGAAATATTTAATATTACTATTACATAAATAATAAATATACTATATATTATTGAGTACTTACTATGTGTCAGATATTGAATGAAATGCTGTATGTATATCAACTTATATAACCCCCATAACAACATGATAAAATAGGAACTATTTGTATCCCATTATATAAATGAGATAACTGAGGCACAGAGACATTAATAACTTGTCCAGGACATACACATAAGTGGCTGAGTCTCAATTCAAATCAGGATACTCTGGTTCTGGAACCTGTTATCAACCAGCCCAGATACTGCCATTCCAGTCCTACATTTCTTTGACAAAATTTAGACCTCCAAAATATTGACCTTCATTCTTTTTCACTATTAATCACCCATTCATGTCTGGTACATTCTCTACCTGTTGATAGTTACATAGGGTTACCATCATAATCACTCCCCTGCAAATCCCCTTAGCTCATTCACCCCTTTCCAGTATGGATTAAAACCAGCTATCATCCTACAACTGTACTTGAACATCTTAACATTTCCAGAAAAAGAAACTACATCAATACTGGGCAGTCTTAACATTAATTTCTGACCTTAGATCAAACCTGACCTGTAACACTCCCTGATCTTCCAGCAATATTCCTCTAGTACTTTTTTTTTAAGGGTGGAATGATGTATAGGAATAGCAATATTGGGAAAGCAGAATGGAGTGTGTGTCCTACCACTATTGTCACTATTGTGTCCTATCAGTTACTGGGCATCCTCTGTGGCAAATACCTGTCTTTAGCTCTGAAAAGGGGGAAAAAAAGCATAACACACTGTTGGTTAGATTTCCACCTAAGGGACAAACATCATACACATACTCACATCTTACAAGAAAAAAAAAGATATTCACAAAAGACAATATAAGTAAAATAAGTGCTATAAACACAAATTATGGACATTTGTGTGGAGACAATTGAGGACAATGGAAGAAAACTAAGTTATAAGAGGCACTTTATTGATATTCCATTATTAGTCCCCATTTAGACCCTGATCCTTTTGCAGAATCCTCTCCCCCAGTGCTGCTGGAGAAACTCAGTTAGTGGAAGTGGCTTGAACACACTCTGGAACTTGAGAAAGCAAAGCTAGGACAAAAGCTGAAGAGTTAAACTGGTAGAGTAGGGTGGAGATCGGGGGGAAAAGTCAAAGAGGCTCTCTCCCATTGGTCATATCTTCCTTGGACCAAAGAAATAGGCACCTCCAATTACACTTTCTCATGCACACCCACAGCAGCACAATCCACCACCACTGTCACTGTGTTTCCAATTATTATAGTTTGCTCCCCATCCTTATGGTAGAGAGAGCTTTTGCAAAAAGCTTAAGCAGTCTATTTTGACCCAATTCCTCCTTAAGTTTCTTGAGTTTTTGGCAGTAAAGACATTCAGGAAATAGAGACACAGAGTCAAATTTGGACATTTCATTGAGAGATTATGATTTAAAAGTTGTTACCTTACCCTTTAGGACTGGCCAGGGAAGAAGGGACAGATTTTCAGGAAATTGTGTATGGAAAACAAAAGTGCACATTAACGTCCTATGGCATTCCAAGTCATATCATCCTTTCAAGGCCTCTTTCTCTATAACTCCTTCTGGAGCTAGCTCAGCTTCACAGACCAGCTAGTAGACAAGCAGGTCTGTGTCTGAATGAGAATTCATTTGGCCCATTTCCCGTCCAATACAGAGCCATTCTTAGAAGATCCATGACAGATGGTCATCAGCTCCCCCCAGGGCAGCTTGGTACTCTGACCTCTTTACCTCAAATTGATGTACTCCTCTGATTTTTTTTTTGAGATATAATTAACATATAACATTATATTACTTTTAGGTGTATAACATAATGATCCAATATATACCTAGCACTTTTGCTTTCCCACTATCCAAAATAACTATTTCACCAACTTCTTAGTGAAATGCAACTGCCATATTTTGTCAATTTTAAGGAATTTTTTTCAAATTTCAAAACTTCTGAACAATTGTTATCAGCCCTATGATAAATTATGCCATTGCATGTTTATATTTGTAACACAAAAGTGTTACTTTCAAAATTTAGAGAATCAGGGTCAGTATCTTGCAAGAAAGTGCCAGAATCAATAGTGATGCATTCTTTTAACCTCTATAAGTCAAACCATTGTGCAGTTGGGGAAGGAAGTGATGGCTCAGAGGTATTTAACAACATTCCCAAAAAACTAGCTCTACAAAATTTCAAAGAGCACAGGTTTTAGTTCTTTTATTTTTTTGCTTGATTTGTCTTCTCTTATTTTAGATTTTTTCAATACAATATTGTCAATACTCTAGATTACACAGAGGATAGTATTGTTAGAAAAAAAACAAACATTAACAGTCATGAGTCAGAAGTAATTTACAAAAGACTCTAAATGTGAAATTTTCAGAATATCTTAACTCATTTATCTCACTTACACTTTTTATTTATATATGAGTGATATATGATAAAATATGTCTAAATCTAAAAGTGACTTTCATACATGTAAAATAAAACTAGTTGGAAAAAATGATATCACAATTTACTTAGCAATAGTTTTTCTTCTTATGGTACTATAAATGATATGTCTTACATATGACTTCTAAAAAAGAAAAACATTATTTTTTATTTAAATTCAATTAATTAACATATAATGTGTTACTGGTTTCAGAGGTCCAAGTCTGTGATTCATCAGTCTTATAAATACCCAATGCTCATTATATCACAAGACCTGCTTAATGTCCATTACCCAGTTACCCCATCCCTCTCCCCTCCAGCAACCCTGTTTGTCTCCTATGATTGAGTCTCTCATGGTTAGTCTCCCTCTCTGATTTTGTCTTGTTTTATTTTTTCCTCTCTTCCCCTATGATCCTCTGCCTTGTTTCTTAAACTCCACATATGAGTGAGATCACATGATAATTATCTTTCTCTGATTAATGTATTTTGCTTAACATAATACCCTCTAGTTCAATACATGTCATTGCACATGGCAAGATTTCAATTTTTTGATGCCTGAGTAGTATTCCATTGTATATATTTCCCACCCCTTCTTTATCCATTCATCTGTCAATGGACATCTGGTCTCTTTTCATAGTTTGGCTATTGTGGATATTGCTGGTATAAACAATGGGCTGCAGGTGACCCTTCCAATTACTATGTTTGTATCCTTTGGATAAATACCAGCAATTGCTGGGTCATAGGGTAGCTGTATTTTCAACTTTCTGAGGAACCTCCATACGGTTTTCCAAAGTGGCTGGACTAGCCTGCATTCCCCCCAACAGTGTCAAAGGTTCCCCTTTCTCCACATCCTTACCAACATCTGTCATTTCCTGACTTATTAATTTTAGCCATTCTGACTGGTGTGAGGTGGTATCTCATGGTGGTTTTGATTTGTATTTCCCTGATGATGAGTGATGTGGAGCATTTTTTCATGTGTCTGTTGGCCGTTTGGGTGTCTTCTTTGCAGAAATGTCTGTTCATGTCTTCTGCCCATTTCTTGATTGGATTGTTTGGTCTTTGGGTGTTGATTTTGATAAGTTCTTCATAGATTTTGGATACTAGCCCTTCATCTGATAAGACATTTGCAAATATGTTTTCCATGCTGTCAGTTGTCTTTTGGTCTTGTCGACTGTTTACTGTGCAGAAGGTTTTATCTTGATGAAGTCCTAATAGTTCATTTTTGCTTTTGTTTCTCTTGCCTTTGGAGATATGTCTAGCAAGAAGTTGCTGCAGCCGAGGTCAAAAAGGTCGCTGCCTGTGTTCTCCTCTAGGATTTTGGTGGATTCCTGTCTCACATTGAAGTCTTTCATCCATTTTGAGTTTATTTTTGTGATGGTGTAAGAAAGTGGTCCAGTTTCATTTTTCTGCATGTGGCTGTCCAATTTTCCCAATACCCATTTGTTGAAGAGCCTGTCTTTTTCCATTGGATATTTTTTCCTGCTTTGTCGAAGATTAGTTGACCATAGAGTTGAGGGTCTATTTCTGGGTTCTCTATTGTGTTCCATTGATCTATGTGTCTGTTTTTGTGCCAGTACCATACTGTCTTGATAATTACAGCTTTATAATACAGCATGAATGCCAGAATTGTGATGCCACCATCTTTGGTTTTCTTTTTCAACATTCCTTTGGTTATTCAGGGTCTTTTCTGGTTCCATATAAATTTTAGGATTATTTGTTCCATTTCCGTGAAAAAAGTTGATGGTATTTTGACAGGGATTGCTTTGAATGTATAGATTGTTCTAGGTAGTATAGAAATTTTAACAATACTTGTTCTTCTAATCCATGAGCATGGAATGTTTTTCCATTTCTTTGGTCTTCCTCAATTTCTTTCATGAGTGTTCTGTAGTTTTCTGACTGCAGATCCTTTGCCTCTTTTATTAGGTTTATTCCTAGGTATCTTATGGTTTTGGGTGCAATTGTAAATGGGATCAAGTCCTTAATTTCTCTTTCTTCTGTCTCATTGTTAGTGTATAGAAATACAACTAATTTCTGTACATTTATTTTATATCCTGCCACTTTGTTGAATTCCTGTATGAGTTCTAGCAATTTTTGGGTGGCATCTTTTAGGTTTTCAACATAGAGTATCATATCATCTACGAAGAGTGAGAGTTTGACTTCTTCTTTGCCAATACAGATGCCTTTTATTTCTTTTCATGGTCTGATTGCTGAGGCTAGGACTTCTAGTAGTATGTTGAATAGCAGTGGTGATAGTGGACATCCCTGCCATGTTCCTGACCTTAGGGGAAAAGTTCTCAGTTTTTCTCCATTGAGAATGATATTTGCCAAGGGCTTTTTGTATATGGCTTTTATGATATTGAAGTATGTTCTCTCTATCCCTACACTGTGAAGAGTTTTATTTTTTTTTAAAGATTCCATTTACTTATTTGACAGAGAGAGAGAGCGCACAAGCAGGGGAAGTGGCAGGCAGAGGCAGAGGGAGAAGCAGGCTCCCTGCAGAGCAGGGGGAGCCCGACGCAGGACTCGATCCCAGGACCCCAGGATCATGACCTGAGCCAAAGGCAGTTGCTTAACCAAATGAGTCACCCAGGCACCCTCACTGTGAAGAGTTTTAATCAAGGAAGGATGCTATACTTTGTCAAATGCTTTTTCTTCATCTAGTGAGAGATGGTTCTTGTCCTTTCTTTTATTAATGCAGTGTATCACATTGCTTAATTTACAGATGTTGAACCACACTTGCAGCCCAGGAATAAATCCCTCTTGGTCATGGTGAATAACCCTTTTAATGTATTGTTGGATCCTATTGGCTAGTATCTTGGTGAGAATTTTGGCATCCATGTTTATCAGGGATATTGGTCTGTAATTCTCCTTTTTCATGGGGTCTTTGTCTGGTTTGGGGATCATGGTAATGCTGGCCTCAGAGAATGAGTTTGGAAGATTTCCTTCCATTTCTATCTTTTGAAACAGCTTCAGAAGAATAGGTATTAATTCTTCCTTTTTTTTATATATATATTTTAAAGATTTTTATTTATTTACTTGAGAGAGAGAGAGAGAGCACATGAGAGGGGGGAGGGTCGGGAGGGTCAGAGGAAGAAGCAGACTCCCTGCCGAGCAGGGAGCCCAATGCGGGACTCGATCCAGGGACTCCAGGATCATGACCTGAGCCAAAGGCAGTTGCTTAACCAACTGAGCCACCCAGGCGCCCGTATTAATTCTTCCTTAAATGTTTGGTAGAATTCCCCTGGGAAGCTATCCAGCCCTGGGCTCTTGTTTGTTGTGAACTATTTTATTACTGCTTCAATTTCCTTGCCAGCTATGGGTCTGTTCAGGTTTTCTATTTCTTCCTGTTTCAGTTTTGGTAGTTTATATGTCTCTAAGAATGCATCCATTTCTTCCAGATTGCCTAATTTGTTGTCATATAGTTGCTCATAATGTTTCTATAATTGTTTGTATTTCTTTGGTGTTTGTTGGTTGTGATCTCTCCTCTTTCATACATGATTTTATTAATTTGGGACCCACTCCTCAGGGAACCCTCAGAGAAAAGCAGTCCATCACTCCTGTCTCCCTTGTCTCCGTCTGCATTCTGTGCTTACCCAGCCTGTGACCAAGCATTTCTATCACAGGCATGCGACCCCGTTTCAAGTATCCAAACCTTGTAGATTCCTGTGGTACACACCTGGGCCACTCCTCCCAGGGGAGGGAGGGGGGTCTCCCCACAGTTCTGCTGCTTGCTGGGCCCCTACGCAGAGAGTGGTCATCTGACCAAGCCACAGTTCATGGTTTATGGCAACACCAAGCTGAGTGGTCACTCCTGGGCTCCCTGATTGCAGCTGGCTTCCCTGCTCCAATGCCTGGGAGCTCTGCCACACTCAGACACCTCCTGTCTTCCTGTAAGCCTGGGGATCCTGAGACCACACTGTCCCACCTAGGATTCCACCCCGCTTCACCACCTGAGTCCCTTTCAAGCAGGAAGTCCCTCACCAGAGCAGACTTCTAAAAGTTCTGATTCTGTGTGCCACTGCTCTATCACTTTCCAGTACCAGCTTATGGAGGCTCCCTCCCACCCATGGTTTATTTACTCTCCATGGAAAAGGGGACTTGGCAGATATGGTTAAGGAAGCTGAGATAGAAAGTTTATTCTGGATTATTTGAGTGGTCCCAATGCTAAACTACTAATTTTGAAGATAGAGGAAGAGGCCAAGAGCCAAGGAATGCAGGAGGCCTCTAGAAGCTGGTAGAAGCAAGAAGAAAGATTCTCCCTACAGCCTTCAGAAGGAATATAGCCCTACCTACATCTTGATGTTACAACCTTTCATCACCAGAATTGTAAGAAAATAAATTTGTATGTCTTAATTCAATAAATTAGAGACAATCTGGTATAAAGCAAAAGGAAACTAATACTAAGTATAAATGGTCTTAAATATTTGCCAAACTAGTTTGGATATAGAAGTTTTACCACAGTGTCTTGTGATAGAGTATTCTGAAGAATGATCTTTGTGAAATGCTGCTTTAGCATAACCCAGATGTAGCAAAGCTAGTAGTTAAGAGCCTCAGATTCTAGAGCCAGACTAACCAGGTCCAAATGCTGGCTCTCCTACTTACTAGCTGATTCTCTTAACCCCTCCTGGATGCTTCAGATTCCTTGTTTGTAAAATGGGAATGATGATAGCACCTACTTCAAAGAGTTATTATATGAGAATGGAGAGACTTGATGTAGATTAAGAGTTTAGAATAGTGGTTATCCTACATTGTAAAGACTATCTTGCTTATAAAAGATAGTGATACCATGTGAAGTTACTAGGAGACTAGTTAAAAAAGGAAATTACATCTAGCTGTACTCTAATATTAGATAAATGTATAAGCCAAAGCCTGTTTTTGTGGTAATAATGGACTCATGACTCATATGGTAGTAGGGTTTTAGGGATAAACAGTTTCGTATTAATTAGATACAATAAAACAAAGAATGATTTTAAGACTTTAATCTGAAAAAAATTTTTTTGTCCTGACCTCATGAATTCACATTACCCACAGACTGGAAAAGCACTTATTTTAAGAAGCAACCCTACTTATATTATTAGTTTAAATCTAAACCTCATATAACCACTCCCTCCCCACTTATCACTTCAATTAATTAGAAATTGCTTTCTTCCAATTAATATTATTACTTCATCTCTTCTGTTATGTTCTCATATTAAGGCCATTTTAATATAATACCACTTTATTCATTCAATTCAATAAATATTTAAAGTTTTAAAGGACATCAGGCACATTGGTAAATCCTTGGGATGAAAAATGAATACACTTGGTCTTTGGCCTTTTTCACATTTTTAGGCTAGACTACAAAGATTTTACTGAAAGAAAAATTAAGAAACATTTGTTTTAAATTGTCCTGAAAATTAAAAATGTTCTAATATGTATCAAATACTAGAACAATTTGATCTAGAAAAATCTATCCTAAAATAATGATATTACTGACTTTAACATACAGGCTTTCCACTTTCTCTTTTTCATTTTTTTATGCCAAAAAATGTTTCACGAAAGAAAGGATAAAACCACTAGCACAGCTACTGGAAAATAGTAATTCTTCTTTTCTTGCTCCTTCTTATTCTCTTCTTATTCCTCTTCTTTTCACTCCCTCTTTCCCATTTTCTCTCCAGGGTTATTATAATTATTAATTGTACTTTCACTCATTGTTATCATCATTATCATCACCATCATCATCACCCTCATAATTATAATCATCATTAATCATCAATCATCACCTCTATAAGAGCAGGGAATTACTAACAGCCAGGATCTGGATGGAAGACCAGTGGAAAAAGCTGCAGGGACATTGATAAAAAGCAATTCAGAAGACTTTAGGGGAGGGAGATCCAGGACCCCCTTCAATCATTTCACTTTTCCCCCCCATTGTTTTCATTGTGGCAAAAAACATGTAACATAAAATTTAGTATCTTTATCATTTTTAAGTTTACAGTTTAGTGGTATTAAGTACATTCATATTGTTGTGTAATCATCACCAACATCCATCTTCAGAACTTTTCATCTTAAAAAACTGAAACTTTGTACCCACTAAACAATCACTCCCCAAAACCCCCTCCCTCCAGTCCCTGTCAACCACCACTCTGCTTTCCATTTTTCTTTTCTCTCCATTTTTCCACCATTCTATTCTCTGTTATTATGAGCTAAGTTTTTTTAGGTTCTTTTTTCCTTTTCAAATTCCATATGTAAGTGAGATCATACAACATTTGTTTTTCTGTGTCTGAGTTATTTCCCTTAATAATTATATTATATCCTTCAAGTTCATCCATGTTGCTTCAAATATGTGCATATGTATATCTTATATACATATTATGAATACATATCTTAAGTATATACATATACATCCATACACATATATACACACAAAACACATATTCATAGCTCTACAACTAAATCTAATTATTAATTTCCAACAAAAAAATACATGGCTTTAGCTAATTGTATCCATTGGATAGTAGAATATAAGTGCTTTAATATTTCTCTTGGAATTGAGGTATCTATTTCTTAACCTAGAAATAAACTCTACTATTTGATTTGAGAATCTCTGGGTACAAGGGAGTGGAGAAAAATCAATAGTTTCTTACTAAGAGGTTAAAAAAATGCACACACAATTCTGCTGTGAGTAAAAACTGAATCTGATGGTGAAGATCAGATCCCTATTAAATTCTGTGCCAAAAATAAAAGATAAGATGCCTTCCAGGAGACCAAGTCTATCAACATGGGCTATGGAGGTAATGGTTAAAAAGGTAATGTAGAATTAGTGCATCCTAAGTTTTTCCACTTTTTTCAAAGTATGTCTGATCAGCTTTGCTCAGTTTGCTCAGCTACATGTAAAAATATACATGTAGTCCAATGCTAGGTCACTGAGCAATGAACATTTACTATCTTTCAGCCATATTTATTCATTTATTTTATGTTCACTTCTCAACTGCTATTTGACAAACACTTTGATAAGCACTAGGAATGTAAACATGGACAAAATACACCCCTACTCTGGGAGACCACATGCCAGCAAATAAGAAAACAGTTATAAAAAGTGTTAATGGCAGAAATTTATGTGGAAATTGTAGATACCCAAGAAAGAAGTAACCAAAGATGAAGAAAAGTACAAGAGGTCAAAGGAATGCTACGTTGGACAGGTCTTTAAGGACACAGACAATATTATATAACTATTTGAAATGCTCCTCAATTCTCCCAGCTTAATGAATGGGACTAAGCTTTCATAGCTTCATAGAAGATTAAAAGAGTGAATATGTGATCCAAGCTAGGCCAATTATCTTCTCTCTGCTGTTTCTTAAGAATTTCTTAAGAATTTAAACCGAGGATACAGAAGTAACTTTGGCAGCTGTATCAAACTAATGATGAAGGACAAGTGTGAATTTCCAGGAACTCTGCCCCTCAAATCCCTGTTGTTGAATTTTCTTCTTAAAGACTTCCCTTGTCAACTACATTAAATTCTTCCTGTAGGGATACCTGGGTGGCTCAGTCGTTAAGCGTCTACCTTCAGCTCAGGTCATGATCCCAGAGTGCTGGGATCAGGGCCCACATTGGGCTCCCTGCTCAGCGGGGAGCCTGCTTCTCCCTTTCCCTTTGCCTGATGCTCCCCTCGCTTGTGCTCTCGCTCTGTCAAATAAATAAATTAAATCTTTAAAAAGAAAAAAAATTCTTCCTGTATTCCATGATATTGGAACCCAGATAATTAACCTTCTTTTACTAGAGGTTTTGGATCCTTTCAAGCAAACGAGGGGAGAAGTAATTCAAGCAGAATGATATATGATAAAACGTAACATGATAAAACATAAATAGGTATGAGAAAGAAGAATTTAAAATTTACGTATTTTAAAAATAAAAAATATGTTTTCTTTCCAAAGTTGGATCTAAGTCACTTCTTTCTTAAGGACAAAAGAAAATCTAATCCCTTCAATTTATTTCCCATTTCTGAGTTTAAGAATTCTGCAAAATGAGGTCTACCAAAACATGGAGAAAATATAGATACATTTTTTTCCCATGAGAAAGATACACTTCCAGGATTTTGTATGTAGAATATTAATTTTAAAATGAATTTAGTTCAATTTAGATACCAATAAAATGAATCCACCAAATTCTTGACCTATAATGTTATGTATATTTAACAAAACTTTAATATATTTTCTATAATGTTGCTTATAAAATTAATTTTAATAGCCCAGGTCAGAACTATGAAACTCCAGGCAGAATATAGTCTAAAAGAGGAAGGGAAAAGTGAAAATCCATTAATACCTCAAGTTAGGGAAGAATGTGAATAAAGTGTGTCATGAGGCATTTTTCTGTCTTTGGTCATTCCTATAGGAACCCTTAATAAACTGTATAGAGTCTGTCAGTAAAAACATTATATATAATATGTATTTATACTTATATAAATATGTACATTCTATATTTATATGAATATATTATATATTATAAATAATTATAGGTATACAAATATAATTTATAGTTATACATATTTATATATTTTATATAACTGTACTTTATATAAATACAACTTATACAATTTATATAACTTTATAATATATAAATATATTTGAATATATTTATATAACTGTAAATTATATTTGTGTTGTTAATTAAATAGGAGCCCATTAGACTGAGGCGTCTCTAATGTCATGGCAGCCTACATGAGCAAATCAAAATCTAAGTCTGTAAATGCCTCAAAATTGCAAAATTGAAACCTCAGGGTAACCAATCACAGTCAACTAGGCTTTAAGCTGTAGCCAGGCAATAATTTCTTTATTTTGCTTCTGCCAAACTCCTGTCAGTGGAGTGATCCTGATCACTTATGATTTGTCACTGCCCAAATTTGAACTGATTTTAGCTCAAATAAACTCTCAACATTTTTAATATGCCTTAGTTTATCTTTTAGCAGTTCATACAGAAACATATATAATATATATACATATATACACACATGATATGTGTATGTGTATACATATACAACTGCCAACATGGGGTAAATATGAAACATTTCTGTATTGTAAAGCAAAATTGGTAGTTTTATTTCCTTGTCTCTCTTACACTCTTTCTTTTCCTTTTCTTTTTACTTCACCCTTTTGGAAATGCGTGCTGTTAAGCTATTCAGCATATCTTCTAAGAGCCACTAATAAATTCAGTATTTTGCTTTCCTCCTTTAAAATCTAATTTCTGAGTTTTCTTGTTGTAATTGTCTTCATTTTTCATAATATAAATATATAATAAAATTATCATCAATGTTTCCTAAACATTTTCAAAATTTTGATGGCTGTGATGTCACCTGGATTTAAAAAAAATGGATTGCTTATCCAAAGTGGTTATATTAAACAAAAAGAGAAACAGAAAGTAACCCAAAATTTAATCATGAGTATAGCTATAAAAGAAAAGGATAAGCAGGATAGGAGAGCAATGTTAGTTTTGTGATTTTTTTTTTATCCATCTCTTTAGTGCCATAAAAATGGAATTAAGGAAATATCAATAAATTTGTTCAAAAATCTATTACTAACTATGAAGTGGAAACAACCTAAATGTCCATTAACCGATTAATGGATAAAGAAAGTGTGATTACACACACACACACACACGCACGCATGCCCATAATGGAACTTTATTCAGCCTTAAAAAAGAAGGAAATCTTGTCACAACATGGATGAGACTTGAGGACATCACACCAAGTGAAGTAAACCAGTCACAGGACAAATACTGCATGGTTCCCCTTACATGAATTATCTAATGTAGTCAAACTCATAGAAACTGAAAGTGGAATCATGATTGCTAGAACTAGGAGGAGGGGGGTGGAGAGTTACTATCCAATGGGTGGAGAGATGGAGTCATGCAGGATGAAAAAGTTTTTAAGATCTATTGTATAACAATGTGTGTAAACAACTGTAGACTTAAAATTTTCTTTAGAGATATTTCATCTTATGTGTTTTTTGCCGCAATAAAAAAAACTATAAGGGTGAAAAGAAATGACAGATGGTACCAGAATTCACAACAGGTAAATATTACTATGAGTCAAGGTTATCAGAGTAAGCTTCACGGAAGAGACTGAATTAAGTCACAGGCCTTGAAAGATAGGTAGGATTTGGACATTTGGAAATTCTGGGCCAAAGGAAGAACTTGAGCAATAACATGGTGGAAGGGGCTTAGAGTATTCTAAAAATAGTAATTCATCTGGCCTTGAGCAGAGTGTGTGCAAAATAGAGGAGAAATACAAAGTAGGGTTAAAATAACCAGGTTCTGATTATAGAATATCTTAGAAAGTAGGCTAAGCAATGCAGATTTCACATTTCTCTATAATAGGAAGAACTGAACATTCTGAGTCTTTAATGAATATGAAATGACAGGAATAAAATTTAAAACTTTTAGGATATTATGTTCACAGTTTATGAAAAACACTGGCAATAATGGGCCTTTACCAGGCAAAAAAAAAAACATATACATATCCATAACATTTTAAATTTTTCTTGTTTCTTATAGATTCATTGAAGATATTAGTAATTATAAATCTCAAATGTTTACTGTGCTTATAGGTATACTAGGTGCTAGGAAAATACAAAAGGAACATAAAATACTGCTTTTACTACTTTATCTAGTTAAGAAACAAGCCTAAATCACTCAAAGCAATTGGAATATGACCAAATAATTCATGTAAGGGTCAGATTAATATGTAATTTCAGTGAAGGGAAAAGTCGAGGAGGTCTGGCTTAATCAAGGCAGGCTAGTCAGAGAGTCAGGGTAGGATTAATGGTTAAGGAAACATGCTCTGTAATTAAAATGAACTGTGTTCAAATCCCTGCTATGTAATAAACTTGGGCAAGTAACTTAACTGCTTGTGATGTTTCTTACTTTATACAATTGGGAGGATTCTAGAAAATTGTATGCAAAACCCTAAAATTGCATGTAGCACACAGTACAAACTCAACACAGGGTAGTTCCTTTCCTTTACCTTACCTTTTTCTAAGGATGAATCAGAAAAGTCAGAAAAAAAATCAGAAAATATATTATACATTTTGGGCTATAAATATAACAAATGAATTTTAAGAATTAAAAAAAGACAGGAAAACAAAATAATGGAAAAGATTATCTGTAATTCTACCTAACAGAATAAGTACACTTATATTTTGTTCTCTGAGAGAGAGAGAGATTCTACTTTTTCACCTAATAATATAAGAACTGCTTTTCCACATGTTAAAAACCATTTTGGAGTTACATCATCTTTAATGATTGTCCAATTATCCATAATAAAGATTCAACATACATCTACTTAATAAGTATTTATTGAATGTCTCTTATGTGCTGGGCACTGTTCTGAGCACTCAAAATAGAGCATTGACAAAACAGACAAAATTCTTGCTAATGGTTTTCAATAGTTTGAAATCATGATTGCTTCTAATTTTTCATTATTGTAAATCACACAGCAATAAATGTCTTTGTGCATAAAGTTTTATGAACATCTCTGTTTGTTTCCTTAAGAAAAAGTTCTGGAAATAGAAATAAAAATATAAACTTTGAAACATGATTTCTAGATAAGCTGTGACAATTTTGTTTTGACCAATAATATATGAGGCTGCCCAGTTAATCATACTCCTGCTAGAGTATTTTTTCTTCACTTATATTTTATATATATATATATTTATATATACACACACACACATATATACACATACACATACATATATATATTCATTCCATCATCATCATTTTCAACAAAAAATATCTAGACTTAC
Source organism: Mirounga angustirostris (assembly GCF_029215605.1). NCBI lineage: Eukaryota > Metazoa > Chordata > Mammalia > Carnivora > Phocidae > Mirounga > Mirounga angustirostris. Next base: position 54,183,346 of record NW_026991710.1, read on the forward strand.
ATAATTATACTAAATATGTCAATCATGTTGTCAATCAGGTCGTGTCAAAGGCCATGTCAACTACATATGACCCAACACTGTATCTCAGCTTAGATGGGTATCTGGTTGATAATCTGGCCAGAAGATCTATGGGGTGACTTGGCATAAAGGAATTTAGTCCAAAGCTTAGCCAATTCTATAGAATTTGAAATTAAAAATATAAAATTTTCAATTTTCATGACTGAAATTAAAGAGATATATAAAAAGGGACCATGAAGCTAGGAAAAGGTCATGCAGTAAATAATTTGAATAAATATTTGAGCTAGCAGAAACTATGAAGTAAAAAAAAAAAAAAATCAGTATAGAGAGTACCAGTACAAAAGCAAGAATTGGATCTGAGAAGAAAATTAAACAGATTTGCAAAGTAAACTAGAAATCCTGCAAAAAAAAAAACAAAAACAAGTGTGTCCAATGAGAGACACCAAAGAGAGTCAGAAACAATCATACTGATGGCAGAGCTAGGCTGCAAATCCTCCTTCTCCCTGTTCACTTGCCCGCCGGATAGAGATAGCTGGAGTCAGAGTGGCGTAGGTAAACAGAATGCACAAAGGAAGTGTGAGGATGTGACTGGTAGTAACAGCACTAGAAACATAACACACTGAAAGGTGGAGAGAAAGAGTGTGCAGAGACAAACAAATAGAAGCACTTAGCTTAGCCCTGGAGCAGAACTGCAGTTTGTGCCCTTTCCATGACTCCATTTTTTGAAGTCACCTGAACATCCCTACTCCTTGTAACTTGGAATGAACTAAAACAATAATGCTTTGCCATTTATAAAATAATTTATCCTAGAGTGTCTCATCTAAATTCCCAAAAAGTTCATGAAATGCTCTGAGCAATTGTTTCTCTCTTATTTTTGTTTTGTTTGACAGAGAGACTCAGAGAGATTAAATAATTCATTCCATCAGGTCTACTGATTCCAAATCAACTCCATTCAGAAAAAAAATGTGTCCAGAAATAATAAAAGTAGCAGAAATCATACTAGCCAATGGAAACACATGCATACACACACACACAAAATACAAAGATACAATTTCTGCCATCAACAAGCTCACAGTATAATAAGAGAGACAAAGAAACCACATGTTATGGTACAGTTAATTACAATACTTATGTGTATAGGATTTTAGTTACAGCAGAGATGACTTGAATCCAAATTTTAATGGATAGCAGGGAATATCCAGTGCTATTCACTGGATGGTCAGAAACAATGGGAATGGAAGCCAAAAAATAAAAATAAAAAAGCAACCAGATAGGGAAGGCTTCATGAAGGAGAGAGACAACTACCTGGTATATCAAAGTTGGTCCATCAATTTCAATTGAATGAAAAATTAGTTAATAATAACCCTAGAACTGGGCGCCTGGGTGGCTCAGTCGGTTAAGCGACTGCCTTCGGCTCAGGTCATGATCCTGGAGTCCCGGGATCAAGACCCGCATTGGGCTCCCTGCTCAGCGGGGAGTCTGCTTCTCCCTCTGACCCTCCTCCCTCTCGTGGTCTCTGTCTCTCATTCTCTCTCACAAATAAATAAATAATAATAAAAAAATCTTTAAAAAAAAATAATAATAATAATAACCCTAGAACTTATTATTGAAGCATGAGTGGGTGTTAGTTGAGTAGATAAAGAGACAGAAGGTCATTTTTAGGGAGATAAAGTGATTATGGACTCTTTCGGGAATTTTAAGTTATTTGACATGGTTGGAGAGGTGGGAGTAAGTATTAGAATTTGAATATTGAATGGCAGTCAAGTATCAAATAATGCAGGGTTATTTTTTAACACCATTTTAAGAAGTTTAGTCTTTATCCTAAGGTCCCTGAAGAGTAAGAAGAATAGTTATACAATCATATTTGCATTTTAGAAATATGTGCCTGGTGGCCTCATGAAGGATAGAATGGAGAAACACAAAAATAGAGCAGGTAGGTAAGAAAGGAGGCTCTCATAGTAGCCAGGAATAAGTCATGTGGGGTTAATATAAGATAGGGAGAGTCAACTGAATAACAGGGCCAAATCAAAAAAGGAATTTAATGATTTACTAGCTCAAGAGTCAATCGCCAATTGGTTGCCTAGACTGATGGATAAAAGGAATAATAAATTGACTTTCAGGTTCTATTTGGCACAATCAGATGCTGCAAAACAAATATTAAATACAAAAAATAGAACAGATTAAGAAGAAACTGACAAATAGAGGAAATCCAGGAGACAGAAGTGTCATGGGCTGAAAGAATTTTTTTTGAAAAAAGGAATAACCACAATGTCAAATGGCAAAGTAATGTCGAATAAAACAGGGCCAACATGTGTCTGTGAGATTTGGCAAATAGAGCATTAGTGATCTAAGCAACAGCTGTTTCAATAGAATAGTGCAGACAGATGGCAGAGAGCAGCTGGTCGAAGGAGTAAGAATGGGAAACAAGGGGAAGAAACCAAAAGCCTAGAGACTTGTTCCTTACACCTTGTTAGTGATCTATTGCAAAAAGTTATCCATACTGGGAAAATATTAGGGTATTCAAGATTCAGCTAGTCATTCAGGGGTCATTTAATTACAATCAGAGAAAAACATGCAGCACATAGTTGGAATCCTTCACCAGATAAAGTGCATTACATTTTCAGTGTGACTCATGCCTGTGAGATTATAAATTCCAAAACATCAAGAATTGTACCTATCTTGTTTCCCATTGTGCCAATGCCTGGCAATTGTATGTATGCAGTAGATAACCACCTCTTTGTCTCTATTTTTGTTCCTTTATCATGCCAGTAGAAATTCCACCCATTCCTCAAGATTCAGAGAACAAAATGACACTCCCTACAGGAAGTATTTTCCAATCCCTAGGTGTCTCCCTTCTCTCCCTGTCCCTCTCCCATGCTTCCAATATAATAGAATGTACATACTATCTTAAAGTTACTTTCATACACACTGTATCTTTATGACTGGAATATTTATCAGGCATGTTCCATCAGAGTAGCAGAACCTCTGTGGGTAATAGAAGGGTTTATTTAGAGATTTATGTACTTCAGGTCCATCTTTTGTTCCTACACATAGTGCTAGGCCTGAAGTAACCTGCACCAACAATCGGGGAGGGAAGATAAATACAAATTAGGGGAGAACAAGGACAAATTAGAATCTACGAGGATTAGCTTTAACGTATAAGGATAAACAAACCTGCATCTGTCTCTCACCAGAACCTGCCTTGGTCATGTACCTCCTTCAAGCCTCTAGCCTCCCACTTCAGTGGTAAAGGTTTCCTGGAGTCCTGGTACACTTTACCATGGAGCTGTGTAAGAAGTTCTCCTAGCATTTGGAGAAGCTAAAGGAGGATATCTAGCAAGATCTGGAGGTGAGCCTGCAGATCCATAACAATGTACCTGTGGTGCAACTATGCCTGAGCCCACACCAGTGTGCACCACTTGGTTGTTGCCTCTCTTCCACCTTTCAGATCTCACACAAATTGGTCAATCCCAACCCAGAACCATGGAAGGAAAGGAAGTCTGGAAAAGTAGTCCCAGATTAGTTAAGTTGACACATTACAAAGTCACCACAGTCCACCTTCTATTAACTTGACATCATACACATCTCTTTTAACCATACTTAACTTCCAAACAAAAACAACTGCAAAATTAAAAAAAAAAAAAAAATAGCAAAATCACATATTCACTTCAAATGAAACCACTATCCCTTATACAGCCAAAAATATGCAACCTTCTCCCAAAGAAAAGATGCAAAGTCGTTCTATCCATCTAAATCATGTTTCTATTTGATATCCTATAACTTAAATACCATAACTTAAATATAGGTTAGCTATTATTATCATGTTATGTTAGATTATAGAGGAATGGAAGAAGCAACGAAAAAATGGTTTAAATATATACAAAATACATTTATATCAAAATAAGAAAGAAATACTTATAGTCCTCATTTTGGCAACAGGGTGCATGATAACAACTGGTACTCAACTGGTAGAGCTGGTAAAAACTGGTCTTCTTTCATATATATTTCATGTATATTTTGCCCTCAGCAAGCACCTTGGCCAGGGAGGTGACCCAAATCTACATTCCTAAAGGGTCAGGGTCATTAGTCATCCTTTCTGCATGGGAGTATTTTTTTTTTTTCCATTTGAATTTAACCACAAAAACTGAAAGTATTAAAAAGTGTCGCAGAGAATCTATTGAACTCTGGAGAGATTCCTCCTTAACCTATTAGGCAATATCAATTTCCCCAATGATAGTCCGGATTAATCACCATAGCCAGTACAGTAACCTTATTTGTCTGCTAATTTCCAAGTATGAAGATCCCAAGTATGATCCCAATCTCAACTTCCAGTTTAATGAAACTAATCCTATGTGCCCTGCTGGAAGCAGCTCTCTCTTGGGAACTATTATCTCTAGACCAGCAAAGTCCAAAGTTAGCGGGAAAGAAGGAGAAATTTCATTAGCTGATCATGAAAATAATTGGATGAAAAGTCACTCAAATCTCCACATCTTGATTCCTATACCCATTAATCCTGCTATGGGAGGAAAGCTACCATATATTGATGACTTATTCAGAGCATATACAACATGGCCATCATCCTAACTTGCAAGTTGTTGCTCAAACTAGCACCAAAACGGAGTCTTCAAAACACCATTCCACTTATCTACCCCTAAACCAGATACCTCAGGGTGATAGAGAACATGGTAAGACCAGTAAATTCCACAATTATAAACCCACTGTCACATTTTATTTGCTGTAAAATGAGTCTCTTAGTCAGAAAAAATACTGTGGGAATACCATCACAGTGACAAAGTCATCTGTAGGTCCATGTGTGATGATTTTGGAAGAACAATTGAGGAAAGAGAAAGTATATCCATATCCAGAGTAATGTCTATTCCAGTCAGAACATATGCATATTCATTAGGAAAGTGATTCATGGGGGCCTGGGTGGCTCAGTGGGTTAAGCGTCTGCCTTCAGCTCTGGTCATGATCCCAGGGTCCTGGGATTGAGCTCCACGTGGCATCAGGCTCCCTGCTCAGCAGGGAGCCTGCTTCTCCCTCTCCCTCTGCCCCTCCTTCCCGCTCATGCTCTCTCTCTCAAATAAATAAATAAAATCCTTTAAAAAAAAAAAAAAAAGGAAAGTGATTCAATATAACCAATCTGCCACAGTTGACTGGTTAATCACCACAAGAAGATGCCATTCTGGGGGCTGAGTATTAGTCTCTGTTCTTGACAGATTGGGCACTCAGCAGTGGCTATAGCCATTTGTCCTTGGTAACAGGAAGTCCATTTATTGAGTCCATGCATAACCTCAATTTTCAATATCATGGAAAATTTGTAAGCTCATTGAGCAAGAACAAGAATGTCTGGGGACAGAATGTACCATCTTGTCTATCTTATTATTAAGCTCCTCCTCTGCTGAGGTTGTTCTGTAGAGAACATTCACATGGTATATGAATGACTTCGGATTCTGCCTTTTCAGAGAGATCTGAGAGATAGATTTATCAGCAAACTCCTTAGCACTTTGTTCAATTTTCTAATTGTATTACTTCTCTGTTCCTAACCATCCAATCTAACCAATAGCCACTGATGACACAGTGCTCTAGCTATTTCTCCTCAAGGTTTAAAATTCTGCTGACTAGAGAGATTTCTTGTTATCACTGTCCTTCAGAGCCATCCCAAAGTGGAGCTGGGGTGGTAGCACTTTGTTCAGAGTCAGATTTGAATTTTTCAGACTCCTTCAAGGCTGATACCACATCTAACACAGAATCTTATTTGTAGAAGTCACTCAACAAATAATTATTAACATGAACATAAAATGCCTCTTTTTAACTAATAATTTTGGCTATCTCTTAAGAGGAAAAAAACTAAGCAGTTAGAGAAGATTAATGGGACAGAAATTTTTCCCCTTTAGTTCATTTGAATTTTGAACCATTTGAATATGTTGCTTATTTTTAATTATTTTAAACTGGGGACAATAAACTCAACAATTGCTAATTTCCTTAAAAGAATGGTTCTACACTTCATGTAAAGAAATTTAAATGTAATTTGTTTGTACTTCAACTGTTTTGTATTAGAACTTTTGTATTTAGTATTGATAGAATGGAGGCTGACTTTCTTTTTTATTTCTTGGGGAAAATTTGCACAGCTTTAAAGTAAGCCATGCTTACATAATACATGCATTAACCTTTTTAAAAAATGTCATTATGCATGCATGTTCTCATAGTGCCAGTGAATATCAGATGTTACTCAAATCCGCTCTACCATTTCTAATCATGTCAAACAAACTTCTTCCGGTTTCTTTCACTCAACAGTTAACTGTTTTATAGAAACTCTCAATATGGTTTTAGGGAAAAGCTACATTGTTGCAGTCTGAAATACTGGCTTCCTTTCTTTTGATTAAAGAAAATTCCAGATAACATGCTGGTCAATTCTCCCACAGACTGTGGGATGGGCATTAGTTTCACTCATGTCACCTTGTGCATCTAATTTCTCTGATGGTGTAGGAACATACATGAATATACATGTATTCTGAGATTTATTAGTAGATTCCAGTTGTTTCCTGTTCTGTACATGTTTTCTTCATATTTGATTTATAGTTCCCACCAGTACTTCTCAATTTTCTCAAATGCATTCTTGGGAATGAATGAAGGAATAAACAAATGGTGAGTTTTCATTTAAAAATTACGATCAAGTCTCAGTTCTCATCACGGTTTATTAACAGCATTTGACATATTTGATCACTGCCTCCTTAGAATACGTTTTTCTCTTGGCTCTTTTGGTACTTTATCTAATTGCTGCCCACTTCTTCCCAGACTCTTTTGTTGAATTCTCCTCATGTCTACATCTTCTAAATATTGACATCTCCAAACCTTGGTCATTTCTTATCTACTTTTATTCCTATATGACCTCTTACCTCATGATTTTAAATACCTTTAATATACTAATTCCCAAATTTATGTCATTCCAGAATTCTACCCAAAATTTCAGACTCATATTTAACTACCAGCTCAACATCTCCACTTAGATATCTGATGGGTATCTGAAACTGAACCTGTCAAAACTCCTGATTCCCCTAAAATTCACTAATCCCATAGTCTTTCAGTTTTGATAAGTGACCATTCTATCCATCTATTTAATCAGGCCCAAATCCTTGACACCTTTTTTTCCATACCCACAGCACTTATCCGTCTACTTCTATCTCATCTCTCCCACAACCACTTAATTTAAACCATTATCACATCTCACCTACCTTATTACAAGGGCTAGTCTTTTGTTTTACATCCCAGCCCATACACAGCTTCCAGAGTGATCATTTCTAATTATGTCAGATCCTGTCACACAGTCCTCAAAATCCTCCATTGGAACAATTATCATCATCATCATCATCATCATCATCATTAAAATGGCAAGATTCCTGCTTTAATGAATTCATAATGTGTCATAAAATGGGGGTATAAGAGAGAGTACATAAATTAACAATTACTCTGCTGGTAAAAGAAGGAAAAAATATTCTGGGAAGGAGAGACAGGCAGGGAAGATGTTATAGAAGGATGATGCTCAATCCAGATCTTGAATAATATATAAAAGAAGCCTCTCAAAGCAGATCTAAAAAGGGAAAAGAAGAGGAAAGAGAGTAACAGGAAAGGCAACCTATTTAAGAAACTGTACGACATTCATTAGGGTTGGGCCTCTGGGTTCAACTTAGAGAAGTAGTAAAGACAAGACTGCATAAATAAATAGATATTATAAAATGATATATTCTGTATGTCACACAAAGGACTCTGGCCTGTAGCCTTCAAGTTATATAAACCTATTGAAATATTTTAAACTTGAGAGTGACATGGTCATATCAGCAATTTTTAAGTATGGTTCTGGGCAGACTAATTAGAAAGGGTGAAAAGTAGGAAGGTGCTGAAATAATATAAATTCATAAGATATTTGCCCAAGAAAAGAATGAGAACGTGTTATATAGAGGTAAGAGATGGGAAATGGATTGAACCAGCACAATGCTGAGGTTATCTTGAGCAAAAAGGAAAATGGGTAATTTAGGATGATTCCCAAGTTTTCAGTTAAGAAAGTAGAAATATTTTGATACCTTATACACTTGATCTTAGCCAAAAGGCCAAGAAGCGATTATTTTGATACCTTATAAACTAAAAGAGTAAGTTGAAAAGGAAGTTGAATACATTATTTCATTTTGAATATAACTGTATTTAAGGTAAATGCCCAGTCTTAAACTGTGTAATATGGTTGTGGGCTATCCCAGTGGAACACTCAATAAGGTGAAACAGTTCAGAAGAAATCTGAGTTGCAGGTGGAAATCTGGAGATCATAAATATGTGTGTGCCCATTAAAACCATGACTGTAAGTGGGCCCATCTATGAAATCTGGAGACCATAAATATATGAGTCCACAGAAACCATCCTGCCAGGGAGAATACACAGCACAAAAGAAGATCCAAAACAAGATCTCAAACACTCACATATAAGGGTCAGATGAAGGAAAAGCAGCCAAAGAAGAGTGAAAACCATAGTTAAGAAGTCAGGAGGAGAATCAGGAGTATGAAGTACTAAGAAGGTAAAGAGGGAAAGTAAGAAAGTGACTGCTCAGCATGTCATATCCTACGGAAAATCAAAGAGGTTGAAAGGGAACATGTAGCCGTTAATAATTTGGTAACTATCACACAACTGCTTTACATATTCCACCATTTAGTAGGTATTGATCTTCACTAGATGCCAATAGGAAAATAATTTTCTATTTATTCAATATGCATTTCCATGTCTCTGTTATTTCATGGCTAACATATAGCCTCATGAATTAAAATAGATGCTCTAAAACAAAGTCCTTTCCCCTCATCACTGAAAGTCTTTGGCTGAGTTTTTGCCCATTTCTCCTTATCAATACATTCTACAATGCAATAAATGCCAAATTTTCAAACATTAATTTTAGTAATCTTTAATTGGACGTATATGTATTGTCCTTCAAACAGTCTTTCATCTCTTCCATAGAAATGGCAGCACCTTTATGTTTTACTTTGCAACCTTCATCAAAAGATTTAGACTTTATAGAAGCTTCTATCGGCCACTGTCTGAGTCATGGCCTTTACCTCTCCTTGGGTGCAGCTTACTCATTTTATAAGCCAAAGAGAAAGCCTAAGATGAAAGTGAGCAAGATAAAAGAGGATAATAAAAGAAGTGAAGCTGAAAAAAAAAGGTGGCTGCCAGCACTCCCGTGAACAATAAGGGGACCTCATTCATAATAAGGAGGCACTTTGCTGGAAGCATTCTTTCAAGTATGTAGTAAGGTGCATAACCTTGGAAAAATAAGGTGAAGTCAAACCACTATAGGGAACAGCTATTTTCCTCCAACCCCAGTATATAAGACAACTTTTCTTCTTTTCTTTCAATACTCAGTGGTGAAGTGACAACATATTTTCGGAACAAATCCAAAGTTTCCATCGTAAATATAGGAAAGGATGCAATATGAATTAAAAAGAGGGAAACTAAGTAAGAACTGTGTAGATTAGCAGGACACTCAACTCCCTTTTAAAAGGTGAGAACAGCACAACAGCCTTCAGTTACACCTAAACCACATTGTCCTCACACAGAACATCTGGTAACTTTCAGCTGCAAATTCCCACAGGATCTCACACTTATTAAATTCTTATTAAAATTAATAGCAGGGCTGCAAGGCATGACAATATTAGAACAGCCCTTTATCAGGAAAATAAAATCAACTGAGATAATAAAGCTACTTTCTACTGTAAGAAAATCAAGGCCAAATATTATATATAGAAAATTAGTTTAATTTATTCCTAAAGAATGTTATTCCTTTCCACACTATATTCACACACTGATTATTTACTTGTAATACGATGTCACGGATATTAAAGATGAATACTTCTGTATGACTAAAACAGATATTCCCACAAGTCTCAAATTCCAATTATTCTCTTTCATATGTTCTCTTATTCTATAATTAAATGGTTTAAGTGTCTGAAATATCATTTTACATACTTACTGTCATTTTACATACTGTCTTGGACAGATGTACACTGCATTAGAGATTCAGATAATTTATCATAAATTTATTTGCAGGGAGCTTGTTTTTAATGGTTATTGTTTTGTTATTGTTGTTTAAGAACCTTCATTGGCTATTAAGGATAACTGAAGATCCTCCAAAGTGGAGAAGAAGAGGAATCACACCTCATATGCAGATTCCCTCTGAAATGGACATGGACAGGCCCATATAACTAGACACAAAGGGCCATATAACAAGTACAATATCACCTGGACAGGGAACTGCAAATTAAAATAAGAGCTACATGTCAGAAAAGGTGGAATTAAAAAGGTACACTTGCAAATGTCCAAATTAAGGTCTCTTCTACATATTATATAGGATTCCTTTACATACTATTCTGTACAGTCTCCAAAATCACAGTTTTAAGTCACAAGTCATATCATGTCATTATATTCACAATCTCCTTCTGTTCCCAATGAACTACCAAAAAATCATGAACTCCTCACTATGGCTTATCAGCAGATACATAACCATGGCTTACCAGAAGATACATAATCTATCCACAGTATATAACTTTAAGATCACCTACTACTTTCTTCCACCCCACCCAAACCTCTACTTACCTTGATACATCATGCCTTTGCTGGTGTTTGCCTGCTTAGGGCATCTTTCTTTTTCTGGTCTGTATGACATCTTTTAAATATCATATCAAATGTAACCACCATGCTCTGGTTTGTCCCTATACTCTCACCCCCCACCCCCCATGAAATTAATTTCACTCACTG